>NC_058518.1:323424580-324049580 GCF_904849725.1 Hordeum vulgare subsp. vulgare | reverse complement strand
TATTATATCCAGCATTTTTAACAATAATCAAGATATATATATATATTTGACATAAGTAAATTTCTTTCCGTATTCATAACCATATTAAAATAACTCTCATCCATAGTGCATACATATTATGCAAGTTGCATCCGTACCAAACCATATATTACACCAGTTTCATCCACATGCATACAAAGTTTCATATATATCCATATACTACAATAGTTTCAATACAAGCCATGGTACAAGAAATCATCTTCAAGCATTCCATCAATATAACCGAAGCTTCCCGTGAAGTGAATGTAATCTGCAAAATGACAAATAAGAAAGTTAGAAGAATAATACTAGATGAAGAAGTGTATATAGGTTATTTCGGAGAGAAATTAGCTAAGTATAGGCCATTTCGGAGCTAACTAAGCTAATTATGTCATTTAGGTGGAACCCTAGCTAACTATAGGTCGTTTCGGAGCTAACTTGGGTAAAATAGGTCATTTCGGAACAAAATATGCTTATTAAGCCATTTTGGATCTAGCTAGGCTAATTATAGGCCATTTAATACCTAAGTTAGGGGGAATAGGTCATATTGCAGCTACATAAGCCTTATTATGTCATTTAGGAGAGAACTTAGCTAACTAAGCTAATTATGTCATTTCGTAGGATAATTAGCCAATTTAGCCTTTCTTGGATGAGTCTAAGCTACATAGAAGAAGAGAAAGAGAAGAAGAAGTAAAAGAAGAAGGAGGAGGAGAAGGAGAAGGAAGAGGAGAAGAAGAAGAAAAGAAGAAGGAGAAGGAGAAGGAGGAAGAAGGAGGAAGAAGAAGGAGAAGGAGGAGCTCCTTCTCCTTCTTCTCATCCTTCGTCTCCTTCTTCTTATCCTCCTCCTTCTCTTCTTCTTCTTCTCTTCTTCTTCATCTTCCTTCCTTTCATTTTTCCTCCTTCTTCTCCTCTTGTCCCCTTCTTCGGGCTAAATTGGCTAAGAATGCCTTTTTGGAGCTAATTATGTCATTTCGAGGATAATTAGCTAAGTATAGGTCATGTTTTATTGAATAGACCATTTTGGAGCTAACTAAGCTAATTATGTCATTTAGCTGGAACCCTAGCTAACTATAGATCATTTCGGAGCTAACTTGGGTAAAATAGTGTTGGGGAACGTCGCATGGGAAACAAAAAATTTCCTACGCGCACGAAGACCTATCATGGTGATGTCATCTACGAGAGGGGATAAGTGATCTACGTACCCTTGTAGACCGTACAGCAGAAGCGATAAGAGATCGCGGTTGATGTAGTGGAACGTCCTCACGTCCCTCGATCCGCCCCGCGAACAATCCCACGATCAGTCCCACGATCTAGTACCGAACGGACGGCACCTCCGCGTTCAGCACACGTACAGCTCGACGATGATCTCGGCCTTCTTGATCCAGCAAGAGAGACGGAGAGGTAGAAGAGTTCTCCGGCAGCGTGACGGCGCTCCGGAGGTTGGTGATGATCTTGTCTCAGCAGGGCTCCGCCCGAGCTCCGCAGAAACACGATCTAGAGGAAAAACTATGGAGGTATGTGGTCGGGCAGCCGTGAGAAAGTCGTCTCAAATCTGCCCTAAAAGCCCCATATATATAGGAGGAGGGAGGGGGACCTTGCCTTGGGGTCCAAGGGAACCCCAAGGGGTCGGCCGAGCCAGGGGGGAGGACTCTCCCCCCCCAAACCGAGTCCTACTTGGTTTGGTGGGAGGGAGTCCTTCCCCCTTCCCACTTCCCCTCCCTTTTTTTTCCTCTTCTTTGATTTTTCTTCCTTGGCGCATAGGATTTGGTGGGCTGTCCCACCAGCCCACTAAGGGCTGGTGTGACCCCCCAAAATACCTATAGGCTTCCCCGGAGTGGGTTGCCCCCCTCCGGTGAACCCCCGGAACCCATTCGTCATTCCCGGTACATTCCCGGTAACTCCAAAAACTTTCCGGTAATCAAATGAGGTCATCCTATATATCAATCTTCGTTTCCGGACCATTCCGGAAACCCTCGTGACGTCCGTGATCTCATCCGGGACTCCGAACAACATTCGGTAGCCAACCATATAACTCAAATACGCATAAAACAACGTCGAACCTTAAGTGTGCAGACCCTGCGGGTTCGAGAACTATGTAGACATGACCCGAGAGACTCCCCGGTCAATATCCAATAGCGGGACCTGGATGCCCATATTGGATCCTACATATTCGACGAAGATCTTATCGTTTGAACCTCAGTGCCAAGGATTCGTATAATCTCGTATGTCATTCCCTTTGTCCTTCGGTATGTTACTTGCCCGAGATTCGATCGTCAGTATCCGCATACCTATTTCAATCTCGTTTACCGGCAAGTCTCTTTACTTGTTCCGTAATACAAGATCCCGCAACTTACACTAAGTTACATTGCTTGCAAGGCTTGTGTGTGATGTTGTATTACCGAGTGGGCCCCGAGATACCTCTCCGTCACACGGAGTGACAAATCCCAGTCTTGATCCATACTAACTCAACTAACACCTTCGGAGATACCTGTAGAGCATCTTTATAGTCACCCAGTTACGTTGCGACGTTTGATACACACAAAGCATTCCTCCGGTGTCAGTAAGTTATATGATCTCATGGTCATAGGAATAAATACTTGACACGCAGAAAACAGTAGCAACAAAATGACACGATCAACATGCTACGTCTATTAGTTTGGGTCTAGTCCATCACGTGATTCTCCCAATGACGTGATCCAGTTATCAAGCAACAACAGCTTGTTCATAATCAGAAGACACTGACTATCATTGATCAACTGGCTAGCCAACTAGAGGCATGCTAGGGACGGTGTTTTGTCTATGTATCCACACATGTAAATGAGTCTTCATTCAATACAATTATAGCATGGATAATAAACTATTATCTTGATACAGGAATTATAATAATAACTATACATTTATTATTGCCTCTAGGGCATAATTCCAACAGTCTCCCACTTGCACTAGAGTCAATAATCTAGCCCTCACATCACCATGTGAATTACATTGTGATAAATCTAACACCCATACAGTTCTGGTGTCGATCATGTTTTGGCCGTGGAAGAGGTTTAGTCAGCGGGTCTGCTACATTCAGATCCGTGTGCACTTTGCATATATTTACGTCCTCCTCCTCGACGTAGTCGCGGATGGGGTTGAAGCGTCGTTTGATGTGTCTGGTCTTCTTGTGAATCCTTGGTTCCTTTGCTAAGGCAATGGCACCAGTGTTGTCACAGAACAAGGTTATTGGATCCAGTGCACTTGGCACCACTCCAAGATCCGTCATGAACTGCTTCATCCAGACACCCTCCTTAGCCGCCTCCGAGGCAGCCATGTATTCCGCTTCACATGTAGAATCTGCTACGACGCTTTGCTTGGAACTGCACCAGCTTACTGCACCCCCATTAAGAATAAATACGTATCCGGTTTGCGACTTAGAGTCGTCCGGATCTGTGTCAAAGCTTGCATCGACGTAACCTTTTACGGCGAGCTCTTCGTCACCTCCATACACGAGAAACATCTCCTTAGTCCTTTTCAGGTACTTCAGGATATTCTTGACCGCCGTCCAGTGATCCACTACTGGATTACTCTGAAACCTGCCTGCCATACTTATGGCCAGGCTAACATCCGGTCTAGTGCACAGCATTGCATACATGATAGAGCCTATGGCTGAAGCATAGGGGACGGAGCGCATATGCTCTCTATCTTCATCAGTTGCTGGGCACTGAGTCTTACTCAATCTCGTACCTTGTAACACTGGCAAGAACCCTTTCTTGGACTGTTCCATTTTGAACCTCTTCAAAACTTTATCAAGGTATGTGCTTTGTGAAAGTCCTATCAGGCGTTTTGATCTATCCCTATAGATCTTAATGCCTAGAATGTAAGCAGCTTCTCCTCGGTCCTTCATAGAGAAACTTTTATTCAAGTAACCTTTTATGCTCTCCAAAAGCTCTACGTTGTTTCCAATCAGTAATATGTCATCCACATATAATATTAGAAACGCCACAGAGCTCCCACTCACTTTCTTGTAAATACAAGATTCTCCAACCACTTGTATAAACCCAAATGCTTTGATCACCTCATCAAAGCGTTTGTTCCAACTCCGAGATGCTTGCACCAGTCCATAAATGGATCGCTGGAGCTTGCACACCTTGTCAGCATTTTTAGGATCGACAAAACCTTCGGGTTGCATCATATACAACTCTTCCTTAAGGAAACCGTTAAGGAACGCCGTTTTGACATCCATCTGCCAAATTTCATAATCGAAAAATGCAGCTATTGCTAACATGATTCTGACGGACTTAAGCATCGCTACGGGAGAGAAAGTCTCATTGTAGTCAATTCCTGGAACTTGTGAAAAACCCTTTGCCACAAGTCGAGCTTTATAAACGGTCACATTACCGTCAGCGTCCGTCTTCTTCTTAAAGATCCATTTGTTCCGAATAGCCTTGCGGCCCTCAGGTAGTATCTCCAAAGTCCAGACTTTGTTCTCATACATGGATCCTATCTCGGATTTCATGGCTTCTAGCCATTTGTTGGAATCTGGGCCCACCATTGCTTCTTCATAATTTGCAGGTTCATTGTTGTCTAACAACATGATTGATAAAACGGGATTACCGTACCACTCTGGAGCAGCGCGTCATCTCGTCGACCTACGTGGTTCAACAGAAACTTGAACTGAAGTTTCATGATCATCATCATTAACTTCCTCCTCAACCGGCGTCGCAATCACAGGGGTTTCCCCTTGCCCTGCGCCACTATCCAGAGGGATGAGAGGTTCGACAACCTCGTCAAGTTCTATCTTCCTCGCACTCAATTCTCTTGAGAGAAACTCCTTCTCGAGAAAAGTTCCGTTCTTAGCAACAAACACTTTGCCCTCGGATTTGAGATAGAAGGTGTACCCAACTGTCTCTTTTGGGTAACCTATGAAGACGCATTTTTCCGCTTTGGGTTCCAGCTTTTCAGGCTGAAGCTTTTTGACATAAGCATCACATCCCCAAACTTTAAGAAACGACAACTTTGGCCTTTTGCCATACCACAGCTCGTATGGTGTCGTCTCAACGGATTTTGATGGTGCCCTATTTAAAGTGAATGCAGCTGTTTCTAATGCATAACCCCAAAAAGATAATGGCAAATCAGTAAGAGACATCATAGATCGCACCATCTCTAACAAAGTACGATTACGACGTTCTGACACACCATTACGCTGTGGTGTTCCAGGCGGTGTTAACTGCGAAACAATTCCACATTGTCTTAAGTGAGTACCAAACTCGAAACTCAGATACTCACCCCCACGATCAGACCGTAGGAATTTGATCTTCTTGTTACGATGATTTTCCACTTCACTCTGAAATTGCTTGAACTTTTCAAATGTTTCAGACTTGTGCTTCATCAAGTAGACATAACCATATCTACTTAGATCGTCAGTGAAGGTGAGAAAATAACGATATCCGCTGCGTGCCTCCACGCTCATTGGACCACACACATCGGTATGTATGATTTCCAACAAGTCACTTGCACGCTCCATTGTTCCGGAGAACGGAGTTCTTAGTCATCTTGCCCATGAGGCATGGTTCGCACGTGTCAAGTGAATCAAAGTCAAGTGACTCCAAAAGTCCATCAGTATGGAGTTTCTTCATGCGCTTTACACCAATATGACCCAAGCGGCAGTGCCACAAAAATATGGCGCTATCATTGCTTACTCTAACTCTTTTGGTCTCAATGTTATGTATATGCGTATCGCTATCGAGATTCAATATGAACAATCCTCTCACATTCGGTGCATGACCATAAAAGATGTTACTCATAGAAATAGAACAACCATTATTCTCAGACTTAAAAGAGTAACCGTCTCGCAATAAACAAGATCCAGATATAATGTTCATGCTCAACGCAGGCACTAAATAACAATGATTTAAGTTCATCACTAATCCCGATGGTAGTTGAAGTGACACGGTGCCGACGGCGATTGCATCAACCTTGGAACCGTTTCCTACGCGCATCGTCACTTCGTCTTTCGCCAGCCTTCGTCTATTCCGCAGTTCCTGCTTCGAGTTGCAAATGTGAGCAACAGAACCGGTATCGAATACCCAGGAACTACTACGAGAGCCGGTTAAGTACACATCAATAACATGTATATCAAATATACCTGATTTTTCTTTGCCCGCCTTCTTATCTGCCAGATACTTGGGGCAATTGCGCTTCCAGTGACCCATACCCTTGCAATAGAAGCACTCTGTTTCAGGCTTAGGTCCAGCCTTGGGTTTCTTCGGCGGATTGGCAACAGGCTTGCCGCTCTTCTTTGAATTGCCCTTCTTGCCTTTGCCGTTTCTCTTGAAACTAGTGGTCTTGCTCACCATCAACACTTGATGCTCTTTACGGAGTTCAGACTCTGCGACTTTCAGCATCGCAAACAACTCGCCGGGAGACTTGTTCATCCCTTGCATGTTGTAGTTCAACACAAAGCCTTTATAGCTTGGCGGCAGTGATTGGAGGATTCTGTCAGTGATAGCTTCTTGCGGGAGTTCAATCCCTAGTTCAGCTAGACGGTTTGAGTACCCAGACATCTTGAGCACATGTTCACTGACAGACGAGCTTTCCTCCATCTTGCAAGCATAGAATTTATCGGAGGTCTCATACCTCTCGATCCGGGCGTTCTTCTGAAAGATAAACTTCAACTCCTGGAACATCTCAAATGCTCCATGACGCTCAAAGCGACGTTGAAGTCCCGGCTCTAAGCCATACAAGACTGCACATTGGACTATTGAGTAGTCCTCCTTACGTGCTAGCCAAGCGTTCTTAACATCCTGATCAGCCGTAGCGGGTGGTTCATCTCCTAGCGCAGCATTAAGGACATAATCCTTCTTTCCAGCTTGTAAGATTAGCTTAAGATTACGAGCCGAGTCTACAAAGTTGCTTCCATCATCTTTCAACTTAGCTTTCTCTAGGAACATATTAAAATTCAGGATGACTGTCGCGTGAGCCATGATCTACAACACAAATAAATTCAAAGTGGACTTAGACTATGTTCAAGATAATTAGAGTTCAACTTAATCAAATTATATGCCAAACTCCCACTCAAAAAGTACATCTCTCTAGTCATTTGAGTGGTTCATGATCCACTTACACTATCCCAAGTCCGATCATCACGTGAGTCGAGAGTAGTTTCAGTGGTAAGCATCCCTATGCTAATCATATCAACTATATGATTCATGATCGACCTTTCGGTATCATGTGTTCCGAGGCCATGTCTGCACATGCTAGGCTCATCAAGCTTAACCCGAGTGTTCCCCGTGCGCAACTGTTTTGCACCCGTTGTATGTGAACGTTGAGTCTATCACACCCGATCATCACGTGGTGTCTCGAAACGACGAACTGTAGCAACGGTGCACAGTCGGGGAGAACACAATTTCGTCTTGAAATTTTAGTGAGAGATCACCTCATAATGCTACCGTCGTTCTAAGCAAGATAAGGTGCATAAAGGATTAACATCACATGCAATTCATAAGTGACATGATATGGCCATCATCACGTGCTTCTTGATCTCCATCACCAAAGCACCGACACGATCTTCTTGTCACCGGCGCCACACCATGATCTCCATCATCATGATCTCCATCAACGTGTCGCCATCGGGGCTGTCGTGCTACTTATGCTATCACTACTAAAGCTACATCCTAGCAAAATAGTAAACGCATCTGCAAGCACATATGTTAGTATAAAGACAACCCTATGGCTCCTGCCGGTTGTCGTACCATCGACATGCAAGTCGATATTTCTATTACAACATGATCATCTCATACATCCAATATATCACATCACATTGTTGGCCATATCACATCACAATCATACCCTGCAAAAACAAGTTAGACGTCCTCTAATTTTGTTGTTGCATGTTTTACGTGGTGACCAAGGGTATCTAGTAGGATCGCATCTTACTTACGCAAACACCACAACGGAGATATATGAGTTGCTATTTAACCTCATCCAAGGACCTCCTCGGTCAAATCCGATTCAACTAAAGTTGGAGAAACCGTCACTTGCCAGTCATCTTTGAGCAAAGGGGGTTACTCGTAACGATGAAACCAGTCTCTCGTAAGCGTACGAGTAATGTCGGTCCAAGCCGCTTCAATCCAACAATACCGCGGAATCAAGAAAAGACTAAGGAGGGCAGCAAAACGCACATCACCGCCCACAAAACCTTTTGTGTTCTACTCGAGAAGACATCTACGAATGAACCTAGCTCATGATGCCACTGTTGGGGAACGTCGTATGGGAAACAAAAATTTTCCTACGCGCACGAAGACCTATCATGGTGATGTCATCTACGAGAGGGGATAAGTGATCTACGTACCCTTGTAGACCGTACAGCAGAAGCGATAAGAGATCGCGGTTGATGTAGTGGAACGTCCTCACGTCCCTCGATCCGCCCCGCGAACAATCCCACGATCAGTCCCACGATCTAGTACCGAACGGACGACACCTCCGCGTTCAGCACACGTACAGCTCGACGATGATCTCGGCCTTCTTGATCCAGCAAGAGAGACGGAGAGGTAGAAGAGTTCTCCGGCAGCGTGACGGCGCTCCGGAGGTTGGTGATGATCTTGTCTCAGCAGGGCTCCGCCCGAGCTCCGCAGAAACACGATCTAGAGGAAAAACTATGGAGGTATGTGGTCGGGCAGCCGTGAGAAAGTCGTCTCAAATCTGCCCTAAAAGCCCCATATATATAGGAGGAGGGAGGGGGACCTTGCCTTGGGGTCCAAGGGAACCCCAAGGGGTCGGCCGAGCCAGGGGGGAGGACTCTCCCCCCCCAAACCGAGTCCTACTTGGTTTGGTGGGAGGGAGTCCTTCCCCCTTCCCACTTCCCCTCCCTTTTTTTTCTCTTCTTTGATTTTCCTTCCTTGGCGCATAGGATTTGGTGGGCTGTCCCACCAGCCCACTAAGGGCTGGTGTGACCCCCCAAAATACCTATGGGCTTCCCCGGAGTGGGTTGCCCCCCTCCGGTGAACCCCCGGAACCCATTCGTCATTCCCGGTACATTCCCGGTAACTCAGAAAACCTTCCGGTAATCAAATGAGGTCATCCTATATATCAATCTTCATTTCCGGACCATTCCGGAAACCCTCGTGACGTCCGTGATCTCATTCGGGACTCCGAACAACATTCGGTAACCAACCATATAACTCAAATACGCATAAAACAACGTCGAACCTTAAGTGTGCAGACCCTGCGGGTTCGAGAACTATGTAGGCATGACCCGAGAGACTCCCCGGTCAATATCCAATAGCGGGACCTGGATGCCCATATTGGATCCTACATATTCTACGAAGATCTTATCGTTTGAACCTCAGTGCCAAGGATTCGTATAATCCCGTATGTCATTCCCTTTGTCCTTCGGTATGTTACTTGCCCGAGATTCGATCGTCAGTATCCGCATACCTATTTCAATCTCGTTTACCGGCAAGTCTCTTTACTTGTTCCGTAATACAAGATCCCGCAACTTACACTAAGTTACATTGCTTGCAAGGCTTGTGTGTGATGTTGTATTACCGAGTGGGCCCCGAGATACCTCTCCGTCACACGGAGTGACAAATCCCAGTCTTGATCCATACTAACTCAACTAACACCTTCGGAGATACCTGTAGAGCATCTTTATAGTCACCCAGTTACGTTGCGACGTTTGATACACACAAAGCATTCCTCCGGTGTCAGTAAGTTATATGATCTCATGGTCATAGGAATAAATGCTTGACACGCAGAAAACAGTAGCAACAAAATGACACGATCAACATGCTAAGTCTATTAGTTTGGGTCTAGTCCATCACGTGATTCTCCCAATGACGTGATCCAGTTATCAAGCAACAACACCTTGTTCATAATCAGAAGACACTGACTATCATTGATCAACTGGCTAGCCAACTAGAGGCATGCTAGGGACGGTGTTTTGTCTATGTATCCACACATGTAAATGAGTCTTCATTCAATACAATTATAGCATGGATAATAAACTATTATCTTGATACAGGAATTATAATAATAACTATACATTTATTATTGCCTCTAGGGCATAATTCCAACAAATAGGTCATTCCGGAGCAAACTATGCTTATTAAGCCATTTTGGACCTAGCTAGGCTAATTATAGGCCATTTAATACCTAAGTTAGGGGGAATAGGTCATCTTGCAGCTATGTAAGCCTTATTATGTCATTTAGGAGAGAACTTAGCTAACTATAGGTCATTTTTTATTAAATTGGTCATTTTGGAGCTAACTAAGCTAATTATGTCATTTCGTAGGATACTTAGCCTATTTAGCCTTTCTTGGATGAGTCTAAGCTACGTAGAGGAAGAGAAAGAGAAGAAGAAGTAAAAGAAGGAGGACGAGGAGGAGAAGGATAAGGGAGAGGAGGAGAAGAAGAAAAGTACAAGGAGAAGGAGAAGGAGGAAGAAGGAGGAAGAAGAAGGAGAAGGAGGAGCTCCTTCCCCTTCTTCTCCTCCTTCTTCTCCTTCTTCTTATCCTCCTCCTTCTCTTCTTATTCTTCTCTTCTTCTTCTTCTTCCTTCCTTTCATTTTTCTTCTTTTCTCTCCTCTTGTCCCCTTCTCCGGGCTAAATTGGCTAAGAATGCCTTTTGGAGCTAATTATGTCATTTCGAGGATAATTAGCTAAGTATAGGTCATGTTTTGTTAAATAGACCATTTTAGAGCTAACTAAGTTAATTATGTCATTTAGGTGGAACCCTAGCTAACTATAGGTTGTTTCGGAGCTAACTTGAGTAAAATAGGTCATTCCGGAGCAAACTATGCTTATTAAGCCATTTTGGATATAGCTAGGCTAATTATAGGCCATTTAATACCTAACTTAGGGGGAATAGGTCATCTTGCAGCTATGTAAGCCTTATTATGTCATTTAGGAGAGAACTTAGCTAAGTATAGGTCATTTTTATTAAATAGGTCAATTTGGAGCTAACTTAGCTAATTATGACATTTCGTAGGATAATTAGCCAATTTAGCCTTTCTTGGATGAGTCTAAGCTACGTAGAAGAAGAGAAAGATAAAAAGAAGTAAAAGAAGGAGGAGGAGGAGGAGGAGGAGGAGAAGGAGAAGGAAGAGGAGAATAAGAAGAAAATAAGAAGGAGAAGGAGAAGGAGGAAGAAGGAGGAAGAAGAAGGAGAAAGAGGAGCTCCTTCTCCTTCTTCTCCTCCTTCTTCTCCTTCTTCTTATCCTCCTCATTCTCTTCTTCTTCTTCTCTTCTTCTTCTTCTTCCTTCCTTTAATTTTTCCTCTTTCTTCTCCTCTTGTCCCCTTCTTCGGGATAAATTGGCTAAGAATGCCTTTTTGGAGCTAATTATGTCATTTCGAGGATAATTAGCTAAGTATAGGTCTTGTTTTATTAAATAGACCATTTTGGAGCTAACTGGGCTAATTATGTCATTTAGGTGGAACCCTAGCTAACTATAGGTCGTTTCGGAGCTAACTTGGGTAAAATAGGTCATTCCGGAGCAAACTATGCTTATTAAGCCATTTTGGATCTAGCTAGGCTAATTATAGGCCATTTAATACCTAAGTTAGGGGGAATAGGTCATCTTGCAGCTACGTAAGCCTTATTATGTCATTTAGGAGAGAACTTAGCTAACTACAGGTCATTTTTTATTAAATAGGTCATTTTGGAGCTAACTAAGCTAATTATGTCATTTTGTAGGATAATTAGCCAATTTATCCTTTCTTGGATCAGTCCAAGCTACGCAGAAGAAGACAAAGAGAAGAAGTAAAAGGAGGAGGAGGAGGAGACGGAGAAGGAAGAGGAGAAGAAGAAGAAAAGAAGAAGGAGAAGGAGCGGCAGGAAGAAGGAGGAAGAACAAGGAGAAGGAGGAGCTCCTTTCCTTCGTCTCCTCCTTCTTCTCCTTCTTCTTGTCATCCTCCTTCTCTTCTTCTTTTTTCCTTCCTTTCATTTTTCCTTTTTCTTCTCCTCTTGTCCCCTCCTTCGGGCTAAATTGGCTAAGAATGCCTTTTTGGAGCTAATTATGTCATTTCGAGGATAATTAGCTAAGTATAGGTCATGTTTTCTTAAATAGACCATTTTGGAGCTAACTAAGCTAATTATGTTATTTAGGTGGAACCCTAGCTAACTATAGGTCGTTTCGGAGCTAACTTGGGTAAAATAGGTCATTCCGGAGCAAACTATGCTTATTAAGCCATTTTGGATCTAGCTAGGCTAATTATAGGCCATTTAATACCTAAGTTAGGGGGAATAGGTCATCTTGCAGCTACGTGACCTTATTATGTCATTTAGGAGAGAACTTAGCTAACTATAGGTCATTTTTTATTAAATAGGTCATTTTGGAGCTAACTAAGCTAATTATGTCATTTCGTAGGATAATTAGCCAATTTAGCCTTTCTTGGATGAGTCTAAGCTACGTAGAAGAAGAGAAAGAGAAGAAGAAGTTAAAGAAGGAGGAGGAGGAGGAGGAGGAGGAGAAGGAGAAGGAAGAGGAGAATAAGAAGAAAAGAAGAAGGAGAAGGAGAAGGAGGAAGAAGGAGGAAGAAGAAGGAGAAGGAGGAGCTCCTTCTCCTTCTTCTCCTCTTTCTTCTCCTTCTCCTTATCCTCCTCCTTCTCTTCTTCTTCTTCTTCTTCTTCCTTCCTTTCATTTTTCCTCTTTCTTCTCCTCTTGTCACCTTCTTCGGGCTAAATTGGCTAAGAATGCCTTTTTGGAGCTAATTATGTCATTTCGAGGATAATTAGATAAGTATAGGTCATGTTTTATTAAATAGACCATTTTGGAGCTAACTAGGTTAATTATGTCATTTAGGTGGAACCCTAGCTAACTATAGGTCGTTTCGGAGCTAACTTGGGTAAAATAGGTCATTCCGGAGCAAACTATGCTTATTAAGCCATTTTGGATCTAGCTAGGCTAATTATAGGCCATTTAATACCTAAGTTAGGGGGAATAGGTCATCTTGCAGCTACTTAAGCCTTATTATGTCATTTAGGAGAGAACTTCGCTAAATATAGCTCATTTTTCATTAAATAGGTCATTTTGGAGCTAACAAAGCTAATTATGTCATTTCGTAGGACAATTAGCCAATTTAGCCTTTCTTGGATGAGTCTAAGCTACGTAGAAGAAGAGAAAGAGAAGAAGAAGTAAAAGGAGGAGGAGGAGGAGAAGGAGAAGGAAGAGGAGAAGAAGAAGAAAAGAAGAAGGAGAAGGAGAAGGAGGAAGAAGAAGGAGAAGGAGAAGCTCCTTCTCCTTCTTCTCCTCCTTCTTCTCCTTCTTCTTATCCTCCTCCTTCTCTTCTTCTTCTTCTCTTCTTCTTCTTCTTCCTTCCTTTCATTTTTCCTCTTTCTTCTCTCCTTGTCCCCTTCTTCGGGCTAAATTGGCTAAGAATGCATTTTTGGAGCTAATTATGTCATTTCGAGGATAATTAGCTAAGTATAGGTCATGTTTTACTAAATAGACCATTTTGGAGCTAACTAAGCTAATTATGTCATTTAGGTGGAACCCTAACTAACTATAGGTCGTTTCGGAGCTAACTTGGGTAAAATAGGTCATTCCGGAGCAAATTATGCTTATTAAGCCATTTTGGATCTAGCTAGGCTAATTATAGACCATTTAATACCAAAGTTAGGGGGAATAGGTCATCTTGCAGCTACGTAAGCCTTATTATGTCATTTAGGAGAGAACTTACCTAACTATAGGTTATTTTTTATTAAATAGGTCATTTTGGAGCTAACTAAGCTAATTATGTCATTTCGTAGGATAATTAGCCAATTTAGCCTTTCCTGGATGAGTCTAAGATACGTAGAAGAAGAGAAAGAGAAGAAGAAGTAAAAGAACGAGGAGGAGGAGGAGAAGGAGAATGAAGAGGAGAAGAAGAAGAAAAGAAGAAGGAGAAGGAGAAGGAGGAAGAAGAAGGAAGAAGAAGGAGAAGGAGGAGCTCCTTCTCCTTCTTCTCCTCCTTCTTCTCCTCCTTCTTCTCCTTCTCTTCTTCTTCTTCTCTTCTTCTTCTTCCTTCCTTCCTTTCATTTTTCCTCTTTCTTCTCCTCTTGTCCCCTTCTTCGGGCTAAATTGCCTAAGAATGCCTTTTTGGAGCTAATTATGTCATTTCGAGGATAATTAGCTAAGTATAGGTCATGTTTTATTAAATAGACCATTTGGAGCTAACTAAGCTAATTATGTCATTTAGGTGGAACCCTAGCTAACTATAGGTCATTTCGGAGCTAACTTGGGTAAAATAGGTCATTCCGGAGCAAACTATGCTTATTAAGCCATTTTGGATCTAGCTAGGCTAATTATTTGCCATTTAATACCTAAGTTAGGGGGAATAGGTCATCTTGCAGCTACGTAAGCCTTATTATGTCATTTAGGAGAGAACGTAGCTAACTATAGGTCATTTTTTATTAAATAGGTCATTTTGGAGCTAACTAAGCTAATTTTGTCATTTTGTAGGACAATTAGCCAATTTAGCCTTTCATGGATGAGTCTAAGCTACGTAGAAGAAGAGAAAGAGAAGAAAACGTAAAAGAAGGAGGAGGAGGAGGATAAGGAGAAGGAAGAGGAGAAGAAGATGAAAAGAAGAAGGAGAAGGAGAAGGAGGAAGAAGGAGGAAGAAGAAGGAGAAGGAGGATCTCCTTCTCCTTCTTCTCCTCCTTCTTCTCCTTCTTCTTATCCTCCTCCTTCTCTTCTTCTTCTTCTCTTCTTCTTCATCTTCCTTCCTTTCATTTTTCCTCTTTCTTCTACTCTTGTCCCCTTCTACGGGCAAATTTGGCTAAGAATGCCTTTTTGGAGCTAATTATGTCTTTTCGAGGATAATTAGCTAAGTATAGGTCATGTTTTATTAAATAGACCATTTTGGAGCTAACTAAGCTAATTATGTCATTTTGGTGGAACCCTAGCTAACTATAGGTTGTTTCGGAGCTAACTTGGGTAAAATAGGTCATTCCGGAGCAAACTATGCTTATTAAGTTATTTTGGATCTAGCTAGGCTAATTATAGGCCATTTAATACCTAAGTTAGGGGGAATAGGTCTTCTTGCAGCTACGTAAGCCTTATTATGTCATTTAGGAGAGAACTTTGCTAACTATAGGTCATTTTTTATTAAATAGGTCATTTTGGAGCTAACTAAGCTAATTATGTCATTTCGTAGGATAAATAGCCAATTTAGCCATTTTGGAGCTAACTAAGCTAATTATGTCATTTAGATGGAAGTCTAGCTATTTTTACTAAAACACTAGACATAACGTACCATTATCGTCATCATGATGGTGAAGCACAGTGGTTCTGGCTTGTTTCACCTGGAGAAGGCTGCCCTGGAGAAGGCTCCACTGTAGAAGGGTCGTGCGATGCATTTCGGGAGATATTCTGTACCAAACATCGTTTGTAATGTGTCGTTAGCATGAGGAAACTCTTAAGATCACTACAGTGAAATGAAACTCACCGTCCCCACCACATTAATGACTGGCATCGGCGGAGGGACTTGGGCGCTCTTCTCGCACATAGACTATACATTTGGTTTCGACAAGTAAAACTTTTTATTTATTAATGAAACGGATATTCAAATGCAAGATTTGAAATGAGATGAAGAAGAAAGTTACCACGAAGAGCTCGTATATGGCCCTGTTAGACGCATCATTCTGTGCCCTCTCCGCCTCCACCAATGCAGTCGTCCTCTCCTCCAGCTCCCTAATTTCCTTATCCTTCTCCGCCATAGCCGCCTGCATTGCCTCTCTCTCTTTCTGAATAGTAGCGTGCAACACAACTCATTGTTAGCAATGTAATCATATTGGTTCCAACGCACAACATAATGCGGAAAGATAGTTGAGTCCATTAAACTAACCTCGATGGCGAGCTCGACTGGCCGTGGACGACGTGTTATCTCCGGACAAGAGCTCGTTTGGCGTGCCTTTATCTTCTGGAGAGTGCTAGGACAACGTATAAGGCCGTCTCCAATGGCGATCGAGCCATGGGGCCTCCAATTGCCAGCTATCATCACCAGCTCTGGATCAATAGGCCCCTCGCTCGGGTTAAAGTCCTCCCATTTCCTCGCCTTCCCGTGATCTCTGTACTTCATGAGCTTGTGGTGGAAGGAGATGTTGGTGAAGTTTTCTGGATGCTGGAGGTCAGACTCAGAGAATGCCTTGACCTTCTTGTACGAGATAGTATGGGCCATCGCATACAGGTCGTACATCTGTGGCATCTCCGTCTTATTGTGACGCGCCTAAAAGAGAGAGAGAGGCAAGTTGTATTAGTAAAGGGCTCAAGATAGCATTAAGAATGAATTGCATGAGGCGTGAAGCAAACCACATACCCAGTTCTCGCCAAATTGGATTAAGTTGACGCTCCCTTGATGGTGTGGCACACCAACCATTTTGCCAGCCTCTCCTTGGCGTTGTTGTGGCTGGCCTCCCACGTTTCGGAGCACCATTGATCCACCAAGGCCTCCGAACAATCCATCTTATCCACACACCATCTCGGGGGCACCTAAGTTAATAAATAGAAATTTGAGCGCGTAAGAACCTAATCAAGGAAACTGACTACAAAGCCCTAATAATATGTAATTACCTTCATGTAATGCTCCTTCTCCATCTTAGCATCACGATACTTCTCCTTGTCAATCCTAATACGCCGCGTGGCATAGTAGTCTCGAACAGCCTGCACCCGAGCCTCGTGCCGAAAGTTTTGAAGTAGGCGGCGACATTCGGTTTCGATAACCTTTGTCGCGTCCTCCTCGTATCCCTCCTCACACCTGTAGTAGGTCTGCAAACGAGACAACACCGATTAGTACAATAAATAGCTATGGTTGATTTATAATTGTGTGAAGGAGAAATTATCCAGAACTTTCGGATCACCATGTCCGCCCTCGTGTCTCACAAAACACCGTCGATCTCCACCTCCGGCGGGGCCAAGGCACCCAAGTAGTGCTCCCAGGTCATTCCTACCTCTCGCTCCCGACCGGGCAACGTAACAAACCCTGGGAAGTTTTTACGGTAAATCACACCAAGGACGCTGTTGGGCTTGCGGACACCCTTGGCAACAATCCAACCCCTATAGTACGACAAATTAAAGCCAAAACATTAGATATTTGAGAAAACGTGAAGGCAAAAGGTTAAATAAGAGTAAATTAACTTACTTGTCCCCATTTGGCCTAATCGACCACCTCTGCTCGGAGGTCGCCGGCACGAGCGGGAGCCCCGAACTACCATGCTGGTAGACGGTAGCCCCCTCACCCAGCTCCTCGTCGCTACCAGCATGGCCACTTGGCTCAGCCCAGGTATCCCAGTGGGTCTCTTGGGACGTACCCTCATCCCTGCTTTGCTCCGGAGTCGCCTGGAATGAAGCCTCAGGGACACGAGTCTCGTGGGTCGAAGGCTAGTCGACCTGAGGCTCGTCGACCCGAGGCTCGTGGGTCGAAGGCTCGTCGACCCGAGAATCCACCCTAGAAGTCGTGTGCTCGGGTGAATCAGCTTGGGGTGGCGGCGGAGACCGTGTAGCCGCCACCTCAGAAGGCGTGGCAGCCACCGCCCTACCTCTCCCGCGGCCACGTGTACCTTTAGTACAACATAAATACCAACATGAGTAATAAAATGTATATAAATACCAATATGCATACAACATGAGTACAACATAAATACCAACATGAATACAACGTGTACCTTTAGTACCTCTCGGCTTCGCGGGGGGTCGACCTCCTCTCACGGGGGGCGCTCCTTGCAAGTAGAGAGAAATGCTCTCCGAAGAGGCGAGGCGGGAATGGAAGTACACATCCCATCACCCGCCGACGAAGAAGGAGCCGCGGAGTGCTTTCGACCCTTTCCCATCATCTTTCAATACTTGTCATGACAAAGAGTAAATGAAATTAGTACAACATAAATACCAACATGAGTAATAAAATGTATATAATTTAAGTGTATCATCATCATAAATACCAACATGACTAATAAAAATTGAATACATCACATGAACTCAAAATTTATATATAGTATAATAGTTGAATACCTGACATGAACTAATAACAATCATGCTCGTCTATATATGCTTCGGGGTCAATAAATGCATCATGATCATCACTATCATCAATAAATGCATCATCATCATCACTATCACGAAGAACATGTGGAAGGCCACCATTATGTAATCGGTCAAGAAGTGACATGTCATCCGCATCAGTAACCTCTTCTTCTTCTAGCCCTTCCTGTTCAGGCTCAGGGGTTAAGAGGATTCACTGTCGCTGTCTACTTCAATGTTCTCGGGTGAAGTAGAGCGGTTCTTGAAACGTTTCTTGGACATACGTGTTTCTTGGAAGAATTCTCCTTCACATGTGTCTGGGTTAATGTGAGGTTCGTAATCCTCTTCATTGAGGGTAGGTGGTCTAAAATGTGGTGGCACTTCATAAACGACATCCCAACCTTTGAGATTTGAATCAGTTTGGCAGGCCCACGGTAGATAGAAAACTTGTGTCTCCTGTTGAGCCGTAATATAGCCATCGGGAACATCTAAGTGGGTGTTTTGGTTGATTTCGACTAGTCCCATATGTTCATGAGTCCTTCTAGTCTCCCTCAGCTCAAACCAATAACATTTGAAGACTATGACGGTCGGTGGGTTTTCACCATAGAATTGAAGTTCATAAATTGCTTCAACTCTTCCATAATACTCGGTGTCTCCTTCGCCGATAGCAGAGACAGAACAATTTGTAGTCTTTAGGTCGGGCATAGATAGCTCTTTGCCAAAGGTACGAAAGTGATACCCGTTGATGTTGTATTTGTCAAATGAACGGACCTTATAGTCAAAACCATTAGCGACTTGTCTCAACTCGGCGTCCATAGACTCTGCATCAGCCTACAAGTTTAATACGAAAGAATGGATGCATTAGCCGCAAATTAGACCAAGAAAACAAATGGGCCCTTAATGGTAATTCATTACCCTTTGTTTGAACCAAGAGATGAAACCGGGATAGTCGCCTCCATGCTTTGCGAGAAGCTCATACTCTTCGACGGAATCCTTTTCGATGACCGCTCCATCCGAGAATTCGGCGACGTATCGACTATATCAAATATCCGGGAATAAGAGTAGTTCATAGCAATTAGAAGTTGCGGAACAATAAATTACCGAGAACTTACTCGATGTACGGCCGCACTTCTGTTAGGTTGGTGAAGATATACAAAGAAATAGTCCGCCATTCTTCGACATCCAACGATTTTCCTTTCGAAGCACCGGATGGTGCGAGCTTACCTTTGAATAGGCTGAGGTTGGATCGAACTTTTTTTGGATCGCCATCATTGTACCGAGGCTTCGGGTTATGCAAATGATGATTTTTGGCTTCGTAGTGTGCTGTCACGAAGTGTGCCGCCTCCTCAGTAACAAATGCCTCGGCCATCGATGCTTCAATTCTACGTTTATTTTTACACTTAGCTCGAAGCGTCTTCTGCATCCTCTCAGTTGAGTAGCACCATCGATTTTGAACAGGCCCCCCATTCTTGCCTCGGTCGGGAGATGCAAAATCAAATGTTGCATTGGATTAAAGAAGCCTGGTGGAAAGATCTTTTCTAATTTGCAGATCAACTCCGGCGCCAACTCTTCCATTTCATCTAGCACGTTAGGCGATAGTTCTTTCGCACAAAGAGAACGAAAGAAATAGCTCAGCTCTGCCAGTACTAGCCATTCATCCTCAGGGATAAAGCCATGCAACATCACCGGCATTACCCGCTCAATCGATATGTGCCAATCATGACTCTTGAGCCCAAATATTTTCAATTTCTGAAGACTCGCTCCCCTCTTTAGATTCGCAGCATACCCATCGGGGAACATCAACCGCATTTTCACCCACAATAGCATTTCCCTCATAGTCGGCCTTTCAAGATTGAACCATGCCTTTGGCTTCGCTATGCTTTGCTTTCCTTTCCGTTGTCGCAAGTTTTGCAACGGTCTATCACATAGAGCCTCCTGGTCGATTCTAGCCTTAGGATTATCTTTTGACTTCCCCTCTATGCCGAACAGTGTACCAAAAATGGCTTCCGCAATATTCTTTTCAGTGTGCATCACGTCAATGTTGTGTGGGCAAAGGAGGTCTTTGAAGTAAGGCAGATCCCATAAGCATGACTTGTGAGTCCAGGCGTGTTCCCTATTATACCCTTTGAAGTATCCTGGACACAAAGGATCAGGCTCGAGAGCGTTTAACTGATCAAGGGTCTGTTGGCCTGTCAACGCAGCTGGTGCAGTGTTTTTGACAACTCTACCTTTGATGAAATTCTTCTTGTCTTTTCTGAACTTATGGTGAGGATCCATGAATTGTCTATGCATGTCGAAGCAAGAATACTTGCGACCAGCCTGCAGCCAACGGAACTAAAGAGCTACCTTGCATGTGGTGCACGGGAACCTTCCATGCACACACCAGCCAGCGAATAGCGCAAACGCCGGATAATCATGCGTCAAGTACATGTACCACACATGCATTTTGAAATTTGTTTTGGTAGCCGCGTCGTAGGTCTTGATCCCATTATCCCAGGCTTCTTGCAACTCATCCTTAAGAGGCTGCATGTACACATTCATATTCTTCCTCGAATAGTTGGGCCCTAGAATTATCACCGTTAGGAAAATGTTCTTTCTTTTCATAATCTCTTCGGGTGGCAAATTTAGTGGAATGACAAATACAGGCCAACAACTGTATTGTGATGCCGTCATACCATACACATTGAACCCATGGCAACTCTAGGTTGCCTTGGATCTTCCGATTTATCCTTATGTAATGCATCGAAGTGCCTCCACGCAAAACCATCTGAAGTGTGTACCAGCATCTTGTTCCCATCCGCATCTAGTTCGGTTCTTTTGCCCAATTTGTGCCATGTCATCTGTCTGGCCGTCTCTTCGACCATGAAAGAACACTAATGGGGATTTTGGTCTGATTCTTCTCACCCATGCCGTTGTCTACCACAATATACCTGGAAGAATTGCAAATGGGGCGATAGTTCAAGGACGCATACTCAAGCCTAAATAAGGCACATCCATTCTCACAAGCATGTATCTTCTCATAGGGCATCTTAAGTACACGGAGGATTTTCTCTGACTGGTACAGGTTTGCAGGTAGTACATGGCCTTTGGGTAGAAAGCATCCAAATATCGTCATCATCGCGTCGTAGCATTCTCTGCCTAGGTTGAATTGAGCCTTCAGAGCCATTACTTGCGCGATGGCATCCAGCTGACAAAGCTCAATCTGCTCGTGGAGAGGACGTTTTGAAGACTCCAACATTTCATAGAAGGCCGTTGCAGATTCCTCCATCTCATCGTTCGAATCCCGAGCATCATCAAAGTCTTGCACCATGTCTTCAATCCCGGTACCATGCTCCTCGGTGCGACGACGAATCACCTCAGCTCTGGCACGTTGGTCAAACTCGCCATGAAAAGTCCACACCGTATAATTAGGCGTCAAACCCCACTTCTGCAGGTGTTTACCCATTTCAAACTTTGTCTGCTTTTTCCAGTTATCGCAGTTGGGACAGGGGCACCATGTTTTTTGCTGGCCATTTGCAAATGTGGCTCTCACAAACCCCCTAGTTTTTGTTAACCATTCATGGGTCATGTCTTTCTGACTAGGGTGACCAGTGTACATCCAAGCACGATCACTCATGTTGCCTAGCTACCTATGGGGGAACAAGAAATAAATATATAATTCATCATCTATATTCATACGCTAATCAAGTTTGTCAGTTTTATTACGTCCATGCAACCTACACGCTAATAGGTAAAGATAGGTCCTAATTCCACCCGAGTATGTGTAGATTGGGTTCGTTTTCCCATGCTCTGCTCGAGAGGCGATGCAGAATTTCGGCAGCACCTCCCCGTTGTTCTCCTGATACACGTCTCGGCAATAAGCAGAGAGGACGTGTACCCAGAGAATAACAGGGGAGGAACTGACAAAATTCCACATCGGATCCGGAGCACAGCATATGGGAAAACAAACCCAATCTACACATACTCGGGCTGTCCATGGATAATGTTGGACAATTCGAAAGGATGGCGGTTATAAATATGCAAAGAAATGCATATTTATAGATGTCGCCCTTTCGAACAGGAGACGCATACTGGTCACGCATACTCATGATTGAACAAACCTATAGCTAGCAATTTTCATCGGCAAGAAGACCGGAACATAGCAAATTAAGGGGTAGGAGGAGAAGTCATTTGTGCTCACCAACAAACGCAGGGGCGGAGCTCGTCCAATGCACGTGGAGGTCGTCGAACAACTGCACATTGAAATTCACACAATCAACACAAATATGATGTTTTTATAATTAACATAATCGGAAAATATGTGGCCTAACTCATAATTTACAAAACTATGACCCCGTCGGCTTAGTGGCGTCGATGGTTGGTGGTGTCGGGTGTCGGTCGCGTCGATGGTCAGTGGTGTCGGGTGTCGGTGGCATCGGGGGTCGGGGGTTAGTTGTGTCGGTGGTCGGGGGTCAGTGTCGTCGGGGGTCGAGGGTCACTGGCGTCAGGGGTTGGGGTCTTTTCGGTCAACAAGAGGCCGAAGAGGTGTCGGGGGTCGGGGTTGGGGGTCAGGGGTAGGGGGTCGGGGGTCGAAGGTAAGTGTCGTCGTGGGTCGGGGGTCAGGGGGCGAGGGTCAGTGGTGTGAGGAGTCGAGGGTTAGTGGCGTCGGGCGTCGGGGTTGGGAGTGGAGGGTCAGTGGCGTCTGGAGTCGAGGGTCAATGGCGTCGACCGTCGGGGGTCGATGGTTAGTGGAGTCGGGGGTTGGGAGTCGGGGGTCGACGGTCAGTGGTGTCGGGCATTGGGGGGTCAGAAGTCGGGTGTCAGTGGTGTCGGAGGTCGGGGGTCGAGGGCCAGGGGTTGGTGGCGTCGGTCGTCGTGGGCCGGGGGTCGGGGGTCGGGGTCCTCTTCTTTCTTCTTCTCCTCTCTCCTCTTTTTCTTCTTCTTCTTCTTCTTGATCATCTTATTATTATTCTTCTTCTTTTTTTTTCTCCTCCTCCTCCTCCTCCTCCTCTTCTTCTTCTTCCTTTTATCTTTCTCCTCCTCTCCTCTTTCTTCTTCTTCTTCTTCTTCTTCTTCTTCTTTCTTCTTCTAGTTTGTTATTCTCTTATTTTCTTCTATGTTTTTTTTCTATCTATTTTTTTCTTTTCTATCTACTTTTTCTACTTAATAAACTAACTATCTAATTTAACATAAAAACAGAAAAAAACTAACTATCCAATTTAACAGAAAAAACACAAAATAAACTAACTATCTAAATTAACAATCTAATTTAAAAGAAAAAACAAGAAATAAAGCGAAAAAGAAAAAAAAAACCTTACCTGCGCAGGGGCAGTGGGCGGCCGGGGCGGAGGGTAGTGGGAGGAGGGGAAGGCGAGCTCCGGCCCTGGGCGGCGGGGAGGAGGTGCCGGGGGAGGAGGGGAGGGCGAGCTCCGGTCGCGTGGCGGTGGTGGGCCGGAGCGGCTCCGGTGGTGGCGGCGGCAGCACTCGGGTGGGCAGGGCACGGGGAGGAGGGGCGCGGGAAGGAGGGGCGCGTGGAGGACGGGCGCGGGGAGGAAGGGAGGGCGAGCACCGGCTGCGCGGCGGTGGTGGGCCGGAGCGGCTCCGGTGGTGGTGGCGGCGGCGCTGGGTGGGCAGGGCGCGAGGAGGAGGGGCGCGGGAAGGAGGGGCGCGGGGAGGAGGGGCGAGGCAAGCTCCGGTGGTGGTGGCGGCGGCGCTGGAATGGGAAAGGGGCGCGCGCAAGAGGCAGGAGCTTGAGGGGAGCCGCTGGGGTGGAGTGTGCCGTTAGGGGAGCGGGGGGTGGGGGCTGGGCACCGTTAGGGGGAGGTCCCCTTTGCCGTCTGCAAAGGCTGGGAGGCAGACGGCAAAGGGGTGGGTGGGTGGGGTGGGAGTTGGCCGTTAGGGTGGCGCCCCTTTGCCGTCTGCATGCTCTTTGCCGTCCGCCTGTAGGGCCATTTCCATGCGTCAGCAAACGACAAAGAGGTGGCACACAGCAAATAAAACCTTTGCCATCAGCAACCTCTTTGCCGTCCGCTTTGTACCAACTGACGGCAAAGAGGATCTTTGCCATGCGTCAGCAGACGGCAAAGGCACGGAAGACGGCAAATTTATCAATTCCAGTAGTGTGACAGGCAACTACTCCGTCAGGTGGCTAACGGAGTATTTGCCATCAGCCTCCAACTTTGTCGTCTGCCTTCTGCCTTCTTTTAAGACCTTTGCCGTCTGCCTTCTTTAAGATATGTGTCGTCTTCCTTCTTTACGAACATTGACGTATGCCTTCTTTAAGGTCTTTGTCTTCTGCCACGGCAACCCTTTGCCGTTTGCTTGATGGGGTAGCTAACGACAAAGTAACCTTATGGGTCAGCCACGTGTTACTCGAGGTTGCACAGTTGGCGGCCACGTGGCCCCTTTTCCGTCTGCGAGCGGATGGCAAAGACCTTTGCCATCAGATGGCAGGCGGCAAAGTGCCCATATTGTCACTGTTTTGTTTATTTTATGTTATTTCACATTACATATATATAGTTCACATCACATATATGGTATATTGTTCACAACACATATATATAGTTCATAGCACATATATGATATCCATATAAAGTTCATCAATGCCATTTGTTCATCAATCACAACACATAGATCGAAAGAACCAACATACAAAGTTTTACACTTTTCATCCATGTATACATACATATAGTTCCACATTGTCCATCAACTCAAATGAAAACAAAAACTAAAGCACTCCATCAATGCCAGCTTCCTTGTAGTAAATCTAATCTGCAAAACGGGAATACGAAAGTTAGAAGAAGAAGAACAATATATGACATTTTGAGCTTATTATGTCATTTTAGAGGAAAATAAGCAAAGTATATGACCTTTTTGAGCTAACCAAGGTTATTATGCCATTTTTGACCTAACAAAGCTAATTATGTCATTTTGGATGAAAATAAGCTAACTATTTGACATTTTTGATATAACAAATGTTCTTATGCCATTTTTGACCTAACTAAGCTAATTATGTTATTTTTGAGGAAAACAAGCTAAGTATATAACATTTATGAACTTACCAAGGTTCTTATGCCATTTTGAGATTATTATGTCATTTAGGAGGAAGATACTCTAAGTTATGAGCTAGCCAAGATTCTTGTGATGTTTTTTACCTAACTAAGCTAATTATGTCATTTTGGAGCAAAATTAGCTAATTATGTCATTTCGGAGCTAAATTAGCTAATTATGTCTTTGGTGGGTAAAATAAGGTAAGGAGAAGAAGAAAGAGAAGAATAAATAGGAGGACAAGGAGAAGAAGAAGAAGAAGAAGAAGGAGAAGGAGAAGAAGAAGAAGAAGGAGGAGGAGGAGAAGAAGAAGGAGGAGGAGGAGGAGCAGATGACGAAGAAGAAGAAGGATAGGAAGAGGAAGATGATGATTACAATACTTTTCTTATTTTGTGCTTATTATGTCATTTAGGAGGAAGATACTCTAAGTTATGAGCTAACCAAGGTTCTTGTGCTGTTTTTTACCTAACTAAGCTAATTTTGTCATTTTAGAGCTAAACTAGCTAATTATGTCATTTCGGAGCTAAAATAGCTAATTATGTCTTTGTTGGGTAAAATAAGGTAAGGAGAAGAAGAAAGAGGAGAAGGAGAAGAAGAAGAAGAAGAAGAAGAAGAAGAAGGAGGAGAAGAAGAAGGAGGAGAAGGAGAAGAAGAAGATCAAGAAGAAGGAGAGGAAGAGGATGATTACAATACTTTTCTTATTGAGCTTATTATGTCATTTAGGAGGAAGATACGCTAAGTTATGAGCTAACAAAGGTTCTTGTGATGTTTTTACCTAACTAAGCTAATAATGTCATTTTGGAGCTAAAGTAGCTAATTATGTCATTTTAGAGCTAAATTTGTTAATTATGTCTTTCTTGAACCTAAATTAGCTAATTACATCTTTTTGGAACTAAATTAGCTAATTATGTTGTAAATGAACTAGAGAAAACTTACCGTCGTGGTCATCTTGGAGAAGCATCAGGGTTGCTCGGGCCGGTTGCGATTGGAGATGGTTGCCCTGGAGAAGGGTCGCGTGATACCGCCTGAGAGTTATTCTGTAGAAAAGATATTTTTCAATGTCTCGTTAGAATGATGAAACTCAAATGTTAATACTAGTTTATAATGACCATTGAAATGAAACTGATTGTGCCAACCACAGAAAAGACGGGTATCGGCGGAGGGGGTTCACCGGTCTTCTCGCACATAGACTCCACATTTAGTTTTGAAGGGTTGTTCGTATTAGTTCATAATGAAACAGACATTAAACGCATGATTTGGCTAATGTGAAAAATTAACTTACCACAAGAAGCTCGTACATGGCCAGGTGACCCTCCTCATTTCGGGCCCTCTCCTCCTCCAATAACCAAGTCATGGTCCGTCTTCGGGTGAAGACTGTGGTCATTCCTTGAAGACTTTGATCGCAAAGACATTGCGAAGAAATTGATATCCTCATGAAGATATTGGAGATGAGGAATTCGGTGTGTCCTGAAGAAAACACTCTGAAGACTTTGAAGCATGAAGATTTACTCTTTCTATTTCATTCTCTTTACTCTTGAGTCATAGGAACACCGTACTGTTAAAGGGGGTAGAGGTAAAACTATGGAACGAATTTCCTCATGATGCTCAACCCAAGCCTAAATCTACCAAAGGCTCAAAGTGAGGAATATGAGAGACATGAGGACTTTCACAATTGAAAGTTCCGACCATTGCCGCGCCACGTGCCACATGTCACAGATCTTATCCACCCAACAGTCATATTATGAAAGGGCATTTATGTGAAATCATGTCGGGACGCTCCTAGGCTATAATTAGCCGCCCCCACAACCACTTGGTGGTTGGCTGCTTTGAGAGAAACTGACACTTGTAATTTAGAGCAACCCAAATTCCTCAGAGGCTTTGAGAGAACATCATCAAGTGAGGAAATACCCTGAACACCAAACCCAAACTAAAATCCCAAGTGATTGAGAATCACTGGAGAAGTTATTCATGTGTGGAACCGACGCGTGATACCTTTGAGGACTATGCATCCTCCAGACGGCTAGGTGTCATGGTCTGGATCATCCAACAGTCAACTGTGGATCGCTGGGTGACTGAGATTGTGAGGGTTTGGAAGTCTGCCCTGAAGACTTACCACGAGTGTTGGGAGAGGACTGTGTGTCCTTAGCTCAAGGACAATACAGTAGGGATTGTGTGTCCTTTGGTTTCAATACCAAGCCGCTCCGAACCAGACGTACAACTGTCACAACAGTTGGAACTGGGTCATCAACAACTATCCTCATCAAGCTACGAGTTCTATTTCTTCAACTCTCTCATTTCCTCGATTGTATGCTTAAGACTCATCTGAACTATTTGAAGAATTTGTGTGAATACTTTCTCTGAATTTCCTCAACCTCAAATTCTTCACCTGAGTTAATCTTCACCTGCTTATCTTATACTTTTGACGTGTGCAAACTAAATCCCTGAAATCTCTCTGAGTACTTTGCTGTAGACGTTCTGGCGCCCCTGATTTGGTTCTACTACCGCTGCACTCAGTTCATGACTCAGGACTTTCCTCACTAGGAATTTCCTCAGTTATGAAATTGTAAAAATCGCCTATTCACCCCCTCTAGTCGATATAACACACTTTCAAAGAGGTCACCTCAAAGCCATGGTCCATTGTGGCGAAGCTTCGTGGTTTTGCTGGGAGGCTCCAAATTAGTTGTGGGGATTGCCCCAACCTTGTTTGTAAAGGTTCGGTCGCTGCCTTCAAGGGCACCACTAGTGAAATCACGACATCACGCATTGTGTGAGGGCGTGAGGAGAATACGGTGGCCTTAGTGGCATCTTGGGGAGGATTGTGCCTCCACAACACTCCAACGGAGACGTACTTACCCTAAAAGGGAAGGAACTTCGGAAACACATCCTCGTCTTCATCGGTTCCACTTGTGGTTACTTCTTACCTTTACTTGTATTAGTTACTTGTTTGTTATTGTTGTTGCTAGAATCATATAGGTTGGTCACTTAGTTGCATATCTAGACAACCTATTTGTCGCTAAACTTAATTTGTTAAAGAAAACCTTAAAATTGTTAGTTGCCTATTCACCCCCCTCTAGTCAACCATATCGATCCTTTCATTCGTGTTGGGTGCATGTTGTTTGCTCTTGTGTGCAGCCCCCGAAGATGGTTGAGGACCGATATTCCTATTGGTTCAAGAAACCTTGGTTTCTTAAGTGAAGCAAATACTTACGCGTATTGTGCTACAATAACCCGTTCCTCTTCATAAGTATGAGGAGGGCACTAGAAAAGGACTCGAGATGCCCCCACGGCGGAAAAGAGACTTGTGGTGTCAGAAAAAGTGTTTTGGGTGGCTCCCTAGGGTTTTGGGGGGTATTTGAGAATTTATAAGACGAAGAGATGTGTCAGGGGCCACATAGAGAGCCAGCACACAACATGGCACGACCACCCCCTAGGTGGGCCGTGATGTGTGTTGCCTCCCTCGTCCAGCGTCCGGTCTCCCCCCGATGCTTCCAAGTCTTCTTTTGGTATAGAAAAAATCATAAAAATGTTTTGGGGTAATTGGACTTTGTTTGGTGCTGAAAAACTGAAAAGCAAAAAACATGTAGAAAACAAAAACTGTCACTAGGCACTGGTTCAATAGGTTAGTGCTCAAAAATAATATTAATTAGTATATAAACACCCAAAAGAATCCTAGAATGATAATATTATAGCATGAATACTAAAAATTTATAGATACGTTGGAGACATATCATCATCCCCAAGCTTAATTCTTGGTCGTCCTCAAGTAGGTAAATGATAAAAACAAAAAAATTGATGTGACATGCTACCCAACATGTAATGTATTCAAGGTTTGATCATTGAGAAATGATGAATAAATAAATATTAGCATAGTAATATCCATGAACGTAAGCAACATATCATCAAGTTTCAAAGTATATTGTCCTTAAAGAATATTCACCCCCTATTCATTTTATCATATAAGTATCGCATGGCTCCATCCTCACCACATAAATACAAATGTTAAGCAGCACGGTGTCAATTCAAGAAATTGGATTTTACTTTTTAACTCTCTTTAGCTTTTATTACTCACTCAATATATGAGCATGAACCATGGATATAGCATAAAGGTGGAATATAATATGACAGTAGGTTTCAAAGGAGTGAAAGTGGAGAAGAAAGTCTTGCATCAACTAGGTTATCAATGGGCTATGGTGATGCCCATCAAGAGATATCAATGTTAGGAGTAGGGATTGCCATGCAACGGATGCACTAGAGCTATAAGTTTATGAAAGCTCAACTGAAGCTAAGTGGGTGTACATCCAACTCGCTTAGTCATGAAGACCCCGGATATTTGAGGAAGCCCATCATAGGAATATACAAGCCAAGTTCTATAATTAAGAAGTCCAAGTAGCATAAGGAAGTTACAAAACATGAGACTCTTTGTATGAAGAACATGGTGCCGCTTTGAGGCAGAAGTGTGCAAAAAGAGGTAGTAGCACTGTCCCTTCTCTCTTTTCTGTCATTTATTTCTATTTTTGTTTCTTTTTTCTCCCTTTTTCTCTTTTTTTCTTTTTCTTTTATTTTTTATTTTTTATTTTTCGTATGGAGTCTCATCCCTACTTGTGAGGGAATCATTGTCCCCATCATCCTTTCCTCACCGAGACAGTGCCCTAATATTGATGACCATCACACTTTTATTTACTTACAATTCAACATGAAAACTGTAGTATGACTCTATATGAATGCCTCTCGCAGTGTACCAGGATGTGCAATGATCAATCATAACATGTATAAAAATGATTAAGCATACTATTATAGCATCCAACAATAAAAAATTATATATACATTGGAGACGTATCAAAGAGATACAACAAGTGACCTCAAATCCAGTATTCAATCCGACATAACGAAATCTCAAACAGAAATATTCAATTCATCACATTAGGATAGCAACGGCCGAATACCGTATGAATCAACTATATAAAGAAAGCTCGTGACATCTCAAGAACACGAGAGAGAGAGAGACAGAGATCAAACACATAGCTACTCGTACATACCCTCAGCCCCGAGGGTGAACTACTCCGTCCTCATCATGGACACCGCCAGGAAGATGAAGATGACCTCAGTGATGATTGCCCCCTCCGATAGGGTGCCGAAATAGGGCTTCGGATGAGTTTTTTTCAATACTAAGTCTTGCAGCGGTGGAGCAGAAGTTCTAGGTTAACTTGTGTTTTTTGGTATTTATAGGATTTTTCTGCATTGGAGTCACGCTAAAAGGAGCCACGAGGTGCTCCCAAGTCATCAGGGCGCGCTCAGGGGGTATGGGTGATGGTGCCCTAATGTCTTGGGGCACCTAGTGGACCCCCTCCGATGGTTCTTCGCTCCTGTGATTCTCATATGTTCCACAAAACATCACAAAAAACGTTTTGAGCGATTCTGAGAACTTCCATTTTCAGCACTGAAAAGCAACACCACGATAATTGTGCTAAAAAGAACATGAGTACGGGATAGTTCCAATTAAATCATATAAATTACATCAAGCCATATAAAAGTATTGTAAATATAGGTGAATATGGCATGAGTACTGATACGTCCATTTTGCATCATGCTTTCATGTTGATATTTATTGCTTTATGGGCTGTTATATTACTTTGTGGTACCATATTTATGCCTTTTCTCTCTTATTTTGCAAGGTTTATTTGAAGAGGGAGAATTCAGGCAGTTGGAATTCTAGACTGGAAATGGAGCAAATCTTAGTCCACTATTCTGCACATCTCCAAATGCCCTGAAAATTTACGTGGAATTTTTGGGATTATATAAAAAATACTGGGCTAAAGAAGTACCAGAGGGGAGCTACCAAGGCACCACTAGCCCTGCCACCGCCACCCCCTAGTGGCGGTTGGCAAGCTTGTGGGCTCCTCGACGGCCCACTAGCCCCCCTCTTTTGCTATATGAAGGGTTTCGTTCCAGAAAAAAAATCAATTGGGAGCTTTTTCGTGGTTTCGCCGCCGCCACGAGGCGGAACTTGAGCAGATCCAATCTAGAGCTCCGGCAGGACGATCCTGCCGGGGAAACATCCCTCCCGGAGGGGGAAATCGTCGCCATCGTCATCACCAACACTCCTCTCGTCGGAGGGGAGGCATCTTCATCAACATCTTCATCAGCACCATCTCCTCTCCAATCCCTAGTTCATCTCTTGTAACCAATATCCGTCTCACGACTCCGATTGGTACTTGTAAGGTTACTAGTAGTGTTGATTACTCTTTGTAGTTGATGCTAGTTGGATTACTTGGTGGAAGAGTTTATGTTCAGATCCTTGATGTTATTCATTACACCTCTGATCATGATTATGATTATGCTTTGTGAGTAGTTACTTTTGTTCCTGAGGACATGGGATAAGTCATGCTGATAATAGTCATGTGAATTTGATATTCGTTCGTTATTCTGATATGTTGTATGTTGTTTTTCCTCTAGTGGTGTTATGTGAACGTCGACTACATAACACTTCACCATACTTGGGCCTAGAGGAAGGCATTGGGGAGTAGTAAGTAGATGATGGGTTGTTGGAGTGACAGAAGCTTAAACCTCAGTCTATGCGTTGCTTCATAAGGGGCTGATTTGGATCCACTAGTTTAATGCTATGGTTAGACGTTCTCTTAATTCTTCTTTCGTAGTTGCGGATGCTTGTGAGAGGGGTTATTCATAAGTGGGATGCTTGTCCAAGTAAGGGCAGCACCCAAGCGCCGGTCCACCCACATATCAAACTATCAAAGTAACGAACGCGAATCATATGAACATGATGAAACTAGCATGACAGAAATTCCCGTGTGTCCTAGGGAGCGTTTTTCCTGCTATAAGACTTTGTTCAGGTTTGTCCCTTGCTACAAAAGGGATTGGGCCACTTGCTGCACCGTTTCTACTACTTGTTACTTGTTACTCTTTGCTTGCTACGCTTCACCTCGCTACACCATCACTTGTTACCGCTACTTTCAGTGCTTGAAGTTATTACCTTGCTGAAATCCGTTTATCGGAGCCTTCCGCTCCTCGTTGGGTTCGACACTCTTACTTATGGAAAGGACTACGATTGATCCCCTATACTTGTGGGTCATCAAGACTCTTTTCTGGCTCCGTTGCTGGGGAGTGAAGCGCCTTTGGTAAGTGGAAATTGGTAAGGAAACATCTATATACTATGCTGAAATTTATTGTCACTTGTCACTATGGAAACTGTACCTTTGAGGAGTTTTTTCGGGGTATCTTCACCACGAATGGAAGCACGAGGAGTTGTTCCTCGACCTGAGGTACCTACTGAAAATGTCTTTTATGAAATTCCTTCGGGTATGCTTGAGAAACTGCTGGCTAATCCTTTTACAGGAGATGGATCTTCACATCCAGACTTGCATCTGAACTATGTAGATGAAGTTTGTGGTTTATTTAAGCTTGCAGGTTTGCCCGAGGATGAGGTAAAGAAGAAAGTCTTTCCTTTATCTTTGAAAGATAAGGTGTTGACATGGTATAGGCTATGTGATGATACTGGATCATGGGACTACAATCGGTTGAAATTGGAATTTCATCAAAAGTTCTATCCTATGCATTTAGTACATCGTGATCGGAACTTCATTTATAACTTTTGGACTCGTGACAGGGAAAGCATAGCTCAAGATTGGGGGAGGCTTAAATCAATGCTATATTCATGCCCCAATCATGAGCTCTCGAGAGAAATCATCACTCAAAACTTTTATGCTCGGCTTTCTCATGAAGATCGTACCATGCTTGACACTTCTTGTACCGGTTCTTTTATGAAGAAGGATATTGATCACAAGTGGAATTTGTTGGAGAAAATCAAACGTAAATCTGAAGATTGGGAGCTGGAGGAAGGTAAGGAGTCAGGTATGAATTTGCAGTTTGATTGCGTTAAATCTTTTGTTGAGACAAACACTTTTAGAGATTTTAGCGCTAAGTATGGACTTGACTCTGAGATAGTAGCTTCTCTATGTGAATCTTTTGCTGCTCATGTTGATCTTCCCAAAGAGAAGTGGTTTAAATATCATCCTCCTGTAGAAAGCAACATAGCCAAAACCAATCTAGTTGAGGAGAAAGTCATTGCTTTTAGTGATCCTGCTGTTCCTTGTGCTTACACTGAGAAACCACCATACCCTGCTAGGACAAAGGATTATTCTAAAGCTCCAATTGTGATACGTAGGGGTTACATTAGACCACTTGCACCCCCTGAGGATATTAGAGTTTAACCTAGTGTTGCTATTATCAAAGATCTCTTAGCCGAAGACATAGATGGGCATGTTATCAAATTCTGTGAGGACTCGGCTAGAATTGCTAAACCTCACGCTAAGGACTAATACGGACCTGTAGTTGGCCTGCTCGTTGTTTCTGTCAAGATAGGAGATCACCGTTACCATGGTTTATGTGATATGGGAGCTAGTGTTAGTGCAATACCCCGTTCTCTATATGATGAAATCAAAGATGAGATTGCACCTGCTGAGTTAGAACCCATTGATGTCACTATTATGCTAGCTAATAGAGACACTATCTGCCCTCTAGGAATTGTGAGAGACGTAGAACTCCTGTGTGGTAAGACAAAGTATCCTACTGATTTCCTCGTCCTTGGTACTGCACAAGATAGCTTTTGTCCCATCATATTCGGTAGACCCTTTCTCAACACTATGAATGCTCACATTGATTGCATTAAGCAGACCGTCACTGTTAGTTTCGAGGGTGTGTCTCATGAATTTAACTTCTCCAAGTTTGGAAGACAACCCCATGAAAGAGAGTCATCTGGTAGGGATGAAATCATTGCTCTTGCCTCTATTGCCGTACCTCCTACGGATCCCTTAGAGAAATATCTGCTTGAGCATGAAAATGATATGCATATGGAGGAGAGAGACGAGATAGATAAAATTGTCTTAGAACAATATCCTATTCTCAAGAATAATTTGCCTGTTGAACTGCTTGGGGATCCTCCCCACCAAAGGGTGATCCTGTGTTCGAGCTTAAACAGTTGCCTGATACTCTTAAGTATGCCTATCTTGATGAGAAGGAGATATATCCTGTTATTATTAGTGCTCTCCTCTCAGAGAACGAAGAGAAGAAGTTACTAAAAACTCTGAGGAAGCACCGTGCTGCTATTGGATATACTCTTGATGATCTTAAGGTTATTAGTCCTACTCTATGTCAGCACAAGATTAAAACTGATCCTAACTTCAAACCAGTTGCTGATCATCAAAGGAGAATGAATCCTAAGATGAAAGAGGTCGTTAGAAAAGAAATATTAAAGCTTCTGGAAGCAGCAATCATTTATCCTATTGCTCATAGTGATTGGGTAAGTCCAGTACATTGCGTACCTAAGAAGGGAGGTATCACCGGCGTTCCTAATGATAGGGATGAACTAATCCCACAAAGGATTATTACTGGCTATAGGATGGTGATAGACTTCCGGAAACTGAACAAGGCAACTAGGAAAGATCATTATCCTTTGTCGTTTATCGACAAAATGCTAGAAAGGCTATCAAAGCACACACACTTCTGCTTTCTAGACGGTTATTCAGGTTTCTCGCAAATACCTGTTGCACAATCTTATCAGGACAAAACCACTTTCACCTGCCCCTTCGGTACCTTTGCCTATAGACGTATGCCTTTTGGCTTATGCAATGCACCTGCCACCTTCCAAAGATGTATGATGGCTATATTCTCTGACTTTTGTGAAAATATTATCGAGGTTTTCATGGATGACTTCTCCGTTTACGGGTCTCCCTTTGATGATTGCCTCAGCAACCTTGATCGAGTCTTACAGAGATGCGAAGATACCAACCTCGTATTGAATTGGGAGAAGTGCCACTTTATGGTTAATGAAGGTATCATCTTAGGAAACAAAATTTCTGAAAGAGGCATTGAAGTTGATATGGCTAAGGTTGATGCAATTGAGAAAATGACTCGCCCCACACATATCAGAGGTATACGAAGTTTCCTAGGTCATACTGGTTTCTATAGAAGGTTCATTAAAGACTTATGTAATATTTCTAGGCCTCTTACCAACCTCTTGCAGAAGGATGTTCCTTTTGTTTTTGATGAGGATTGTGAAAAAGCTTTCAAAATACTTAAGAAGGCTTTGATAACCGCACCTATTGTTCAACCACCTGACTGGAATTTGCCCTTTGAAATCATGTGAGATGCTAGTAATTATGCTGTTGGTGCTGTTCTAGGACAAAGAGTTGACAAGAAGTTGAATGTTATTCACTACGCTAGTAAAACTCTAGACAGTGCCCAAAGACACTATGCCACAACGAAGAAGGAATATTTAGCAGTCTTGTTTGCATGTGAAAAGTTCAGATCTTATATAGTTGACTCCAAAGTCACTATTCACTCTGATCATGCTGCTATTAAGTACCTTATGGAGAAGAAGGACCTAAGCCTAGGCTAATCAGATGGGTTCTCCTGCTACAGGAATTTGATTTGCATGTTGACCGAAAGGGTGCTGATAACCCAGTAGCAGATAACTTTTCTAGGCTAGAGAATGTCCTTGATGACCCACTACCTATTGATGGCAGCTTTCCTCATGAGCAATTAAATGTCATTCGCACTTCACATAGTTCACCGTGGTATGCCGATTATGCAAACTATATTGTAGCCAAATACATATCACCCAGTTTCACCTATCAGCAAAAGAAGAAATTCTTCTTTGCTTTGAGACACTACTTTTGGGATGATCCTCACCTTTATAAGGAGGGAGTAGATGGTGTTATTAGTTGTTGTGTACCTGAACTTAAACAGGGACAGATCCTGCAGAAGTGTCATTCCGAAGCCTACGGAGGACACCACGCTGGAGATAGAACTGCCCATAAGGTATTGCAATCAGGTTTCTATTGGCCCACTCTCTTCAAGGATGCCCGTAAGTTTGTCTTGTCTTGTGACGAATGCCAAAGAATAGGGAATATCAGTAAGCGTCAGGAAATGCCTATGAACTATTCACTTGTCATTGAACCATTTGATGTCTGGGGCTTTGATTATATGGGACCCTTCCCGAGTTCCAATGGGTACACTCACATCTTAGTTGGTGTGGATTACGTCACTAAGTGAGTAGAAGTTATCCCCACTAAAAATGGTGATCACCACACCTCTATTAAGATGCATAAGGAAGTCATTTTCCCAAGATTTGGAGTCCCTAGATATTTGATGACTGATGGCGGTTCACACTTCATTCATGGTGTTTTCTGCAAGATGCTCGCTAAGTATGATGTCAACCATAGAGTTCCATCTCCTTATCATCCTCAGTCTAGTGGTCAAGTGGAGTTCAGTAATAGGGAGATGAAGTTGATCCTACAAAATACCGTCAATAAATCTCGAAATAATTGGTCTAGCAAACTTGAGGATGCACTATGGGCTTATAGGACTGCTTATAAGAATCTCATGGGCATGTCACCGTATAAAATGGTTTACGGTAAAGCCTGTCATTTACCTCTTGAGCTGGAACACAGAGCTTATTGGGCAATCAAAGAGCTCAACTTTGATTTCAAACTTGCCGGTGAGAAGCGGTTGTTTGATATCAGCTCGTTAGATGAATGGAGGGCCCCGGGCATATGAGAATGCCAAGTTGTTCAAGGAAAAGGTTAAGAGATGGCACGATAAACGAATACAGAAACGAGAGTTCACTGTAGGTGATTATGTCTTGCTCTACAATTGTCGTTTGAGATTCTTTGCAGGCAAGCTTCTCTCTAAATGGGAAGGTCCTTACGTTATCGAGGAAGTATATCGTTCCGGTGCCATCAAAATCAATAACACGGAAGGAAATTTTCCTAGAGTGGTAAATGGGCAAAGAATCGAGCATTACATCTCTCGTACTCCCATAAATGTTGAGACCAATATCATCAATGTCATAACTCCAAAGGAGTACATAAGGAATGTTTATCAGCCTACTTCAGACCCTGAAAACGAAGAGGTATCTGTTTTGGTAAGAAATTGGTCTCCGATGCTTTTCCAATAGGAAATTTCCTCCGTTTTAGAATTTTTGGAAAATTAGAAAAATAAAAAGCAGTCCGGACAGCGCACGAGGCGGCCACAAGCTTGGACACCGCCCCCTACCCCCTGGTGGCGGAGGGAGGGCTTGTGGACACCTCGTGTGCCTCCCGGACTTTGTTTTCTTGTGGAGCACTCCTTCTGGTCCAGAAAAAATCAATATATACTCGCCCGAAGGTTTTGATCTCCATATCGCGCAGTTTTCCTCTGTTTTCGTTCCGAGCTTGTTGTCTGCCGTAGATTTAGAGCAAAGATGTATCAGGAATCTGTTGGGGAGAATGATCTTCACCAAGTTCATGAGGAAGTAGATGCTGATCTGAAAAGAGTAGAAGTCACGGAAGCCAGGGACCAAGCTAAGGAGAAAACCCAAGCTAGGGAGGAAGTTCAACCTATGTTCAACATTGAAGACGTTGAAGGAGTAGATTTTCTCCAACCCTTCTTCCACGTGTTGTCTCCATCCTTGATTGAACTCTTGAGGTTTTGCGAAACAACTCGTGCTCGCAATATTTCCCTTTCTCGTGAAGTTGTTTTGCTGGAAAACCATGTCACAGATCTCAAAGGTATAAATCAAAGATTGATAGCTCTCTTGGAATCAAAGGCGACAACTCCACCACCTGCACCACCAAAGGAAGACAACTAAGCATTGGTATGGGCAATCCCCTTGGCTTCTGCCAAGCTTGGGGGAGTTGCCCTGGTATCATATCAATATCTTTTGCTTTTACCTTTGTTTTAGTTCTTTCCTTTTCAGTTTTTATTTATTCTCTTAGAGGAATAAGTCTTTAGTGTTTAGTTTGAGTCTTTTGCTCTTGTCTCTCCCCCGATGTATTCGAGCTTACGAGCTATATAATAAAGAGTATCTCAGTCAAGGGCTTTGCTTTGTGCCATGATCAAAAGTATGAAAAGAACGATAGCATGAAAGATCATGAGACGATCTTATGGAAAGTGATAGCTTCACATATGACACGTATGATGATTGAAACTTGTTGAGAACAAATCAACATAGACCTCAGTCATTGTTGCAATTAATAAGAAGTAATAAGGAAAGAGAGGTTCACACATAAATATATCATCTTAGACACTTATTACAAATGTGAGCACTCAACAAACTATTGCATGCTTAGGAGTAGATGTTGGACAAGGAAGACAACATAATGAATTGTGTTTGCTTCGGTCCAAACAATGTTATATGATTAGAGATCCCGTAGCATGTGACGATTGCTTCCACCTCATATTAGCCAAAACTCCCGCACCAAGTAGAGATACTACTTGTGCACCCACAAACCTTCAACCCAGTTTTGCCATGAGAGTCCACCATACCTACCTATGGATTGATTAAGATCGTTCAAGTAAGTTGTCATCGATGCAAGCAATAAAAATTGCTCTATAATATGTATGATCTATTAGTGTGTGGAAAATAAGCTTTATACGAACCTGTGATGAGGAAGACATAAAAGCGACAGACTTCGTAATAAAGTTCTTTATCACAGGGGAAATATAAAGTGACGTTCCTCCGCACTAAGAGGACACGCATTCAAACCTCAAAAGCGCATGACAACCTCTGCTTCCCTCTGCGAAGGGCCTATCTTGTACCTTTACTTTTTACCCTTGTAAGAGTCATGGTGATCTTCACCAATTCCCTATTTTTGCCTTTGTCTTGGCTACCGTCACATGCTTGGGAAAGATCTATATTCATATATCAACTTGGAGTTGAGTACTCATGCTTTATTATTGTTGACTTTACCCTTGCGGTAAATAGTTGGGAGGCAAAACTATAAGCCCCTATCTTCCTCTGTGTCCAGCTGAAACTTGGACACCATGAGTACCACGTGAGTTGTAACAATTGTGGAAAACAAAAGAGATGATTGAGTATGTGGGTTTGTCGTACAAGCTCTTATTTGACTCTTTCAGATGTTGTGATAAATCACCGCCACCCCCTGGTGGCGGAGTGGGGGCTTGTGGGCTCCCTCACGGCCCACTAGCTCCCCCCTTTTGCTATATGAAGGGTTTTGTTCCAAAAAAAATCATTCGGGAGCTTTTTCGTGGTTTCGCCGCCGCCACGAGGCGGAACTTGAGAAGATCCAATCTAGGGCTCCAGCAGGACGATCCTGCCGGGGAAACTTCCCTCCCGGAGGGGGAAATCGTTGCCATCGTCATCACCAACACTCCTCTCGTCGGAGGGGAGGCATCTTCATCAACATCTTCATCAGCACCATCTCCTCTCCAATCCTTAGTTCATCTCTTGTAACCAGTCTCCGTCTCACGGCTCCGATTGGTACTTGTAAGGTTACTAGTAGTGTTGATTACTCTTTGTAGTTGATGCTAGTTGGATTACTTGGTGGAAGAGTTTATGTTCAGATCCTTGATGCTATTCATTACACCTCTGATCATGATTATGATTATGCTTTGTGAGTAGTTACTTTTGTTCATGAGGACATGGGATAAGTCATGCTGATAATAGTCATGTGAATTTCATATTCGTTTGGGGAGGCACAGCTATATTCTCTGAGTCACTTGGGATTGCTGTCTGCCGATCACTATGAGGAATCCAAAAGATCCAAGAACTAAAATCATACCTTCCACTACAAGGAGATGTAAGGAACTGCCATCTAGCTCTGCACTTGATTCACCTTCAGTTCTGAGTAAGTTTGCGACTTCGCCTCCTGCTAGAAATCTTGATATGTCGCCTGTTCTTGATGATGCTACTTCTGCTGGCCATGATTCTTATGATGCTATGCTTGATACTATGCCTGATGATGCTATGCTTGATACTATGCCTGATGATGCTATGCTTGATACTATGCCTGATGATGCTATGCCTGATACTGCTTTGCCACTAGGTGCATTCCTTGATGCACATATTGCTAGAGTTGCTGCTAGATGTGATGATACTTCTGAAACTGCTCATACTATTGAAGTAGAACCTGCTACTATGCCTGAATTGCCTGTTATGCTGATACACACTATGTTATGGAGGGAGAGATAGCTGAGGATTTTCTTGCGTGTAAGGATAGCTATGATGTTGAGAAACTTCTGTGCAAGTGGAAAGAAAAATCTCTGAACGCTAGGATGAAATACGACCCGAAGTTTGCCACTTCACCTATCTTTGTGATCGATAAGGATTATGAATTCTCTATCGACCCTGAGTTAATCACTCTGGTCGAATCTAATCCTTTTCATGGTTATGAGTCTGAAACGGTTGTAGCCCATCTTACCAAACTGCACGATATAGCCACCCTATTCACTAGTGAGGAAAAGATCCGCCACTACTATATGCTCAAGCTGTTTCCTTTCTTGCTAAATGATGATGCTAAGACCTGGTTCACTTCTCTTGCTCGTGGTTGTGTGCGTAGCCCCCAGGATATGGTCTACTACTTCTCTGAAAAATATTTCCCTGCCCATAAGAAGCAAGCTGCCTTGAAGGAAATATACAACTTTGCTCAAGCTGAAGAAGAGAGTCTCCCACAAGCTTGGGGAGGCTCATCCAGCTAGTGAATGCTTTGCCTGATCACCCTCTTGAGAAGAACGAAATACTTGATATCTTCTATAATGGACTTACCGATGCTTCCAAAGACCACTTAGATAGTTGTGCCGGTAGTGTTTTTAGGGAACGAACCGTAGAACAAGCTGAGATTCTACTTAATAACATCTTGTGCAATGAGGATGCTTGGACTATTCCCAAACCACCTCCTAAGCCAGCTCCAAAGAAAAGAGGTATTCTATTCCTCAGTCCTGAATATATGAAAGAAGCCAAGAAATCTATGCGAGAGGAAGGCATTAAATCTGAAGATGTCAAAAATCTACCACCTATCGAAGAGATCCATGGTCTCGATAACCCAATACAGGTAGTAGAAGTAACTTCTGTGCGTAGGTTTTATGAGAGTGATATTCCTTTTGATAAACCTGCTAGCTTATGCCTGGATGAATTTGATAACTTCGTTGCCAAACAACAAAGTTTCAATGATTATGTTAGCAGACAATTGGAAAAGAATGCTCGTATGCTTAGTCATTGAAGTGCTTGTGTGGACAGAAACGTCAATGATCTTAAGCTTTTGAGTAAGCATGCCTCTATGGTTACTACTCAGGTAGAACAAGTACTTAAAGCTCAAAATGACTTGCTCAATGAGTTGAATGAAAATTCCGTCAGAGTCGTTACTAGAGGCGGTAGAATGACCCAGGAATCTCTGTATCTTGAGGGTCATCCGAAGAGAATTGAACAAGATTCTCAAGGAGTTAGCACTGATGCACCTAGTCATCCTAGAAAGAAGAAGAAAGATGATAGGAACCTGCACACTAGCAACCCTGTTGCTGCTACCCCCTGGGAGTCCAAACGATGCCTCTATCTCTGATGTTGAAACACAATATGGTGATGAACATGAGCCTAATGATAATGTCAATAGTGATGTTCATGAAGATTCTCAACCTAGCAATGAAAAGGATGTGGAGATTGAACCTAGTGTTGATCTTGATAACACACATCCTAAGATTAAGAGATACAATAAGAATGACTTCACTGCTAGGAAGCATGGTAAAGAAAGGGAACCATGGTTTCAGAAACCTATGCCCTTTCCTCCCAAACCATCCAAGAAAAAGGATGATGGGGATTTTGAGCGATTCGTTGAGATGATCAGACATGTCTTTCTGCAGATGCGTTTGACGGATATGCTCAAGACGTTTCCGTATGCTAAGTACATGAAAGATATTGTGACTAATAAGCGGAGGATGCCTGATCTTGAGATCTCTTCCATGCTTGCTAACTATACCTTCAAGGGTGGAACTCCCAAGAAACTAGGTGATCCCGGTGTGCCCACTATACCTTGCTCCATTAAAGGCAACTACGTTAGAACTGCGTTATGCGATCTTGGAGCCAGTGTTAGTGTTATGCCTCTCTCTCTCTTTATCGTAGACTTGAACTAGATAAGTTGACACCCACTGAAATCTCTCTCCAAATGGCCGACAAATCAACTCCTTTCCCTATCGGCATTTGCGAGGATGTGCGTGTTGTGGTTGCTAACACCACTATATTAACAGACTTTGTTATCTTGGATATTCCTGAGGACGATGCCATGGCTGTCATCCTCGGAAGACCCTTTTTAAACACCGCAGGGGCTGTTAAACATTGCAACAAAGGAAATGTCACTTTCCATGTCAACGGTAATGAGCATATGGTGCACTTTTCGAAGAAACAATATCGAGTACATTGCATCAATGCTATCGAAAAAACTTCATCGATTCTTATTGGGAGGTTTGAATGCCCTATTCCTCGTGTCAAGATGAAGTATGATTTGCTTGTTGGGGAGATACACATCCCCATTGAGGTGACCTAGTGACTATTCCAAAATTCTCCGTTCTCTTTTGCGATTCAAGAAAGTTTTGTCGAGGGGATTTGATCAACCCCATTGACGGATTTCTTTCGATGACCATGAGATGGATGAATCGAGGAGTCACAAACCTCTGTTCCAAGCTTTCAACTTTGGTTGCTTAGAAGAAAAATGATAGATTTAGTTTAGTTTTCCCTGTTTTCTGTTTTAGCGTCCGGTAGAAAAGTACCTCGAAAATAAAAGTTCTCCGAACGCTGTGAAAATCAAGTATGATTTTTTCTGGATTTTTTTGAAAAATACTGGGACAAAGAGTCTGTCTGGGGGCCACACCAGTGGGCCACAAACCCTAGGGGCGCGGGCACCCCCCTGGCCGCGCCAACCAGGCTTGTGGGGCCCACAGGCACCCCCTCCACTCATTCTTGCTCCCATCTGGTTCTCCTACCTCCAGAAAAAATTGTTTCACAGCTCAAACCCGTGTTCTTGCTCCTCTTGCTGGGATTTTCGATCTCTTTGCTCAAATCACCATTCTCCGAACTGTTTGGGGGAAATTACTCCTTGGTAAGTGACTCCTCCATTGGTCCAATTAGTTTTTGCTCTAGTGCCTTATACTCCGCGTATTTTTGCTACCTTGGTGACCATGTTCTTGAGCTTTGCATGCTGATTCTAGCTGGTCCCAAGTAGTTTTGATGCGTAATATGGTCTCTAGGCACTGGTGGGAGTAGTTGCTACTAGTTTAGTTGAGCGTTGTTCACCTTTCCTTTGGGTCACTAAAAATTTCAGAAAAGGAAGATGTTCAGGAGAAACTTTCATGGTGGTTCATCAAGCAAGAGAGGTCCCCGTCTCGCGATTCGGGAGCCTGATCCTTACCAACCTAGGGACGTGCAGGTACAACCATGTGAATGGCCTTTTGATGAATTTATGATTGAGGCAGGTTTCAAAGATGAGTTTGATGCACTTGTTCGCAACGCCGGACTCGAAGAATTCATCTCCGATAAATGTGAACAGTAAGTTGCTCTCACTGCCTCTTTTGTTCGTAGATTCAAATTTTTAGCTGGCCGTGAAACATCTGTACTGTTTGATCTCTATGATAAATCGTATACCATGGATTTAGAGGATTTCAGTAGAATTTGTAAAATACCTATTTGGGGTAACCTCAATGATCCTCCTAAATCTTCGGTTAGAGATTTTTGCGCTGGCATTACGGTTGGAGAAACTAGAGACATTACGCAAGCTACCATGGGGAGTATTCATTTTCCTGCCTTGCATTACTTTGCCCTCTTCATAGGCAGATGCATTAATGGCAAGATTGAGCATTGTCACATCTGCGCACCCGACCTTAGTATCCTTAAGAGCACAGTGACGGGTGACAAAACCTTCAACATGGGAGCTATTATAGCAAGGAGGCTGAATAAGAATGATATTGAAGGGGATTTCTTTGGTGGCATCTATGCCACTCTCATAGAAAATTTTCTTGGAGTACCCATCCGCGAAGGAGATCCCCCGCTCCATACAACTTTCCTTGACCGTGTCGCTTTGACACGCTACCAGTACCTTGAGAGGGATGATGAATCCCTCCTATACCGATTGATATTTAACCGGCAGCGTGTTTTCCATATTACCCTTCCTGCTCCTGCCTTCTTTGACTTTCAGGTAAAACGGAGATACTACATAACCTGAGGAGAGGCAGTGGAGTATGAGAGGGAGGCGAAGGCTGCTCGTCTCCGTGAGGCAGCTATTCAGGCAGTGGCTGCAGCGCTCCCGTATAACCCCGATTATGATTTTGGGTTTCGCAAGGACCATCCTTGGGAGTAGACCAAGTTAGGCCAAAAGCCTAAGCTTGGGGGAGTACGTGTTCTCACCGAATTTACAATCTTGCTTATGCTTTTACTTTGTTAGCCGGTGTTCACATTTTGCCACTGTATCATCCATGCTAGTTTATTTTCTTTTTCTCGTTTTCTTTTCGTGTGTCTGTCTAGTTTGAGAAAAAACAAAAAGATTTTATTTTCTTCTTTTTGCTTGTTGGGAGCTTTCTTTTTCTTTGGGTAGATAGTTTTATTTTTCTTTTTCTTTGGGTCGAGGTAGAATATATTGGTTACAATGTTTAGTGGCTCTTGCATGCATACTTGTTTAGCTTTCAAAGAGCCATATTACTTTGTCTTCTCCTTTGTGTTTGCCTGCAGATTCCAGCTTTAGTCCAATGCACGAGCATGCTTATTATTGTTCACATCGTTCGGTTGTGCAAGTGAAAGGCAATAATGATGATATATGATGAAGTGACTGAGCCTGGAAAAGCTGGTATGAACTCGATCTATTTTCTCTTTGTAAATATGACTAGCTCATCATGCCTAGTTCAGCTTTGTTGTGAGAGAAACATGTTTGCAATGACAACTTAGAGATCTAGTTGCTTATGCCATGCTTACTTAGCTAGGATCTTATAATGGTTTGTCTTGGTTGCCCACATGAATGTTGAGATGACTATGATGTAGTATGATAGGATGGTATCCTCCTTTGAATGTTTCAAGTGGCTTGACTTGGCGCATGTTCACGCATGTAGTTGAAACAAAATCAACATAACCTCTATGATGTTCACGTTCATGGTGATTTATGTCTTACTCATGCTTGCACTCAATGCTAGTTAATCTCAATGCATTTTGATGACTGTTGTCGCTCTCTAGTTGGTCGCTTCCCAGTCTTTTGCTAGCCTTCACTTGTACTAAGCGGGAATACTGCTTGTGCATCCACCTCCATAAACCCAAAGTTGTGCCATATGAGTCCACCATACCTACCTATGTGCGGTTTCTACGTGCCGTTCCAAGTAAATTTGCATGTGTCATTCTCTAAATCTTCAAGAAATAATCTGTTTTGCATGCCTGAAACGCTCATGTGGTGACAGAGGGCTATTGGTATCTTCCATGCTAGGCATGTTATCCTCGATATGTTTTTATTCAGTATCATTCACGAGAAAGGGGCCGGTAATTGGAATTCCCAATTCCATGCTCAAATTGAAAAGATAATTGCAAACAAAACTCCCCCAGGATTGATGTTGGTATGGACGGTACCCGAGAATTCGGCTAGCCGTGGAGTGCGATTGATTGGTGGTGGGGGAGTCAAAACTTTACTTTTCTGTTTGGGAACCACCTATAGCATGTGTAGTGTGGAAGATGTTGAGAACTCTTAGTCATTGCGTTGACAATGAAAGCATGCCACCCAAAATTATTATCTCTGTTTTCAAAGCTTGAGCTCTGGCACCTCTGCAAATCAATGCTTCCCTCTTCGAAGGGCCTGTCTATTTATGTTCCTGTTGAGTCATCCTCATCTTACAAAAGCACCAATTAGAGAGCACCTCTGTCATTTTTATGCTTTGCTTTTAACTGTGTTGAGTATGACTATGACTGGATCTTCATTGCCATAAATTACAATGTTTAGTCCGCCCTTGGTCTTTGAAGGTGCTCGGCATTTATGTTTTGCGGTCTCAGAAAGAGCTAGCGAGATACCATCTATTCGTACTACTTCATGTTGTTTTGATTGAAGTGCTGACGCTTGGGGCTTATTATTATTTGCTCGCTAGTTGATTATGCCATTGATATGAGTTTACCGTGAGACCTAGATGTCATTTGCTTATGTGGTTTACTTGTGATCTTGCTGAAATTCTGGTTATGAGTTAGACATAGTTGCAACAACAAGATCAAACAGAGTTCGTCAAAGTTTTTATTTTGTCTTTCTCAGTTCGTCAAGTGAGTTGCTTGAGGACAAGCAAGGCTTTAAGCTTGGAGGAGTTGATACGTCTCCGTCGTATCTACTTTTCCGGTTTTGCCCTTGTTTTGGACTCTAATTTCATGATTTGAATGGAACTAACCCAGATTGTCGCTGCTTTCAGCAGAATTGCCATGGTGTTGTTTTGTGCAGAAATAAAAGTTCTCAGAATGTCCTGAAAATTTACGGAGATTTTTTTGGAATAAAGGAAAAATACATGCACAAAGATCCACTAGAGGGGGCGTGCGAGTGGGCCACAAGCCCAAGGGCCGCGGCCACCCCCTATGGTCGCGTCGTGCAGGCTTGTGGGGCCCACGTGGCACCACCGCCCCCAATCTCAGCTCTATATCTTTTGTTTCGCCAGGAAAAAATCAGAGAGAAGGTTTCATCGCGTTTTGTGATACGGAGGCGCCGCCACATCATGTTCTTCATATGGAGGGCAGATCTGGAGTCCGTTTCGGGCTCCGGAGAGGGGAAATCGTCGCCATCGTCATCATCAACCTTTCTCCATTGAGAATTCCATGATGCTCTTCATCGTTCGTGAGTAATCTCATCGTAGGCTTGCTGGACGGTGATGAGTTGGATGAGATCTATCATGTAATCGAGTTAGTTTTTGAAGGGGATTGATCCCTAGTATCCACTGTGTTCTAGATTGATGTTGCTACTACTTGGCTATGCTTAATACTTGTCACTAGGGCCCGAATGCTATCATTTCAGATCTGAACCTATTATATTGTCACCAATATATGTGTGTTTTAGATCCTATGTTGCAAGTTGTAGTCACCTACTATGTGTTATGACCCGGCAACCCCGGAGTGACAATAGCCGGAACCACTCCCGGAGATGACCATAGTATGAGGAGTTCATGTATTCACCGCGTGTTAATGCGTTGGTCCGGTTCTTCATTAAAAGGAGAACCTTAATATCCTGTAGTTTCCATTAGGACCCCGCTGCCACGGGAGGGATGGACAATAGATGTCATGCAAGTTCTTTACCCTAACCACGTATGACTACATACGAAATACATGCCTACATTAGATTGACGAACGGGAGCTAGTTACTTATCTCTCCGTGTTATAGCTGTTACATGATGAATCACATCCATCACACTCATCCATCACCGATCCACTGCCTACGAGTCTTTTACTACTGGTTCTCGCTGCGTTACTTTGCCTAGGCTTGTCCCTTACTACCAAAGGGATTGGGCCACTCTGCTGCGACTGTTGCTACTGCTGTTACTTGTTACTTTGCTACTGCTACTGCTGTTCCTTGCTACTTCTCTGTTACTTGTTGCAAGACTTTGTTGGAGCCGTAGCCGGGGAAGCATTCTTCTCAAGAATAATCCCCCGTCAACATGTTGGCGCCATTGATACAACAATTAGGAATAGTCTGGCTTGTCAACAGATCGTTTCTGGCACCGTTGCTATCATACTACTTTGCTACTGATACTTTGCTTGCAGACACTAATCTTTCAGGTGTGGTTGAATCTGACACATTAAGTTGCTAATACTTGAGAATATTCTTTCGCTTCCCGTCTTGGCGAATCAACAAATTTGGGTTGAATACTCTACCCTCGAAAACTGCTGCGATCCCATACGCTTGTGGGTCATCAGATTCCATCCTGGACACAGCGTCATCTTGTAGTTTGGCTTTCCAATGATAATCATCAGGCGACCCATGAGTCCGACCCTTGAAGATAGGTCAGCAAACTGAGGACCCCTTAGTCCAGGACTCCCTCGGTAGACCCCGAACTAGCCTCTAACACCATAGTCTTGATTCCTACCAGCTTATCACGTCCAAGGTATTTGGCTTGCGGGGCGAGTTCCTCTCCCCATTTATGTTCGGCCTGTATTAGTTCGATTGTCCATGATTTCCCTATATCCAAATAATAATGTTTACTTAGCCTCTAAGACCAACCGCACGAATGTGAACAGTGCTCCTATCCGACAACTTTCCTATGGGGACCCCGACTCATAAGTCGTGGTCATCGAATGCACGTGTACAGTGTTCCCTGAGATCAATGCTCACTGAACACACAAAAGCTGAATAACAAGAGTCTTACATCCATACCTACCGTCTGATACAAATAATACAATTAAGGTGAAGTCTTACATATGTAGGGCCTCAAAGGCCAACACACTAAACATAACTGGCAGCGGAAATCTTGAACGAAAGCATGAACCCATGCCATCGGCCTTAATGCTACACGCATTTTGTCTGGGATTCGTCCTAGTTGGCATGATCATCTCGAACAAACTCTTCATCATACTGCTACTCAGCTGTAGTCGTTTTGTCACAACAGATGTCCTCATGAAAGGACTTAGTGATGAGGCCATCGCAACTACGTGGCGACTCAAAGGGGTTGATCGGGAATGAGAGACGAGTTTACCCACGTTTGGCCCCTCCAATGGAGGTAAAATCCTACGTCTTGCTTTGTGTGTATTGATGATGAAATCGATGATGAGGGAGCGGATTCGCTTGACCTAGCTCTCAATGGATTGTAACTTAAGTTTGTTGGCCTTAGAATCTCGCCTTTATATACAGGTTGAGACCCTAGGCTTACAAGAATCCGGGTAACATTATGATTCGTGACTTGATATATCTCTAACTCGCCTTTCTCCTTAACCAAGGAAACTCCAGACAACCTTTAACCTTGTAGGACATAAGTCGCCATCTTCATGTCCTCGGCCACCAACGGGCTCATCTTGGTGACCCGCCTTGCGCCTCCAGACTTGCAAGTCAGGGTCTATCCTGACCATGAACGTTGATTCGCCATAATAGTAACCCGGACCAATAGGGCGGGTTATACAACGGGGTTATATCCCCAACATTAGGCCCCAGATTGATTTGAATTTATTCATGTCAATATCCTTCATCTCTGATCTGGGCGGCTCATCTACTGTTTGCTTTCTTGCTCATCAGTGACATCACCCGCCCCAATATTCTAGGGATTCGGTGATGCCATCATAACGGTCTGTATATCTATCTGTTTGGCCTTAGAATCAAGGTGCCCTTAGCTCCGAAATTTACCGTACCTCCTTGATTCCCCTGCCTGCCAGTAAGACTTTAGCTTTTGTCCTTTAAATACTCGCGAGGGGTCCCTCCATTTTTACCTTTTCCCCTCATCTTCTTGCTCACACACGCCTCTGCTCATCGTGCCGTCACCGTCACCGCCTTCTCCTCTGTCGGTCGGCAGCTCCCGAGGAACGCACGCTTCCTTACTTCATCAGGACAAAACTAATCATCTCCGCCGCCGTCAGCAATCCTCCAGGGAAGTTCTTCTTCATTCTTAAATCCGCATTAGGTTGAAGTTGTTCGTAAGAGTTCGTAAGTGTTCATCATATGTTCCTTCCATTAACGTCCATCTTCACCTATTCCGATCAGATTTTCCCATAGTAATATGGTCGTAGGTTTAGTTGCCTTATCTCGCTCATAATTCTTTTTAGACTTCCTTTGAAATCTATTAGTAAGATCACCGCCGCTTCATACCTTGCTATTTAGGGTTAGTAAATATTTCCCTTTTTTGAATCTTTCATAGATTCATAATTTTAGATGCTTCGGTAGAAACTTGTTTGTCTTGTACTTAGTAGAAGACCAGATAATTTTGACTCTTGTGACTCGCCTTCATATTTTCGGGTCATCATTACAACCATAAACCGCCAAATCTGTAAGTTTGCTTCACTTTAACAGTGACACAATAAAAAACAGCTCATCCGTAATTTATCACGTCGTCTTGATTCAGCCGTAATCCGTCAGAAACCTTGTAGTCTGATCACGCTGGTTAGTTTTAAGATAAGCCGCCACTTTTTTAATAACATGCCAATTATGTTTTCTCAGCTTTCTTCCCTTGGCTAAGCCGCCATGGACAAACTTGTTTCATGCAACTGGGTACCTTCACAAGTTACCGAGGCTGCGCTGACAAATTATGTGGAGCTGGGGGCTCTTCCACCTAAGGAAAAGATTGCTTGGCGAGCCGCCTCTAGGGAGGAATGACCGCAACCCGGTGAATGAGAGGTAGTGATATTTACGAACCATCTTGAATGAGGTTTCTCTCCTCCCAGGTCAAAATTCTTCTGAGACATCTTGGAGTTTTACAACCTTCACCCTCAAGACTTGGCTCCCAATTCCATATCCAACTTGTTCCACTTCCGAGTGCTTTGCGAGGTGTATATGGGAATGGAGCCCATTGTCATTTTGTTCAGAGAGTTCTTCTATCTCAACCACCAGACACAGTTTGCTGACGAACCTAGTCTAGAGCTTGGCGGGGTCACAATTCAGAGGCGAAGAAACTGTGGTTTTCCTGCCGCTCTTCTGCCTAGTCATCCAAAAGGATGGACAAAAACCTGGTTCTACTACAAGAACACAGCTCCTGTCAACGAGAATCCCTTGCCGGGTTTCGGAGCAGAACACCTTCCTATGAACTTTGATCTCTGTGACTTGGCTTCTACAGAGGAACGTGGCTAACTCGCCTTTGTCTAAACGAAACTCAGAGCTTTAGGGCATGTTTGGTTCATGACTAACTTTTCCACAACTAACCTTAGGCAAAGTGTGGCTGCCACAAAAAGTGTGGCTAACAAAATGAACACCACAAGTGTGGCAAGATTTGGCAAAAAATTAAGTCTATGACATGTGGACCATATACCTATAAAAGTGTGGCAAGCCACAAGTGTGGCAATGAACCAAACACATGCCTAAAGTATTGTGGCATGACTAAGGTTAGGTGTGGCAACCTTAGGCTGGGAACCAAACAACCCCTTAATAGTTAATGGGTTAATTGGAGTTGATCTAACCCGGTGTCGGGTGTCTTGGCGAATCTTTCCCCTGAGCCAGCGTGGTGCCTTAATGTGTTTATATGATGGCGATTTAAACAACACACAATGCTTCAACAACATCACTCTTGAGCCGAGCGACGTGAACAAGATAGTGAAGAAGTTGTTGGGTGAACCAAAGGAAGTTTGCAATAAAATTGGTCTAAGGCCCCTCTACACCCAGAACCCGGCTCCTGAGGTAATTATCGATAGAGTCGTTGATCGGAGGTGGTGAAGGAGGAATCACCCTCCTAGAACCATCGTCGTTCAACTACACTACAGATCTAACATCAGGAGTACGTATCGAGGTGTCACCCTTGGTACTCGATAGTAGCCCTGCAACATCGTACAACTAAGGGGGGTGTGAGTGCTGTGATGGGTCTTGGCTCATCGATCAGATGATCGAGACTTGACGATAACGCGGGGCAAATAGACTAAGGGGGCACAGGGGATGACTGAGCCACCTATACTAAGCATTTAAAGTGAGGTACAATAAAGTAGCAGTTCATCAAAAACATGCTATGCATCAGATATAGGAGCTATCTACAACAATAGAAAAATCTAATGCAGGCATGAGAGAGAAAGAATATGTGATATATGAATGATCAAGGGGGGTTTTCTTCCCTTACTGCTATGCGGCAAAGGGTTGGTCGTCAGGAGGGTAGTCTTACCCGGCAGCAGCGTTAGTCTCGAGGTCTACCCGTAAGAAGATGGGGGGAGAAACAATAAATATAATGCACAGATGCAACACGATGCATGACATGACAATATGCACGGCTAGGCATGAGGTAACACATTATTACCCATCATAGACGGATCGGGAAAATACCTGATGATATTTCTCGGGTCTCTGGCTACTACCGGACAAGCGAAACGAATGGAAAAGTTCCATGTTCTCTATGATAGAGACGCATGACACACGAACTCACAGCGTATCCGGGTTCACGAGATTTTTCTGATCAACTTATATATATAAATTATTTTCATTTGACTTAGGGTTTATTTTCTATTTATTTTCAAAGTTTAAAGATATTCTAAAATTAACCGAATTAATATTAATTCTAAAAATAGGGGAAATTGTTGGGTGCACGTGGTCGAGTGCACCCAAAGGGGTGGGAGAGGCTAACCAAGGGGCCCAATTGACTGGTCAACTCACCAGTCAAGTTAGGCTCACTCGTGGGCCACGTTGTTGAGTCAACACACTGAGTGGGCCAGCCTTATCCAGTGGAACAGTGGGTAGGCCCCACATGTCAGCGACCGTATCTTTAATTAGGTTCATTTTTAATCCTGGTTTAATTAAAGAAGTGGGCCCCGGTCGTCAGTGAGTACTATTGTCTTAATTAATCCACTGATTTAACCTAACCTAAGTATCTGCCCAGCGGGTCCCAAGTTCAGTGACCCAGTGCACGTGGCCGGCGTTCACCAGCACGATGGTGCGCCGGAGTTGCTTTGGCGAGCACCAGGGATGGCGGGATGGCTCAGAATTGCATCTCTGGCCACCATTTCGACCGCTCCGGGAACCCACGGGCAACTGGTGCTGCCGCCATTCCATTTAGGCCATCGGGGTGAGCTTGGGCGGTCAGAAACGACGCCGGCGACAAAGTGGGCGGTGACCGCAGCTCGGACCTCGATGGGGACGGTGTTGCGGCGTGCCAGCATCCAACCTATTCATCCTACTATAGGGGCCTACATGACGCGGGGAGATGATGGGCACGAGCCCGGGGCCAAATGAGCACCAGGGGCTCATCGGCGACGAGCTTCGGCCGCTGTCGAATCGGATGACGGAGCTCTAAATCAAGGGGGAGAAGAGGGGAAAGGACTCGGGACTAACAACGGTCCTGGAGGTGTGCTAAGCAGGCTCGGGGGAGGTCTGGGGTAGCTGGAATTGCTGCCGGAGTTCGATGGCGTCCCGAGGAGGAAGAAGGTCGTTGCGAGGTTGTCGGGGCTCCCCTAGCTTGATCCAGTGCTTGAGGAGGACGAGGCCGACGCTACGGACCTCATGGACACCGTAGGTGAGCTCGGGAGGTACGACTACCGCAGCTAGTCGACGACCATGGCGACGGCGGCACGGGTCTGAGCAGGGAGGGGCGGTCGACCTGATAGGGAGGGGAAAGAAGGGGGGCTAGGGTTTGGGGGCCGACGAGCAGGTCTTGTACGTGCTGGTTGGTCGTCGGTGGCCGGTAGCGGCCATCGGCCAAGGCCACGTCTCCCCCCGTGAGCAGTGGGAGAAAACAACGGGGGAGGTCGGCTCGGCTAGTGGTTAGGCCAGCTCGGTCATTTAGGCCCAGCTAGAGTGGTCCCTTTTGTTTTGTTTCATTTTTTTGATTTATTTTCCTTTTTGTTGTTTATTTGCTCCAGTGACAAAATTATTATTTTTTAGATAGGGGACTTAGCCCAATAATTGAAATGTAATAATTGGTACTAGCACAAAAGGTTTGGAAATTATTTGAACCTGTTATATTTCAAATGAATTTAAAGGTGTATTTTAAGTTGTAGTTGGGCTCTCTTTTGGATGATGGTGTCGACAACAACATTGAGGTGATGTTGTTTTCCTTAACATTATTTGTTTTGAGATTTTCACCTAATGTGTAACCTTTCTCCTTTGATGTTTGAGGACCTTAGTTACCAAAATTTATTTTAATTGCCTTTAAAGGTGGAATTTGAAATGAGATATGAAGTTTAAAGTGATCAAGCACTGTTTAGCAAAATGATTAGGCATTGATCATGGTCATCACTGTAGCTTAGTTACAATGATCATTGTAGCATAATCCGGGGATGTCACAACTCTCCCGTACTAACAAGAATTGTCATCCCGAGAATTAAGATGTAGAAGGAAAGAGCTCCGGTATTCAGCACGAAGATGATCCTCATGTTCCCAAGTGGCTTCATCTTCAGAATGATTTGACCACTGCACTTTAAGGAACTTGGTGACCTTGCGATGAGTCTGACATTCAGCCTGATCGAGGATGCAGACCGAATGCTCTTTATAAGAGAGATCTTGTTGCAGCTCAAGCATATCATGATTCACTGCTCGAATAGGATCTTTGAAGCAGCGGCAGAGCTGAGACACATGGAAGACATCGTGAACTTGAGAAAGGTTTGTCGGTAGTTCCAATTAATAAGCTACTTCCACGCCGTTCGAGAACAGTGAAAGGACCAATATAGCGAGGAGCTAGCTTGCCCCTTATCTCAAAATGGTGTGCACCTCTCATTGGTGTGACATGAAGATAAGCCTTTTCGCGAGGTTGATAGACCATATCTTGATGATGATGGTCATAATAACTTTTCTGACGAGACTGAGCAACCTTCAAATTCTCTTGAATAATGTAGACTTGATCTCCGGCATGTTGGATAATATCCGGACCGAAGAGTGCCCGTTCCCCAGTTTTTGACCAATTCAGAGTTGGACACCTTCGTCCATACAATACTTTGAAAGGGGCCATCTTTAGACTAGCTTGATAGCTATTGTTGTATGAGAACTCGGTATATGGGAGAGATTCCTACCATTTCTTACCGAAATAAATGACACAATCTCAAAGCATGTCTTCGTGAATTTGGTTCACCCATTCAAGTTGTCCTTGGGATTGAGGGTGAAATGCAGTGCTAAAGGACACATGAGTCCCCATGGCATTCTGAAAAATTTCCCAGAATTTTGAAGTGAACAAGCTGCCACGGTCTGAGTTGATTACCAACGGAATACTATGAAGCGAAACAATTCTGGACATATAAAGATCTGCCAGCTGACTAGCAGTAATTGTTTCTTTGACGGCCAAAAAATGTGCAACTTTGGACAGTCGGTCAATATGACAAGAATACCATCATTACCTTTCTGAGATCTGGGATAACCAGTGCCAAAGTCAATTTCAACATGGTCCCATTTCCATTCAGGAATACAGATATTTTGCAGAGTTCCAGCAAGCTTTTTATATTTTTCTTTGATTCACCAACAAATATCACATTCTGCAACATAGTATGCAATATCCTGTTTCATATTTGGCCACCGGAATCTTTGACGGATGTCTTGGTACATCTTGGTACTGCCCAGATGTACAGATAGTGGGGTATCCTGAGCTTCTGTCATCATTCGTCCACTCATTCTGAGGGTTTCCTTTTTTACTTGGGATGAATAGGCGACCTTTGAAGTACAAGGCGCCATCATCAGCAATAGTGAAGCAAGAGGGTTTACCCTCTATAAGGTAGTGCTTAATTATTTTGAGATCATCATCACAAAGTTGAATAGTCTTGATGCCGCCCACGAGATTGGGTTCAGCAACCAGGTTACTAAGGGAACCCTGATTAACAACACGGAGGTTCATCTTGCGAAACTCTTTAGGAGGGGGAACATGGTAACATTGAGGAACAATATGTAGTTTCAGCTTACTAAATTCCTATTGAAGATGGTCATGAACCTTATGAACCTGTAGGTGGTTTGCATTATGACTTGTGACTCAAGGCATCGACCATTACGTTAGCCTTGCTGGGGGTATACTATATACCACAGTCAAAATCTGCTATACGCTCCATCCATCTGTGTTGACGTAGATTCAGATCCGACTGAATGAGTAGGTACTTCAGGCTTTGATGATCAGTGTAGATCTCACAATGATTACCAAGAAGGTAATGCCGCTACTCTTTCAGTGAATGTACTACTGTAGCAAGTTCGAGGTCATGAACTGGGTAGTTCACCTCATGAGCACGTAGGTGACCAGACGCATAAGCAATCACCTTGCGATCTTGCACTAGGATACATCATATCCCTTGACGAGAAGCGTCACAATAAATGATGAAATACTTCGAAGTATCCAGAGGAGCAAGTACTGGAGCAGATGTCAGTTTGTCCTTAAGTGCTTGGAAACTTTCCTGACATTTATCAGTCCACTCATACTTAACACCTTTGTGAAGCAGATTGGTTAGGGGTTTTGCAATCTTGGAGAAGTTCTCGATGAATCGGCGACAATCGCTGGCGAGTCCGAGAAAACTTCTGACTTGCTTGACATTCTTCGGGGGAGTCCAGTCAAGAATAGCTTGAACTCGTTCAAGGTTGACCGCAATTCCATCCTTGGAGATCACATGACCAAGATACGTCACTTCGTCTAGCTGGAATTCACATTTGGAATACTTCGCATAGAGTTGATGCTCCCGAAGCTTATCCAGTAGAAGATGAAGATGTTCGCCATGTCCTTCGTTATTCTTTGAATATACCAGAATATCATCCAGATATATCACGACGAATTTGTCGAGGTAGTCCATGAATATATAATTCATCAACCAAGAGAAGGTTTCTAGTGCATTGGTTAAGCCGAAGGAAATGACAGTGTACCCGTATAATCCATAGCGAGTAACAAAGGCGGTCTTTGGCATATATCCTCTTTGCGAACACGGATTTGGTGGTATCCCAACCTCAAGTCAAGTGTAGAGAAGACTGAGGAACCAGAAAGTTGATTATACAACTCATTTATCCGAGGAAGAGGATATTTGTTTTGAATAGTGTCCTGATTGACAGGACGGTATTCTTGAACCAAACAGTTTGTCCCATCCTTCTTCTTAACAAAGAGAGAAGGTGCTCCCCAAGCAGACGAACTTGGATGAATGAAACCCAGATGAAGAGAATTGTCAATTTCTTGCTTAAGTTTAAGAAGTTCATGTGGTGGCATCTTATAAGGATGCTTGGCGATAGGAGTGGCACCGGGTACCAAGTCGATGACAAACTTGACAGCTCGAGTAGGGGGAATCCCCAGAAGTTCTTCTGGAAAAACATCTTGCAATTCCCACACAATTGGAATGTTTTCGATCCATTCAAGAGTCAACGCATTTAATACATTCAAGGCATATAGTCATGCCTCGGCATCTGGAATGAGATGAGCATGGTATCTTATTAACTCATCTCAAGGGTGTAAGAGGTGGACAATTTTGGTGGCACAAACGATCGAAGCCGTATCAGCTTCTAGCCAGTCCATTCCCAGTATGAGGTCTATGTTGGAAGACTTTAATAACATGGGCGCGACAAGGAGTTCCAATCCTTCAATTTCAACGGGACCAAAGTTGTGAGAATTGTGATTCTGAATCGGATCGGAGCTTCGTTGCTAGGATCATGAATCGTAGAATCATAACTATCAGGATCGTAGAAACTTAGATTCTATGAGCAGAATCATAGAATTGGAGGGGCTAGATTGGATTTTAATATCGTAAGATTCTAAGACTTGAGTCGCAACTCTGACAACTTTGAACGGGACATTGTGGCACACAATGGAGGGTCGACATTGGGCCACGGGGGTGTTTACCACTATTGAGATGTTCATCTCTTCGTACTTATTGCCATGATGAAAGCAAAAATTTCCGGCATGAAGCAATGCGATGCTCCTATATCAAACAATACAAAAGCTGGTACCGAGTTAACGAGAAGTGTACCCATCATGGTAGCAGGCTGGTCTTGAGTTTGACCCATCTCAATGTTATTGGCCTGACCATGAACATAAGCAGGTTTGGCATAGTTGTTGCGGTTCTGACTGTTGCCACTGCCAGTTGAGGGAAATGCCAAGTGGTTCAGATTCTTCCTGGAGTCTCTAGCACGGTGACATGGATGGCCACACTTGAAGCACAACTCATCCTGAGGACGGGAAGGAGGAAATCGAGGCGGTGGAGCTGGAAGCCTTGGCTACCTAGGTGGTGCAGGAGGCACACAAGGTGCAGCATAGGACGACCTTCGAGCAGGAGTAGGTGCATGGTCCATGGTGTGGGGAATCTAGAAATTCTGCTTCTGTGCAGATGAGCCCGAAAATGAGCCCATGTCACGGTTGCGCTTGCTGCTATCCTTATTTTCCTGTAGACCAGTTTCAACTTGAATGGCCTGGTTCACCAAGGTGGCGAAATCAGCATAGTCCTGAACAAGGAGCGCCAGCTTGATGTGAGGGTGGAGGCCATCACAGAATTTCTCCTATCTACGTGCATCAGTTACAATATCTTCTTCAGCATAGCGGGATAAGTCCAGAAATTCCCCCTGATAAGCATCCACAGTTTTGTTGCCCTGGACAAGGTTGCGGAACTCACGCTTCTTCCGGACAATGATTCCCTGACGAATGCAACGAGGACGGAAGGCAACCTTGAACTCTGTCCAAGTGATGACAGTTCCAGCGGGATGAGAGCGCTTGTGACTGTCCCACCATTGAGCAGCAGGACCCTTCATAAAGTAACCTCCAAAGTTGACATAGCTCGCTAGGGGCACATTGGCAGACTCCAGCTCATAAGCAATGTCACGGAGCCAGTCATCAGCATCAAGAGGCTGAGTTGAGCAGCGGTAGATCGCAGGGTTGAGGCAGCAGAAGTCTTGCAGGGTCACGCCTTGCTGCTGATTCATGTTCGACTTTCGGAACTGCTTCATGAGCCCTTGCATAAACTGGCGGTTCAATTCAAACTGTTGGATCATCCCAGCTATATATTCAGGAGGCAGGGGTGGTGTATCGTTTGCGGGACCATGCAGGTGGCCAGCTGGTCTCACCATCCTGCTAAAACTTAACCGAGGAAGTTTAGCATGAAGTAATTGCAAAGGCATTGTGGTCATTCATGAAGCAATCAAGCATGACGAATGAAAATATGATAAATACTTCATAGCAGTCAAGTTCGACATACAAACCCATACATAAATTCGATTACACACCATCGATTACAAATTTGGAATTTGGCGATAACCTGGAGTCACTAGACGATAACATGGACTCACTAGGAGGCACCGTAGGCACGCAGTCGAGGGATACAACAACGAGTAATAGCGATAATGTTACATCAACGTCGGAGAAAATGGCTAAATCCAGTTGGTGACGGTGACCCTTATAGGAGAACCTAGGGGCAGGATTCTCCATCCCGTGGTTACTCATGCGCTCGTACCGCATCGAATCGATGAGCAAAGGTCCAAGTGCACGGGTACGTCCTCCAACAGCAGGTCACTCAAGGCCTGGTGGTAGCTCTGTCCTGCACGGGCGGAGGATGAACAAAGGTTGGATCCTCATGTCGACTGCTGGTTGCAGTTGTGTCAACGCGGCATAAAGACGGGTACATGATACATCTCCAACATATCTATAATTTTTGATGGTTTCATGCTATTATCTTGTCAAAACTTTGGATGTTTTCTATGCCTTTTATATCATTTTTGGGACTAACTTATTAACTCAGTGCCAAGTGTCAGTTCCTATTTTTCCGTGTTTTTGACCCTTTTCAGAGGAGGATTTTAAATGGAGTCCAAACGGAATAAAACTTCCGAAAAGATTTTTTCCGAAACAAAAGACGATTGGGAGACTTGAGAACCAAGGCAGAGGGTCACCAGGGACCCCACAAGCCCCCTAGCCGCGGCCAGGGGGCCGCGCCTCCCAGGCTTGTGGGCCCCCTGGGCCTCCTCTGCCCTAGGTATTTCGCCTATATATTCCCTAAAATCCCAGAAAAAATCAGGAGATCAACAAAAATACTTTTCTGCCGCCGCAAGCTTCTGTCTCCGCAAGATCCCATCTAGGGCACGTTCTGGTGCCCTACCAGAGGGGAGTTTCGGATACGGAGGGCTTCTTCATCAACACCATGACCTCTCCGATGATGCGTGAGTAGTTCACCATAGACCTACGGGTCCATAGCTAGTAGCTAGATGACGAAAGGAACAGGATGACGGACGGACTCCCGCGACCCTCTCGGGCGAGCAGGGAATGAGGCGGGTTCCTAGGGTTCCCCCTCCTCCCTCCCCTCCCCCCCCCCGCCGCCGCCGCCCCAGGGGCCCCGGATCCACGCCCCCTCTCCCCCTCCTCCCCTCCCACGACCCGCGCCGCCCCCGTGGTGGTCGGGTCGCGCCCCCCACCCTCCTGTCCGCTCACCCCTCCCTTCCCTCCCTCCTCCTGTCGTCGCTGGGGAGCCGCGCCGGCCCTTGGTCGGGCGGCCCCGGTGGCGGCGGGACTGCGGCCATTCCCCTCCTGGCTCGGGTGACGCTGGGCAGCCCGGGGCTTGGTGGTGCATCTCGGCGGCAGCGGCCCGAGTGGCGGCGAGGCTCCCCCTGGTGCGGCGTGGATGGTCTCGGCGGCGGTGGTGCTGCCGTTGGTGGTCGGGTAGCGGTGGCAGCGATACGGACCTTCAGGTCCAGATCTGGACCCCCCCCCCCCCCGGCCATATTGGGTCTGGTCGGGCCTACCTCGTCGCCTCTGGTTAGTTTGGAGCGCGGCTCGAGACGGGTATGACATCATTGACATCGCATCGCTGCAGCATGATGATGGGAGCTTCACGAGCTTGTCCATGCCCGGCTGAGCTTTTGGGTTGCATGAGGGTAGCGGCGGTGGCGGCCTACATGCAGCAGCACGACACCGGGGACTTTACGAGCCCTGGGACTTGGCCGGCGCTCGGCCGGGCCTTCTTGGCCTGGTGTGTCCTAGCTGCTGTGTCCGGTCGGCACCCGCCGATGGCGGTGGAGGACACCCTCTGGGTGGCTGCGCTGCTGCTGCCCTTGGGTTCCAATGGCTCGGTGTGCTCTCGTCGTCGTGTCCGGACGGCAACCGTCTTGGACGGTGGAGGTAGTCCCCTGATGTGTGGTTGTCCCCTTGTCATATCGTGTCTTCGGGTGGTTCGCCTCAGACTGACCGGCCTTGCTACGTTGACCATGGTGAGACGACGATGATGATTGCTAGACCGAGGTGGCGTTTGTTGGTGGATGGCATGCTTAGTGGTGCGGCTCTGATTGTCCCAGGGGGTGGTGGCTTGGGGTTGGGAGAAATCCTTGTCTTTTGACACCGACACGGTGACGCTTGAGAGTGTCACCCTTCCTTCCTGAAGGGTCTCGGGTGTGCCTCCTCCCCACGCCTCGGAGCGTACCGGGGGAAACCCTAGGACCTGTCCGGGCAGCAGTGTCGTCGTCATTATCCTTCATGAAGGTGCTTCTTGGTACGCGATGGATCGAGATGCTTGGATCATGGTGGGAATATTCCGGAGGAGACGCAACGGTCGCGGGTCATTTTTGTTTTCATTAAGCCGTCGGTGTTGGCTTTATTTTCTCTTTCTTTTCTTTTTTGGCCGTGGATGTGCTGTTTTGGTCCAGCAGTGGTTTCATGTTGTATCATGTGGTTGCTATATATATAGCGGGGCGAAAGCCTATTTCTAGGAGTAGCTAGATGGCTTGTTCTCTCTCTTGGATCTTCAATACAAAGTTCTCCATGATCTTCATGGAGATCTATCCGATGTAATCTTCTTTGCGGTGTGTTTGTCGAGATCCGATGAATTGTGGATTTATGATCAGATTATCTATGAATCTTATTTGAGTTTCTTCTGATCTCTCTTATGCATGATTTCATATCCTTGTAATTCTCTTCGAGTTGTGGGTTTTGTCTGGCCAACTTGATCTATGATTCTTGCAATGGGAGAAGTTCTTGGTTTTGGGTTCATACCATGCGGTGACCTCACCCAATGACAGAAGGGGTTACGAGGCACGCATCATGTTGTTGCCATCAAGGGTAAAAAGATGGGGTTTTCATCATTGGTTTGAGTTTATCCCTCTACATCATGTCATCTTGCTTAAGGCGTTACTCTATTCGTCATGAACTCAATACACTAGATGCATGCTTGATAGCGTTCGATGTGTGGAGTAATAGTAGTAGATGGAGAAATTATTGGTCTACTTGTCTCGGACGTGATGCCTATATGTATGATCATTGCTTTAGATATCGTCATGACTTTGCGCGGTTCTATCAATTGCTCGACAGTAATTTGTTCACCCACCGTAATATTTGCTATTTTGAGAGAAGCCTCTAGTGAACACTATGGCCCCCGGGTCTACTTCACACCATATTTTCAGCCTTACTCTTTTACTTCGTTGCATTTTCCGCCTTCATATATCACTATGCAATCAATCTTGAAGGGATTGACAACCCCTTTATAGCGTTGGGTGCAAGCTCTTTTGTGTTTCCGCAGGTACTCTGGACTTGACGAGATTCTCCTACTGGATTGATACCTTGGTTCTCAAACTGAGGGAAATACTTACTGCTCCTGTGCTGCATCACCCTTTCCTCTTCAAGGGAAAAACCAACGGAAGCAAGTCTCCGTCAACGTGTCAAATTCTGGCGCTGTTGTTTGAGAAGTAGCAGAAGGATTTCTGGCGCCGTTGCCGGGGAGGATCAAGTCAATAACTCATCCAAGTAAGTGTGGCAAACTCATCTCTTGCATTTACCACTTTTGCCTCTCGTTTTCCTCTCCCCCACTTCTGAAAAACAAAAAATTACCAAAAATACTTGCCTTTTTTGTTTGGCCTTTTCTCTCGCTTGCTTTCTGTTCGCTTGTGTGCTTGCTTGCTTGGTGAAGTCACTGCTACGGCAACAAAAGACCTTCCAACGGCGCGAGAAACAGTGCTGACGGGAGACTGTTCTTTACTCCTCAGCAACGGCACCAGGAATCCTTCTGCTACGGCTACGCCTTTACGGACTTCCTAGGCAAATATGCAAAGGATTCCCCACCTCCTTGGAGCCTTGCCTTGGTGTTCCCTCGAAGCGGAAAGGGTGATGTAGCGCACCGGTGGTAAGTATTTCCCTCAGTTTTGAGAACCAAGGTATCGGTCCAGTGAAGGAGTATCACAAGTGCCTGCACAAACACAAAGAGCTTGCTCCCAACGCTATGAAGGGGTTGTCAATCCCTTATATATTGTTTGCCAAGTGAGAACTGAAAGAAAAAAAGTAACAAAGCAATGTAAAAGCGAAAGCGGAAACGATAAGTGTGAATAGACCCGGGGGGCGTAGTGTTCACTAGTGGCTTCTCTCATTACTGTCGAGCAATTGATAGAACCGCGCAAAGTCATGACGATATCTATGGCAATGATTATATCTATAGGCATCACGTCCAAAACAAGTAGACCGATACTTTCTGCATCTACTACTATTACTCCACACGTCGACCGCTATCCAGCATGCATCTAGTGTATTAAGTCCAAAAGAACAGAGTAACGCCTTAAGCAAGATGACATAATGTAGATGGACAATCTCATATCTAGGAAAAAGCCCACCTTGTTACCGTTGATGGCAACTACACGATGTGTGCCTTGCTTCCCCTACTGTCACTGGGAAAGGTCACCACACGGTAAGAACCCAAAACCAAGAAATTCTCCCATTGCAAGAATCATAGATCTAGTTGGCCAAACAAAACCCCAGACTCGGGGAGACTTACAAGGATATCAAATCATGCATATAAGAAATCGGCAAAGACTCAAATATAAATCATAGATAATCTGATCACAAATCCACAATTCATCGGATCTCGACAAACACACCGCCAAAGATGATTACATCGGATAGATCTCCATGAAGATCATGGAGAACTTTGTATTGAAGATCCAACAGAGAGAAGAAGCCATCTAGCTACTAACTACGGACCCGTAGGTCTGAAGTGAACTACTCACGAGTCATTGGAGGGGCGATGATGTTGATGAAGAAGCCCTCCAACTCCAAAGTCCCCTCCGGCACGGCACCGGGAAGGGTCTCCACATGAGATCTTGCGGAAACGGAAGCTTGCAGCGGCGAAAAAGTGTTTTCGTGGATGCCCTGATTTTTTCTAGATTTTTAGGGAATATATAGGCCAAAGACCTAGGGCAGGGGGCCACAGGGAGGCCACAAGCTTGGTTGCCACGGCCTCCCCCCTGGCCGCGGCAACAGAGCTTGTGGGCTCCCTGTGGGCCCACTTTCTTGGCCCTCAAGCCTCCCGATCTTCCTCCATTCTGGAAAAAAATCATTTTGGGGATTTTATTCCATTTGGACTCCGTTCCAAAATCAGATCTGAAAAGAGTCAAAAACACAGAAAAAACAGGAACTAGCACTTGGCACTGAGTTAATAAGTTAGTCCCAAAAAAGATATAAAAGGTAAACAAAACATCCAAAGTTGACAAGATAACAGCGTGAAACCATCAAAAATTATAGATACGTTTGAGACGTATCAAGCATCCCCAAGCTTAACTCCTGCTCGTCCTCGAGTAGGGAAGTGATAAAGAATGATTTTTTGATGCTTTCATGCTACCTAGCATAGATGTCCTTTGCAACTCCTCTTATGTGACGTGAATGTTCAGATCCATTAGATTCAAAACAATGGCTTGCTATTGATGTGGAGACAATAATAATTCAAGCAAACTAGCAAGGAAATCATGAACTTTCAAAATAACAAGGCCAAAAGAAAGTTATCCCTACAAAATCATATAGTCTGGCTATGCTCTATCATCATTGCACAACGAATTTAAATCATGCACAACCCCGGTATTGGCCAAGTAATTGTTTTCACACCTTTACTTTCTCAAACTTTTTCAACTCTCATGCAATACATGAGCGTGAGCCATGGTTTTAGCACTATAAGTGGTGTAGAGTGTGGTGGAGGTTGCAAGAAAAACAAGGAGAAGATTGTCACATTAACTAGGCAAATCAATGAGCTTTGGAGATGGTCATAAATAGATATCAATGTGAATGAGTAGGGATTGCCATACAAATGATGCATTAGAGCTAAGAGTATGTGAAAGCTCTTAAAGAAAACTAGTGGGTGTGCATCCAACTTGCTTGCTCACGAAGACGTAAGGCAAATTTGAGGAAGCCTATCATTGGAATATACAAGCCAAGTTATATAATGAAAATTTCCCACTAGCTATATGGTGGTGACAAAACAAGAGACTCTCAATCATGAAGATCATGGTGCTTAATATGCACAAGTGTGGAAAAGTGGTAGCATTGTCCCTTCTCTCTTTTTCTCTCATTTTTTTTTGAATGGGCTCTTTGGCCTCTTTTTTTATTTTTTTTATTTTGGTGGGCATCTTTGGCCTCTTTTATTTCCTCACATGGGACAATGCTCCATCAATGATGATCATCACACTTACAACTCAAAACTTAGAGCATCGATGACTCTATATGGAATGCCTTCGGTAGTGTACCGTGACAATGATCTAGCATGGCATGGATATTAATGGAAACATCATGCTAGCTATCTTACGATCATGCAATGGCAATTTAGACGTGGTGGCACATGTCATGGTGCTAGTTGCATGGCAATATATCTCCGAATGAATTTGAAAAAGCCATAGTAGGTAGGTATGGTGGCTGTTTTGAGGGAGGCTAATGGTGGGTTTTGTGCACCGGCGAAAGTTGCACGACACTAAAGAAGATAGTGATGGTGGAACCATGGACTCAACATTAGTCATGAAGAACTCATATACTTGTTGCAAAAGTTTTATTAGTAATTGAAACAAAGCATTCAACGCATACTCCTAGGGGAAGGGTTGGTAGGTATAAACCATCACGTGATCCCGACCGCCACACAAAGGATGACAATCAATAGACTAATCATGCTCAGACTTCATCACATAGCGGTTCACCATACGTGCATGCTACTGGAATCACTAACTTCAACACAAGTATTTCTAGATCCACAACACCTTACTAGCATAACTTCAATATTACCATAACCACAACTCAAAACTAGTTGAGATGAATCAAACTTCTCTAACTATTCAATGCGCATGAAGGTGGAAGTTTTCATATCGCTTTGTATAACTACCCCTTTTGAGACTAGTTTCAAAGCATAGATCAACTACCAAGCAACGCACCACCGTTCTCTAAAAGATATAAGTGAAGCACATAGAGAAAAATCAACTAGCTCAAAAGATATAAGTGAAGCACATGTGAGCTCAATTGTCTAACCAAAGGATATAAGTGAAGCTCGACAAAATCACAGTGAGTGCATCTCTCTCTCTCGGTGTGAAGCAAGGATTATTGTGACACAACAAAAATAAAAGACTCCTACGATACAAGACGCTCCAAGAAAAACACATAACATGTGGTGAATAAAAATATAGCCCCAAGTAACGTTACCGATGGATTGAAGACGAAAGAGGGGATGCCTTCCCAGTGCATCCCCAAGCTTAGGCTTTTACGGCATCCTAGAATCATCTTGGGGTGCCTTGGGCATCCCCAAGCTTGAGCTCTTGCCACTCTTTATCTTTTTGTCCATAAGAACTTCACCCAAAACTTGAAAACTTCACAACACGAAACTTAAACAGAAACTCGTGATAACATTAGTATAAGAAAGCAAACCACCACTTCCTTAGGTACTGTAGCAAACTTGAATTCTACTTATGTTGATGTTGGGTTACTGTATTTTCAATATTCCATGGCTAATACCCCCCGATACTATCCATAGTTTCATCAAAATAAGTAACCAACACAACAAAAACAGAATCTGTTAACAGCAGACCTGTCTGTAGAAATCTGTATACTTTGTATACTTATGGTACTTCAAAAATTCTGAAAAATTACGATAGTCTGAAGAATTTGTGTAGAAATCAGCAGAAAAAGGAATAAACTCAAAAGATCTTAAATAAAAAAATGAAAATTCTTTTCGTGAGCAGAAAGTTTCTATCTTTTCCAGCATGACCAAACCATCATCCCCAAGACTAATCATAACGGTTTTGCTTGGCACAAACACAAAAAAGAAACACAAAAAACACTATCATAACAGAATTATGAAAGTGTGGAAAACACAAAATAGAAAGAAAAAGGATAGATTCGTTGGGTTGCCTCCCAACAAGCACTATTGTTTAACGCCCTTAGCTAGGCATTGATAATTCAATGATGCTCACACAAAAGACAAGAATTGAAGCACAACGAGAGCATCATAAAGCATGTGAAAATCACATCTAAGTCTAACGTACTTCCTATGCATAGGCATTTTATAGGAAAAGAAATTGGCAAGACAACCAATAGTTACCAAATGCAAGGAAAAAGAAAGAGACAATAGCAATCTCAACATAACGAGAGGTAATTTGGTAACATGAAAGTTTCTACCACAATATTTTCCTCTCTCGTAGCAATTACATGTGGGATCATATTCAAATTCAACAATATAGCTATCCCAAAGGATATTCTTGTCGGTGAATACTCACAACATATGCCATAGGTAGGCTAAAGTCGGTGAGAACCGAAGGGACAAAGGTGGGCGCTGGGAACGAGGTTGGTACACGCATGGGACGCACGATGTACCCAGGTTCAGGGCTCTCCGTAGAGATAATACCCCTAATCCTGCCGGAGTGTTTGATGTCTATGAACAGAGTACAATGTTGCTCCTGGAGCTGTGCTGGGCGGAGGAAGAGGGGAGCAGCCGGCTCGTCTCTACCTCTCTCTCTGTGGTTTGTGAGTGTGCTGTGTTGTATGACTGGTGAATGATCCGCCCCCCTGCATGGAGGGCGACCGGGGGGTTTTATAGACGAACCCGTCGGCCTACAATATGGATAAAGGGTACAAGGGTGGGTCCCGGCTAGCAGCCCCGCCAGCTGGCCAGGGGCCCATGAGAGTCTTGTCTTGTCGCTTGAGGGGCCCGCCGACTGCATGGTCTCGATTGCCAGTGGGACCCGCCGGCTGGCCAATGAAACTCTCGCGTGAGGTTGACGCTGAGCACGCATTGTACGTCAAGCGTCTCCCTGCGATATTCGTCATGGGCAGGTAGTACGACCGCCTCCACTGTTCCCCACGCCGAGTGCAGTAATGGAGTGGGAGTGCGACGGTCCGACACTATGTTAGGTGATGGATCAGAGCCGGGGTAGGTCAGCGGCGTGGCCGCCGACGCTCGTACCTGCCGGACGCCCCGATCCAGTACCTTTGCGGGCGTGTAGCTACCTTTAATCGTAAGGTCTTATCCTGACCTACGATCTGATGTGACTTGTGCTCCTCGGCCAGCTAGCCTGCTTGGCTAGCCGGCTTATGTGCAGCCGCCTCCTCCCTAGCCCGGCTGGTTGGGCCAAGCCGGCTCAGAAGAGGAAGCCGCCTCGGCTCTAGCCGGCAGGGATTGCCTGTCCGGCCAGAGGGATGGCCGCCTCGTCCTCTAGCCGGTAGGTGCTACCTAGCCGGCCAGAAGACTTGGGCCTTGGGAATCTGTATACGTTCATGTCCATTGGGCCGGAAATGAAGGAACGGGCCTGATGAGCCTACCCCGGGGTTATCCCCTCGATAGTAGTCACGTTTGACGAAGGAGTTGGACTGGAAGACCCCGAAGACCCCGGATACCTAGCTGACCAAGGAAAGCAGCCCTTTGACCAGGTTTGTGCAAAATATTATGTGCATGCCAAGTATAGTAATATTCATGTTGCATATGATCATGAGTACTCGGTAAATCATCGATATGAGGTTATCGATGGCTCCTTCAGAGCACATGCATCTGAGCATGATCCTACCACCTATGAGGGTTACATTAATATTATGTTGACAAGTAGACAGTAGTGCTACGCATAGTAGAGGCATATTTATGATGATGGTAAATAATAAAGGTTTACGAAAAGCCCGTCGGGTGCCACTAATGCCAAAGGGTGATCATGAGTTAGGTGTCCACTTATGAGGAAGTGGTGCACCGGGTATATTCGGTGTGAGTGGTTTCGGAAACAAGAATAGATACATGATGTCTCAACCATCCCAACCTTACATGTGCGACCATGTTATTCCTTTATGGGACGGGTCCTTCTTGATTACTCTGGTCGGTTCTAGCAAAGAGCAACATTACTAGTGGCGGGAGTGATATGTGGTCACTCTCGTGACGGGATCATACCAGGTAGGTCGACTATGCCGTTTTTACGTGTTCCGGGCACATCATTGGTCCCCGCATGGATGGTACTGTCCAGAGTTGGTGCTCGTAAGACGTACATCATGTGGGCTCACTACTGGAATCTGCTGATTTGCCGTCAGCCAGAACTGACGGCAACGGCTTGTTTAACCGACGGCAAAGGCTTTGCCGTTAGGGTGCCGTCGGCAAAGAAACCGACCATGATTTTATCGGCAATCACCTTCTTTGCCGTCAGCTACAAATCGACAGACGGCAAAGCCTTGCCGTCAGCTTTGTGGCAAGGGCTGATGGCACAGAGCAATGACAGGAACGGCGCAAGTCGAGCCCCGTTAGAGGGTTAACGGCAGGCTTTGCCGTCAGCTGGACTCGGGCGGATGGCAAAGTGTACTTCTGGTGGGCCATACGTGTCAGGGATGCTGGCAACACTGACATGTGGGTCCCCTCTTTGCCGTTAGCCAGCATACAGCTGACGGCAAAGTCGAAAACCTGGGAAAATTTGGTGTTCTCACAGTTGCCAGGTTACACAGGTTGTCGCCACGTGTCTTTGCCGTTAACCCACCGACGGCATAGGCTTTGCCATCAGTAAGCTGACGGCAAAGACCCTCTCTCCTTTTTTTATATTTGTTTTCCGTTAATTCCCTGCATTTGCAAAACATAGATACAAACAGCAATATCTATATATATATATTTGCCGAGGCCCTAAATAGCACCACAAGTGCATCACAAAGTGCAAACAACACCAATATATGTAATTAAAATGCAAACAAGATCACAAAGTATTACAAAGCATCAAAAGTGCATCCGCAAATATAAGTGCATTACAAAGTTCATCTAAGACTACATGAGTACAATCGCTGGAGCATCCATCCATATGCCATGCTGCTTTATCAAAATCTGCATAATGAGAAGAAGATGAAGAATCTAGCGATAAGAAATTAGAAGAATACAATAAGAAAGAAGTTATATAAATTAAGCTAAGCAATTAGAAGAAGAAGTGGAAGAAGAAGAAGAACAAGAAGAACAAGAAGAAGAAGAAGAAGAAGAAGATGGAGAAAAAGAAAGAAGATAAAAAGGAAGAACAAGAAGATTTGTTCTTCTTATTCTATCTTTTTCTCGTATTTCTTCTTCTCTTACTTCTTCATCTCTTCTTTGTTCTTCTCTTCTGATTGCTTTTCAAAGTTTCTAAACTAATTATGTCATTTTTGAGCTCTAATATCAACTAATTATGCTATTTTTTGTGTCATCATGTAATTATGTCATTTTTGAGGTAAGTAAGCTAATTATGTAATTTTTTAGGTAAGTAAGCTAATTATGCAATTTTTTGCCTAACTAGAATTTACTAAGCTAACTAAAGCATGGAATAATCTAAGTTGAGCTAAACAATAAGAATAATAAGAAGGAGAGGAATAACTTACCGAATGCCAAGTCACGGAGGAGAAGCACCATCTCGGTTGGTCGCTGGGTTGCTAGGGCTCTCATAACCCACAAGTGTAGGGGATCGCAACAGTTTTCGAGGATAGAGTATTCAACCCAAATTTATTGATTCAACACAAAGGGAATTGAAAGAATATTCTCAAGTATTAGCAGCTGAATTTTTCAGTTTCAACCACACCTGAAAGATTAGTGTCTGCAAGCAAAGTATCTGTAGAAAAGTGGTATGATAAGAACGGTGCCAGAAAAAGATCTGTTGATGGCAGACTATTCCTAACTGTTGTATCAATGGCGTCAGTAAGTAGCACGTTGACGGGGGACTATTCTTCCCGAGCAACTGCTCCAGAAAAGTCTTGCAACAAGTAACAGCAAAGCAGCAAGTAACAGCAGTAGTGACAGCAGTAGCAAGGAACAACAGTAGCAACAGTAGTAGCAGCAAAGTAACGTAGCAAGGACCAGTAGTTAAAGACTCGTAGGCAGTGGATCGGCGATGGATGAGTATGCCGGATGTGATTCATCATGTAACAGCTATAACAAGGAGAGATACGTAACTATCTCCCGTTCATCAATCTAATGTAGGCATGTATTCAGTATGTAGTCATACGTGCTTAGGGAAAAGAACTTGCATGACATCTATTCTCCATCCGTCCCGTGGCAGCAGGGTCCTAATGGAAACTACGGGATATTAAGGTTCTCCTTTTAATAAAGAACCGGACCAACCCATTAACACTTGGTGAATACATGAACTCCTCATACTATGGTCATCTCCGGGAGGGGTTCCGGCTATTGTCACTCCGGGGTTGCCGGGTCATAACACATAGTAGGTGACTACAACTTGCAAGATAGGATCTAAAACACACATATATTGGCGACAACATAATAGGTTCAGATCTGAAATCACGGCACTCGGGCCCTAGTTACAAGCATTAAGCATGGCAAAGTAGTAGCAACATCAATCTCAGAACATAGTGGATACTAGGGATCAATCCCCGTCAAAACTAACTCGATTACATGATAGATATCATCCAACACATCACCGTCCAGCAAGCCTACGATGAGATTACTCACGAACGGTGAAGAGCATCATGGAATTGTTGATGGAGGAAGGTTGATGATGATGATGTCGACGATTTCCCCTCTCCGGAGCCCAGAACGGACTCCGGATCTGCCGTCCAGATGAAGAACACGAGGTGGCGGCTCCTCCGTATCGTAAAACGCAATGAATCCTTCTCCCTGATTTTTTTTCTGGGCGAGACGGAATAAATAGAGCTGAGTTTGGAGGCGGTGGTGCCACGTGGGCCCCACAAGCCCTCACGGCGCGGCCAGGGGGTGGCCGTGGCCTAGGGGCTTGTGGCCCACTCGCACACCTCCTCCGGTGGATCTTTGCGTAGGTATTTTTCATTGATTCCAAAAAAAATCTCCGTAAATTTTCAGGACATTCCGAGAACTTTTATTTCTGCACAAAAACAACACCATGGAAATTCTGGTGAAAACAATGTTAGTCCGGGTTAGTTCCATGCAAATCATGCAAGTTAGAGTCCAAAACAAGGGCAAAAGAGTTCAGAAAAGTAGATACGACGGAGACGTATCAGGCTCTCACCAGGAGAAGTAACGGGATCGTGGGATTCAACTCTGGAATGACGCTGCAACAAGGCAAGAGTTAAAATATGTGGTTAGCACGGCGACAGACAATGGTATAAGACCGTGCAAGGTTGGTCATTGAAAGGGAACTCACCGTTCCCACCGGAGAAAGCATCGGTGGAGGGGGCGGCAAACCTTGCTTCTCACACATAGCCTGCAAATTAGTTTTCGAGGAGTCAAAGAAATAGCCTTGTTGCTTCTCACACATAGCCTTGCTTCTCACACAACTGACTTACCGCAACGAAGTTGTGCATGGCCTTCGCATGGGCATTATTGCGTGCCCTCTCTTCCTCAAGCAACCTCTGCGTATTTTGGTCCCTCTCCTCCAACAAGAGCCTGGTGGCCTCCCTCTCCTTCTCAAGTGCGGCCTGCAACCACTCCTCAAAGGGAATTTCATCATCCATCCTGGGACAAATGAACGAAAGAAATAATGAAGAAAACTAACCCCGATGGCGAGATCAACTGGCCTCGTGCGTTGTCGTATTATAGGAGCGGAGCTCGTTTGCCTCACCTTGATCTCAGATAGAGTCTCAGTAATAGCGACGAAGCCATCACACATGGCCAGCGTGCCATGACTCTTACCGCCACCAGAGATCATCAATGCTTCCGGATTGCTAGGATTCTGGCTTGGGTCAAAGTCAGGCCCACGCAACTGTTTGACCACCTCAGAATAAGACATCATCTTGTTGTAGGCGGATAGGCTTGTGTACACCGACGGCCCGTCCCCCTCAGAATATGCCTACGCCGTCTTGTACGAGCCCTTATGGGCCATGCTAAATGCGACGTGTCCTTGAGGCTCGGGCTGGTTATTGTGTTTGGCCTACAAGAAAAGACAGAGAATTAGTACAACAAAAATCATGAACGAATGAATTATTGATGAAACAAAACAAGGCACACATACCCATTTTTGGCGTATTGCTTGATGTTGGCATTGCCTTGGCGGTGTGGCACACCAACCAATTGGGCACGACGGTCCTTGGCCACAGTGTGGGTGCTCAACCAAGCCTGTGTGCACCACTTGTCTACTATCATCTCCCAACAATCCATCTTATCGGCCAACCATCTCGGGGCACCTATGAATGTAAGTTAATGAAGAATGAAACTAAGTATTATAACTAAATAGACCTAACTAGTCCTAACAAAACTAATAAAGAATATAACTAAGGAATGTACGTACCTCCATGTACTCGGTCTTATCAAGGTAAATCTTTCGACATTCAGCTTTTATCTTCGGCTCCCCTTGCTTGGCGTACCAATCTCGAACAACCTGAACACACAGCTCGTGCCTCGTGTCATTCAATAAACTCTTGCACTCTTTCATGAGGTTCTTCTTGGCTGCCTCCTCCGTCCCCTCCTTGACCCTAAAGTAACTCTACAATTATGCCATATAGATGCACAGATGAATAGTGAAATGATTTGGAAGGAAATAACAAGATATAACATTATATACTTTTTATTGGGTAAAATAATAGTTACCAAAAATCAGCCAACACCTTGTCGGCCACGCTCACGCAAACAACACCATTCACATGTGTGTTTTCCGGGAACAGAGCGGCTTGGTAGTGCTCCCACTTGAGTCCTGGCTCTGGAACCATACCCTCACCGGGCAACTATACTATCCCGGGGAAGTGCTCCCTAAGTAAAGCACCAAGGAGGCAATTTGGATTCCGGGTATTCTCCGGGTAATTCCACCCCCTACATAATGATAAGGCAAAGACATTAGCTACTTGGTGAAATATAATGATATAAGGTACACAATATATATCAACTTACTTCTCGCCATCTGGCTCAATCAACGCCCTGTGCTGCAACTCCAATCGGTTTCGAACTCGTGTCATGCCATGTTGGTAGACCGACTTGCTAGCAGACGGGATCCCCCTCTCTCCCTCAACCTCCGCCTCAGCCCCCTCAGCCTGCGCCTCAGACTCCGCCTCAGCCCCTGCATTGGTATCTGCTCCTGGACGGGAGGATCCCGCACCGGTGACACCCTCGTCTGCAAGGGTGAAGTGGCTGAGATTGAAGTAGCCGAGGGTGGTGGCGACTAGCTCCTATCAGGCAGCCTCCCTCCCCCACGACCACGTCCTATTACTCTCTTCTTTCCTCGGCCTCTCCCACGGGGCTCCTCGGCAAAGCTCTGCAACAAAGTTCTCCGTAGCTGCCCAGGTGCTATCGTCAACTTATCCCTGCCTGCCATGTCTCACCACCTGCAACGATAAATAGTTAAATAATTAGTACAAATTCAAGGACAATAATTAAACGAACAATAATAAATACATGAATAATTAAACTAATAATTGAATAATTAAACAACAATGTTTGGATGCAAACAAAGTACTAATAGTCGGGATCATTTGTCTCTTCTCCATGGTCAATTGAAGCAAAATCATCATCAGTATCACACGTGTCGTCATGACTGATATCGTCATCGGGTTCAGGGACATCATGTGGAAGGCCTTTTTTTAACCGTTCAAGCATTGATAGCTCATCCACATTGGTAACCTCTTATACTTCCACTTCTTCCTCATCATCACGTGATTCTAGTTCCTCCGTGTTCAGGGTGGACGTAGAGCAGTTTCGGATACGACGTCTCACACCACGTGATTCTTGGAAGATTTCTCCATCATATGTTATTGGGTCAATTTGAGGTTCATAATCATCTTCATTTGGGGGAGGTGGTCTAAGATGTGGCGACACATCGAACACGACATACCAACCTTCCAGGTTCTTAACACTTTGACGACTATATGGCAGATAGAAAACTTGGGTGGCCTGTTGAGCCACAATATAGACATCGGCACCGCTTAATTGCATGTCTTGTCGAATTTCAACTAGCCCAACATGTTCATGATTCCGTCTTGTCTTAGTAGGATCGAACCAATGACATTTGAACACAACAACTTTCGGACAATTTTCACCATAATAATGAAGTTTGTAGACTTCTTCAAGTCTTCCATAATACTCGACACCTCCCTCGCCATGTTTTTGGGCACCATGTTTTTAGCTGGCCTTTAGAAAATGCCATTTGCAGGAATTCATAGGTTTTGCTCAACCATTCATCAGTCAACTCTCTCTGACTACGGTGACAGGTGTACATCCATTCACGATCAGTCATTCTAGGAAGCTAGCTATATAGTATCCACATATAAACAATATAAATTATCAGTTCATCAAGTATGTTAAATTAATTATGGTCATTTTTAATCATGGTTAATACATTGGGATGCACGACATGCACACTGATATGTCTCCAATGTATCTATAATTTTTGATGGTTTCAAGCTATTATCTTGTCAAACTTTGGATCTTTTGTATGCCTTTTATATACTTTTTGGGACTAACCTATTAACTCAGTTCCAAGTGCCTGTTCCTATTTTTTCCATGTTTTTGACCCCTTCCTCGGGAGGATTCTGAACGGAGTCCAAATGGAATGAAACTGCCAAAAAGATTTTTTCCGAAACAGAAAAAGAACGGGAAGCCGGAGAATCAGGGTAGGGGGCCTGCAGGGACCCCACAAGCCCTCATGGCGCGGCCAGGGGGCCTACGCCACCCTGGCTTGTGTGCTCCCTGGGCCACCTCTACCCTAGGTTTTGCGCCTATATATTCCCTAAAATCCCAGAAAAAATCAGGAGATCATCGAAAGTACTTTTCCGCCGCCGCAAGCTTCTCTCTCCGCAAGATCCCATCTGGGGCATGTTCTGGTGCCCTGTCGGAGGGGATTCGGATACGAAGGGCTTCTTCATCAACACCATGACCTCTCCAATGATGCGTGAGTAGTTCACCATAGACCTACGGGTTCATAGCTAGTAGCTAGCTGGCTTCTTCTCTCTCTTGGATCTTCAATACAAAGTTCTCCATGATCTTCATGGAGATCTATCCGATGTAATTATCTATGAATCTTATTTGAGTTTCCTCTGATCTCTCTTATGCATGATTTCATATCCTTGTAATTCTCTCCGAGTTGTGGGTTTTTTCTGGCCAACTAGATCTATGATTCTTGCAATGGAAGAAGTGCTTGGTTTTGGGTTCATACCATGCGGTGACCTCATCGAGTGACAGAAGGGGTAGCGAGGCACGTATCGTGTTGGTGCCATAAAGGGTAAAAAAGATGGGGTTTTCATCATTGGTTTGAGTTTATCCCTCTACATCATGTCATCTTGCTTAAGGTGTTACTATGTTCGTCATGAACTCAATACACTAGATGCATGCTGGATAGAGGTCGATGTGTGGAGTAATAGTAGTAGATGCAGAAAGTATCGGTCTACTTGTCTTGGACGTGATGCCTATATGTATGATCATTGCCTTAGATATCGTCATGACTTTGCGCGGTTCTATCAATTGCTCGACAGTAATTTGTTCACCCATCGTAATACTTGCTACTTTGAGAGAAGCCTCTAGTGAACATTATGGCCCCCAGGTCTACTCCACACCATATTTTCAGCCTTACACTTTTTACTTCTTTGCACTTTCCGCCTTCAGATCTCACTTTGCAATCAATCTTGAAGGGATTGACAACCCCTTTAAAGCGTTGGGTGCAAGCTCTTTTGTGTTTGCGTAGGTACTGTGGACTTGACGAGATTCTCCTACTGGATTGATACCTTGGTTCTCAAACTGAGGGAAATACTTACTGCTCCTGTGTTGCATCACCCTTTCCTCTTCAAGGGAAAAACCAACGCAAGCCCAGTCTCCGTCAACGTGTCAATTTCTGGCGCTGTTGTCTGTTGTCGTAGCAGAAAAAATTTCTAGCGCCGTTGTCGGGGACGATCAAGTCAAGAACTCATCCAAGTAAGTGTCGCAAACTCATCTCTTGCATTTACTTTGTCAGTTGCCTCTCATTTTCCTCTCCCCCACTTCACCAATTTGCCTTTTTCGTTTCCCATTTTTCGTTCGCCCTTTTTCTCGCTTGCTCTCTGTTCGCTTGTGTGACATGTGCCTTCAATATACTTGCATCTTCGCTTGCTGAAAATATAGTGATATGGATCCTCGTCCACTTGCTAATCTCTTTAAGAGATCCAATTGCTAGTGAGTTGAGTGCACTTGACTATCTTTATGGAGTTTTGCTTGAGATGCTTGAATCTGAAAATTGTGAGGAAGAAATTTATGAAGTGTTTCACGAGGGCTCCTTGGATGAAAAGCATGATTGCGATGGTTTCACTATAAATTCTATTAGTGACAATCATGGTAAAAATATGCAAAACCCTAAGCTTGGGGATGCTAGTTTTGCTATGTCCACTACTTGTTGCAATGATCATGAGTGGGGCGATGATTTTTCTTATGATCTTGAAAAAAAAATTAAGCCTCATGATGAATATGATATTTGCAATATTACTGAAAGTGGGTTTGGAGAAGTCATGACTTTAGTTGATGATAACCCCACTATTTTTGAAGAGCGTCAACTTTGCATGAATGTGGATCATGAAAAGAATATCCTATGTGATAGTTACATTGTTGAATTCGAATATGATCCCAGATGTAATTATTATGAGAGAGGAAAATATGGTGGTAGAAACTTTCATATCACTAAATCACCTCTCGTTATGTTGAAATTGCTATTGTCTCTCGTTATGTTAGATATGATTTTCACATGCTTTATGATGCTCTCGTTGTGTTTCAATTCTTGTCTTTTGTGTGAGCATCACTGAAATCCTTATGCCTAGCTAAGGGCGTTAAACAATAGCGCTTCTTGGGAGGCAACCCAATGAATTTATTTCTTTTTCCTTCTGTTTTGTTGCGTCCACACTATCATAATTATGTTGTGATTGTGTTTTTTGTGTTTATTTTTGTGTTTGAGCCAAGCAAAACCTTTATGACTAGTCTTGGTAACGGTTGTTTGATCCTGCTGGAAAAAGACAGAAACATTTCGCTCACGAGATGATTTTTCATTTTATTCAGAAAGAGCTTTTGAGTTGATTCTTTTTTATGCTGGTTGATATGCCTTTTGCCCAGGGAGTAGTAATTTTCCTGAATTTTTGAGGTACCAGAAGTATACGAAGAATACAGATTGCTACAGACTGGTCTGTTTTTGACAGATTCTGTTTTTGTTGTGTTGGTTGCTTGTTTTCATGAAACTATGGTTAGTATCAGGGGGTACTAGCCATGGAAAAGTGATAATAAAGTATCCCAACACCAATATAGATAGAATTCAAGTTTGCTACAGTACCAAAAGAAGTAGTAGTTTGTTTTCTTGTGCTAATGTTATCACGAGTTTCTGTTTAAGTTTTGTGTTGTGAAGTTTTCAAGTTTTGGGTGATGTTCTCATGGACAAAGAGATAAGGAGTGGTAAGAGCTCAAGCTTGGGGATGCCCAAGGCATCCCCAGCCAAATTCAAGGACACCAAAAAGCCTAAGCTTGGGGATGCCCCGGGAAGGCATCCCCTCTTTCGTCTTCAATCCGTCGGTAACATTACTTGGAGCTATATTTTTATTCACCACATGATATGTGTTTTGCTTGGAGCGTCTTGTATTGTAGGAGCCTTTTATTTTTTTGTGTCACAATCATCCTTGCTGCACACCTTTTTGAGAGAGAGAGACATGCACTCATTGTGATTTTGCTAGAATGCTCATAGTGCTTCACTTATATCTTTTGAGCTAGATAATTTTGCTCTATGTGTTTCACTTAGATCTTTTAGAGCACGGCGGTGCGTGACTTGGTAGTTGGTTTGTGCTATGAAAGTAGTCCCAAAGGTGATAGTTACCGAAAGAGGATGCAATAAAACTTCCACCTTCATGTGCATTGAGTAGAAAGAGAAGTCTTGATTCCTCTCAATTAGTTTTGAGACATGGATTCGGTAATATTAAGAGTTATGTTAGTAGGGTGTTGTAAATCTAGAAATACTTGTGTTGAAGTTAGTGATTACCGTAGCATGCACGTATGGTGAACCACTATGTTAGGAAGTCGGATCATAATTGATCTATTGATTGTCATCCTTTGTGTTGATGTCAGGATCGCGCGATGGTTAACACCTACCAACCCTTCCCCTAGGAGTATGCGTTTAGCACTTTGTTTTGATTACTAATAAAAACTTTCGCAACTAGTATGTGAGTTCTTCATGACTAATGTGAGTCCATGGTATAGATTCACTTTTACCTTCCACCTTTGCTAGCCTCTCTAGTACCACGCAATTCTCGCCGGTACACAAACCCACCAAATGCATCCCTCAAAACAGCCACCATATCTACCTACTATGGCATTTTCATAGCCATTCCGAGATATATTGCCATGCAACTCCCACCGTTCCGTCTCATGACTTGTACCGTCACTCTCATATTGCCATTGCATGATCGTAAGATAGCTAGCGAGATGTTTCAACGTCATACGCCAAGCCAAATCGTTGCACATCCGGGTACACTGTCGGAGGCATTTCCTATGGAGTCATTTCTAAGCTTTGAGCTGTGAGTAAATAAAAGTGTGACGATCATCATTATTATAGCATTGTCCCATGTGAGGAAATAAAAAAAGAGCCCAAAGATACCAAAAAAGAGGGAAAAAAAGAGGCCTAAGAGCCCAAATATAAAAAAGAGAGAGAAAAAGAGAGAAGGGACAATGCTACTATCTTTTTCCACACCTGTGCTTCATAATAGCACCATGGTCTTCATGATTGAGAGCTTTTTGCTTTGTCATTACCATATGCTAGTGGGAGTCTTTATTATATAACTTGGCTTGTATATTCCAATGATGGGCTTCCTCGAAATTGCCCTAGGTCTTCACGAGCAAGCAAGTTGGATGCACACTCACTAGTTCTACTTTTGAGCTTTCACATACTTATAGCTCTAGTGCATCCCTTGTATGGCAATCCCTACTCATTCACATTGATATCTATTAATGGGAATCTCCATAGCGTTTTGATACGCCGAGTCTATGTGACCATCTCCTCCTTCTTTGTCTCACAACCACCACCACACTCTATTCCACCTATAGTGCTATATCCATGGCTCACGCTCATGTATTGCGTGATAGTTATAAAAAGTTTGAGAAAGTAAGAGTGCGAATACAATTACTTGGCCAATACCAGGGTTGTTCATGATTTACATTCGTTGTGTGAGGATGATGGAGCATAGCCAGACTATATGATTTTGTAGGGATAACTTTCTTTGGCCTTGTTATTTTGAAAGTTCATGATTACCTTACTAGCTTGCTTGAAGTATTATTGTTTTCATGTCAACAGCAAACAATTGTTTTGAATCTTACGGATCCGAACATTCATGTCACGTGAAAGAAGTTGCAAAGGACAACTATGCTAGGTAGCATTCCACATCAAAAATTCAGCCTTTATCACTTCCCTACTCGAGGACAATCAGGAGTTAAGCTTGGGGATGCTTGATACGTCTCCAACGTATCAATAATTTTTTATGGTTTCATGCTATTATCTTGTCAAACTTTGGATGTTTTGTATGCCTTTTATACATTTTTTGGGACTAACCTATTAACTCAGTGCCAAGTGCCAATTCTTGTTTCTTCCATGTTTTTGACCCCTTTCAGAGGAGGATTTTGAACGGAGTCCAAATGGAATGAAACTGCCAAGATGATTTTTTTCTGAAACAGAAAAAGATCGGGAAGCCGGAGAATCAGGGCAGGGGGCCTGCAGGGACCCCACAAGCCCTCATGGCGCGGCCAGGGGGGCCGTGCCACCCTAGCTTGTGGGCTCCCTAGGCCACCTCTGCCCTATGTTTTGCGCCTATATATTCCCTAAAATCCCAGAAAAAAATCAGGAGATCATCGAAAGTACTTTTCCGCCGCCGCAAGCTTCTGTCTCCGCAAGACCCATCTTGGGCACGTTCTGGTGCCCTGCCGGAGGGGGATTCGGATACGGAGGGCTTCTTCATCAACACCATGACCTCTCCGATGATGCATGAGTAGTTCACCATAGACCTACGGGTCCATAGCTAGTAGTTAGATGGCTTCTTCTTTCTCTTGGATCTTCAATACAAAGTTCTCCATGATCTTCATGGAGATCTATCCGATGTAATCTTCTTTTGCGGTGTGTTCGTCGAGATCCGATGAATTGTGGATTTATGATCAGATTATCTTTGAATCTTATTTGAGTTTCTTCTGATCTCTCTTCTGCATGATTTCATATCCTTGTAATTCTCTTCGAGTTGTGGGTTTTTGCTGGCCAACTAGATCTATGATTCTTGCAATGGGAGAAGTGATTGGTTTTGGGTTCATACCGTGCGGTGACCTCACCCAGTGACAGAAGGGGTAGCGAGGCACATATCGTGTTGTTGCCCTCAAGGGTAAAAAAGATGGGGTTTTCATCATTGGTTTGAGTTTATCCCTCTACATCATGTCATCTTGCTTAAGGCGTTACTCTGTTCGTCATGAACTCAATACACTAGATGCATGTTGGATAGCGGTCGATGTGTGGAGTAATAGTAGTAGATGCAGAAAGTATCGGTCTACTTGTCTCAGACGTGATGCATATATGTATGATCATTGCCTTAGATATCTTCATGACTTTGCGCGGTTCTATCAATTGCTCGACAGTAATTTGTTCACCCACCGTAATACTTGCTATTTTGAGAGAAGCCTCTAGTGAACACTATGGCCCCCGGGTCTACTCCACACCATATTTTCAGCCTTACACTTTTTATTTCGTTGCACTTTCCGCCTTCAGATCTCACTTTGCAATCAATCTTGAAGGGATTGACAACCCCTTTAAAGCGTTGGGTGCAAGCTCTTTTGTGTTTGCGCAGGTACTCTGGACTTGATGAGATTCTCCTACTTGATTGATACCTTGGTTCTCAAACTGAGGGAAATACTTACTGCTCCTGTGCTGCATCACCCATTCCTCTTCAAGGGAAAAACCAATGCAAGCCCAGTCTCCGTCAACGTGTCAATTTCTGGCGTTGTTGTCTGTTGCCGTAGCACGCACCTACCAGCTACTAGGTAAAGATGGGTCCTAATCCCTCCCGAGTATGTATAGATTGGGTCATTTTCCCATGCTCTGCTCCTGATCCAACGCAAAATTTCGGCAGCACCTCCCCGTTGTTCTCCTAATAGACGTCTCGGCAACTAACCGAGAGGATGTGTACCTGGAGAACAACAAGAAGGCGCTATTGAAACTCTGCATGGGATCCGGAGAAAATCATGGGAAACGACCCAATCTACACATACCCGGGCTGTCCATGGATAACGTTGGACAATTCGAAAGAATCACTGTTATAAATATGCAAATGCATGCATGTTTAGCAGGAACTCTTTGGAACAGGAGACACATATTGGTTACGCAACAACTTTGCATTTTAATACTAAAAGTACCTAGCTACCTAGTGTCATCAGCACAAAGGCCGAAACAGAGCAAAATAAAGGGGGCGGAGGAGGAGTTAACAAATGTGCTCACTTTCGAACGCAGGGGAGATCGTCGAAAACCAAACCCTCGCGGAGAAGCTACTACACATTTAAATGCACTCAATCAACACAAATACGCACTCGCGGTAATTAAGCTAACTAATACTAACATCTAATTGATAACTACATTATTAAAAGTATAAAGCTAATTAAGTTGACTACTATAAAGCTAATAATTCTTTTTCTTCACATCTCTTCTTGTTTTTCTTTATGTTTTGTTAATAATTTACTATTAATAATTTATGCTTCTTCTTCTTCTTTTTCTACATTATTAATAATTTATTATTCAAGTTTTGTTAATCTTCTCTTCTTCTATTTCTTTTCTTCTTATTATTTTCTTTTCTTCATTTTTATCACCTTCTCCCCCTTCTTCTTCCTCTTTTTCCTTTTCTTCTTCTTCTTCTTCTCTTAATCTCCTTCTCCTCCTTCCTTTTCCTTTTCTTCTTCTCTCCATCTCCTTCTCCTCCTTCTTCTATTATTGTTAGTATTTTCATCTCCTTATCTTCTCTTTACTTCTATACTGACTAAGTATTAAAAATCTACCACTAAAAATTCCTATTGTCTAAATACTAACAACTAAGTAATTGCTAACTAAATTTAACTAAAAATCTACCACTAAAAATCTGGCACTGCTAATTGCTAACTAAATTTAACTACTAATTGCTAACTAAATCTATTATCTACTACTAATAGATCTAAATAATCTAGAAAAAATAAACTAAAAATAAAGAAAAAAAGGGGAGGAGGAGCTCACCGGCGAGGAGGCGACCGGCGCCGATGAGGTGGCAGAAAAGTGGAGGAAGGTGGCGTGGGAGGCCGGCTGGGCGTTGGCAGTGGGGGAAAGGATGGCGACGGTGGATGTTGCCGGGCGGGGCGGGGCGGGGCGGGTAGGCCTCGGGCGATGCCTCGGGGGCGGGGCGATGGCGGCTGGTCGGGGTGGGCCTGGTGCGGGGCCACGACGGGTGGTCGGGGCGGGGCTCGCGTGGGGCGGCGCCGACGAGTAGGGGCGGGCGCGGGTCGACGACGGCGGTGGGTCGGGAGAGCAGATGGGAGAGGTGAGAGAGAAGATGATTAATTAGGTTGTGTCCTGCATGGGGGGATAACCACCGGGCTATGTCGTCAGCTGGCTGTCGGCAAAGACAGTTGTTAGGCTTTCCCGTCAGCTGGCTGTCGGCATAGATGGCTCCCGTTAAGCACTGGTTGAACGTGGGACTGGGTAGCTCCCTATGCCGTTAGCCGCCCTATGCCGTTAGTCTTTTGCTCCTTTGTCGTCAGCTGGCTAATGGCTTAGATAAAGCAGGCGGCATAGATTTTCTATGCCGTCAGCCGCACCTATGTCGTTAGCATTATTTTTGGCTGAGGGCAAAGTCCCTATGCCGTCAACCCCGTGAAATTGCTGACGGTAAAGCTAAAAGCTGTCGGAAAATTATGTTTTCTAGTAGTGGATGGGTATCAATCGAGTGGAACTCTTTGTCTAGTATCGTCAGGGGAAATGCATTGATCAGGTACTTACCTCGGATATGTTATATACCGCGAGTCGTGGATGACATAGAAGTTCCTCGGATCTCGTGGGTACAGCGTACAACCTCTACAGAGTGTAAAACTATTCGAATAGCCGTGTCGATGGTCAAGGACAGTTGGGTAATCCTACTTAAACTACGTCTGGTCGTTTCCTCATAAACCAAGTGTGTGTGTGTGTGTGTGTGTGTGTATGTGTGTTCAAGGAGTTATATCGAAGACTTGATATGACCAAGTTTGGTGACTTGGCATATCGGGTGAACCTGAAGTGTTCATCCCTTAGCAGATATGTCGATATGTGTAAGCTGATCTTCTAAATACCATCTAGTTTATGCTGCATATCCATACCCGTCTGTGATCATGTTTACTTACATTCTAAGATAGCTTTTCACCTATGCTGCATATCACTTATTATCATACAAGCTGCATTATCCATATCATGGGCTGTTTGCGAGTACATTCAAAGTACTCACTCACTTGCCACTGGTTATGTTATTGACCGGACATGGAAGGACCTGAGTTTGGAGAAGAATTCGTCATCGGAGACGGGCACGCGAACTAGGACGCTTCCCAGTCAGAATGCATGTTGGCGAAGGCTGCTGGCATGGGCTCCTGTTTATCCCCAAGAGTTCCGCTAGTAGTTGTATTGGTGTGATTGGCCTTACAGGCCCTACCTATGTGAGACTTGACCTTGCTGGTCATTTGTTTTATTAAACGGTATGTTGGATGTAGGACTCTTAACATTCAGTATATGTGTGTTCATTGAGCATTGACCTCTAGGATCAGTGAGCATGTTCATTCAGCAATCTCGACTCATAAGTCGGGGTCCCCATAGAGGTGGTATCAGAGCCATCCTGACTGTAGGAAGCCTTAGGTAGCATGGACGATAGCCGAGGCGAGTAGTACACTCAGCTCCTGCACTTGAGATTTTCTACACCCTACTACCATTTAATACCACCCACAAATTTCTAACCCTCTCCTAGAAACCTTCTAGACGGTCGTTGTACCTGAGATGCTTCTAGAAACTGGCTTTCCCCTACTCTTGGGACACAGCCTGAAGAAGTGTCAAGTACGCCGCACGCCCATTTTTATCTACCACGAGCACTAGGTCAACGCCGACATTAATGAATATCACGTGGACGTGATAGTGAAGGCAAACGACTCCCCAACTAGTTGGTTCTTTGAAGGACCACAGATGGAGAATCTGATGTTGGTAGTGGATACAGACGCATGAGAGGCGCTCGTGCATCTCCGCAATATTGTTCCCGATATGGCCAACGAGCCGCATACTCGTCACCTACATTTTGTTAAGGATGGGATTGACGGGAGCTGGACACTTAACCCATCCCCGGAGAACAGGACGCCACTCAGGTTTCAGACCTACTTCAGCCACTCCGTCGACACCCCGACTCACCTTTTGATCAAGGAGTCCGTGACGCTTCGCCAAGAACTACACCAAGTCAAGGACATGCTTCGCTTGTAAAAGATGAAGGCCCGCAAGATCAAGAAGGAAGGAGCACCGAGAGGGCAGTCGGCCATTGCCTTCTGTGGAGGGATACCTCCGCTCCAGGCCACTCCTATACAGAGTCGCCGTGTGACTGCAGAAGAATAGACTGAGCTCCTCACCGCTTCGCCAACAAAGCAACGCCGTGATGGGCCCCTCCCATCTCCCACACCTATGAAGGAAGAAGACGCCGATGAGGATGAAGACGAAGACCCTGTAGAAACTGCATACGAGACCGAGCAGTCCACCGCTTAGAGTAACGTCTTAGGAAAGTTAGGAGTCTCCCCTGCGAAGTCGAGTCCATGTATCGGTTCATGAGAACTACGAGTGTTGTGTCCTTCCTGTTCATGTTTTGATGCAAGCCGCATTTTTGATTAGGCATCTTGTAAGAGACTACATCACTTGTCTCAATTTATTACATTAGTTTCCTCAAACCTTTTTGTTTGTCTCACACACTTGCACAGTAGCAAACCCCCTTATCTAGGAGCGTCATCCCTTATGATTCCCCGACCACTTCGGTATATTGACCTATCTGCTCCCAAACATGATGGTAATTTCAACTCGCACTACAACCTTCGGCAACCCCAACACTGCCACTTCTGGCCAACAGCAGGGAGTCTGTGGGTCTGCCCAATCTAGAGATCACCTCGAGCAGAAACAAGGTGACATTCCCGCGCCGCCGGCTCCTCCGGAGAGCATGACCGTGGCTCAGTTCCTCCAAGCTCACAAAGAGGAACGTCAAGCCAACAATGCCGCCATCCAACAGCTGGCTCAAGTCTTAGTGAACAATCCGCCGCAGAACGGAAATGGCAATAGTCGCTCCACTCTGTCTGAGTTTATGAGGACTACGCCTCCCATATTCACGGAGATAACTGAACCATTGGATGTCGATGACTGGATCCGCACCATCGAAGACCACCTCGCCCTGGTCAAATGCACCGATGATTGCAAGAAAGTCCTTTATTCTTCTCACTGTCTCGGAGGCACAACCACGGCTTGGTGGGACGGGTTCCAGATCATGCAGGCAGGACAAGCTATCTCCTGGACTGACTTCAAGGAAGGATTCCGCGCAACTCACATTACCCCTAGAATGATGACCATTAAGAAGCGGGAATTCCGAGCTCTGAGGTAGGGTAGTGGAACCGTCAAGGAGTACCTGCAAAATATTAACCTTTTATCAAAATATGCACCGGAAGACGTCGCTAGTGAAGCTGCAAAGGTGGAATGCTTCATTGAAGGACTCCAATAGTCGCTTCAGTATCAGCTGGTTGTCTGTGAATGCCGGACCTTCTGCGATCTGGTGAATAAGGCCCTCATCCCTTATGATTCCCCGACCACTTCGGTATATTGACCTGTCTGCTCCCAAAAAGGATGGTGATTTCAACTCGCACTAGGACCTTCGGCAACCCCAGCACTGCCACTTCTGGCCAACACCAGGGAATCTGTGGGTCTGCCCAATGTAGAGATCACCTCAAGCAGAAACAAGGCGACATTCCCGCGCCGCCGGCTCCTCCGGAGAGCATGACTGTGGCTCAGTTCCTCCAAGCTCACCAAGAAGAACGTCAAGCCAACAATGCCGCCATCCAACAGCTGGCTCAAGTCTTAGTGAACAATCCGCCGCAGAACGGAAATGGCAATAGTCGCTCCACTCTGTCTGAGTTTAAGAGGACTACGCCTCCCATATTCACGGAGACAACTGAACCATTGGATGTCGATGACTGGATCCGCACCATCGAAGAGCACCTCACGCTGGTCAAATGCACCGACGATTCCGAGAAAGTCCTTTATTCTTCTCACTTTCTCGGAGGCACAGCCACGGCTTGGTGGGACAGGTTCCAGATCATGCAGGCAGGACAAGCTATCTCCTGGACTGACTTCAAGGAAGGATTCCGCGCAGCTCACATTACCCCTAGAATGATGACCATTAAGAAGCGGGAATTCCGATCTCTGAGGTAGGGTAGTGGAACCGTCAAGGAGTACCTGCAAAATCTTAACCTTTTATCAAGATATGCATCGGAAGACGTCAGTAGTGAAGCTGGAAAGGTGGAATGCTTCATTGAAGGACTGCAATAGTCGCTTCAGTATCAGCTGGTTGTCTGTGAATGCCGGACCTTCTGTGATCTGGTGAACAAGGCCCTCATGCTGGAGGATAAGCGTTGTGCGATGGATGACACCCGTAAGCGTAAGCTGATGGGTAATGGAGGTTCAAGTAACCAGAAGTCACGTCCATGGAAATCAGCCCCGCCAAGACCCAGCTACCTGCAACAGCAGTATAAGGCACCAACATTCCGCCAGAACTACCAGCCCTAGCAACAAGTCAACCCCAAGTAAGGAATCAACCCGCCCAATAGCAGTGGAGTCAAGCCCAATGTTCCAGGGCAGGTTACCTGCTTTGGATGTGGACAGACACGACACTACTCGAGGCAGTCCCCAACAAGAAGCCCGATGCATAGCGCCCCAATGCGCCTAATTAAGGACAAGGTCATGGAGCACCACGCAGGAACCCAGGTCCACGTAACCAGCAGTACCATAGCTGGGGACGCGTGAATCACATCTCTGCAGAAGAGGCTCAGGAAGACCTGGACTGCATTCTCGGTACATTCCTCGTCATCTCCACCCAGCAACAATATTGTTTGATTGTGGTGCTTCGGATTATTTTTTCACCCAAAAGTTTGCGGAAAATGTAGTTTTAAACCTACCCTCCTTAATGGACAAATGGCAGTACATACCACAGGAGTAGTGCTAAGGACAAACCTAGGATGTAAAGGAGTCCCGATCAACATTAATGGGATAAGCTTCATAGCAGATCTCATCGTCATTAAGTCGCAAGGCTCGGACGTGATCCTTGGTATAGATTTGTTGGCCAGGCACCAAAGCATACTAGACTGCGCCAAAAGGGCCATTACCATGACAAATGACCAAGGGGTCAAGGTCAAGTATGCCCTTGAACCTACCTCCACTCAAGTTCCTCAGGTCAATTGCCTATCGGAAGAAGAGTTGGACCGAGTACCAATAGTCTGTGAGTACTCGGATGTCTTTCCTAATGAGCTTCTACGGATGCCTCCTGACCAAGACATCGAGTTCATCATTGAGCTCATGTCCGGATCGAGGCCTATCTATAAAAATCCTTATAGGATGGGGTCCGAAGAGCTAGCAGAGTTGAAGAAGCAGTTGGATGAGCAACTCGGGAAGGGATTCATCCGTCCGAGTGAATCACCTTGGGGATCACCTGTTCTGTTCGTGTCTAAGAAGGATGGGACTATCAAGCTCTGCGTCGATTACCGTTCCCTCAAGAAAGTTATGATAAAGAACAAGTACCAACTCCCCAATATCGAAGACCTATTTGACCAGTTAAATGGTGCCAAGGTATTTTCCAAGATCGATCTCAGATCTGGATATTACCAACTGAAGATCCGACCCGAAGATATACCTAAGACGACATTCGTGACCCGGTACGGTATATAGGAGTGTAGAGTCATGTCATTTGGGTTGACCAATGGCCCAGCATACTTCATGTACCTCATGAACAAAGTCTTCATGGAATACGTGGATAAGTTTGTCGTCATCTTCATCGATGACATATTAATCTTCTCCAATTCCGAAGAAGAGCATGAGCAACACTTGAGGGTAGTGTTGGAAAAGCTTCGAGAGCACCAACTTTATGCCAAGTTTAGCAAATGCAAATTCTGGCTGCACGAAGTTGGATTCTTGGATCATACTATGACAACAAACAAATTGGCAGTCGATCCTCGGAAGATTACCACGGTAACCAACTGGGAGTCGCCAATCGATGTGATGGAAGTCAGAAGCTTCCTCGGACTCGCGGGATACTACCGCAAGTTCGTGGAAGGATTCTCCCGCATCTCCTGACTAATGACTCAGTTGTTGAAGAAGGGCAAGAAGTTTGAATGGACACCGGAGTGCGAAGAAAGCTTCCAGGAACTGAAGAAGAGAAGAACTACCGCCCCGGTACTGGCTACTCCGGATATCAGCAAGGAGTTTGTGATATACTGTGATGCCTCAAGGACCTGGATCAGTGGTGTCCTAATGCAAGACGGCAGGGTCGTGGCTTACCTGTCACGACAATTGCCATCGCATGATGAGAACTACGCCACGCATGACCTCGAGTTGGCAGCCGTAGTGCATGCCCTGAAGACATGGCGACATTACCTTCTGGGGAAGCATTGTGAAATATACACCAACCACAAGAGTCTAAAGTATATTTTACTCAAAGGGAATTGAATATGAGGCAACGAAGATGGTTGGAGCTGATCAAGGACTACGACCTTAGCATTCAATACCACCCTGGTAAGGCTAATGTGGTGGCCGATGCCTTAAGTCAGAAGGCAAGCACCCTGAATGTTATGCTCAAGGAAAGGCTACCTGCCTTACATGACGAGTTGGAGAGCTTCGGGTTGGAGCTAGCTGAACCAGGATTCCTAGCTAACCTCGAAGTCAAACCCACTCTCGCAGGCGATATCAAAGAGGCCCACAAGGGGCGCAAGAGCATTGAAGGCATGAAGAAGAATATCCAGGAAGGCAAGGCCCCAGAATTCTAAGTGGACGAGGAAGGAGTCGTGTGGTTTGGGAAACGTTTACGCATACCCAACAATATCCAGGAAGGCAAGATGCCTAGTCTCTACATTGAGCATATTGTGAGGCTCCATGTAGTTCCCAAGGAGATTATATCTGACAGAGGCACGCAGTTAACCTCAAGATTCTGGAAGAAGTTCCAAGAAGCTCTCGGAACCAAGCTTTCCTTTAGCACAACCTTCCACCCACAGATGGGTGGACAAACAGAGCGAGTGAATCAGATACTTGTGGATATGCTCCACTCTTGCGCCTTAGCACATGGGACCAAATGGGAAGACTGTCTTCCATTCGCTGAGTTCTCTTATAACAACAGCTACCAGTCTAGTCTCCAGATGGCCCCATTCGAAGTGCTATACGAAAGGAAGTGCCGCACCCCGCTCAACTGGTCCGAAACTGGTGAAGGATTGATTTCCAGGCCAGAAGTTCTTCGTGAAGCATAAGACAAGGTGCAACTTGTCCAGGAAAACCTGAAGGCAGCCAAGTCGCGACAGAAGAGCTATGCGGATTCCCACCACATGGAATTGGAGTTCAACCTCGGAGACCAGGTGTACCTCCGTGTCACACCTCTCAAGGGAACCAAGCGTTTCCACATCAAGGGGAAATTGCTCCAAGGTTCATTAGACCTTTTAAGATCACGTCAAGGTGTGAGTAGTTGCTTACCAGTTGGAGCTACCTCTGGAACTTTTGGGTGTGCCTAACGTCTTCCACGTGTCACAACTTCGGAAGTGCCTGCAAGTTCCAAACCGTCCAGATCTTTATAAGGACATTAACCATAAAGCCATTGCCTTCAACTAGACCTCACTTATCGCGAGAGGCCGATCCACATCCTGGATGAAGCAGAGCGTTGTACCAGAAGCCGCACTATCAAGTACTTCAAGGTTTAGTGGAGCAACCACACTGAAGCAGAAGCAACATGGGAGCATGAAGACTATCTCCGATCTGAATTTCCGTACCTTTTTAGCACCTAGCTTAGGAATCTCGGGGACGAGATTCTTGTAAGGGTGATAGGTCTGTCACACCCTGTTTTTACCTCACTTCAACTGTAGCCTTTTCAAAAATCTGAGTTTATTAAAACTTTTTAAGCAAGTGCTATGAGTGCCATGATTGCCATTGTTTGTACGTATGCTTGAATGAGTGGATCCAAAAACCATATTTTTATAACATGTTATTTTCAAAAAGATTCTTTTTCTCATTTTTGACAATTTCAAAACCTTGCTTGGGTTGGCACTACAAGTCCCTGATTTCAAGGGAGTGCCTTCACCCAAAGATTTTATTCTGGTTTTGGCACTATTATAACTCTCCAATATCATAAAATAATTATTCTATAAAATTGTTATCTATTTTGTTGGCATAACCTTTTTTGAGGTCACAAATCATATTTCTATATGAAAAATTACTTTTCAGCCTTAGAAAATCTGCGAAAATTTGGAGATACTCACAGGACACATATTTTCCATACATAAGATTTTCAACCCCTATTTATGTTCAAAATATTTAAGCAAATCCTTGAAAACCTATTCTTTCTGTTTTGACCTTTTGAAATATTTCCTTGAAAATATTTCCAATAAATTCCCAGAAAATTCTAGCATGCTTCCCAAGCTATATTTGGTGGCCATGCCAAATTTCACCTCATTCCGAGGTGGTTTGTTTCACCAAGTAATCCTAAAACCCCGTGTGTCGAGAATCAAGTTGGAGCAACTCTACATAGCAAAGTTTGTACAAATGGCTTGAAACTTTGCAGGAGTGCTCAACACCCCAAATGAGGAAGCCCTGCCAAAAATTGGATTTGTGGGGATTAATTTGCCCACATTCCCTTTTGAAAGGACATAACTGCCCATTTCGGGGTGATTTCAAGTTTGCACTGCCAAACATGTCCAATGGAGCTCAAATTTGGTGGAGCATCCTATTTTTGCATCAAACCCAATCCTGGTAAATTTCATCACCAGTGATGAAGGATAGCTATCCCAAACACCTGTCAAACACCTTTTGTCGGCTTGGTAAATTAGGTCTTAACTCACTCTACACCCACACCCTTTCCATGAAACTCTTATTGCAAGCAGCCAACACCACTCCTGAACTACAGATGAGTGGCCCCTCTCTGGTTCCAAGAAGAAGAGCCCAAAATCTCCATTCTAATTTCTGGCTCAAGTCTGGTATCTCCTCTTTAATCACTTCCTTTGACCAGTAATGAGACTCTTGGCTCTCAAACGGCTAGGGATCATCCAACCCAAGCTCCGGACACGCCACATGCAGCCAAAGCAACCTAGAGCGTGCCAGCATGTCGTGGCATACCAAAGCTGCACTCTGGGCATGGTACAGGGCGCACTCGAGGCAAAGGTGGCCAGCCCCGGCCAGTTCTCACCTCCCCTCGGTGCCTGTCCACGTCCCCGACAACCCACCTGAATTGGGGCAGCCTGAGGGGCCCTCTTCCCCTTCTCGGTTGACCAGGGCGACGCGTGCTCGCGCGTGCCAGATTAGGCCAGAAGAACGCAGCCACGCAGCACGCACGCTCCTCGTCCCCTCTCTCTCGTTGAGTCTCTGGGGTCCGAAACCACGTCCGTGTTACCATGGTTTCGACCCCAAGCTCTCTCTGCCTATCCTGCAAGCCATGGTTAAACCACCGGCGCTCCCCGCTTGGTGCACCATCGCTAACCTATAAATAGGCCTCCCCCTTGCTCCAGCACCCTCACACCTCTCCTTCAAAGCCTCAATCGAGCCCCTAGCCACCCCATTCAAGCACAGCAAGCTCCGGTGCTCGAGATCCACCGAGGCCCCGCCGCTTCGGAGCTCCATCGATCTCGGGCTACAAGCCAACTCTCGCGCTCCTATCACTTCCTCTACGACCGTAGTGAGCTCAGGGAGCTTCCCCACCTCTTCCCCGAGCGAATCCCTGCCCGTAGCACCCATTTCCTCCACCTCCCAAATCGGCTCCGCCGCTGCCACCTCGTCGCCGGTGACCCAGGGCCTCCCCGTCGTTCCTTTCACCACCAGCAGGTACGCGGTGATGCGCTGGTTCGTTTCCTACCGTCGTTGTGGCATGAGGGCGTCGGTGTCGCCACTAGCGTGCCTCTCCTCCCCTCTGTCCAAAGGAGGAAGACGACCCCGACAGGCGTGCCCCACCTGTCGGTGGCCCGTCTCTCCCCCTCTCTCCTCTCTCAGCCGCTGACCGTAGGGGCCCGCTCGTCAGGTTTAAACCTGACGGCACGTGCGCGTGGGCCGCTCGCTAGCTGGCCGGCCAGTTGGCCAGTTGGGCCGGCCCAGCCACTAGCCGAGCCATGCCAGGGCTAAGCCTCCCTTTTTTATTTTTATTATGTTTTAAAAATATTTTTGCAGTATTTGTTATTTAATTAAATTTAATTATTTTCCACCGCAATTCTTCTAAATAAGTGTAGAATTTAATAGATCTATTATACAAATTTTTCTAACAACTTTTATGTATAGTTATAATTAAAAGTCTTATTTTGAATACTTTAGCTCCTCTTAAATTGATTTTAAAAATAATCTTTTAATCAAAACTAGAGACAAATATTTTTAAAACTATAATATAGATTTATCAGAATAGGATAACATTTTTAAAGTGAGTTTGTGTTCTGTTTTTGAGTGAGCGACTTATTTTATTACTATTATTACGACGATAGATTCCACGTTTGACAAAGGAGTTGGACTCGAAGACCCTGAAGACCCCGGATACCTAGCTGACCAAGGCAAGCAGCCCTTTGACCATGTTTGAGAAAAATATTATTTGCATGCTAAGTAGAGTAATATTCCCATTGCGTATGATCATGAGTACTCGGTAAATCATCGATATGATGTTACCGATGGCTCCTCCGGAGCACTTCCATTTGAGCATGATCCTACCACCTATGAGGGTCACGCTAATATTATGTTGACAAGTAGAGAGTAGTGCTACGCATATTAGAGGCATATGCATGATGATGGTAAATAACAAAGGTTTACCAAAACCCCGTCGGGTGCCACTAATGCCAGAGGGTGATGATGAGTTAGGTGGCTAATTAATAGGAAGTGGTGCATCGGGTATACTTGGTGTGAGTGGTTTCAGAAAGAGGAATATATTTATGATGTGTCGACCGTCCCAACCTTACATGTGCGACCACGTTACCCCTTTGTTGGATGGGGCCTTGTTGATTACTCTGGTCAGTGCTAGCAAAGAGCCACATTACTAGTGGTGGGAGTGATATGTGCTCACTCTGGTGGCAGGGTCATACCAGGTAGGTCGACTATGCCGTTTACGCGTTTCGGGCACACCGTTGGTCCCTGAATGGATGATACTGTCCAGAGTTGGTGCTCGTAAGATGTACATCATGTGGGTTGGGTACCAATCAAGTGGAACTCTTTGTCTATTATCTTCATGGGAAATGCATTGATCGCATACTTACCTCGGGTATGTTATATACCACGAGTCCTGGATGACATAGAAGTTTCCCGGATCTCGTGGGTACAGCGTACAACCTCGGCAGAGTGTAAAACTATTCGAATAGCCATGTCCACGATCAAGGACAATTGGGTAGTCCTTCTTAAACTATGCCCGGTCGTTTCCGCATAAACCAAGTGTGTGTGCGTGTGTGTGTGTGTGTGTGTGTGTGTGTGTGTTCAAGGAGTTATATGGAAGACTTGATATGACCAAGTTTGATGACTTGGCTTATCAGGCGAACCCGAAGTGTTCAGGCCTGAGCAGCTATGTCGATATCTGTAACCTGATCTTCTAAATACCATCTATTTTATGTTGCATATCCATACCCGTCTATGATCATGTTTATTTATATTCTAATATAGTTTTTCACCTATGCTGCATATCACTTATTATCATACCAACTGCATTATCCATATCATAGGCTGTTTGCGAGTACATCCAAAGTACTTACTGGCTTGCCACTGGTTATGTTATTGACCAGACATGGAAGGACCGGAGTTCGGAGAAGAATTCGTCATCGGGGACAGACACGCGAACTAGGATGCTTCCTAGTCAGAATGTCTATTGGTGAAGGTTGATGGCATGGGTTCCCGTTTATCCCCAAGATTTCCGCTAGTAGTTGTATCAGTGAGATTGGCCTTACAGGCCCTATCTATGTGAGACTTGACCTTGATGGTCATTTGTTGTATTAAATGGTATGTTGGATGTAAGACTCTTAACATTCAGTATATGTGTGTTCGGTGAGCATTGATCTCTGGGATCACTAAGCATGTTTATTCCGTGATCTCGACTCGTAAGTCGGGGTCCATTATATAGAAATTTGAATCATGGGATTTAGACCATTATATAGTTGTGTGGAACTTTTAGAAAATGTTAAAAATGGAAAAAGAAAAAGGCTAATGTGCCTACTCGGCCAAAACGGCTGGCAGAGCCGGCCCGATCGGCTAAACTGGCCCACGCGAGTCGGCATACCCGCGCGTGTCAGGTTCAAACCAGACGAGCGGGACCGTGGATCAGCGGGAGGGGTGAGACACGGGGCGAGGCATAGGCTGACGAGACATGGGGCCCCTCAACCTCTAGCTAGAGGGGCGGCGAGCTCACCGACGTCGCTACAGGGCACAGTGGGGCGAGCTGAGGTTGGGACTAGAGTCGGGGGGGGGGGGGGCGCCGCATTTCGGGTGGTGGAGGAGATGGACGTCAAGGAGGAGCCACAAGGAAGCTGCTTGAGAAGTGGTCTCTGTTGACATTCACTAGCTGCAACCGCATGGAAAAGGGGGGTATCACATCAGGATTGCAAGGGAGGACCGAGGGGGAAAATGAGGGCTGGAGCGGGGCTATACCCATATATCGACAGTGGACCTGACGTGGCGGAGCTTTGGTCGATCCCGCACACAGGGGCTTGGAGGGATGGAATCAGTGGTGCTGGCGTAAGACTAGGAGGGAGAGAGGGCCTCGTCCGCCGACCATCGACCCTTTCGCCGACGAGGATGCAGTCGAGGCTGAGGGTAATAGGAGAGGGCTAGACTGGCTCGGCGTGTTCATGGGTGTCGTCCAGGACTAGAGGGAGGGGAGAGAATTAGCGGGAGGCTTTGCACATGCGAACTCACGCATTGGCCGAGAGGGGCGTCTGCGGGCATGCTTCAAAGGTCATCAAAGAGTGAGGGCACAGGGGGCCGGCCGACCAGCGTGCTTCGAACGCCAAGGTAACAACAAGGAGAGGGGAGTGGGGGCCGACGACACGAAGGCGAGGGGAAGGGGTCAAGGCGAACAGGGAATAGGCTGGGTGCAAAGTCCACTCTCGGATGTACTATAGCACACTCCAAAGCGCGATTTTGGCTGGCATGACGACGCCTTTGGCGCGCTCTGGTGCAGCCACTAGTGCTCAGCAGGTGCAGGAGGATTAAACAAAGGGGGAGGGAGCATGGATGCTTCGGAGGCTGGCTAGGAGAGAGGAAAAGCTCCGAGAGAGAGAGAGAGAGAGAGAGAGAGAGAGAGAGAGAGAGTAAATGGATGTCCATGGAGGTGCATGTGGGGTTTCACCCCATCCATCATTGATCTAGCCACTGGTGTTACTACTGGAGATTTTGTGGGTCTCATGGAGGATGTGGTAAAAGTTTGGGGGCAAGGGGAATAGCTTTGGAGGTCAAAACAGAAGTTTTTAGATTCTACCAGAAGGTGTTTGATTGATTTTTGGGCAAGATAACTTTGCCCACTTACTGTGAGATTTAATAGGACCAAATGTTGGGTAAAATGAGATGGATCACAAGGTTTGATATCATTTGAGCAAATTTGTCAGTACAAACTTCATAAACCCAAGAAATCAATAGAAGCAGGCTTCTGTAGATCTAGCTAAGCAAATATACTACCCCGAATGCACATCTTGGTGTAGCATCATTATTTGGGGACTAGATCACTCCTGCAGAATTTGGGAGCAGCAGAAGAAACTTGGCAACGTAGAGTTTGTCAATTTTGGTTCTCGACAGCGAGGGTTTTGGAATATTTTGGAGGATCAAATCTACTTGGATTGATATGAAACTTGTCAAGATGATCACATATTCCTTGTGTGACTTGCTAGAAGTTTCTTTGAATTAATTGATAATATTTCCTATGCGAATATTTCAAAAGCTAGAAATAGGCAGAGAGGGTTTTGATGGGTTTTGTCCAATATTTTAAACATGATCATATGTTTACACTCTTATATATGCAAAATATATGTCCATTTAGTTTCCCTAAATTTTCTCAAATATTTTCGAATCAAGAATTTTTTTTTTCTATAAAAGACATTTTTGTCCTTAGAAAAAGGTATTTAATTAAGATAGGGAAATAACTTCTAAAATAACGATTTTGTGGTTTTGGAAAGTCTTTTTATAATAGGATCCAAATAAATTTTTTGGGGCAATCCATCTACCCTAATTTGAGGACTTGTAGTACAAACCTAAATTCAGGGTTATTGGAAGCTTATTTTAAATAAAAGCTTTTTGGTCAAAATAATATTTAGTAAAAATAGTTTTTGGTCCTATTCATATGATATGGTCATTGGGCAAGGATTTGGAGCAAGAAGGTGAGTTTTGTGAGAAGGGGAATATTTGTGAATAAAAACCAAATAGGCAAACAAGCATATAGGAAGGAATTCAATCATCACATGCACACAAGAAGTTTTAAATGGTTCCAAATTTTATAAAAACATATTATGGCAAAGTGGTACAAATAGAGGATGTGACACACCTATCCCCTTACAAGAATCTCGTCCCCAAGATTCCTAGGCTAAGCTCTAAAGAGATAAGGGAACTCGAATCTGAGGTAGTCTCCATGCTCAGAGGTTGCTTCTGCTTCCTTGTGCTTGATCCATTGGACCTTGAAGTACTTGATGGTGCAGCTTTGGGTGTCATGTTCGGCTTCATGCAAGATACGAACGGGTCTCTCATGATAATTGAGGTCTATCTGAAGACCGATGTCTTGATGATCGATGTCCTTGTAAAGATCTGGGTTGTTTGGAACTTGGAGGCACTTCCGGAGTTGTGACACGTGGAAAACATTGTGTGCATGCGAAATCTCGGAAGGTAGATCTAGCTGGTAGGCAACTTCTCCTTGCCTGCCGGTGATTTTGAAGGGGCCTATATATCTCGGCGCCAGCTTTCCCTTGTCGTGGAAGCACTTGGTTCCCTTGAGAGGTGTGACTCAAAGATAGACATTGTATTCGACACGGAAACTGATGTCTCAGAGTTGAGAGTCAGCGTATATTTTCTTTGTTGACTTGGCGGTCTCCAGACATTCTCTTACTAGTCACACGTGCTCTTCCGCTTCACCCAGAATTTCTGGTTCGGAGACTAGTCCTTCTCCCATTTCTCACCAACTAGGGGAGTATGGCACTTCTGTCCATACACCACCTAAAATGGAGCCATCTAAGGACTGGACTGTTAGGTGTTGTTGTAGTAGAACTCGGCAAAGGGCAAGAAATCTTCCCATTTGGCTCCATATGCTAAAACACAAGCACCAAGCATATCTTCGAGTATCTGATTTACTCGTTTCGTCTGTCCGCCTGTATGAGTGTGAAAAGCAGTGCTGAAGCATAGCTTGGTTCCCGGAGCTTCTCGGAATCTCCTCCAAAATGTTGAGGTAAATTGGGTACCTCAATCTGACATGATTTCCTTAGGGACTCCATGGAGGCTAACAATCCGCTTGATGTAGAGGTTGGCTAGTTGGTTTCTAGTGTAGGTTTTCTTGACGGGGATGAAGTGGGCCACCTTCATCAGGTGATGGACAAGGACCAAATGGAATCATGTCCCTTGCTTGATCTGGGAAATCTGGTGATCATGTCCATCCGAACTTTGTCCTACTTCCATTTGGGCACCTCGAGAGGTTGTAGAAATCCAGCGGGCCGCTGATGCTCAGCTTTGATTCTCTCGCATATGTCGCACCTAGCGACATAAGTAGATATTTCCCTCTTCATGCCATGTCGTGGGATCGATAGAACGTGGGTCTAGAGGCGGGTGAATAGACTACTTGCATAAATTAAAATCCAAGCCTTTTCCCCATTTTAATGGTTGGAAGATTTTAGCAATTCTAACAAGTCTAGTGCACCCTACATATGCTAGTCAACATATATGGCAGCGGAAAGTAAACACATTGCACATGTAAGTAAGGAGTAGAGTTTAGGAAGATCAAACACAAAGAAGACACAGTGATTTTTGGCATGGTTTTGATAGTAGTGCTATCGTACGTCCATGTTAGTGGAGACTTCAACCCATGGAGGGTAACACCTGCAAGAGTCCACGGAGGGCTCCACCCACAAGGGGTCCACAAAGAAGCATCCTTGTCTATTCCACCATGGCTTACGTCCACACAGGACTAGCCTCACTCACGATAGATGTTCACAAATTAGGCGATCTCCTTGCCTGTACAAACTTCTTGGTTCAACTCCACAACATGAAGTAGGAGGAACCCAAGCGACACCTAACCAATCTAGGAGGCACCACCCTCCAAAACGTAATAGATGAGGTAGATTGATGAACTTCTTGCTCTTTTGCTTCAAAAGATAGTCTCCTCAACACTCAATCACTCTATCACAGATTTGGCACGGGTAGGAGAGATTGATTTGGTGGAAAACGACTTGGGTAGGCTAGAGATAAAGTTTCAAATGGATGGATTGGAATCTCTTCATCTCAACACATGAGTAGATGGCTCTCTCTTAGAAAAATGAATATGACAAGTGTGTATGTTCTGAGTGTTTCCTCTGTGAGTGAGAGGAGGTGGAGGGGTATATATAGGAATCTCCCAAAATCCAACCGTTACAACATTATTTCCCAACTCGGTGACACCGAGATGAATCTCGGTGGTACCGAGTTGCACTAAATGTGTCAACTTTTGAATTCTTGATGAGACCGATATATAAATCGTGGTGGTACCAATTCGATGACCTAGGGCAGTTTCCAATTCTCGGTGGTACTGAATTCAATCTCAGATATTCACTACAAGAAATATGTCAACTAACGACCTTTTAGCAGTGACGCTCGCAGAAATGGTCGTAAATCTACGACCATTTGAGACCAATTGCTCGTAAGCTGTCCGGAGGGGTCCTAACCCCAAAAACTAACGACCTTTTTCATCAGAAAGGTCATAACTTCCTTACTGGAAATGGTCCTAAATGGATAGCCCTGCTTCGCTGCCTAATTTGTAGCTAATTATGACCAATATAGATGGTCATAGCTATGACTGGGTGCCACATCACCAGTTTTGCCTACGTGTCATGTCCATGTGTTATTTTTTGCCTAGTTTGTGAAGCAACCTACTATTATATCATTCCAAAAATTCTTGAAATATTCTCATAAATACTTCGCATCATATATTCCTCAAATATGTGAAAACCCTTCCTTACAGAGTTCGAAAATAATTCAACAATATTTATTTTACTATTCTATTCAGAATAGCAATTTGTGAAGGAAGTGCTATTTCTATTTCTTTGATTACCCTCAAAAAAAATTGGCACTCTTTCCTATCGAAATCATTTCCTCATGAAAACTTTCGTAACCATTTGCCTAGTAAATCTTTCTCAGCAAATTTCCAAAGTTTGTATTCAGCTAAGAGCTTTGTGAAGGATGTACTAGATAGGAATATCCTCATGAGTTGAATTTTTTCCACATCTTCCATGTTCCCAAAACATAGATCTCCACAAAATTTTAGCCCCAACTAACAATCCATGTGAGCTCATTGATGACCCACAAGTATAGGGGATCAATCGTAGTCCTTTCAATAGGTAAGTGTGTTGAACCCAACGAGGAGCAGAAGGCTCTGGTAAACAGTTTTCAGCAAGGTAATAACTGCAAGCACTGAAAGTAGCGGTAACAAGTGATGGTGTAGTGAGGTGAAATGTAGCAAGCGAAAAGTCACAAGTAACAAGTAGTAGCAACAGTGCAGCAAGTGGCCCAATCCCTTTTGCAGCAAGGCACAAGCCTGAACAAAGTCTTATAGGAGGAAAAACGCTCCCGCGGACACACGGGAATTTCTGTCATGCTAGTTTCATCATGTTCATATGATTCACGTTTGTTACTTTGATAGTTTGATATGTGGGTGGACCGACGCTTGGGTACTGCCCTTACTTGGACAAGCATCCCACTTATGATTAACCCCTCTCGCAAGCATCCACAACTACGAAAGAAGAATTAAGACGACGTCTAACCATAGCATTAAACTAGTGGATCCAAATCAGCCCCTTACGAAGCAACGTACAGACTGGGGTTTAAACTTCTGTCACTCCAGCAACCCATCATCTACTTACTACTCCCCAATGCCTTCCTCTAGGACCAATTATGGTGAAGTGTTATGTAGTCGACGTTCACATAACACCACTAGAGGAAAAGACAACATACAACATATCAAAATACCGAACGAATACCAAATTCACATGACTATTATCAGCATGACTTATCCCATGTCCTCGGGAACTAAAGTAACTACTCACAAAGCATAATCATAATCATGATTAGAGGTGTAATGAATAGCATCAAGGATCTGAACATAAACTCTTCCACCAAGTAATCCAACTAGCATCAACTACAAAGAGTAATCAACACTACTAGTAACTTTACAAGTACCAGTCGGAGTCGTGAGACGGAGATTGGTTACAAGAGGTGAACTAGGGATTGGAGAGGAGATGGTGCTGATGAAGATGTTGATGAAGATGCCTCCCCTCCGACGAGAGGAGTGTTGGTGATGACGATGGCGACGATTTCCCCCTCCGGGAGGGAAGTTTCCCCGGCAGGATCGTCCTGCCGGAGCTCTAGATTGGATTTTCTCAAGTTCCGCCTCATGGCGGCGGCGAAACCATGAAAAAGCTCCCGGTTGATTTTTTTGGAACGAAACCCTTCATATAGCAAAAGAGGGGCTAGTGGGCCGTCAGGGAGCCCACAAGATTGCCCTCCGCCACCAGGGGGTGGCGGTGGCAGGGCTTGTGGCGCCCTGGTAGCCCCCCTCCGGTACTTCTTTCGCCCAGTATTTTTTATATAATCCCAAAAAATTGCACGTAACTTTTCACGACATTTGGAGATGTGCAGAATAGTGGACTAAGATTTGCTCCTTTTTCAGTACAGAATTCCAGCTGCCTGAATTCTCCCTCTTCAAATAAACCTTGCAAAATAAGAGAGAAAAGGCATAAATATGGTACCACAAAGTAATATAACTGCCCAAAAAGCAATAATTATCAACATGAAAGCATGATGCAAAATGGACGTATCAACTCCCCCAAGCTTAGACCTCGCTTGTCCTCAAGCGAAAACCAAGTTCCATAAACATGTCCACATGTTGAGGGACGAACGTGTCGATAAAACATAATACGGACATGAGGGCATCATGATCATACAAAGAACAGCAATACATCATAAAGTTTCTTATGGGAAAGTAACAATTCCTTCACAAAGCAAAGTATGAAGCAAAAACCTTACCAAGAAGTAACCAACAACGGTCCAAAGTCATCGAAGCAATTGCAATTTATCACAACATCAAAAAGAGTCAAGTAAGAGCTTGTAAGGCAAATCCACATACTCAATCATCTCTTTTGTTTTCCACAATTGTTACAACTCACGTGGTACTCATGGTGTCAAAGTTTCAGCTGGACACAGAGGAAGATAGGGGCCTATAGTTTTGCCTCCCAACTATTTACCTCAAGGGTAAAGTCAACAATAATAAAGCATAAGTACTCAACTCCAAGTTGATATATGAATATAGATCTTTCCCAAGCATGTGACGGTAACCAAGACAAAGGCAAAAATAGGGAATTGGTGAAGATCACCATGACTCTTACAAGGGCAAAAAGTAAAGGTACAAGATAGGCCCTTCGCAGAGGGAAGCAGAGGTTGTCATGCGCTTTTGATGTTTGAATGTGTGTCCTCGTAGTGCGGAGGAACGTCACTTTATATTGCCCCCTGTGATAAAGAACTTTATTATGCAGTCTGTCGCTTTTATGTCTTCCTCAACACAGGTTCGTATAAAGCTTATTTTCCACACACTAATATATCATACATATTAGAGAGCAATTTTTATTGCTTGCACCGATGACAACTTACTTGAAGAATCTTATTCAATCCATAGGTAGGTATGGTGTACTCTCATGACAAAACTGGGTTGAAGGTTTATGGATGCACAAGTAGTATCTCTACTTGGTGCGGGAGTTTTGGCTAATATGAGGTTGAAGCAATCATCATATGCTAAGGGATCTCTAATCATATAACATTGTTTGGAACCAAGCAAACACAATTCATTATGTTGTCTTCCTTGTCCAACATCTACTCCTAAGCATGTAATAGTTTGGTGAGTGCTCACAATTGTAAAAAGTGTCTAAGATGATATATTTATATGTGAACCTCTCTTTCCTTATTACTTCTTGTTAATTGCAACAATGACTGAGGTCTATGTCAATTTATTCTCAACAAGTTTCAATCATCATACGTGTCATATGTGAAGTTATCACTTTCCATAAGATCGCCTCATGATCTTTCATGTTATCGTTCTTTTCATTCTTTTGATCATGGCACAAAGCAAAGCCCTTGACTAAGATACTCTTTATTATATAGCTCGCAAGCTCGAATACATCGGGGGAGAGACAAAGCAAAAGACTCAAACTAAACACTAAAGACTTATTTCTCTAAGAGAAGAAATAAAAACTGAAAAGGAAAGAACTAAAACAAAGGTAAAAGCAAAAGATATAAAGGTGATACGATACCAGGGCAACTCCCCCAAGCTTGGCAGAAGCCAAGGGGATTGCCCATATCAATGCTTAGTTGTCTTCCTTTGGCGGTGATGGTGGTGGAGTTGTTGGAGTAGTCTGATCCTCCGTCTTCCAAGGCATAGGTGCTCCATCATGGCAGGATGAACGAGTCACCGGAATCCTCAAATCTGCAGCCAACCTTATTGATTTAAATCTGTACTCATACTCACAGTTTTGATTTTGCAGGTCATAGATCTGGCCCTGAAGTTGATCAACCCTGTCATAGAGCCTGGAGAGGTGTTTCCCAATGTCAATGGCATCCATCTTGTGATTGCTAGTGAACTCCGTGATCATCATGTGGTTGGCGTTGAGTCCATGCTCCACCATCCCTTGGCACTTGAAGACTTGTTGCTCCATTGCTTCGAGCCTCGTCTCCACGCTTCCGGTCTTCTTAGGCCCCTCAACATCACGGATGTGCAACATCCCCTCGCTCATCTTGATAGATTGAGGGTGTTTCAGCACTTCCGTGAGGTAGGGATTGATGACCTTCTCAAAGATTTTGTCCGTAGGAGCGTTTGGGGAAGTCATGATGATCTAGATTTGTCACAGAAACAGGCTCGAAACGAAAACACAGGAAAACTACGCGATACGGAGATCAAAACCTTCGGGTGAATATATATTGATTTTTTCTAGAATAGAAGGAGTGCTCCGCGAGAAAACGGAGTCCAGGAGGCACACATGGTGCCCACAAGCCCTCCCTTCGCCACCAGGGGGTAGGTGGCGGCTTCCAAGCTTGTGGCCGCCTCGTGCACTCTCCAGACTGCTTTTTATTTTTCTAATTTTCCAAAAATTCCAAAACGGAGGAAATTTCCTATTGGAAAAGCATCGGAGTCCAATTTCTTACCAAAACAGATACCTCTTCGTTTTCAGGGTCTGAAACAGGCTGATAAACATCCCTTATGTGCTCCTGTGGAGTTATGACATTGATGATATTGGTCTCAACATTTATGGGAGTACCAGAGATGTAATGCTTGATTCTTTGCCCATTTACCACTCTAGGAAAATTTCCTTCCGTGTTATAGATTTTGATGGCACCGGAACGATATTCTTCCTCGATAACGTAAGGACCTTCCCATTTAGAGAGAAGCTTGCCTGTGAAGAATCTCAAACGAGAATTGTATAGCAGGACATAATCACCTACATTGAACTCTCGTTTCTATATTCGTTTATCGTGCCATCTTTTAACCTTTTCCTTGAACAACTTGGCATTCTCATATGCCTGGGCCCTCCATTCATCTAATGAGCTGATATCAAAGAGCCGCTTCTCACTGGCAAGTTTGAAATCGAAGTTGAGCTCTTTGATTGCCCAATAAGCTTTGTATTCCAGCTCAAGAGGTAAATGACAGGCCTTACCGTAAACCATTTTATACGGTGACATGCCCATGGGATTCTTATAAGCAGTCCTATAAGCCCATAGTGCATCGTCAAGTTTGCTAGACCAATACTTTCGAGGTCTATTGACGGTCTTTTGTAGGATCAATTTGATCTCCCTATTACTCAACTCCACTTGACCACTAGAATGAGGATGATAAGGAGATGCAACTCTATGGTTGACATCATACTTAGCGAGCATCTTGCGGAAAACACCATGAATGAAGTGTGAACCGCCATGAGTCATCAAATATCTAGGGACTCCAAATCTTGGGAAAATGACTTCTTTAAGCATCTTAATGGAGGTGTGGTGATCAGCATTTTTAGTGGGGATAGCTTCTACCCACTTAGTGACGTAATCCACAGCAACTAAGATGTGAGTGTACCCATTGGAACTCCGGAAGGGTCCCATATAATCAAAGCCCCAGACATCGAATGGTCCAATGACCAGTGAATAGTTCATAGGCATTTCCTGACGCTTACTGATGTTCCCTATTCTTTGGCATTTGTCACAAGACAAGACAAACTTACAGGCATCCTTGAAGAGAGTGGGCCAATAGAAACCTGATTGCAATACCTTGTGGGCAGTTCTATCTCCAGCGTGGTGTCCTCCGTAGGCTTCGGAATGACACTTCTGCAAGATCTGTCCCTGTTCATGTTCAGGCACACAACATCTAATAACACCATCTACTCCTTCCTTATAAAGGTGAGGATCATCGCAAAAGTAGTGTCTCAAATCAAAGAAGAATTTCTTCTTTTGCTGATAGGTGAAACTGGGTGGTATGTATTTGGCTACGATATAGTTTGCATAATCGGCATACCATGGTGCACTATGTGAAGTGCGGATGACATTTAGTTGCTCATCAGGAAAGCTGTCATGAATAGGTAGTGGGTCATCAAGGACATTCTCTAGCCTAGACAAGTTATCTGCTACAGGGTTATCAGCACCCTTTCGGTCAACGACATGCAAATCAAATTCCTATAGCAGGAGAACCCATCTAATTAGCCTAGGCTTAGCGTCCTTCTTCTCCATAAGGTACTTAATAGCAGCATGATCAGAGTGAATAGTGACTTAGTAATCAACTATATAAGATCTGAACTTTTCACATGCGAACACGACTGCTAAAAACTCCTTTTCCATAGTGGCATAGTTTCTTTGGCCATTGTCTAGAGTTTTACTAGCGTAGTGAATAACATTCAACTTCTTGTCAACTCTTTGTCCTAGAACAACACCAACAGCATAATCACTAGCATCGCACATGATTTCAAAGGGCAAGTTCTAGTCAGGTGGTTGAACAATAGGTGCGGTTATCAAAGCCTTCTTAAGTATTTCGAAAGCTTCCTCACAATCCTCATCAAAAACAAAAGGAACATCCTTCTGTAAGAGGTTGGTAAAAGGCCTAGAAATCTTAGAGAAGTCTTTAATGAACCTTCTATAGAAACCAACATGACCTAGGAAACTTCTTATACCTCTGATATCTGTGGGGCAAGGCATTTTCTCAATTGCATCAACCTTAGCTTTATCAACTTCAATGCCTCTTTCAGAAATTTTGTGTCCTAAGACGATGCCTTCATTAACCATAAAGTGGCACTTCTCCCAATTCAAGACGACGTTGGTATCTTCACATCTCTGTAAGACTCGATCAAGGTTGCTGAGGCAATCATCAAAGGAAGACCCGTAAATGGAGAAGTCATCCATGAAAACCTCGACAATCTTTTCACAAAAGTCAGAGAATATAGCCAGCATACATCTTTGAAAGGTGGCAGGTGCATTGCATAAGCCAAAAGGCATACGTCTATAGGCAAAGGTACCGAAGGGGCAGGTGAAAGTGGTTTTCTCCTGATCAGATTGTGCAACAAGTATTTGCGAGAAACCTGAATAACCATCTAGAAAGCAGAAGTCTGTGTGTTTGGATAGCCTTTCTAGCATTTGGTCAATAAACGGCAAAGGATAATGGTCTTTCCTGGTTGCCTTGTTCAGTTTCCGGAAGTCTATCACCATCCTATAGCCAGTGATAATCCTTTGTGGGATTAGTTCATCCTTATCATTAGGAACGACGGTGATACCTCCCTTCTTAGGTACGCAATGTACTGGACTTACCCAATCACTATGAGCAACAGGATAAATGATTCCTGCTTCCAGAAGCTTTAATATTTCTTTTCTAACGACCTCTTTCATCTTAGGATTCAATCTCCTTTGATGATCAGCAACTGGTTTGAAGTCAAGATCAGTTTTAATCTTGTGTTGGCATAGAGTAGGACTAATACCCTTAAGATCATCAAGATTATATCCAATAGCAGCACGGTGCTTCCTCAGAGTTTTTAGTAACTTTTTCTCTTTGTGCTCTGAGAGGAGAGCACTAATAATAACAGGATATATCTCCTTCTCATCAAGATAGGCATACTTAAGAGTATCAGGCAACTGTTTAAGCTCGAACACAGGATCACCCTTTGGTGGGGGAGGATCCCCAAGCAGTTCAACAGGCAGATTATTCTTGAGAATAGGATATTGTTCTAAGACAATTTTATCTATCTCATCTCTTTCCTCCGTATGCATATCATTTTCATGCTCAAGCAGATATTGCTCTAAAGGATCCGTAGGAGGTACGGCAATAGAGGCAAGAGCAATGATTTCATCCCTACCAGACGACTCTTTTTCATGGGGTTGTCTTCCAAACTTGGAGAAGTTAAATTCATGAGACACACCCTCGAAACTAACAGTGACGGTCTACTTAATGCAATCAATGTGAGCATTGATAGTGTTGAGAAAGGGTCTACCGAATATGATGGGACAAAAGCTATCTTGTGCAGTACCAAGGATGAGGAAATTAGTAGGATACTTCGTCTTACCACACAAGACTTCTACGTCTCTCACAATTCCCAGAGGGCAGATAGTGTCTCTATTAGCTAGCGTAATAGTGACATCAATGGGTTCTAAGTCAGCAGGTGCAATCTCATCTTTGATTTCATCATATAGATCACGGAGTATTGCACTAACACTAGCTCCCATATCACATAAACCATGGTAAGAGTGATCTCCTATCTTGACAGAAACAACGGGCAGGCCAACTACAGGTCCATATTTGTCTTTCGCGTGAGGTTTAGCAATTCTAGCGGAGTCCTCACAGAATTTCATAACATGCCCATCTATGTCTTCGGCTAAGAGATCTTTGATAATAGCAACACTAGGTTCAACTCTAATCTCCTCAGGGGGTGCAAGTGGTCTAATGTAACCCCTATGTATCGCAGTTGGAGCTTTAGAATAATCCTTTATCCTAGCAGGGTATGGTGGTTTCTCAGTGTAAGCACAAGGAACAACAGGATCACTAAAAGCAATGACTTTCTCCTCAACTAGATTGCTTTTGACTATGTTGCTTTCTACAGGAGGATGATATTTAAACCACTTCTCTTTGGGAAGATCAACATGAGCAGCAAAAGATTCACATAGAGAAGCTACTATCTCAGAGTCAAGTCCATACTTAGCGCTAAAATCTCTAAAAGTGTTTGTCTCAACAAAAGATTTAACGCAATCAAACTGGAAATTCATACCTGACTCCTTACCTTCCTCCAACTCCCAATCTTGAGAGTTGCGTTTGATTCTTTCCAATAAATTCCACTTGTGATCAATATCCTTCTTCATAAAAGAACCGGTACAAGAAGTGTCAAGCATGGTACGATCTTCATGAGAAAGCCGAGCATAAAAGTTTTGAGTGATGATTTCTCTCGAGAGCTCATGATTGGGGCATGAATATAGCATTGATTTAAGCCTCCCCCAAGCTTGAGCTATGCTTTCCCTGTCACGAGGCCAAAAGTTATAAATGAAGTTCCGATCACGATGTACTAAATGCATAGGATAAAACTTTTGATGAAATTCCAATTTCAACCGATTGTAGTCCCATGATCCAGTATCATCACATAGCCTATACCATGTCAACGCCTTATCCTTCAAAGATAAAGGAAAGACTTTCTTCTTTACCTCATCCTCACGCAAACCTGCAAGCTTAAATAAACCACAAACTTCATCTACATAGATTAGATGCAACTCTGGATGTGAAGATCCATCTCCTGTAAAAGGATTAGCCAGCAGTTTCTCAAGCATACCCGAAGGAATTTCATAAAAGATATTTTCAGTAGGTACCTCAGGTTGAGGAACAACTCCTCGTGCTTCCGTTCGTGGTGAAGTTACCCCGAACAAACTCCTCAAAGGAACAGTTTCCATAGTGACAAGTGACAACAAATTTCAGCATAGTATAAAAATGTTTCCTTACCAATTTCCATTTACCAAAGGCGCTTCACTCCCCGGCAACGGTGCCAGAAAAGTGTCTTGATGACCCAGAAGTATAGGGGATCAATCGTAGTCCTTTCGGTAAGTAAGAGTGTCGAACTCGACGAGGAGCAGAGGGCTCTGGTAAACAGTTTTCAGCAAGGTAATAACTACAAGCACTGAAAGTAGCGGTAACAAGTGATGGTGTAGTGAGGTGAAACGTAGCAAGCGAAAAGTAACAAGTAACAAGTAGTAGCAACGGTGCATCAAGTGGCCCAATCCCTTTTGCAGCAAGGTACAAGCCTGAACAAAGTCTTATAGGAGGAAAACGCTCCCGAGGACACATGGGAATTTCTGTCATGCTAGTTTCATCATGTTCATATGATTCACGTTCGTTACTTTGATAGTTTGATATGTGGGTGGACCGGCGCTTCGGTACTTCCCTTACTTGGACAAGCATCCCACTTATGATTAACCCCTCTCACAAGCATCCACAACTACGAAAGAAGAATTAAGACAACGTCTAACCATAGCATTAAACTTGTGGATCCAAATCAGCCCCTTACGAAGCAACGCATAGACTCGGGTTTAAGCTTCTGTCACTCCAGCAACCCATCATCTACTTACTACTCCCCAATGCCTTCCTCTAGGCCCAAGTATGGTGAAGTGTTATGTAGTCGACGTTCACATAACACCACTAGAGGAAAAGACAACATACATCATATCAAAATACCGAACGAATATCAAATTCACATGACTATTATCAGCATGACTTATCCCATGTCCTCGGGAACTAAAGTAACTACTCACAAAGCATAATCATAATATCAGAGGTGTAATGAATAGCATCAAGGATCTGAACATAAACTCTTCCACCAAGTAATCCAACTAGCATCAACTACAAAGAGTAATCAACACTACTAGTAACCTTACAAGTACCAATCGGAGTCGTGAGACGGAGATTGGTTACAAGAGGTGAACTAGGGTTTGGAGAGGAGATGGTGCTGATGAAGATGTTGATGAAGATGCCTCCCCTCCGATGAGAGGAGTGTTGGTGATGACGATGGCGATGATTTCCCCCTCCGGGAGGGAAGTTTCCCTGGCAGGATCGTCCTGCCGGAGCTCTAGATTGGATCTGCTCAAGTTCCACCTCGTGGCAGCGGCGAAACCACGAAAAAGCTCCCGATTGATTTTTTTTTGGAACGAACCCCTTCATATAACAAAAGAGGGGGGCTAGTGGGCCGTCAGGGAGCCCACAAGCTTGCCAACCGCCACCAAGGGGGTGGTGGTGGCAGGGCTTGTGGCGCCCTGCTAGCCCCCTTCGGTACTTCTTTCGCCCAGTATTTTTTATATAATCCCAAAAAATTCCACGTAACTTTTTAGGGCATTTGGAGATGTGCAGAATAGTGGACAAAGATTTGCTCCTTTTCCAGTCCAGAATTCCAGCTGCCTGAATTCTACCACTTCAAATAAACCTTGCAAAATAAGAGAGAAAAGGCATAAATATGGTACCACAAAGTAATATAACAGCCCAAAAAGCAATAAATATCAACATGAAAGCATGATGCAAAATGGACGTATCACTCATCATCCAATCTTTTAGGAATATCCTGATGAGTTTCTCGTAATATTTTCAATTTGTGAAGCAACTAGATTTTATATTGCTTTTCTAGTTGATGAAAATTTACCACAGAAAGAAATTGACCATATAACCTCACTCCACCAAATTTTAGCTCATTTAATTCAGCCAGTTTCCCTTAATATTTTTCCCAATATTCTGTTCGGTAGAGAGCATTGTGAAGGAAGTACAATTTTTGTTATCTGAATTTTATGAAATTTTTACAATGTCTTAACGTGCCCAAATTATCATATTCCTCCAAATTTCACATCAATCCAATCATTTATGTGAGCCCAGTTTCAATTACCATTTTTTGTCCAGATAGGGACATAGTGAAAGAAGTGTCACTTTGGCATGTCCAAATGGTATAATTTTTCTACAGTGCCTTCATATGCCCAAATTAACATCATACACCAAATTTCAGCTCAATCCATTCATTCATTTGATCCCAGCTTCAACATCCATATTTCTGCACAGTGTGTTACGTTGCAAAGCAAGTGCCACCTAGGTTCATCCATTTGAGCTAAAATTTTGCCAAGAGAGTCTCCTTAGTAGATGATCATCCTCAGCCAAAATTTAGGCCCATCGTTTATATGCATTACCCGCACCGCTAATCAAACACTTGGCTGCTAATTCATGTTTGAGCTTAGTTCAGTCTCCTCGTGAGATTCTTCTGTTGTATTCTTCTTCCTGACACCTACCGAGGGATTGTCCAACCCACCAGACATGCCTATTCCACCCAGAACGCATGGCAACGCAACGGTCAGACGGTGACCATGCGATTGGCATGCAAGTTCACGCGCTCTGGAGTTGGGGCCCTCGACCACCATCCAAACCTCGACGTCAAGCCACCACACCATGTATTTATGATTAAATAGATACTTATGTACCTATAAATGATTTTTTGGAAAAATAAAGAGCAAACTATAATGCAGCTACAGTTCAAATTTAACCCGCTTCCAACTGAATCGACATAAATTTGTCTTTTTCACGAGAGGTGGATAAAAGCTTGTAACACCCAACCATTTTGTCAATTGTACATTAAATATGGCCTAGTATTTTAGAAAAGTTATTTGGTACAATTTTAGAACAAATATATGGTAGATCCATCACAAAACAAAATCATTTTGGGTACTCAGAAAATGGAAAATGTATTTTCCGTCCAAAGAAAATGAAAACTTACTTAGGCAACATTGTTGACATTCCAATACGCACCCTTATGCACAATAATACATCATTTGAACAAACTATCACATGAATGTGACCATAAGATTGATCATTTGGCTTGAAACCCATGAATCTCCACACAAGATAACCCATTTTTGAGAACTCTTTTTAAAAATAATTGTCGTATTACAAGGTTATTATTTTACCTGGTAACTTTGTCACATATAATGACACAATGCAAAGGTTTTCCAATTTTTTGATTTTTTTTCAATTTTTCATGCCCATTTCAAAATGCAGTCAAAAAGGCGGGTATGTCCATTCCTCGCTAGTGGTTGAATCTTGGAAAACTTTCGGTGTTTCTATGATGAAAAAGATACTTGTGTACCTAGAAATGATTTTTGGGAAAAAGAAAGAGCAAACTATAATGCAGCTGCATTTCAGATTTGACCCGCTTCCAACGGAATCGATGAAAATTTGTCTTTTTCATCAGAGGTGGATCAAAGATTTTGGCACCCAAACATTCGATCAATTGTACATTTAATATGGACTAGTATTTTAGAAAAATTATTTGGTACAATCCTCCAACAAATATATGGTAAGTCCTTCACAAAAAACTCATTTTGGGCACTCGAAAAATGGAAAATGATTTGTCTGTCCAAAAAAATGAAAAATTCCTGATGCAACATTGTTTACCATTCCAATATGCACCCATACACACAATATTATATCATTTGAACAAACTATGCCATAAATGTGGCCATAAGATTGATCATTTGGCTTGAAAGCCATGAATCTTCACACATGATAACTCATTTCGGAGAACACTTTTTAAAAATAATTGCCATATTACAAGTTTATTATTTTACCTGCTAACTTTGTCACATATAATGACACAATGTAAAGGTTTTTCATTTTTTTGATTTGTTTTTGAATTTTTCATGCCCATTTCAAAATGCGGTCAAAACGGCGGGCATGACCGTTCCTAACTAGTGGTTGAATCCTGGAAAACTTTTGGTGTTTCTCTGATTAGATAGATATGTTTGTACCTATAAATGATTTTTGGGAAAAATAAAGAGCAAACTATAATGCAGCTGCAGTTCAAATTTGACCCGCTTCCAACTGAATCAACTAAATATGGCATAGTATTTTAGAAAAATGATTTGGTTCAATTTGGCAACAAATATATGGTAGGTCCTTCACAAAAAATCTCATTTTGGCCACCTGAAAAATGGAAAATGAATTTTTCATACAAGGAAAATGAAAACTTCCTTAAGCAACATTGTTTGTCATTCCAATATGCACCCTTATGCACAATATTAGACCATTTGAACGAACTATGCCATGAATGCTACCATAACATTGATCTTTTGGCTTGAAAGCAATTGATCTTCACACATGATAGCTCATTTCTGAGAAAAAATTTTAAAAATAATTACCACATTACAAGTTTATTATTTTTCTTGGTAACTTGTTCACTTTTAATGGCACAATGCGAAGGTTTTCCAAAAAAAATTGAATTTTTCGTGCCCATTTCAAAATGCGGTCAAAACAACGGGCATGACCGTTCCTAGCTAGGGCTGAATATTGATGTTGATCTGATTAAATAGATATTTATGTACCTAGAAATTATTTTTGGAAAAAATCATGAGCAAACTATAAGGCAGCTGCGGTTCAAATTTAACCCGCTTCCCTAGTACTGTTTCAGAGAGTTCCGGATGTATCGCCACACTTCGTATCGTTGGGATTACGAGGATCTGTGATAGATGAAGTTCCGAGATTCTGGTTATGTGTTGACGAATGTGATACACTGGACGCGTTAGTATAGGAGTTGTGTGACATATTACTCCTTGTATCCGTGGACCAGATTGCATGACCAGATATTTCGGGAATTCATAGGTGGGATATCAGGTAGTGACTTATAGGGCAATCTTCCTACAGATGCATGATGTGAGGTTGGGACTTGACATTCAGTGGGTCCGTTTGTTCACGGTCGTCTTACATTTGTTCTCATTGCCTTGCACAGGATGGCTACTCTAATCTCGAACCCGTGTAGATTTCTACGAGTCCTTGTAGATTTCTCATTCGTCTTATGAGTCCTTGTAGATTTCTACGACTCGGGGATGCTTCGTATGTCGTGCGCACTGCCTTGCACAGGATGGCTACTCTAATCTCGAACCCGTGCGATCATATCCACGAACATATCGGATGGAATCTCTGTCATGCGTTTGTTACGAGCAGTTCTAGCTCATACTTGGTTTGCGAGTGGTCTTTAATCAGATGTTGTCGGTAGTCACTTTGAGGAAGAATTCTTACTAATTATTGTTCGAATGCGATTGCTAAATATTCTTGTTCATATACTTCTGCCTATTGATTCAGCTTTACCTTGAATGTTATTCTCTTGCCTAATGTGTTGTCCGTCTTCAGGATGGCTCCACCAACACGCAAGAATCCGGGTCACGAGGGTGCTGATGCTCCGCCACCCCCCCCTCCGCCTCCTCCGCCGCCACCACCTCCTCCTGCAGAGCCATGGCAAGCGGTGATGACTGCAACAAATGCTAACACCCAGATGTTAATTCAGCTATTGCAAAAGAGGAACAATCAGCACCAGGGCAATTTCAACCATGGTGGTCATGAGTCTGCTTCTTTGAATCAATTCCTGGCGAATGAGTCGAAGTCCTTCACATCTTGTGACCAGCCATTCGACACTAAGGACTGGATTCGGGACATGATTAATCACTTTGAGTGCGTCAATGTCCGTCCAGAGGACTTCGTAAAGTTTGCAACGTTTCAGCTCAAGGGTCGGGCAGTAGTATGGTGGCATCAGTTGAAAGACTCCACGGGAGGCAGAATGATCAGCTGGGACGATTTCTGCAAAGATTTCAGGTCTCATTATATCTCGTCTAGCTTTGTGGAAGAGATGCGTGAGAACTTCATACACTTGAAGCAAGGAGGATCCTCTGTGTACAAGTACAACGTCGAGTTCCATGAGTTGGCTCGATATGCTTTGCAGGACATTCCAGATCAGAAGAGCAAGATCTATAAGTTCAGAGGTGGTTTGAGAGAGGACTTGCAGCTGGCCCTTGCCTTGCATGATCCCGATGAGTTTGATAAGTTCTATAACTTTGCTCTTAGGGCTGAGGCAGCTTTGCTCAAGGTGGAGAATTTTAGGAAGCGTTTCAGGGATTCCAGCTCATCGCCCTCAACTCAGGTGGTCCAGAAGCAGCAGAAATATTGGGTGTCTCCTCCTCCTCGGCAGACTCGGCAGTTCAAGCCGTCAGGTGGTCGTGGTTCTTCCCACCCACCCAACCAAGCCTTCCAGCAGAGGTTTCAGCAGCAGAAGCAAGGGAATTCTCAGCTGCAATTCCGTCCGCTGTCAGATGTTACTTGTCACAAGTGTGGGGAGAAGGGTCACTACTCCAACAAGTGCACCACTCAGCAGCGTCTTCCGCCCCCTCCTCCAAGGAAGCCTCCAGGCAATGTTATGGTGAAGTTCTATCCCAGGTCTGCGAGAGTCAATATGGTGAATGCAGCTGAAGTAGAGAACTCCACAGACGTGATAATGGGTAATCTCCTAGTTAATGATTTTCCTGAAAAAGTTTTGTTTGATTCTGGTGTTTCTCATTCATTCATGTCTAGACCATTTGCATGGAAGCATGATTTCTTTTCTAAGACTTTGGACAAACCTTTCCGTGTGGTTTCCCCGGGTATGTTGATGAGTTCAAATGTGATCATTTCGGATGTCTCTGTCAACATGGGTGATTATGCCTTTCTGGCTTCTCCTATTGTCCTTGGCAACTCTGATATTGACTTGATCCTTGAAATGGATTGGTTGGCTATGAACAAGGCGTCTATTGATTGTGAAGCTAAAGAAGTGAAGCTAACTCATTCTTGGGAGGACGTGATTATCTTCGCGGCCCGCGATGGCACGGTCCGTCTGTTTTCCTTGAATGAGAAGGGTGAGATCTCTCCAATTTCTCAAGTCCCAGTGGTCTACGAGTATGAAGATGCCTTTCCGGAAGAACTGTTGGGAATGCCTCCGCACCGGGCAGTTGAGTTCATAATTGAGTTTGAACCGGGTACTGAACCAGTGTGCAAGCGGCCGTACAAACTGGGTCCAGAAGAGCTGAAGAGCTGAAGAAACAACTTGATGAGCAAGAGCATCTGGGTCTGATCAGACCAAGCTCATCTCCTTGGGGTTGTGGAGTTCTTTTCGTCAAGAAGAAGGATGGCACGGACTGACTCTGTGTCGATTACCGTCCATTGAATAAGAAGACAATCAAAAATAAGTATCCACTTCCCAACATCAATGAGTTGTTTGAGCAATTGAAAGGGGCTAAGATCTTCTTGAAGCTTGATCTCGGGATGGGTTATCATCAGATTCGCATTCGCGAAGAGGACATTCCCAAGACTGCTTTCAGGACAAGCTTTGGCTCGTATGAGTACACGGTGATGTCTTTCGGTCTGGCCAATGCTCCACCGACCTTCTGTCGGATGATGAATTATATCTTCTCCCCATTCAAGAATGAATTTGTCTTGTTGTATCTTGATGACTTTCTTGTCTTTTCAAACTGAGGAAGAGCATGAAGAACATCTCAAGCTTGTGCTTGATAAGCTAAGAGAGCATAAGTTCTATGCTAAGTTTTCCAAATGTGAGTTCTGGTTGAAGGAAGTTGTGTACCTTGGGCACATCATCTCTGCCGAGGGCATCAAAGTTGATCCATCAAAGGTGCAGGCCATTGTTGAGTGGGAACCTCCGCAGAATGTGAAGCAGCTTCGAAGCTTTCTCGGGCTTGCAAGCTATTGCAGAACATTCGTTGAGAATTTCTCCAAGATTGCTAAGCCTCTTTCAAGTCTTCTTCAGAAGGGTGTGAAGTATGTCTGGTCTCCAGAGTGTCAGTTGGCCTTCGACACACTCAAAGAGAAGCTCACTTCTACTCAAGTCTTGATTCCTCCTGATGATTCCAAACCTTATCAAGTGTTCTGCGATGCCTCTCTTCAAGGTCTTGGTGCAGTTCTGATGCAAGAGAAGAAAGTGGTAGCTTATACCTCAAGGCAATTGAAGCCAAGTGAAAAGAATCACCCCACTCATGATCTTGAGTTGGCGGCAGTGATATATGCTTTGATGACTTGGAGACATCTCTTTTTGGGCAGACGAGTTGAGGTCTAGACCGATCACAAGAGTCTCAAATACATCTTCACCCAGCCTAACCTCAATCTTCGGCAAACTAGTTAGGTGTAAATGCTCCAAGATTACAATCCGAGCATTGACTACACTCCAGGCAAAGCTAATGTCACTGCAGATGCTTTGAGCAGAAAGGCTTACTGCAACAGTCTCATTCTGAAGCCTCTCCAGCCTGATCTTTGGGATTCTTTCACGAAGCTCAACCTTCAGTTAGTACCTCAGGGATTTCTTGCTAATCTCCAGATTTCTCATACCTTGGAAAACCAAGTCCGGCAAGCTCAACTTCTTGATGCTATGGTGAAGGAAGTTAAGATTGTCTTGGCAAAGAGCATTCCCAAATATAACTGCTTCAGTGTTGATGACAGAGATTCCTTGTTCTTCGAGGATCGCCTTGTCATTCCGAAAGGGGATCTCAGGAAGGTTATCATGAAGAAGCTCATAATTCTCTTCTCTTGATACATGCAGGAAGTTCCAAAATGTATCCGGATCTGAAACATACATTGTGGTGGACTCGCATGAAGCGTGAAATTGCTTAGTTCATAAATGAATGTGATGTCTGTCGCAGAGTGAAAGCAGAGCATCAACGTCCAGCAGGTCTCTTGCATCCCTTGCCCATTCCCGAGTGTAAATTCGATCATGCTGAGATGGATTTCTTCACTGGGTTTACGAAGTTTAAGAAAGGTAACGATGCCATCTTCGTCATCATCGACAAGTTGAGCAAGGTCGCTCATTTCCTTCCAGTCAAGGAGTCTATCTCAGCAGCTCAGCTTGCAGAGCTGTATACGTGAAGGATAGTCTCATTGCATGGTGTTCCAATGCTGATATCTTCAGATTGCAAAAGCATATTTACTTGCAAGTTTTGGGATTCATTTTAGTCTGCGATGTGTACTAAGATTCAATTCAGTAGAGCCATCCATCCTGAGACTAGTGGGCAAGTTGGGAGAGTCAATTAGGTCATCGAGGATATGCTAAGAGCCTGTGTGATTTCCTTTGGCATGAAGTGGGAATACTGCCTACCTTTTGCTGAGTTCTCATACAACAACAGCTATCAGGCTAGCTCAGGCAAGGCTTCATTCAAGACTCTTTATGACAGGAAGTGCCGTACCCCGCTCAATTGGTCAGAAACTGGTGAGCGTCAGATTCTTAGGGATGACATGATTGATGAAGCATAAGAAATGTGTCGTGTCATTCGAGATAATCTCAAAGCAGCGCAGTCCCGTCAGAAGATCTACTACGACAGCAAGCATCGTGACATGACTTTTCACCTCGATGATTTCATCTATCTCAAAGTGTCTCCCATGAAGGGCACTCAGCGCTTGGGCATCAAAGGAAAGCTTGCTCCTCGTTTTGTTGGGCCTTTCAGAATTGTTGGCAAGAGAGGCGACCTTGCGTATCAGTTAGATCTCCCTTCCAACTTCTCAAATGTGCATGACGTGTTTCATGTCTCTCAGCTCCGGAGATGCTTCAAGACTCCTGAGCGCACAGTTGATCTTCAGGATATCGACCTCCAACCCGACATGTCATACCGTGAGCATCCAGTTGCAGTTCTTGAAGTGACTGAGCGCAAGACCGACAATAAGTCAATCAAGTTTCTCAAAGTGCAATGGTCACATCATTCTGACAAAGAGGCCACTTGGGAGCACGAGGATCGCCTCCGTTCCGAATTTCCAGAGTTCTTCCAGTCCTAGATCTCGGGTCGAGATCCTCTTGTAGTGTGGGAGAGTTGTAACAGCCCAGATGTTTTCTTTCCTTATTTGTAACCCTCCCTTTCCAATTGTGGGGACCTTGTTGAACCCATGTATGGAAGTTATGAGGAGGTTATCATTTCAAGTGTTGTCATTTCATGTGCATCTCATGCATCATATCATCTCCATCTTGTGTTTGTCTTCTTCTTGTCTACCTTGTTGTGGTGAACTCATGTGGATTGTGTGGTGTTGTGGAGTGTGGTGTGGGTGCAACAATGACCTCAACATCAAGTTGCACCATAGCCCAAACCCCCCCCCCTCTTTTATATTTTCCTTGAGGTATAATCAAGTTGTTGTTTTGGGGTTTTAAAAATGCTCATCTTCTTTGCAAATTCTTTCAAATATTTGTGGATGTCAAACATCGCTGATTTGCAACTCTTTTTCACTTTGTTCCATTTGAAAACAGGGTCTGGTTATAACAAAAATCAATTAATTTGCTTTGCAACAAAAGACCTTCCAACGGCGCCAGAAATAGGAGTGTTGCTTGATACTCCTCAGCAACGGCACCAGGAATCCTTCTGCTATGGCTACGCCTTAAGGGACTTCCTAGGCAAATATGCAAAGGATTTCCCCCGTGGCCTTGGAGCCTTGCGTTGGTGTTCCCTGGAAGCGAAAAGGGTGATGTAGCACAGCGATGGTAAGTATTTCCCTCAGTTTGAGAACCAATGTATCGATCCAGTGAAGGAGTATCACAAGTGCCTGCACAAACACAAAAAGCTTGCTCGCAACGCTATGAAGGGGTTGTCAATCCCTTATAGATTGTTCGCCAAGTGAGAACTGAAAGCAACAAAGTAACAAAGCAAAGTAAAAAACGAAAGTGGAAACGATAGATGTGAATTGACCCGGGGGTCGTAGTGTTTACTAGTGGCTTCTCTCATGAAAGCAAGTAGACGGTGGGTGAACAAATTACTGTCGAGCAATTAATAGAACCGCGCAAAGTCATGACGTCATCTATGGCAATGATTATATCTATAGGCATCACATCCAAAACAAGTAGACCGATACTTTCTGCATCTACTACTATTACTCCACACGTCGACCGCTATCCAGCATGCATCTAGTGTATTAAGTCCAAAAGAACAGAGTAACGCCTTAAGCAATATGACATGATGTAGATGGACAATCTCATATCTACGACAGAGCCCACCTTGTTACCCTTGATGGCAACTACACAATGTGTGCCTTGATGCCCCTACTATCACTCGGAAAGGTCACCACATGGTAAGAACCCAAAACCAAGGACTTCTCCCATTGCAAGAATCATAGATCTAGTTGGCCAGAAAAAACCCAAGACTCGGAGAGACTTACAAGGATATCAAATCATGCATATAAGAAATCAGCAAAGACTCAATTATATATCATAGATAATCTGATCACAAATCCGCAATTCATCGGATCTCGACAAACACACCGCCAAAGAAGATTACATCGGATAGATCTCCATGAAGATCATGGAGAACTTTGTATTGAAGATCCAAGAGAGAGAAGAAGCCATATAGCTACTAACTACGGACCCGTAGGTCTAACGTGAACTACTCACGAGTCATTGGAGGGGCGATGATGATGATGAAGAAGCCCTCCAACTCCAAGGTCCCCTCCGGCAGGGGGCTGGGAAGGGTCTCCAGATGAGATCTCGCCGAAACGGAATCTTGCGGCGGCGGAAAAGTATTTTCGTGGATCCCTTGATTTTTTTCTGTTTTTTAGGGAATATATAGGCGCAAGATCTAGGTCAGGGGGGCGCCAGGGAGGCCACAAACCTACCCACCACTGCCCCCCTGGTGGCGGAGTGGGGGCTTGTGGGCTCCCTGTAGCCCTCCTGGCTTGGCCCACAAGCCCCCTGATCTTCTTCCGTTCGGGAAAAAATCATTTCGGGGATTTTATTCCGTTTGGATTCTGTCCCAAAATCAGATCTGAAAAGAGCCAAAAACACAGAAAAAACATGAACTGGCACTTGGTACTGAATTAATAAGTTAGTCCCAAAAAAGATATAAAAGGTACATAAAACATCCAAAGATGACAAGATAACAGCATGAAACCATCGAAAATTATAGGTACATTCGAGACGTATCAAGCGTCCCCTCCCCCTCTTCCTTCTCTCGTGTGTCATACGACGCCTCAACTTGTTTCGTAGTTTCCGGTTGATCCGATACTCCGTTCACGAGGTTCTTCCTATGTTTTTGCATCGTTTTCTCGTGATGCACATGTTCATGCATGTCAAGATAACTTAATATGAGGTTCTGTCCAGAATTTAATTAACTCAACTAATGCATATGAAAGTGACTAGAATAGTGATGCATGCTTCCTTCTTCACACATGCTTCATATTGCTTGTTGCACTATGTGTTGCTGGTGTTTATTTGTTGTTATCTTATCTTGGGTAGCATCGGGAACGGAGAACGAGCACGTGGATTCTGGAGAGTTCGTGCAGGAAGAACAAGAGCAGTTCCAGGTTGAAGAAATCGCAGGCAAGATGACCGTGACCTTGACACCTTTTCTAGCTTTGTTATGCTTAGAATCACGTTTCCATCGTTACATGCTCGCTGCCTACCACATGACATAAATGCCACCTATCTTTGCCATGAACCCCAAACACTTCCCTGTCCTAGCAAATATTGTTTGGCTAAGTAGGCTTGCTCAACCTCTTATGGATAGCTTTGCTAGTTGTAGGTGTCAGCTGGTCCATGTGATAACATGGGCATTTTGATATCATTATGTTTAACTGCTATTTAATTAATGCACCTATATACTTGGTAAATAACGGAAGGCCTGGCCTTTTGCCGGTGATTTGTTCCGTTGTTGCCGCCTTAGTTTCAGCTACCGGTGTTTGATTCCATAACTGAGCGCTCCTAACACGTTCAGGGTTGTTATGGGGACCCCCTTGATAAATCGTGTAGTGTTAAGACTTGTCTGGCAGGACCCAACTTTCGTTTTAATCTCCTAAAACCTTAATAATTAAGTGCATAGGGAATAGCTACCCTGAGGAATTAATCAACAACCCGGGCCAGTGCTCCTCATGAGTGTTGGTCCAAACCAGAGCACTGCGCGGGGCCAACCCAGGGCAACTTGGGTGATCTCTATCAGGCACCGTGCGCGTAGCTCATCCGACGTGTCCTGAGACCGAGATACACGTCTCTTATCGGGGTCGTCGACACGTCGGTCGGTCTTGCTGGATTTGCCTTACCTTAGCGATATATCTTGCACATTGAAATTCCGGTGAAACTTTGGGTCTCCTCAAAGTTGAGGTTTTCCTCCCAGGAATCCGACGAGATCACGAGATTCGTGATAGAGGATTACTATGCGGCATGTGGTAATTTTTAATGGACTAGTTGGAGCACCCCTGCAGGGTTTAATATTTTGGAAAGCCGTGCCCGTGGTTATGTGGCAAACATGGATATTTTGTTAACATCCGGTTCTAGACAACTTAAAGTAATTCTAATAAAATTGCCAACTGAGTGCGTAACCGTGACTATCTCTTTTAGAGATCCTTCTCTGATTGAGAACACGGTGGGGTTATGACTGACATAAGTAGGTGTTCAGGATCACTTAGTGATCAATCTAGTGTTCGACCGACTTGCGTAGACCACCATATGTTTACTCTGATCATCGTAAGGTAGTTGCAGCAAACCCATACACTTAACCTTCCTCACCCATTAACTCGGCTAGATTCAATACCAAGGTCATTTGATTGTTGAGTCCTCGTGGCTCACGGTTTACTACAAACACCCATAGGTACAGGTCCGCGTGATGCAGGAGATCCTGATGACAGCCAGCTAAAGTGGGAGTTCGATGAGGACTCTGGCAGACTGTACGTGACTTCTCCGGAGGACTAGAGGCCGTGGTCGTGATCGTGGGGCCAGCATGCGGGATTTCATAGCTTTACATGTTTTCGTGTTGTCCGTAGCTGGACTAAACTATGCTCTAAATAATGTGTGTACGTATGCTATATGCTATATTTTTATCAGATGGCAAGTGTATGCCCTACTTGTCACTCTTTCAGTTATGTCATGTTATCATTATCCCGCTTGCAAAATGTTTAGATGCGCCCCTTCCCCTTTTGAGGCCTCGTCCCCAAATAAGGAAAGGGTCGCATCTTAGTCGTTACAACACCCTTAGCTTTTGACCTTCTGTTTGTGGTCGTAAAAAGGTCGTAAATGGAAACCAACGACCATTCAGTGACAAATATTGAAGGTCGTAAGTTAGCATATTTCTTGTAGTGATTCTGATTCTTGAAATAGACATACTAGAAACTTGGTCACTATGTTTTGGTGGCACCGGTATGATAGTTGGTGGTACCGAGAGATTAGGGTTTGGCAAAGGATCTGTGGCTCGGAAAATCGGTAGGGACGAAATAGAATTCTTCGTGGCACCGATTTTTGATGTGATGGCTTTGGACACAGATATTTGTGGGAAAATTACTGAATATATTTGGTGGCTATCTCTAAGAACTTTGGCAACCAATTCACCATAGACACCTCACCCCCTTTTAATAGTATTGCCTTTCCTATGAATTAAAAAGTGATTTCTCACAAATATAAAATGTAGAGTCTTGTAGCTTGAAGCTTGGCCAATCCTATTCCTTTCCTTGCATCAAGGTGTTTGTACTCACAATCCTTCAGCCAATACTCTGTGTAGACTATACTTGAAATATACTAGGTAAGAGTGTTAGTCCAAGACACAATGTATGTTGTCATGAATTATCAAAACCACCAAGGGAGCATATGTGATTTAACATGCCACCAGAACCTTGCTTTGAGGTCTTAGTACATCTTGGTACCTCCACAATGGATGGAATACGGTGTGTCATGGGATTCTTGCAAGATCAAGTTCTTGAGCTCAACTTTGTTGGTTATGCATGCGATTCCCAAACCACGTGACTCCTTTTCCATCCACTATGAATCATGGGGCCTTGCCTTTCTTTATCTTCTTCTTGATGCCTTCTATGCTCTCATGTCCCTTCAGAGCTTCCTTGATGTCATCCATTAGTGTAGGCTTTGCTTCAAGGTTGTCCAAAACTCCTGGTGCAACTAGTTCCAATTCGAAGCTTTCAAGTTCTTAATACAAGGCAGGTAGCCTTTCCTTAATCATAGCATTCAAGTAACAAGGCTTTCTGCTCAAGGCATCAGCTACCCCATTGGCCTTCCCACGGTGGTATTGAACACTGAGGTCGTAGTCTCTGATCAAGTCCAACCATCTCTATTACCTCATGTTCAATTCCTTTTGAGTGAAGATATACATCAAACTCTTGTGTTCTGTGTATATCTCACATCGCTTTCCTAGAAGATAATGTCTACATGTCTTCAAGGCATGAACCACAGCTGGCAACTCAAGATCATGAGCGGCCTAGTTCTCCTCATGACGACGTGGCTGTCTGGATAGATATGTTATGACTCTTCCTTCTTGCATCAGAACACCTCCAAGTCTGGTCCTTGATGCATCACAATATATCACAAAATCCTTGTGAATATCGGGAGTGGCCAAAACTGGGACCATTGTCAATCTCTTCTTGAGATCTTGGAATCTTTCTCGCACTTCTATGTTCATTCAAACTTCTTGTCCTTCTTCAAGAGCTGAGTCATAGGTCCAGCAATGCTTGAGAATTCTTCAACAAACTTGCGGTAATATATCGTGAGTCCGAGGAATCTTCTCACTTCCTTCACATTGCTTGGGGATTGTCATTCGGTCACGGCTTCAATCTTGACAGGATCCACTCACAATCCTTCTACCGTCAACACATGACCCAAGAATCCAACTTTATGCAGCCAGAATTCACACTTACTAAATTTGGCATAAAGTTGGTGATATGGAAGCTTATCCATGACCATCCTCAAGTGTTGCTCATGTTCTTCTTCAGACTTGCAGAACACGAGTATGTCATCGATGAAGACAATGAAAAACTTGTCCAAATACTCCATGAAGACTTTATTCAAGAGGTACTTGAGTTAGGCTGGGACATTGGTTAACCCAAATGACACGACTGTGTCCTCGTACATGCCATACGTGGTCACAAATTCCGTCTTCAAAATATCTTGGGGTCTGATATTCAACTGGTAGTACCCAGACCTGAGGTCGATCTTGGAGAACACGTTGGCACCATTCAGTTGATCAAAGATGTATTAAATCTTGGGGAGTGGTTACTTGTTCATTATTTTGACTTCATTGAGAGAACGGTAATAGACACAGAGTCGGATAGTTCTGTCCCTCTATGACATAAATAGAATAGGTGATCCCCAAGGAGAGGCACTAGGGCGAATAAACCATTTTCTGAGATGCTCAACTAGTTTCTTCTTTAGTTCAGCCGACTCTTCACATCCCATTCTACAGGGCTTCTTATAGATGGGTCATGCTCCACGCATTAGCTCAATAATGAACTCAATGTCATGTTCACTCGGCATTCTGGCAGATCATCACGAAAGACATATGTGTATTCACGTACCACTCGCACTTGATCCAACTCAATTCCGGACAAACAATTGACCTAAGGGGCTTGAGCGAAGGCAGGGTTGGGAGCATACTTGACTTCAACTCCTTGGGTATTAGTCATGGTAATAGTTCACTTGGTGTAGTCTAGCAAGACTTGATGCTTGGTTAACCAATTCATGCTAAGGATGACGTCCAAGCCTCATGAATCAAAAACTATGAGGTCTGCTTGGAAGACTACCCTGTTGATGTCAATCCCAACTCCCTTACATCCTATCGTGGTCCTTAATACTGCAGCCGGGGTTTGTACCAACATATGACTTTCTAGAGGTGTAAGTTCATACCAATCTCTCATGCAAACTTTTGTGTAATAAAAAGAATGTGAAGCACCATAATCAAACAAAATTGTTGATGGGGTTGAGTTGACAAGGAACGTACCAAGTATAACATCCAGGTCTTCCTGGCCTTCCTCAGCGGTGACATGATTCACACGAACCTTTCCATTGTTCGACTGGTCATAGGGTGCTTGGTTCATGGGTGGTGCTCCATGGCCTTGTCCTTGGTTTGGCGCATTGGGCCGTGGTGCATCAGGTTTCTTGCTGGGGCACTTCCTAGAGATGCGCCCCGGCTAACCGCATCTGAAACAAGTGACTTGACTCGAGTTGTAGTTCTTGTTGGCACTATTGTTGTTGGGATTGTGGTAAGCTGGTCTTGGATTGGCATACTCCTGAGGATGGTAGCTCGGACGACGTGCATGAGTCGTGGTTTGCTGAGGCTGATAGGTTCTCTTCACTTGGGCTGGTTGCCATGGGCGAGGCTTTTGGTTGCTGGAACGGCCCTTGTTGATCATCTTGTGCTTGTGAATGTCTTCCATGGCACAACACTTTTCTTCAATCATGAGGGCCTTGTTCACCAGCTCGAAGAAAGTCTGGCAGTCGCAGATAATAAGCTGATACTGCAATGCTTGCTAGAGCCCTTACATGAAGCGTTCTATCTTGGCTACCTTAGTGTTGACGTCCTCAGGTGCATACCTTCACAGGAGGTTGGACTTCTTCACGTACTCGTTGATAGAGCCACTTCCTTCCTTCAGTGCTCGAAATTACCGCTTCTTGGTACCCATAATCCTAAAAGTAATGTGGCTTGTGCGGAATCCTTGCTTGAAATCAGCCCAGGTAATCACACGGTCGCCTTGCATGACCTTGAACCCATCCCACCAAGCACCGGTGGTACCTCTATGGCAGTGAGAGGCATAGAGAACCTTTTCACGATCATCATTGCAGTTGAAAATTGGAAGGGGGTCCTTGATGGTGCGGATCCAGTCATCAGCATCCAGAGGTTCAGTAGTCTCGATGAAGGTTGGGGTGAATTGCTCATGAACTCTGACAGAGTGGAACAGCCATTGCCATTCATGCCTTGTTGTTGGTTGTTCACAAGGGCTTGAGCCATATGTTGCCTAGCAGCCGATGGCTTGGCGTTCCTCCTAGATAACTTGGATAAACTAACCTATAGTCATGTTCTATGGTGGAGGTCTGATACGTCTCAAAAGTATCTATAATTTTTTATGGTTTCATGCTGTTATCGTGTCATTTTTGGATGTTTTATGTACCTTTTATATCTTTTTGGTGACTAACTTATTAATTCAGTGCCAAGTGCCAGTTCCTGTTTTTTTTGTGTTTTTGGCTCTTTTCAGATCTGATTTTTAAACGGAGTCCAAACAGAATAAAATCCCCAAAATAATTTTTTCCCGAACGGAAGAAGATCAGTGGGCCTGTGGACCAAGCCAGGAGGGATGCAGGGAGCCCACAAGCCCCCACTCCGCCACCAGGGGAGGCGGCGGTGGCAGGGCTTGTGGCCTCCCTGGCGCCCCCTGACCTAGATCTTGGGCCTATATATTCCCTAAAATACAGCAAAAAATCAGGGGATCCACGAAAATACTTTTCCGCCGCCGCAAGCTTCCGTATCCGCGACATCTCATCTGGAGACCCTTCCCGGTGCCCTGCCGGAGGGGACTTTGGAGTTGGAGGGCTTCTTCATCATCGTCATCGCCCCTCCAATGACTCGTGAGTAGTTCACTTCAAACCTACGGGTTTGTAGTTAGTAGCTAGATGTCTTCTTCTCTCTCTTGGATCTTCAATACAAAGTTCTCCATGATCTTCATGGAGATCTATCCGATGTAATCTTCTTTGGCGGTGTGTTTGTCGAGATCTGATGAATTGTGGATTTGTGATTAGATTATCTATGATATATATTTGAGTCTTTGCTGATTTCTTATATGCATGATTTGATATCCTTGTAAGTCTCTCTAAGTCTTGGGTTTTGTTTGGCCAACTAGATCTATGATTCTTGCAATGGGAGAAGTGCTTGGTTTTGGGTTCTTACCATGTGGTGACCTTTCCTAGTGACAGTAGGGGCAGCAAGGCACACATTGAGCAGTTGCCATCAAGGGTAACAAGGTGGGCTCTGTCGTTGATATGAGATTGTCCATCTACATCATGTCATCTTGCTTAAGGCGCTACTCTGTTCTTTTGGACTTAATACACTAGATGCATGCTGGATAGCGGTCGACATGTGGAGTAATAGTAGTAGATGCAGAAAGTATCGGTCTACTTGTTTTGGATGTGATGCCTATAGATATAATCATTGCCATGGATATCGTCACGACTTTGCGCGGTTCTATCAATTGCTCGACAGTAATTTGTTCACCCACCATCTACTTGCTTTCATGAGAGAAGCCACGAGTAAACACTACGGCCCCGGGGTCTATTCACATCTATTGCTTACACCTCCGCTTTCACTTTGCTTTGTTACTTTGTTGCTTTTAGTTCTCACTTGGCGAACAATCTATAAGGGATTGACGACCCCTTTATAGCGTTGGGAGCAGGTTCTTTGTGTTTGTGCAGGCCCTTGTGATACTCCTTCACTGGATCGATACCTTGGTTCTCAAACTGAGGGAAATACTTACCATCGCTGCGCTACATCACCCTTTTCGCTTCGAGGGAACACCAACGCAAGGCTCCAAGGCCACGGGGGAAATCCTTTGCATATTTGCCTAGGAAGTCCCTTAAGGCATAGCCGTAGCGGAAGGATTCCTTGTGCCATCGACACACCTATTTCTGGCGCCGTTGGAAGGTCTTTTGTTGTAGTAGCAAGGTCACGGCGAGGGAATGTCACCTTGCGCTACTCCTGGTGATCTTGAGCTAGAGCAGACCCACCAGCTCCAGCTACTGGCTAGACTTGCCGACGCTAGGGTTGGCAAAAGTGCTAGTGTGGGTTGCAGTCACCATCCTGTTAGAAGCAGCCAAGTCAACGACTAGAATAGACATGAGGAAAAGAAACAAGAGGAAAACTCTCCTAAGGGGGTTGGTAAGGTGCAAGTGTGATAAAACAAAAGTGGAAAGACCCAACAAATATCATTAGGATAAGATATGAGATGTAGTCGCTTACCTGTTGCCCAAGGCAAAAGCTCGACTTACATCGAAACACAAACAACAAAACAAACAACAAGCACACAAGGTTTCATATGAACCATTACACAGTCTCGACTTCGCACGAGGGATATATGACTTATCCTACCCTACGGGTTCTTGGACTCAAGTGGTGGAGTGCTCGGTCTCGTACACGCTCCTCAGGGTCTTCCTCATGGTCATCATCCTTATGGGCATCGTCTCTGGTCGAGGAGTCAGAGGATGAGGAGGTCCATCCCAATGATGCTTCGCCGGTGGGTCAGTGAAGAGCGCACGATACTCCTTCACACTCATGCGGTGACGACGTGTGGGTGCATCTCTAGCTGGGGGTACTCCTCCTCTGTAAGCGATGGCTGGTTCTCCTTCGAGGGATCCATCCTTCTTGATCCTGTCTGGCTTCATCTTGGCTAGTTGAAGTAGCTCACGGGATTTGTGAAGTTCCTCGCGGAACTTCATGGACACCTTAATCAGATTTTGATCCAGACTATCGGGGGAGAGGCTGAAGTAGGTCTGGAACATGAGTGGTGTTCCACCTGTTGGGGAACATTGCATGGGAAACAAAAAATTTCCTACGCGCACGAAGACATATCATGGTGATGTCCATCTATGAGAGGGGATTTCCGATCTACGTACCCTTGTAGATCGCACAGCAGAAACGTTAGTGAACGTGGTTGATGTAGTGGAACGTCCTCACATCCCTCGATCCGCCCCGCGAACCGTCCCACGAACCGTCCCGCGATCCGTCCCACGATCTAGTGCCGAACGGACGGCACCTCCGCGTTCAGCACCCGTACAGCTCGACGATGATCTCGGCCTTCTTGATCCAGCAAGAGAGACGGAGAGGTAGATGAGTTCTCCGGCAGCGTGACGGTGCTCCGGAGGTTGGTGGTGATCTTGATCTCGGCAGGGCTCCGTCCGAGCTCCGCAGAAACGCGATCTAGAGGTAAAACCGTGGAGGTATGTGGTCGGGCTGCCTTTGAAAAGTTGTCTCAAATCAGCCCTAATACATCTGTATATATAGGTGGGAGGGGAGGGGCCTTTCCTTGAGGCTCAAGGAGCCCCAAGGGGGTCGGCCGAGCCAAGGGGGGAAGTCCTCCCCTTCCAAACCTAATCCAACTAGGATTGGAAGGTGGAGTCCTTCTCTCCTTTCCCACCTCCCTTTTTTTCTTTCTTTTTGATTTCTTATCCTTGGCGCATAGGGCCTTCTTGGGCTGCCCCACCAGCCCACCAAGGGCTGGTGCGCCACCCCCAAGGCCTATGGGCTTCCCCGGGGTTGGTCCCCCCCCCCCCGGTGAACACCCGGAACCCATTCGTCATTCCCGGTACAGTCCCGGTAACTCCGAAAACCTTCCGGTAATCAAATGAGGTCATCCTATATATCAATCTTCGTTTCCGGACCATTCCGGAAACCCTCGTGATGTTTGTGATCTCATCCGGGACTCCGAACAACATTCGGTAACCAACCATATAACTCAAATACGCATAAAACAACGTCGAACCTTAAGTGTGCAGACCCCGCGGGTTCGAGAACTATGCAGACATGACCCGAGTGACTCCTCGGTCAATATCCAATAGCGGGACCTGGATGCCCATATTGGATCCCACATATTCTACGAAGATCTTATCGTTTGAACCTCAGTGCCAAGGATTCATATAATCCCGTATGTCATTCCCTTTGTCCTTCGGTATGTTACTTGCCCGAGATTTGATCGTCAGTATCCGCATACCTATTTCAATCTCGTTTACCGGCAAGTCTCTTTACTCGTTCCGTAATACAAGATCTCGCAACTTACACTAAGTCACATTGCTTCCAAGGCTTGTGTGTGATGTTGTATTACCGAGTGGGCCCCGAGATACCTCTCCGTCACACGGAGTGACAAATCCCAGTCTCGATCCATACTAACTCAACGAACACCTTCGGAGATACCTGTAGAGCATCTTTATAGTCACCCATTTACGTTGCGACGTTTGATACACACAAAGTATTCCTCCGGTGCCAGTGAGTTATATGATCTCATGGTCATAGGAACAAATGCTTGACACGCAGAAAACAGTAGCAACAAAATGATACGATCAACATGCTACGTCTATTTGTTTGGGTCTAGTCCATCACATGATTCTCCTAATGATGTGATCCCGTTATCAAGTAACAACACTTGCCTATGGCCAGGAAACCTTGACCATCTTTGATCAACGAGCTAGTCAACTAGAGGCTTACTAGGGACAGTGTTTTGTCTATGTATCCACACAAGTATTGTGTTTCCAATCAATACAATTATAGCATGGATAATAAACGATTATCATGAACAAAGAAATATAATAATAACTAATTATTATTGCCTCTAGGGCATATTTCCAACAGTCTCCCACTTGCACTAGAGTCAATAATTTAGTTCACATCACCATGTGATTTCAACGAATCCAACACCCATATAGTTCTGGGATCTGATCACGTCTTGCTCGTGAGAGAGGTTTTAGTCAATGGTTCTGAAACTTTCAGATCCGTGCGTTCTTTACAAATCTTTATGTCATCTTATAGATGTTGCTACTACATGCTATTCGGAAATGCTCCAAATATCTAATCTACTATACGAATCCGTTTCACTACTCAAAGTTATTCGGGTTAGTGTCAAAGCTTGCATTGACGTAACCCTTTACGACGAACTCTTTAACCACCTCCATAATCGAGAAAAATTCCTTAGTCTATTTAGTTACTAAGGGTAACTTTGACCGCTGATCAGTGATTCAATCATGGATCACTCTGTGTACCTCTTAACAGACTTGCTGCAAGGCACACATCAGGTGCGGTACTCAGCATGGCATACTTTAGAGTCTACGGCTAAGGCATAGAAGACGACCTTCGTCTATTCTCTTTATTCTGCCGTGGTCGGGTTTTGAGTCTTACTCAAATTCACACCTTACAACATAGTCAAGAACTCCTTCTTTGCCGATCTATTTCGAATTCCTTCAAAAACTTGTCAAGGCATGCATCTTGTTGAAACTTCTATTAATCGTTTTGATCTATCTCCATAGATCTTGATGCTCAATGTTCAAGTAGCTCAATCCAGGTATTCCTTTGAAAAACTCCTTTCAAACAACCTTTTATGCTTCACAGCAATTCTACATTACTTCTGATCAACAATATGTCAAACACATATACTTATCAGAAATTCTATAGTGCTCCCACTCACTTCTTTGGAAATACAAGTTTCTCATAAACCTTGTACAAACCCAAAATCTTTGATCTTCTCATCAAAGTGTATATTCCAACTCCGAGATGCTTGCACCAGTCCATTGAAGGATCGTTGGAGCTTGCATACTTGTTAGTATCTTTAGGATCGACAAAACCTTCTGGTTGTATCACATACAAAGTTTGCTCAAGGAAACCGTCGAGGAAACAATGTTTTGACACCCTATGTGCAATATTTCAAAAATAATGCAACAACTACCAACATAATTCTAACAGACTTTTAGCATCGCTACGAGTGAGAAAGTCTCACCATAGTCAACTGTTTGATCATGTCGGAAACATCTTTGCGACAAGTCAAGCTTTTCTTAATAGTGACTTATCACCATCGTCGTCTGTCTTCCTTTTAAAGATCCATCTTTACTCAATAGTCCTATGATCATCAAGTAGTTCTTCCAAAGTCTACACTTTGTTTTCATACATGGATCCTCTCTCGGATTTCATGGCCTCCAGCCATTTGTCGGAATCCGGGCCCACCATTGCTTTCTCCATAACTCGTAGGTTCACTGTTGCTCAACAACATGACCTCCAAGACAGGGTTACCGTACCACTCTGAAGTAGTACGCGACCTTGTCAACCTACGAGGTTTGTAGTAACTTGATCCGATGCTCGATGATCACCATTATCAGCTTTCACTTCAATTGATGTAGGCGCCACAGGAACAACTTCCTGCGCCCTGCTACACACTGGTTGAAGTGATGGTTCAATAACCTCACCAAGTTCTACCACCCTCCCACTCAATTCTTTCGAGAGAAACCTTTCCTCGAGAAAGGATCCGTTTCTAGAAACAAACACTTTGCTTTCGGATCTGAGATAGGAGATGTACCCAACTGTTTTGGATATCCTATGAAGATGCATTTATCCGCTTTGGGTTCGAGCTTTATCAGACTGAAACTTTTTCACATAAGTGTCGAAGCCCCAAAATTTCAAGAAACCACAGTTTAGATTTCTCTAAACCTCAGTCTATACTGTGTCATCTCAAGGGAAATACGCGGTGCCCTATTTTAAAGTGAATGCGGTTGTCTCTAATGCATAACCCATAAACAATAGTGGTAATTCGATAAGAGACATCATAGCATGCACCATACCAAATAGTGTGTGGCTATGACGCTCAGACACATCATCACACTATGATGTTCGAGGTGGCATGAACTGCGAAACAATTTCCACATTGTCTTAACTGCGTACCAAAACTCGTAACTCAGATATTCATTTCTATGATCATATCGTAGACAGTTTATCCTCTTGTTACGACGAAATTCACTCGGAAACAGAATTGAACTTTTCAATATTTCAGACTTGTGATTCATTAAGTAAATACTCTTGTATCTACACAAATCGTCATTGAAGTAAGAACATAATGATATCCACTGCGTGCCTCAGCACCCATTGGATTGCATACATCAAAATGTATCACTTCCAACAAGTTACTATCTTGTTTCATCTCAATGAAAACAAGGCCTTGCTCATGTGGTATGATTTGCATGTCACTAGTGATTCAAAATCAAGTGAGTATAAAGATCCATCAGCATGGAGCCTCTTCATGCAATTTATACCAACATGACTCAAGCGGCAGTGCCACAAGGAAGTGGTACTATCATCATTACCTCGTATCTTTTTGGCACCAATATCATGAACATGTGTAACACTACGATCGAGATTCAATAAACCATTGAAGGTGATTATTCAAGCAAATAGAGTAACCAGTATTCTCTTTAAATGAATAATCGTATTGCAATAAACACGATCCAATCATGTTCATGCTTAACGCAAGCACCAAATAACAATTATTTAGGTTTAACACCAATCCCGATGGTAGAGGGGGTGTGCGACGTTTGATCATATCAACCTTGGAAACACTTCCAACACGTATCGTCGCCTTGCCTTTAGTTAGTCTCCGTTTATGCCATAGCTTTCATTTCGTGTCACTAATCACTTAGCAACCGAACCGGTATCCAATACCCTCGTGCTACTAGGAGTACTAGTAAAGTACACATCAACATCATGTACATCAAATATACTTCTTTTGACTTTTACCAGCCTTCTTATCTACCAAGTATCTAGAGTTGCTCCGCCTTAGTGATTGTTCCCCTCATAACAGAAGCACTTAGTCCCGGGTTTGGGTTTAATCTGGGGTCTCTTCATTAGTGCAGCAACTGCTTTGCCGTTTCACGAAGTATCCCTTCTAGCCCTTGCCTTTCTCGAAACTTAGTGGTTTTACTAACCATCAACTATTGATGCTCCTTCTTGATTTCTACTTTCGCGGTGTCAAACATCACGAATCGCTCAAGGATCATTGTATCTATCCTTGATATGTTATAGTTCATCACGAAGCTCTCACAGCTTGGTGGCAGTGACTTTGGAGAACCATCACTATCTTATCTGGAAGATCAACTCCCACTTGATTCAAGCGATTGTCGTACTCACACAATCTAAGCACACGCTCAACGATTGAGCTTTTCTCCTTTACTTTGTGGACCAAGAATCTTGTCGGAGGTCTCATACCTCTTAACAAGGGCACAAGCATGAAATCACAATTTCATCTCTCTAGAACATCTCTTATGTTCCGTGACGTTTCAAAACATCTTCGGCGCCTTGCTTCTAAGCCATTAAGTATTTTGTACTGAACTATCGTGTAGTCATCAGAAACGTGTATGTCGGATGTTCACAACATCTACAGACGATGCTCGAGGTGCAGCACACTGAGTGGTGCATTAAGGACATAAGCCTTCTGCGCAGCAACGAGGACAATCCTCGGTTTTACAGACTCAGTCTGCAAAGTTTGCTACTATCAACTTTCAACTAAATTTTCTCTAGGAACATATAAAAACAGTAGAGCTATAGCGCAAGCAACATCGTAATTTGCAAAGACCATTAGACTATGTTCATGACAATTAGTTCAATTAATCATATTACTTAAGAACTCCCACTCAAAAAGTACATCTCTCTAGTCATTTGAGTGGTACATGATCCAAATCCACTATCTCAAGTCCGATCATCACGTGAGTCGAGAATAGTTTCAGTGGTAAGCATCTCTATGCTAATCATATCAACTATACGATTCATGCTCGACCTTTCGGTCTCATGTTTTCCAAGGCCATGTTTGCACATTCTAGGCTCGTCAAGCTTAACCCGAGTGTTCCGCGTGTGCAACTGTTTTGCACCCGTTGTATGTGAACGTTGAGTCTATCACACCCGATCATCACGTGGTGTCTCGAAATGAAGAACTGTCGCAACGGTGCACAGTCGGGGAGAACACAATTTCGTCTTGAAATTTTAGTGAGAGATCACCTCATAATGCTACCGTCATTCTAAGCAAGATAAGGTGCATAAAGGATTAACATCACATGCAATTCATAAGTGACATGATATGGCCATCATCATGTGCTTCTTGATCTCCATCACCAAAGCACCGGCACGATCTTCTTGTCACCGGCGTCACACGATGATCTCCATCATCATGATCTCCATCAACGTGTCCCCATCGGGGTTGTCGTGCTTCTCATGCTATTACTACTAAAGCTACGTCCTAGCAATATAGTAAACGCATCTGCAAGCACAAACGTTAGTTTAAAGACAACCCTATGGCTCCAGTCGGTTGCCGTACCATCGACGTGCAAGTCGATATTAACTATTACAACATGATCATCTCATACATCCAATATATCACATCACATCGTTGGCCATATCACATCACAAGCATACCCTGCAAAAACAAGTTAGACGTCCTCTAATTGTTGTTGCATGTTTTACGTGGTGACCATGGGTATCTAGTAGGATTGCATCTTACTTACGCAAACACAACAACGGAGATATATGAATTTCTATTTAACCTCATCCAAGGACCTCCTCGGTCAAATCCGATTCAACTAAAGTTGGAGAAACCGACACTCGCCGGTCATCTTTGAGAAACGGAGTTACTCGTAGCGATGAAACCAGTCTCTCGTAAGCGTACGAGTAATGTCGGTCCGAGCCGCTTCGATCCAACAATACCGCGGAATCAAGAAAAGACTAAGGAGGGCAGCAAAACGCACATCACCGCCCAAAAAAACTTTTGTGTTCTACTCAAGAAGACATCTACGCATGAACCTAGCTCATGATGCCACTGTTGGGGAACATTGCATGGGAAACAAAAAATTTCCTACGCGCACGAAGACCTATTATGGTGATGTCCATCTACGAGAGGGGATTTCCGATCTATGTACCCTTGTAGATCGCACAGCAGAAGCGTTAGTGAACGCGGTTGATGTAGTGGAACGTCCTCAGGTCCCTCGATCCGCCCCGCGAACCGTCCCACGAACCGTCCCGCGATCCGTCCCACAATCTAGTGCCGAACGGACGGCACCTCCGCGTTCAGCACACGTACAGCTCGACGATGATCTCGGCCTTCTTGATCCAGCAAGGGAGACAGAGAGGTAGATGAGTTCTCCGGCAGCGTGACGGTGCTCCGGAGGTTGGTGGTGATCTTGATCTCGGCAGGGCTCCGCCCGAGCTCCGCAGAAACGCGATCTAGAGGTAAAACCGTGGAGGTATGTGGTCGGGCTGCCTTTGAAAAGTTGTCTCAAATCAGCCCTAATACCTGTGTATATATAGGTGGGAGGGGAAGGGCCTTTCCTTGAGGCTCAAGGAGCCCCAAGGGGGTCGGCCGAGCCAAGGGGGGAAGTCCTCCCCTTCCAAACCTAATCCAACTAGGATTGGAAGGTGGAGTCCTTCTCTCCTTTCCCACCTCCCTTTTTTTCTTTCTCTTAGATTTCTTATCCTTGGCGCATAGGACCTTCTTGGGCGGCCCCACCAGCCCACCAAGGCCTGGTGCGCCACCCCCAAGGCCTATGGGCTTCCCCGGGGTGGGTTGCCCCCCCCCCCCCGGTGAACATCCGGAACCCATTCGTCATTCCCGGTAACTCCGAAAACCTTCCGGTAATCAAATGAGGTTATCCTATATATCAATCTTCGTTTCCGGACCATTCCGGAAACCCTCGTGACGTCTGTGATCTCATTCGGGAATCCGAACAACATCCGCTAACCAACCATATAACTCAAATACGCATAAAACAACGTCGAACCTTAAGTGTGCAGACCCCGCGGGTTCGAGAACTATGCAGACATGACCCGAGTGACTCCTCGGTCAATATCCAATAGCGGGACCTGGATGCCCATATTGGATCCCACATATTCTACGAAGATCTTATCGTTTGAACCTCAGTGCCAAGGATTCATATAATCCCGTATGTCATTCCCTTTGTCCTTCGGTATGTTACTTGCCCGAGATTTGATCGTCAGTATCCGCATACCTATTTCAATCTCGTTTACCGGCAAATCTCTTTTCTTGTTCCGTAATACAAGATCCCGCAACTTACACTAAGTCACATTGCTTGCAAGGCTTGTGTGTGATGTTGTATTACCGAGTGGGCCCCGAGATACCTCTCCGTCACACGGAGTGACAAATCCCAGTCTCGATCCATACTAACTCAACGAACACCTTCGGACATACCTGTAGAGCATCTTTATAGTCACCCAGTTACATTGCGATGTTTGATACACACAAAGCATTCCTCCGGTGTCAGTGAGTTATATGATCTCATGGTCATAGGAACAAATACTTGGCACGTAGAAAACAGTAGCAACAAAATGATACGATCAACATGCTACGTCTATTAGTTTGGGTCTAGTCCATCACATGATTCTCCTAATGATGTGATCCCGTTATCAAGTAACAACACTTGCCTATGGCCAGGAAACCTTGACCATCTTTGATCAACGGGCTAGTCAACTAGAGGCTTACTAGGGACAGTGTTTTGTCTATGTATCCACACAAGTATTGTGTTTCCAATCAATACAATTATAGCATGGATAATAAACGATTATCATGAACAAACAAATATAATAATAACTAATTATTATTGCCTCTAGGGCATATTTCTAGCACCACCCCCCTTGGATGGAACCAATGTCCAACTCTCGTCAATATCATCCTTCCTAGAAGGAAAGTGGTGAGTAGCCATCTCGTCATCCATCTCTGGGATGATGTACCGAAGGTCGACGAGTGTCTTCCGTGCAGCTGTCTTGACTACTAATACTAGTGTCTCCATCATATGTAGTCCTTGAAAGAACCACCTTGTCGGGGAGTCATTTGCCTTCACGACCACATCAACGTGGTACTTCTTCGTGGTGGCGTCAACCCACTGCTCGTGGTAGTGGAAAACTGGGATCGACAAATCTGGCACTTCTCGAGGCTATCCTCAAGGAGTGGGTGAAGGTCGGATACTAGGAGGTCTTCGGGTACGACAACCATCTACAAGGTTTAAGGGGAAGGGTGTAAGTAAAGTTTCAAAAATAGACTGGAAGAGGTAAGAAGTGCAGAAACTGCTAAGTATAGATCCTAGGTATAGTTTTTGAAAGGGGTTTTATCCTAACTAACGTCCATGCTAACTAAGGCTTCCTACATTCAGGATAGCTCTAATACCAGCTCTGTGGGGACCCTGACTCATAAGTCGTGGTCACCGAATGCACGTGTATAGTGATCCTAGAGATCAATGCTCCCTCAACACACAGGAACTGAATAACAACAGTCTTACATCCATACATACCGTATGATACAAATAAGACCGTTGAGGTCAAGTCTTACATAGGTAGGGCCTCAAAGGCCAACACACCAAACATAACTAGTAGCGGAAATCTCGAACGAAAGCGTGAATACATGCATCCGCCTTAACCCTACAAGCATTCAAACTGGAAATCTTCCTAGTTTGCATGTTTCTATCCAACGAACTCTTCATCATACTACTGCTCTTCCATGCCTGGACAATTAAATAACTAGTGGCAGGACAATAAATAGTTTGAATATACTCGCAAGCAACCCATGTTTGGAATGAGGTAATAACAATGCATGATATAGCATTAACACGTGAGTAGCAAAAGGCTATTTTTTTAAGTGCAATGACATGATCAATATCTTATGAAGGCATGCATCATGAGGTAGCCGATAGCAATATAATCAAGTTACAAATGTCAATATAAATAGGGGTTGAACATCTCATGTCCATTTATCATGTCAAATCATCTGACTTAGCTCAAGCATCATCTTTCTCATACTATCATCTTTCACACACACACACACATAGTTTGCAACAATGGATGTAGCCCAAGAGCAGTCATCCCACTGTCCTTGACCGTGGACACGGCTATTCGAATTGTTTTACAATGTAGGGGTTGCACACTATACCCACAAAATTTGGGAAACTTTCGTGTCAATCTATGAATCACGGTATTGGTCATACGTGAGGTAAGTACCAGAACAATACCTTTCCCATGATGATACTAATGAGGATTCCACTCGTTGGCACACAGCTCGCATGATGTACCTCACAAGTAACAGCCATGCAGGGACCAACGGTGTGCCCTGTGTGTGTAAAAATAACCCATGTTCATCCTTTCCTGGCACGACACCCCGTATCAAGAGTGACCATGTCAGTCCCGCCACTAGTAGTGCAGGTTCTCCGCTAGTACCGACCATAGTAATTAACAAAGCCCCATCCCATAGGGGCTATCGTGGTCGTACATGTAAGGTTGGAGTGACGGTCGCAATTTAAACCAGTCTGTTTTTTTAAAACAACACACTCACTTGCCTCGGTACACCACTTCTTTCTCAAGTGGTTACCTAGCTCAAGAACATCTCCCTCGGGCTTTAGTGGCACCCGACGGGGTTTTCAAAAAAGTCTTAAAAACACTGTTGTTTCCAACACCATGCATAATCACATCCCATTCGGTAGCAGCTACATAGCATCCTAACTACTTCCCACCCGCACAACTCTCATAGGAAAGCAGGGTCATGCTCAGTGTAAGTATCAACGAGGAGTTATCAGAGACAACCAACCAAGGTGGTCACCGGCACAACATGATTCAGATGCAAAGAAATAAAGTGTCCTATGACAGGCATGAAGTGGTTTCATAGTCATGGTCAAAGAGCTACTTACCTACCTCAACAAAGTCTCTGGGGTCTTCAAAGTCTTCTGGTCCAACTCTTTTGTCAACAACGCAATCTATCATTGCGATAAAAATGGGCAAAAATAAGGTAAATAGGAAAATATAACGCTCAAAAAAATGTCAACCCATTTTTGTTAAATATTAGGGTGAGTATTAGCATTGTGAAAATTATTAGGTTTTAGTTTTAAGTTTCAAAAATGCTGAAAAGTATTTTAACATAGAGGTAAAATACTTAAATACAAGGTTTTTATATAAAAGGGTGTATACAACGTTCTTCAAAAATTGCACAAGGGGCGTAATCAAATTAGTGGTAATATTACAAGCTTATCGAAATTTGAATCATGAGATTTGTACCATTATATATTTGTGTGGAATTATTGGAAATGTGAGAATATGGAAAAAGAAAAAGGCTACTTTGTCTACTAGGCCAAAACGGTTGGCCGAGTCGGTCGAGTTGGCTAAAATAGCCCACGCGAGTCAGCGAATCCGCGCGCGTCACGTTCAAACCTAACGGTCGGGGCCCAGGGGTCAGCGATAGGGGAGAGACCAATGGCGAGGCAAAGGCTTATGAGTGGGGCCCACATGCTGGGACCGTCGTCAACCTCTGGCCAGAGGGACACCATGCTCACCGGGGTCCCTGCAGGGCACGGCGGTGCGAGCTGAGGTTGGGAATGGAGTCAGTGGGTGATATCTCACAAGTGTAGGGGATCGTTTGTAGCCTTTTTCGATAAGTAAGAGTGTTGAACCCAACGAGGAGCTAAAGATAGAATTAATATTCTCTCAATTTCTATCATCGACCGATACAAATCTACATATGCTAAGGCTTACTTTAACTAGCACAAGTATGAAACTACTTTCCGGGAAAGAAACTAGAAGTACTTAGTAGGTGTAATAGATAGGTTTGAAAGGAAATAAAGAATGTGGAAATAAAAGTTAGGTGTTGCTTTAATAAAACAACAATAAAGTAACTATAGCGAGTGTGGAAAAGTGGTAATAGGATTTGTGAGATTGTCCGAGGCAATTGATAACTAGACCGGTAATCATTATTCTCGTTTTATATGAGGGAGAGGAATACGTTAACACACTTTCCATACTTGGATCATATGGACTTATGATTGGAACTCTAGCAAGCATCTGTAACTACTAAATATCATTACGGTAAAACCCAACCATAGCATTAAACTTCAAGTCCTCTTTACTCCCATACGCGAACAACTCACTTACTTGGGTGTAAACTTTTGTCACTCTAGCCACCCACTATAAGTGAATCATGAACATATTGCAAACCCTCCAGCGTGAATCTTTCATGTGTGTGCCTCATAGAAAGCAACTTCGGACATCAGCAATATAAACCATGCAACTCAAGTCAATCAAGATCATCAATCAACCCATAGGACAAAAGGGTACTACTCAAACATCATAGGATATTAATATATAGCATTAAGCACCATGTTAAAGTAGGGGGTACATCGGGATGCGGGAGAGTGGACCGTTGTAGATAGATGAGGGAAGGTGATAGTGGTGGTGATGGCGGCAGCAAAATTGTTGGTGTAGATCGCCGTCATGATCGTTGCTCCTGCGGGGCTCCGACGCCACCGGGAGAGGGGGGGAGAGAGCCCCCTCCTTCTTCATCTACCTTGGCCTCCTCCCTAGCTGGGAGGAGGGTTTCTCCTCTGGTACATGGCCGCCATGACTCTCGTAGGGCATCAGCCTCTCTCAGATTTGGTCTCTCTCTCTCTCTGTTTCTCTCCTGTTTTCGTGATCTATTTTATGGCCCTTCACCATTTCTTAAATATCCACAAATGCGTAACATCGATCATGCTGAAATTTTGAGGGGACCTTTATCATAAAATTATCTTTCTTCTGGCCAAAGGGGATGTCTAACCGACATAAGGGATGGTGGAAGCCATGAGGACGTGACCCCCCCCCCCCCCGCCCCCTTGGTCGCGTCATTTTGGCTTGTGCCTCCCTCGGGCAGCGCGTTGCATTGATTCTGACTCCCAAAATGCAAATATATTCCAAAAAAATCTCCATAAATTTGTATCATGTTTGGAGTCCGTTTGATATGAATTTTCTAAGAAACAAAAAACACACAAAAAATAGGAATTGGCAATGGGCACTTGATAAGTAAGTCCCAAAAATAATATAAAATGTTGCCAAAAATATATGAAAGTTGTAGAATATTGGCATGAGACAATGAAAATTTGTAGATATGACAGCGATGTATCTGGGGATGCCACCATTCAGGTGGTGGAGCGGAGGAGCAACGGTGGAGGTTCTCGATAAGTGGTCGTCGTCGATGATCCCTGGATCCAACAACACGGAAAATAGGATGGGTCGCATCACGAGTGCAAGGGAGGGACAAGGGGACAAAAATGAGGGTCAGAGAGGGGCTATACCCGAAGATCGACGGTGGACCCGACGCGGTAGACCTCCGGTCGATCCCACACACAAGTGCTTCGAAGGATGGAATCAATGGTGTTGACGCATGACTGGGAGAGAAAATGGTTCCATAGGGGAGAGAGGGCCTCGGGGTGGCTATTTATAGCCAGGGCACGAGCTCACCATGGACCGGTGCATCGACGATGATGCAGTCGAGGCTGGGGGTCACAGGAGATGGCCAGACTGGCTCAGGGTGTTTGTTGGTATCATCCATGACCGGAAGGAGAGGAGAGAAGTAGCGGGAGACTTTGCACATGCGATCTCGCGCATTGGCCGAGAGGTGCGACTAGGGGCGCATGCTGTAGAGGTCGTCAGATAGAGAGGTGACAGGGGGCCGGCAGACCTGCGTGCTACTGACACCAAGGTGCCTCGACTAGTGCGAGGGGAAGGGCTTGATGTGTCCAGGGGATGGGCAGGGAGCAAAGACCACTCTCAGCTGTCCTGTAGCATGCTCTAGAACGCGCTTTTGGTCGGCACGATGACGCCTTTGGAGCACTCTGGCACGGACACTAGTGCCCAGCAGCTGCATGATGATTAAACAAAGGGGGGATCATGGGATCCTCTAGAGGTTGGCCAGTAGAGAGTAAAAGCTGAGAGAGCGAGGAAATGGCTGTCTAGGGAGGTGCAAGTGGGGTTTCACGCACTCAATCATGGATCTAGCCGTTGCGTTGCTATTGAAGATGATATGCGTCTCAGAGAGGTTGTGGTAGAAGTTTCAGTCAAGGGGAATAACTTTGGAGGTCAAAACAGTAGTTGTTAGATTCTGCGAGAAGGTCTTTGATGGAGTTTTGGGCAAGATAACTTTACTCACTTACTGTGAGATTTAACAGGACCAAATGTTGGGTAAAATAGAGATGGATCACAAGGTTTGAGCTCATTTGAGCAATGTTGACAGTGTAATGAAAACCCTAGAAATCAACAAAATTAGGTTTCTGTAGATCTTGCTAAGAAAATCTACTACCACAAATGCACATCCTTGTGTAGCATCGTTATTTGGGGACTAGATCACTCCTGCGATGTTTGAGAGCGATAGGAGAAGCTTGGCAATGTAGAGTTGCTCAAATTTGATTCTAGACAAAGAGGGTTTTGGAATATTTTGGCGAACCAAATCTACCTAAATTGATATTTAACTTAGAAAGATTATCACACATACCACATCTAACTTGCTAGAATTTTCCTAGAATTAATTGATAATATTTCCTTCGGAAATATTTCAAAAGCTAGAAATAGGTAGAAACGGTTTTGAGGGGTTTTTCTGATATTTTGAACATTACCATGTGTTCAAACTCTTATATATGGAAAATATATGTCTACTCATTTTCCCTAAGTTTTCTCAAATATTTTTGAATCAATAAAATATTTTTCTCTATAAAAGACAATTTCTAGCCTCAGAAAAGGTATTTAATTAAGATAGTGAAATAACTTCTAAAATAATAATTTTGTGGTTTTAGGAGGTATATTTTATAATAGGACCCTAATAAAATCTTTGGGGCAATCCATCTACCCTAATTTGAGGACTTGTAGTACAAACCTCAATTCAGGGTGTTTTGGAAACTTAGTTTAAAGAAAAGCTTTTTGGTCAAAATAATATTTAACAAAAACAGTTTTAGGTCCTATTCACATGGTAAGGTCATTGGGCAAGTATTTGGAGCAAGAATATGAGTTTTGACAGATGGGGAATATTTGTGAATAAAACCCAAAGAGGCAAACAAGTATATAGCAACCAATTCAATCATCACATGCACACAAAAAGTTTTAAATGGTTACAAATTTTATAAAAACCTATTGTGTCAATGTGGTACAAACACGCGGTGTTACATTTTTAGTGAAAGGTCCCGGTCGGTCATGACCACTAACGAGTTACAAAAAGTTGACCCACGGTTCGAGGCAGTTCTTTCATTGGCACGTTCCATCAATATGGAGATCGTGCCCCGCTTTTTAGGGGATACACCTTATGATTTTGGCTATCCCATGCGCGCATAACTACATGATATATCGGGTAGTGGCGAGGCCTGTGGCATAGTAAAAGGGGCTTTTGATATTACATTTGCTTATAAAATGAAAACTGTCACCGCAGCCTCTACACGGTTCTCAGATCTTGTATTGCTACCACCTTCCTAGATCTTCTGAGCTCCAAATTCCCAAGCTCAATTTTTTCCGATAATTTCCTCAAACCACTTCCCTATTTCGATCATGGTCGGCTCCGTCTCTAAAGGCAAGTGGGGGGACTCTTGCATCACCAACAATGACATCTCGGAGCTAAAGTGTCATCTACCTATCATTCAACATTGTTCATCATGCTCCAGAGAAGGGCCAAGTCATCCCCAAGCCAAAAGATGGCAAGTGGGTGGTGTTCATCCCCCACTTCATCCGGGGCCTCGGCTTCCCACTCCACCCCTTGTAAGGGGTTTGATGTTTTTCTATAGGTTGGATTTCCATGACCTCCCCTCAAACTCTTGCATGCACATATTGGCCATTATCATCGTGTGCAAGGCCTTTCTGTGAGTCCAACCCCACTTGGCTTGTCGTTGAAAGTTTTCAATTTCAAGCCGAAGGTAGATAGCAGCGAGCATGCAGACTGTGGGGGAGTGATGATTAGCAATATCTTCCTGGTAAATGGTCGGACGGTTCTTTTATAGACACCGTCAAGATCTGGCAGCAGGAGTGGTTCTATATCACAAAAACACGAGATGCAGAGTGGGCAGCACCCTCCGTATTCAGATTCGGACCTCTCATGAGACTGGTATCATGGACGAGGAAGGGACTTGATTGGGGGTTAGCCATGGAGGTGGAGTTGCTGCAGAGGTGCGTCTCCCATCTCGTGAAAAAGAAGATTGAGCTAACCAACGTGGTTTAGGTCATGCTACGCCACCTCCTCCTCCCTTGTCAACATCGGGCTACCCCCATGGGGTCCTACAACCTAAAGACCCGGTCACCGTGCACCACTTCAATCGCATTACCCATAGCAAACTATGGAAGGTGATGTTCAAGCCGCAAAAAACTTGGCCGGTCGAGGAAGAGGACAGAGGCCGCAAAAAAAAATTGTTAGTAATTATGTTCGGATATTTCCCTTTAATAAGACTCTTAACCCTTTTTCTTCCATATTCATAGATCTGGCTGGAGAAATCCAAACTTAACTTCTCGACACTGCTGCCCGACGGCCCCAGAATCACCTTACTAACGTCCATGCTGGTCGAAAAGTCGTACGCTGTGACGACGAAGAAGGAAAAGAAGAAGGAAGATAATAAGGAGACCCGAGGAGGCCTATGCGCAAAAGGACCTCCGAACACTAGATCCAAAGACACACACGCCCCTTCTGCTCTTTAGTGAGAGAAGTAAGAGGGCGGGGAGGAGAGTGAGTCCTCCCACACGAAGAAGAGGGTAGCGTCCGAAGACGTCGAGGTAGATCTACCTCCCACTGCCCCAAAAAGGCAATGCAGGGCCAACGTAGCCGTGTTTGTTGATTGCTCGCACTCCGCCGAGGAGTCTAAGACCTTATAAAGGGTTCCTCGAAGGAACCCCAGGGTCAACCAACCAATGCAAAGGTATGAATCTGAAGATCATATCATTTTTCCGCATTAAGGTTTTGTTGTTGACTGTATACATACATTTCCTATTTATAGTCTACCGCGTGACCTCCCTGTCAGCCAGGCCTGAGAGGGGGCTGCTTGCCAACCGAACTAGTAGAGAGCAAGACTGCATCTCACAAGACACTTCCCTCGGTTACCGAGGAGGTAGGGGAGGTGGTATCCCAAAAGACCCTCCCTAATCCGTACACGAGGTGCGGGGGTGATGATATCATGGCCGAGGTTAACACCTCGGTCGCAAAGAGCAGGATAGTGAATCACTTCTGGCGAGCAAGGAGGGGTAGCCCGGTCAACCCGAGCTCTCCCCGAAGACAGTTCCACACACCTCCAACCTCCGGAGTAGTCTACTCAGGCTTCTCCGCAAGTAGGAAACAAAGTGCCGCCCGAGAGCCACCCTTAACAGAGCGGGCTCAAACCTAGTGGTTCGTCGTGATGTAGGAAAGTTTAAAATACTCCTCCATCACCGAAGAACACCGCACTCTTTTGGGTGCGGTTTTACAAATTATATCATCCGTTGACAGTGGATTGATAGAATTTTTTGGTAGCCTGCTGACAGGCTTCAATGTAAATTATGCAATATGCTTTATTACAAAGTATTTGTAATTTATGGGTTTATATGCAATCCCCATATTCAGTAGCACCCGATCCTTGTGTGAGTTTGATAAACTCATGCGGGAGTCAAATAGTGCGGAGAAAGCACTTATAATATTTAAATGAGCCGTAGCCCCCAAGACTCTGGCAGGAAGAAAGAAAAACCTGGGAGAGGGTTCAAAATCCGATAACTTAGGTGTCTCACACATATATACTGTTTATGTGGGCCTCGTCTTCGGCAGCAGCCCCCAGCGTCATGGAGATGGCGGAAATGAATCGGAAGCTTAAGAGCTCCGAGGAGGAGCTTGATCTTCTCAACAAGCGGTATCAAGACACACAAGGTTATTTCGAACTAGACTACTATCATTATTTTCCTCATTTAGGTGAGGTATTGTTGCTTTTATCCTAAAGTGCAGGGTGTATTTATGACAACTGCAGTTGTCGCCACGGAGGTCAAAAACCTCAAGGCCGAGCTGAACAAGGTGAGGCAAGAGGCTGCCAAACAGAATGGAGACCGAACGAGGAGCTGCCAAACTGTTGTCGGCAAAGTCTTCTAGTGACAAGCACGAGGCTAGGGTTGCTGAAGTGCAGCAAGAGCTTAAGGATGCTATCACTAAATGTGAGGTCCTTGAACAGAAGAATAAGGATCAGGCCTCTAACGTGTTCTTGTTTACCGCGGTTATCCACGAAGCACGGATCGAAAGGCAAGGCCACTAGAAGGAGATCCACAAAATCAACAAATTGTGGATGGTAAGTGATACTTACTGCAATATGTCTTTTGTGGCAAAAGGTTCGCATTGCTCACCCTTGTGTGGCATTATCCAGCTTTGTTTGCAAACCTCCCAAAGAGTGCGGCGGATGCGGCAAGGCATTATGCATCCCAGGAAGGGGATGCCAAGCTGAGGTTGTTCTGGGTGCAATTTCAAGCCCTTGAGCAACCTCTCCTAGTAACTGATCACCTGATCGAGTTGCATCGGATGGCAGAGCTGGCCATGAAGGACCTCTGCATCAGCTCTATGGCGTACAAAGTCAATGTCGAGCGGCTACTTTAGCTTGTTGTAGAAGTTGGTTGCCGTCGCGCCCCTAAATGACGTCCTGAAGCGCTCCGTATGCATTGAGGGAGCTTGGATGGCTTTCGCAAAGACCATGGCCCATTGGCCTAAGTTAAAGCCAACCAAAATGGCCACCAGACCTCCGACGCCCGGAAAGAAGCATAGGTGCCCCGAGTTGTATTTTCCCACCATTATGGATGGTGCTCGGGCCATAGAACCCCTGTGCCCGAAGGATGTAATTCTTTAGTAAATGTACTATCCTATATTTGTATTTATAGTTAAACTTTTGTGCATTATAATGCTGGTTCTTTGCATGGTATATCAAGCTTTGCTTTCTTTAATTTTGAGTCATGTGTGGCCGTTTTAATCTGAAAGTTACCACTCGTCGGCTTGAGCCCCCTTGTAGATACTACAAGGGGTGTTTTCGACCTCCGCACTGTTACCCTTAGCCAACTCCTTGGTGCCCGGACGCGGTAGTGTGCAAGGAAATGACGCAATCAGACTTGCAGCATTAATGTTTTCACTTAACTTTAGGAGCTTGAGTGATGTTCGGATATACCAGGGTGAAAAACCATTGTCACCTGGTTTGTGTAACTTCAAACCCTTCATATAACATAGTGAACCTCCATCAATTTTTAGTTTAACACTACTCATCTGATCGCAGACCAGTTCACGCTTATTATGAGAGTCAGTTTTCGACTTTCTCCACTCAGGTACTTAACCACGCAAGATAGAAGTACAATCACAGTGGTTATCCATTTACCCTTTTAGCCTAACATGTGGAATTTAAAAGGGTAAACACAGGAGTCGGGCAACCCAACTTTTGACCCAATACATAATTCAGAACCGATGCATATAACGCAATATCCAGGACGCCGAGCACACGGGGTAAAAGATGGTGTCGGGGTGACGCTTGGGGCGAGCTTAATGGTCGAACCCCCGGTCAATTAGCCGGCCACATCTAAAATATGTATGGAACTGGCTTGTTTTGGTGTCGAAGAGCGGAAAAATAAAAAATAAAAAAGGCTATGCAATATGAATGACTGCCATGGAACAGTAAAAAAGGTCTTTATGTCTGATGAACTCGTGAGGTCTATCCTGCCCAAGAAACTATTATGGATACTTAAAAATAAATTCGCACATGAAAGGTTTGCGAATGGCTTGATGTCCTTTAATGTGCCATGTTGCACGTGTGCACCTTTGCTATCCAGGGGGTGCTCCTTTAGAGGAGGTAGTAGTCGGTGAGCGGGCCTTTGTAAGAGAAGCTCTTGATAAGTTGTTGAATTATGTTAGCTTGATGGTGAGTAGGTCCTTGATGGTACCTGATATTTTTTGAAGACATGTTTGACGATATCTCGGTCAAACGGGATACTTGGTCTTTATGTATTCGGTCCCCAAAGCTGCCCATGGTACTTTGAGCATGAAATTGTGCCTCCGGGGCACGTATTTTCAGATAATGATGCCCCGTTGTGGGGAGATGATAACCCACAAGTATAGGGGATTACGATAGTCTTCACGGGTAGTATTTTAACCTAATTTATTTATTCGTCACAAGGTGAGCCAAAGAATATTTAGAGGCCTTGACATTTGAGTCAAAAAATATCTCTTTGCAGCAAAAGATTTAGTATCATGACAAATAGGAAAGGTAGCAGTAACAATGATATCATTAATTTTAGTAGCAACAATAACAATATGTAACATCCTGTGTTTAGTTTTCCTGACTAATTTACTTATTTCAAAAATTAGGACCAATTAAAAAAAATTGTGAATGCTTGTGGTGATTGAAGTGACTATTGTTTGCTTGCTTGCTGGTATGTTTGTGTTGATTCTCAATAACTCTTGTTATTCTCCAGACTCACCTCGTTAGCCCAAAACTCCTACCTAATGATCATGCCATGTGTTAGGACCAGAAACTATTTTTTACCAAATATTATTTTCACCAAAATGCATTTCTTTGAATTTAACTTTCAAACCCGTCAAATGAGATTTGTACTACAAGTCCTCCAATTAGGGAATTTATTTTGCACCAATTATTTTATTTAAAACTTATTATCAAAATGTCTTCCAAAAACCACAATATTATTATTTTAAAATTTATATTATTATTTTATTTAAATGCCTTTCTGTGAGGCCGAAAATGGTCTCTTATGAAGGAAAGTTAATTTTATTGCTTCCAAAATATTTAATAAAATTTAGTGAAACTCAGTGGATATATTTATTCCATATATATGAGTTTCAAAACATAGTCATGTTCAAAATATTGGGCAAACCCCTCCAAAACCATTCCTGCCTATTTTAATCTTTTGGAACATTTCTATAAGAAATATTCTCAATAAATTCCAGTAAAATTCCAGCAAGTCACCTATGATAGGTTTGATGATCTTGCCAAGTTTCATCTCAATCCAAGTAGGTTTGACTCCCCTAATTATTCTAATACCCTATGTGTCCAGATTCAAATTTGAGCAATTCTACATTATGAAGTGCCTCCAATTGTGGTAAAAGTTGGTTGACATGTTCTAATACTTTAATAATGCATCCACACCAAGTGGTGCATCAAGGAGAATAGGGGAACTTATCCCAAGCCCCTCAAAACCCTCTCTGTTGATTTCTGACTTCGGGAAACTTTACATTATAAAGTTTCTCCAATTGACCCCAAACTTTTTGTGCGTGCCTTAATGCTTAAATAATGTCCCCACACCAAATATGGGATTTGTGGGAATTGATTTGAATAGTTTCATAAGCACAAAGTCATTTCTGCCCATTTCAAGGGTTTTCCAAGTTTACATTGGAACATTCTCCACCAAATCCCAAATTTGGTGTCCAATGTTATTTTCATCTATTATTTCATCCTGTTAAGTTTCACATCCATTGAAGTCCATTTGATTGCTCTGCCACCTATCAAACACCTTGTGTGCATTCACTTCATTGGCTACTTTGGCCCCTTCCACTTTAACCCTTGAGCTCAACTTTCTACCACAGCTTCATATAGTTACATTTTACCTCCAATAACATTTCCATGGCCACTGGTCAATTATTGGAGAGAGTCTCCATGTAACTACTCCTCATGTCACCCTTGGAACCACCCTTTTTACCCCTCTTGCCCCACTTCTACTTAACCCAAAGCCCCCATCCCTTTCCAGAGGGTACCTGGCATCCCAAGGCATTGTTTCAAGCCAAGAGATGGCATGCTCATGTGGAGAAAATGAGCAGCACATCATCAAGTTGAATTATGGCTGAAAGGTAGCTTTGTACATCAAGTGCTAGTTACACTTCCTTGCTTGAGCTGAAACATTGCAGAAATGTAGTCCTTCCATATCAGATGCTCCAGGACATAGTTTCACCTCCCATCCCTGCCTGTGAAAACCACTTTTATCAGCCCCTAGTTTCCTGCTGCAATGTTTACCTCAGTCAAAAGCAATTAAAATCAACTCCACTCGGGGCAAACTTAATCAGTGCGTTGTGGCATGCATGCCTTGCATGTTGGACACATTGGCTTGGCCAAGAAGTGGCCCAGGACATCAAGTGGGGTGGTGACCACCTCCCTGGAGTGCAGAAATGGTGCTCTGCACTTTGTCTCCTTCCTCCAATCCATCTCTAGCTGGTACAAGATGTCCCAGTGTGTCTCAGAGCTTCCTTTTGACCATTAAAACTATCTCCCCCACTAGCTAGCTTCCAAGGTTCCTCTGGAACATGTGGCACCCATGCCCACAGGTGCACCCGAGAGCTTGCAAGCTCTCTTCCTCCCTCCAACTCTCTTATTCCCCTTTTCTTCGAGTCCCTCTTGCTTCCCCTTTCTTGTGAGCATCCCAGGCTCCCTTTTGAGTCTGTGCTCTCTCCCCAAGCCCCCCTCCTCCTCCTGCCGTGCCATGGCCGAAGCCCACCAGGCGCCTTCGCTCAAGCCAGGCCAACCAGGGCGTTTGCCCTCGCCTCTGGCTTCCCCTAGAGTTTTCCCTAGCTGGCGCCGCTCCTCCCGAGCACCTCCGGCTCCCTTCCTTCGCTACTGGTGCCGAAACCAGGGAGATCGGCGGTCTTCCCGCAGCCGTCGTCGCCCGCCCCCTTGCAGCCTCTCCGCGGGGGTTTTGTTTGGGAATGGGGGCGGCACGGTCTCCTGAGCCCGCCGGCGCTCTCACCTGGGCAGGGGGTTGGCCGGAGGCACGACGTCCGTGCGGATTCCTCTTTCCCTGCAGTTCCTCTGTGCCAGCGGGAGGAAGGGGATGACCTCGCAGGCGGGGCCCTTTGGCATTGAGCCAGGGCCAAGCCAGCTGCCTCTAGTGGCCGCGCCTCGGCGGAAACGCGCCACCCTGCGGCGAAAGTGCCCTGGCGAAAACCGCCTTCAGCTTGTCCCTTCGTCGGCGGCCCGAGCTGCTGGGCCAGCCCGAAGGCCTGTCTAGCGCCCTGGGCGCAAGATAACCCCCGAGGCTAAGCCCTTCTCTCTTTTACCTATTTTGGATTATCTTCAAAAATCCATTAAAAATTCATTTTAGCTCCCATTCTAATAATTCAAATTTTTACAGGTTCCTAAATTCAAAACCTACCCAGATATGTGCATGGCGCATTTTTCCAGAGCAACTTCCTGTGGAATATATATTTAAATCCAAATCTGAATGTATTTGGCCCCACTTTGTGAAAATCCTGGAGGACTCAAATCAACTCCAATTGGAGTGATTCCAAATTCCAGAGCCTTCTTATACCATGCCCTATTTTTATAGCCTTGGTTAACATTTTTATCAGGCTTGTTCTATTGTATTAAATGAATATCTTCCTATTGCTATTTATTCCATATTAGAAAAATCCTAGAATATTCGTTTCAACTCCAAATCGAGTGAAACAACTTCTTAAATATTTCTACATTTGTTCTCTGTTAAATGAGTGCCTCCACTTATTTTTATCATAATATTTTCTTTGGGCTTCATAAAGAATCCCATACTCCTCCTTTCCTCCATTCAGAAATTCTTGATGATCCAAACCTCCTATGGCAAGCTTCAGGTATTTTTCTTACGACCAGAGAGGTCCAAGAAAAATATAGCTTCTATTTATGTAGCACTTTTATTTCTACCTGTTGTGTGGCTTACCGTGGTTGTTTCCGATGATAGTTGACAGGTGCACGGAGTACTCGGAATGAGAGCGGAAGACCTCGGAGACCCGAGAACTTATGTGAGCAAAGGCAAGCAGCCCTTTGACCATGACTGAGCATATGTTACATTGCATGTTAACATAGCAAGTATTTCCGTTGCATTTGATCATAAGTGCCGGTAAATCATTCGATGTGATGTTACTGATGGCTCCTCCGGAGCACATGCATTGAGCTTGATCCTTCCCTTTGAGGATCATGCTAGTATCATGTTGACAAGTAATGCTAGAATAAATAGCATGATCATGTTGTTGGTATAAAACAAAGATTTATGAAAACCCCGTCGGGTGCCACTAATGCCCGAGGGTCATGATGAGTTAGGTGGCCACTTTTGGGAAGTGGTGCACCGGGTATTTTGAGTAAGTATGGTTTCGGAAATGAGATTAGATTTATGATGTGTCGACCGTCCCAACCTTACTAGTACGACCACGTTACCCCTTATGGGACGGGGCTATGTTAATTACTCTGGTCGGTGCTAGCAAAGAGCCACATTACTAGTGGCGGGAGTGATGTGTGGTCACTCTCGTGATGGGGTCGTGCCAGGTAGGACGACTATGCCATTTTTATGAGTTCCAGGCACACCGTTGGTCCCCGCATGGTTGATACTTTCTAGAGTCAATGCTCGTAAGACGTACAACATGTGGACTGGGTACCAATCAAGTGGACCTCTTTGTCTAGTATCGTCAGGGGAAAGGCACTGATCGGGTACTTACCTCGGGTATGTTATATACCACGAGTCGTGGATGACAGGAAGTTTCCCGGATCTCGTGGGTCCAGCGTACTACCTCTGCAGAGTGTAAAACTATTCGAACAGCCGTGTCCACGGTCAAGGATAGTTGGGTGGTGCTGCTTAAACTACATCCAGTTATTTCCGCATAAACCAAGTGTGTGTGAGTGGTGTTAAAAGTGGGTTGTTATGGAAGTAATGATATGACCAAGTTCGAAGTCTTGCCATAAAGGGTGAGCCCGGATGGCTCAGCCCTCGACAGATATATTGATATCTATAACCTCCTCTTCAAAAGTAATTATTTAACTTGATGCATATTTCATGATCAATCCTCCAAGATGAATTCCACCAAAGATGCATGTTATCGTTATCCTTCAATTTCATTCTTCATGTCATGGGCTGTTTGCGAGTACAATCAAAAGTACTCATTGGCTTGCCACTGGATATTTCATTGACGAGGTATTAAAGAACAGGATATGGTGAAGAGTAACTTGGTGACGTTCTTGCGAGCTAGGATGCTTTCCAGTCAGAATGCGTGTAGGTTAAGACTGATGGCATGGGTTCACGCTTTCAACCAATAATTCCTCTATTGGTCCAGTTTGGTGTGTTGGCCTTCAAGGCCCTATATATGTAAGTCTCGATCGCAATGGTCATTTATTGTATCAAACGGTATGTACGGATGTAAGACTCTTAATATTCAGTTTATGCGTGTTCGGTGAGCATTGGTCTCTGGGATCACTCAGCACGATCATTCAGCGATCTCGACTCGTAACTCAGGGTCCCCACAGAGCTGGTATCAGAGCCATCCTGACTGTAGGAAGCCTTAGTTAGCACGAACGTTAATTAGGATAAAACTGCTTTCCAGACTTTTCAAAAGTATTTACAAACCTATATCTTTCTCACCTCTCCTAAATTTTCAAAGGAAGCAAGGTTTTGCCTTAGCACCCCCACTTTTATTTTCTTGACACCCCTCGTCTGCATCTTCAAAACTTGCAAGTAGCCACTAGCACCCTTATTCCTGACCATGGGATTACTTAAAATCCTCTTGAGCAACTTGGGAGGAAGCAACCATTCCGAGCAATTACTCCTGTGCTGAAGGACACAAGACAACTCTACTACCAGGCGACGCTAACAGAAGAACCTCCAAGAGGAACAAGACCTCGAGGCTTAGAAGATGGCAACACCCCGGCGCTGTTCCAGAGTGATGCCACTTACACCTACAATAATCTGGACATAATATATGCAAACCGTGATCTGCATCACTAATAGAGCGACCCTGTCAATAATAAGGATTGTGTCGACCACCACCGGTGGATGAGAACCTCGCCATTTGGTCCGCCTCACCTTGGTGAGAAGGAAGACGGTTCTCTTCATCCCCGCTCTAGGTGCCGATATCGCAATCAGTATGATTGATAGATCAGAACTCTATCATGTCTTGCAGACATAGATGCATGAAGATGTCCACTTGAGACTCTCGAAACCTCAGCAGACAAGAAGACAGTGACAGGATCATGAAGACAACAGAAGACCCTGTCAATGACAGCCATGAAGAACGACCTTCGTCAGCAACTTTCTAGACGAAAGCCATCAATGATCCTTTCAACTCAACCCGAGGCGTTTGGCGAGAAACAACAAGAGAAGTGGCAACCCCTTGAGAAGGTCTAGAAGACTTAGCAGACTCCTCCCCGGAGCACGAGGCAATCACAACTGTCGAGTCCGAGAACCCTAGGGTAGCATGAGTCGTAAATCCCCTATGCGAAGTCGAGTCCGTGAAATGGTTCGAAAGGACCGTGTTGTGTGTTGTTGGTATTTGTTGTTTGTGCTTTGACATAAGTCGCACTTTTGTTGAGAAACAAGCATGCCGTTATATCACCTGTCTTATTTTGATGTTTGAAATGATTTTGGCACTTGTTTAAGTTGACTTTCCAACGCTTGTTTGATTGCGCTAAAACCCTTAGATGCTTCCTTCTATGCTACTCCCTCTCCTTCACTCTCTCGACAACAGAAGATCGGCAAGACAAGATGCACCAAGGAATCCACTTCGAAGGACGACTGACACTGAAGACACTGACTATGCCATGTTTAACCACACGCAACCCGTAGTAGTGATGCTTTTCCCTCAAGATTGGAAAAACCTCACTAGACCACACTAACCTCCACAAGCCTTTCCGGCTCAAGTATTTTGGTCGCGTGTCTAGTACACGGACTTGCCAAAACACCGGTAGATCCCCGATAAACTCCGCTTAGCACCGGGTTCCTTATGGAACGGGTGATCGCAGTGAACAAGTATCCTTCAATCTTAAGATAGCACCATAACCCTCATGCCATGAGAAGGACCGTTCTCGGATATGAGAGTGTTAGGAAAAGATTGATGATGGTTGTCTTCAAGATATAGCTAGACTATTTTGGTGGATCATTAGACACTTATAGAGGTAGGTGAACTTGGTGGAACAAGATGATCTAGTAGCATAACCTACATATTCCTGGAGTAAGGTTGGATTTAGTAGGACGATTATGATCGCACACATTAAATTCTTGGTGGTATACCTGACTTTAGTACGTAGTTGGCTTGACTTGCTACTTTTACTAAAATGACTTGGAATGTCGAGCAAGAGTTCTTATTGAACTTGAGATTGGATTTAAATGGGTAGACCGATAGACTATTGATGATATATGAGGCCACATGGTTTGGAGTGAATTGGATTTAGCCCGATAATATCGATCATGATACCATGCTTCTCGGTGGATAGTGAGTGCGTATACTTGGAGTTGTCAAATTGATTTACGAACCTATGTGGACTGGCCTAGGAGATTAGATGGTCGTGATATTGGAAATTGGTGTACATACTGTGATGTAAACCTTGCAATGATATGTGAATTAGGAGGACTTTAAAGAGATTTTGTAGAACCCCATCAATATTGGATTTGTAGGAGTGATGGGTCTAGAAATGATTGATCGGATTCATAGAAAGGAAACAAGATATTGGATTGGTATACTGTGTGTTTCCTTAATATAGTAATGCAGTGCCATGACCATCAAGTAATCTAGCTAGACATTTAGAATTGTGTTGTCTTAAATTCAAGCTTGGGAGCTTGTAGGCCTTCCCAAGTTTCTTGCATAAGAATGTGTGAGCATCATAGCTATGACATACTTGTAGTGTTTGGGATTAGTTCTCCCCTCAACCCTAGAGTTGACTAGCGTGAGTCGTATGAAGTTGACCCATGTGAGATGGTATCTTTGATGAGATAAGGTGATGTCGTCCCAAGTTAGAGGTCGAACTACTGGCATCTAAGGAATGTGCTTAGAGATAAGATGATAATTGTTCGCCCACATCCTATGTTCCTTGAGACCCTAAACTTCACCGAGCCAGGATGGGAGGATTACGACCGTAGAAATCGACTCTAAGTCGTTAGAATATGGCCAGTGTTGGAAATATGCCCTAGAGACAATAATAAAATGGTTATTATCATATTTCCTTGTTCATGATAATTGTCTATTGTTCATGCTATAATTATATTAAGAGGAAACAGTAATACATGTGTGAATAAATAGATCACAATGTGTCCCTAGCAAGCCTCTAGTTGGCTAGCTCGTTGATCAATAGATGATCATGGTTTCCTGATCATGGACATTGGATGTCATTGATAACGGGATCACATCATTAGTAGAATGATGTGATGGACAAGACCCAATCCTAAGCATACCACTAGATCGTGTTGTTCGTATGCTAAAGCTTTTCTAATGTCAAGTATCGTTTCCTTCGACCGTGAGATTGTGCAACTCCCGGATACCGTAGGAGTGCTTTGGGTGTATAAAATGTCAAAACGTAACTGGGTGACTATAAAGGTGCACTACGGGTATCTCCGAAAGTGTCTGTTGGGTTGGCACGAATCGAGATCGGGATTTGTCACTCCGTGTGACGGAGAGGTATCTCTGGGCCCACTTGGTAGAACATCATCATAATAAGCTCAATGTGACTAAGGAGTTAGTCACGGGATGATGTGCTACGGAACGAGTAAAGAGAATTACCGGTAATGATATTGAACAAGGTATAAGGATACCGACGATCGAATCTCGGGCAAGTTCTATACCGACAGACAAAGGGAATTGTATACGGGATTGATTGAATCCTTCACATTGTGGTTCATTCGATGAGATCATCGTGGAACATGTGGGATCCACCATGGGTATCTAGACCCCACTGATGGTTATTGGCCGGAGAGGTGTCTCGATCATGTCTGCATACTTCCTGAACCCATAGGGTCTACACACTTAAGGTTCGATGATGCTAGGGTTATAGGGAATTGTTATACGAGGTTACCGAAGGTTGTTTGGATTCCCGTATGAGATCTTGGACGTCACGAGGACCTCCAGAATGGTCCGGAGATAAAGATTGATATATACGATGGATGGGTTTGGACGCCAGAAATGTTTCGGGCACCACCGGTAACGTGTCGGGACCATCGAAAGTGTTCCGGGGGCCCACCGGGAGGGGCCACCAGCCCCGGGAGGCTACATGGGCCAAGTGTGAGAGGGAACCAGCCCCTGGGTGGGCTGGTGCGCCCCTCACACCCAGCCCAAGGCGCCCCAGAGAGGGAAGGGGGGAAACCCTAGCGCTGGTGGGCCTAAGGCCCACTAGGGGGTGCGCCACCCCCTCCTCCACCTCTTGGCCGCCACCTCCTACCCCATCTAGGGCTGCCGCACCCCTTAGGGGTGGGAACCCTAAAGGGGGCGCCACCCTCCCCTTCCTCCTATATATAGTGGGTGTTTTGGCCATTGGAGACATGGGAATTTCTCTCTCGCGTGCGCAGCCCTGCTTCTCTTCTTCCTCGTCTCCCACGGTGCTTGGCGAAGCCCTGCCGCGAGACCTCGTCGCTCCATCGCCACCACGCCGTCGTGTTGCCAGAGCTCTTCCCCAACCTCTCCCTCCTCCTTGATGGATCAAGGTGCAGGAGACGTCACCGGGCTGCACGTGTGTTGAACGCGGAGGTGTCGTGGTTCGGCACTAGATCGGAATCACATCGCGATCTGAATCACAGCGAGTACGACTCCATCAACCGTGTTCTAGCAATGCTTCCACTTAGCGATATTCAAAGGTATGAAGATCCTCTCACCCCTCTCTCGTTGCTGATTTCTCCATAGGAAGATCTGAATATGGCGTAGGAAAAAATTTGAATTTTACTACGTTACGCTACAGTGCATCCGAGCTAGGTTTTCTATGCGTAGATTCTTTGCACGAGTAGAACACAAAAAAGATTGTGTGCGCTGATTTTGTCAATTGCTTGCCACTACTAGTCTTATTCTTTTCCGGCAGTATTGTGGTATGAAGCGGCCCGGACCGACCTTACACGTACGCTTACGTGAGACAGGTTCCACTGGCTAACATGCACACAGTGCATAAGGTGGCTAGCGGGTGTTTGTCTCTCCCACTCTAATCGGATTGGATTTGATGAAAAGGGTCCTTATGAAGGGTAAATACCTTTGGCATATCATCGTTGTGTCTGTCACGTAGGTAAGAAGGCGTTCTTGCTAGAAACCCAAATCAGCCACGTAAAACTTGCAACAACAATTAGAGGACGTCTAACTTGTTTTTGCAGGGTTTGACATGTGATGTGATATGGACAACGGATGTGATGTTACATGTGTGATGTATGAGATGATCATGTTCTTGTAATAGGATTCACGACTTGCATGTCGATGAGTATGACAACCGGCAGGAGCCATAGGAGTTGTCTTAATTTATTGTATGAGATGCAACGCCATGTGTTTACTACTTTTACTTCATTGCTAACGGTTAGCCGTAGTAGTAGTAGTAGTAGTAGTAGTAGTAGTAGTAGTAGTAGTAGTAGTAGTAGTAGTAGTAGTAGTAGTAGTAGTAGTAGTAGTAGTAGTAGTAGTTGTAGTAGTAGTTGGCGTGACAACTTCACGAAGACACGATGATGGAGATCATGATGATGGAGATCATGGTGTCACGTCGGTGACGATGATGATCATGCGATGCCCGAATATGGAGATTGAAGGAGCAAAGATGACAATGGCCATATCATGTCACTATATGATCGCATGTGATGTTTATCATGTTTTTCATCTTATTGCTTAGGACGACGGTAGCATAATAAGATGATCCCTCATAAAATTTCGAGAACGTATTCCCCTAAGTGTGCACTGTTGCGAAGGATCATTGTCTCAAAGCACCACGTGATGATCAGGTGTGATAGATTCTAACGTTCGCATACAATAGGTGTAAGCTAGATTTACACACGCGAAACACTTAGGTTGACTCGACGAACTTAGCATGTACAAACATGACCTCGAATACGAGAGACGAAAGGTCGAACATGAGTCGTATGGTTGAATACGATCAGCATGAAGATGCTCACCATCGACGACTAGTCCATCTCACGTGATGATCGGACACGGGTTAGTCGACATGGATAATGTATCACTTAGATGACTAGAGGGATGCCGATTTAAGTGGGAGTTCATACATAATTTGATTAGATGAACTTAATTATCATGAACTTAGTCTAAAAGTTGTCTTTACAAATATTGTAGATCCAATGGCCAATGCACCTGTCAACCTCAATTTCAACGCTTTCCTAGAGAAAACAAGCTGAAAGATGATGGTAGCAACTATGCGGACTGGGTCCGCAACTTGAAGCTCGTCCTAATTGCATCCAAGAAGGATTATGTCCTTGATACGTTGCTAGGTGACCCTCCTGTTCCCGCGGCAACCCAAGATGTTCAGAATGTCTGGCAAGCACGGAGTGATGACTACTCTCTGGTTAGGTGTGGCATGCTATACAGTTTAGAACCGGGACTCCAAAGGCGTTTTGAGCAACAGGGAGCATATGAGATGTTCCAGGAGCTGAAGCTGGTTTTTCAAGCTCATGCCCGGGTCGAGAGATATGAAGTCTCCGATAAGTTATTTAGCTGCAAGATGGAGGAGAACAGTTCTGTTAGTCAGCATATACTCAGAATGTCTGGGTTGCAGGGTCGTCTGACTCAGCTTGGAGTCGAACTTCCGGATGACGTTGTAATTGACAGAATCCTCTAGTCTCTCCCACCAAGATACAAGGGTTTTGTGCTGAACTACAACAAGCAAGGGATGGAGAAGACCATTCCCGAGTTGTACTCGATGCTGAAATCTGCAGAAGTAGAAATCAAGAAGGAGCATCAAGTTTTGATGGTCAACAAGACCACCAGTTTCAAGAAGGGCAAGGGTAAGAAGAACTTCAAGAAAGACGGCAAAGCCGTTGTCGCGCCTGGTAAGCCAGATGCCGGGAAGAAGAAACAGAATGGACCCAAGCCTGAGACTGAGTGCTTCTATTACAAGGGAAAAGGTCACTGGAACCGGAACTGCCCCAAGTACTTAGCAGATAAGAAGGCCGGCAACGTCAAAGGTATATGTGATATGCATGTTATTGATGTGTACCTTACCAGCGCTCGTAGTAGCTCCTGGATATTTGATACCGGTGTTGTTGCTCACATTTGCAACTCGAAGCAGGAACTGCAGAATAAACGGAGGCTGGCTATGGACGAGGTGACGATGCGCGTCGGGAATGGCTCCAAGGTTGATGTGATCGCCGTCGGCACGCTGCCTCTACATCTACTTTCGGGATTAGTTTTAAATCTTAATAATTGTTATTTAGTACCAGCTTTGAGCATGAACATTGTATCAGGGTCTTGTTTAATGCGAGACGGCTACTCATTTAAGTCAGAGAATAATGGTTGTTCTATTTATACGAGTAATATGTTTTATGGTCATGCTCCGCTGGTGAATGGTTTAATCTTGATGAATCTCGATCGTGATGTTACACATATTCATAGTGTGAATACCAAAAGATATAAAGTTGACAATGATAGTCCCACATACTTGTGGCACTGCCGCCTTGGTCATATCGGTGTTAAGCGCATGAAGAAACTCCATACTGATGGACTGTTGGAGTCTCTTGACTTTGAATCATTTGACACATGCGAACCGTGCCTCATGGGCAAGATGACTAAGACTCCATTCTCAGGAATAATGGAGAGAGCAACCGACTTATTGGAAATAATACATACTAATGTGTGTGGTCCAATGAACGTTGAAGCTCGCGGTGGCTATCATTATGTTCTCACTCTCACCGATGATTTGAGTAGGTATGGGTATATCTACTTGATGAAGCACAAATCTAAAACGTTTGAAAGTTCAAGGAATTTCAGAGTGAGGTTGAGAATCAACGTGACAAGAAAATAAAGTGTCTACGATATGATCGTGGAGGAGAATATTTTAGTCACGAGTTTGGCACACACCTAAGGAAATGTGGAATTGTTTCACAACTAACGCTGCCTGGCACATCGCAACGTAATGGAGTGTCTGAACGTCGTAATCGCACTTTATTAGATATGGTGCGATCTATGATGTCTCTTACCGACTTACCGCTATCATTTTGCAGATATGCATTGGAAACTGCAGCATTCACTTTAAATAGGGCACCGTCTAAATCCGTTGAGACGACACCGTATGAATTATGGTTTGGCAGGAAACCTAAGCTCTCGTTTCTAAAAGTTTGGGGTTGCGATGCTTATGTGAAGAAACTACAACCAGAAAATCTCGAACCCAAAGCAGAGAAGTGCGTATTCATAGGATACCCTAACGAAACTATTGGGTATACCTTCTATCTTAGATCCGAAGGTAAAATCTTTGTTGCCAAGTACGGATCCTTTCTAGAGAAAGAGTTTCTCTCGAAAGAAGTAAGTGGGAGGAAAGTAGAACTTCATGAGGTAATTGTACCCCCTCCCGAACCAGAGAGTAGCGCAGCGTGGGAAATTGTTCCTATGGCGCCTACGCCAACTGAAGAGGAAGTTAATGATGATGATCATGAAGCTTCGGATCAAGTTGCTACTGAACCACGAACGTCCACAAGGGTACGTTCCGCACCAGAGTGGTACAGCAACCCTGTGATGGGAATCATGTTGTTAGAAAACGATGAACCTTCAAACTATGAAGAAGCAATGGCGGGCCCGAATTCCAACAAATGGCTTGAGGCCATGAAATCCAAGATAGGATCCATGTATGAGAACAAAGTATGGACTTTGGTGGACTTGCCCGATGATCAGGCGAGCCATAGAAAATAAATGGATCTTCAAGAAGAAGACTGACGCAAACAGTAATGTGACCGTTTATAAAGCTCGACTTGTCGCAAAGGGTTTATGACAAATTCAAGGAGTTGACTACGATGAGGCTTTATCTCCCGTAGCGAAGCTGAAGTCAGTCTGAATCATGTTAGCAATTGCCGCTTTTCATGATTATGAAATTTGGCAAATGGGCATCAAAACAACGTTCCTTAACGGGTATCTCAAGGAAGAGTTGTATATGATGCAACCAGAAGGTTTCGTCGATCCTGAGAGTGCTAACAAGGTATGCAAGATCTAGCGCTCCATCTATGGGCTGGTGCAAGCATCTCGGAGATGGAACATTCGCTTTAATGAGGTGATTAAAGCGTTTGGGTTCATACAGGTTTATGGAGAAGCCTGTTTGTACAACAAAGTGAGTGGGAGCTCTATAGCTTTTCACATACTATATGTGGATGATATATTATTGATGGGGAATAATATAGAGTTATTGGAGAGCATAAAGGCCTACTGGAACAAGAGTTTTTCAATGAAGGACCTTGGAGAAGCTGCATACATAATAGACATCAAGATCTATAGAGATAAATCAAGATGCCTCATAGTTCTTTCACAAAGTACATACCTTGACAAGATATAGAAGAAGTTCAATATGGAAAACTCAAAGAAGGGGTTCTTGCCAGTTTTGCAAGGTAAGAGATTGAGTAAGACTCAGTCACCGACCACGGCAGCAGATAGAGAGAAGATGAGTATTGTCCCCTATGCTTCAGCCGTGGGATCTCTAATGTATGCAATGTTGTGTACTAGACCTGATATAAACCTTGCTATAAGTTTGGTAGGGAGGTACCAAAGTGATCCCGGTATGGAACACTGGACAGCGGTCAAGAATATCCTTAAGTACCTAAAAAGGACTAAGGAGATGTTTCTCGTTTATGGAGGTGACGAAGAGGTCGTCGTAAAGGGTTACACCGATGCTAGCTTCGACACAGATCCAGATGACTCTAAGTCACAAACCGGATACGTGTATGTTTTGAATGATGGGGCAATGAGCTGGTGCAGCAGCAAGTAAGACGTCGTGGCAGCATCTACATGTGAAGCAGGGTATATAGCTGCTTCGGAAGCAGCTCATGAACTGATCTGGATGAAGGAGTTCATCACCGAACTTGGAGTGGTTCCAAGCGTTTCACGTCCGATGACACTCTTCTGTGATAACACTTGAGCCATTGCCATAGCCAAGGAGCCCAGATTTCACCGGAAGACCAAGCACATCTAATGTCGCTACAACTCCATCCAGGACCACGTCCAGAGATGTCATAGATATTTGTAAAGTACACACGGATCTGAATATTGCAGACCCGTTGACTAAACCTCTTTCATGAGCGAAACATGATCAACACCACAATGCTATGCGTGTTCGATTCATCACAATGTAACTAGATTATTGACTCTAGTGCAAGTGGGAGACTGTTGGAAATATGCCCTAGAGGCAATAATAAAATGGTTATTATCATATTTCCTTCTTCATGATAATAGTCTATTATTCATGCTATAATTGTATTAACAGGAAACAGTAATACATGTATGAATAAATAGAACACAATGTGTCCCTAGCAAGCCTCTAGTTGGCTAGCTCGTTGATCAATAGATGATCATGGTTTCCTGATCATGGACATTGGATGTAATTGATAACGGGATCACATCATTAGGAGAATGATGTGATGGACAAGACCCAATCCTAAGCATAGCACTAGATCGTGTTGTTCGTATGCTAAAGCTTTTCTAGTGTCAACTATCTTTTCTTTCGACCGTGAGATTGTGCAACTCCCGGATACCGTAGGAGTGCTTTGGGTGTATCAAACGTCAAAACGTAATTGGGTGACTATAAAGGTGCACTACTGGTATCTCCGAAAGTGTCTGTTGGGTTGGCACGAATCGACATCGGGATTTGTCACTCCGTGTGACGGAGAGGTATCTCTGGGCCCACTCAGTAGAACATCATCATAATGAGCTCAATGTGACTAAGGAGTTAGTCACGGGATGATGTGCTACGGAACGAGTAAAGAGAATTACCGGTAACGATATTGAACAAGGTATAAGGATACCGACGATCGAATCTCGCGCAAGTTCTATACCAACAGATAAAGGGAATTGTATACGGGATTGATTGAATCCTTGACATCTTGGTTCATCCGATTAGATCATTGTGGAACATGTGGGAGCCACGATGGGTATCTAGACCCCGCTGATGGTTATTGGCCGGAGAGGTTTCTTGGTCATGTCTGCATACTTCCCAAACCCATAGGGTCTACACACTTAAGGTTCGATGATGCTAGGGTTATAGGGAATTGTTATACGAGGTTACCGAAGGTTGCTCGGAGTCTCGGATGAGACCCCGGACGTCACAAGGGGCTCTGGAATGGTCCAGAGATAAAGATTGATATATAGGATTGATGGGTTTGGACGCCGGAAATGTTTCGGGCACCACCAGCAACGTGTCGGGACCACCGGAAGGGTTCCGGAGGCCCACCGGGAGGGGCCACCAGCCCCGGGAGGCTACATGGCCAAGTGTGAGAGGGAACCAGCCCCTGGGTGGGCTGGTGCGCCCCCCACACCCAGCCCAAGGCGCCCAAGAGAGGGAAGGGGAAACCCTAGCGTTGGTGGGCCTAAGACCCACCAGGGGGTGCGCCACCCCCTCCTCCACCTCCTGGCCGCCACCTCCTGCCCCATCTAGGGCTGTCGCACCCCTTAGGGGTGGGAACCCTAAATGGGGCGTCACCCTCCCCTTCCCCCTATATATAGTGGGGGGTTTGGCTATTGGAGACACGGGAATTTCTCTCTCTCTCGGCGCAGCCTTGCTTCCCTTCTTCCTCGTCTCCCATGGTGCTTGGCGAAGCTTTGCTGGGAGACCTCGTCACTCCATCGCCACCACGCCGTCGTGCTGTCGGAGCTCTTCCCAACCTCTCCCTCCTCCTTGCTGGATCAAGGTGCAGGAGACGTCACCGGGCTGCACGTGTGTTGCACGCGGAGGTGCCGTGGTTTGGCACTACATCGGAATCACATCGCGATATGAATCGCAGCGAGTACGACTCCATCAACCGCGTTCTAGCAACGCTTCCGCTTAGCGATCTTCAAAGGTATGAAGATGCTCTGACCCCTCTCTCCTTGCTGGTTTCTCCATAGGAAGATCTGAATATGGCGTAGGAAATTTTTTGAATTTTTCTACATTACCCAACAACCAGTGCCGCCCATAGCTAGTCCCCTTTCTCCTCACCTGACTCGAGAGCACTGTGCTTATGTCATGTTTGAGGAAAGTATGTTGTCATCCTCACTGATGACATACTTATTCACCCAGTAAGAGGATGGGTGCCTCTGTCCTGTTAGATGGGCCACAGACACCGCAGAGTGCAACCCTCCGGCAACCGAAGACAGTCTTCGCAAGCATGGTGAAGCATCAACATGATCAAGGAGCCACGATGACGTAGTAGAAACAACACATTTTATTGCAACTTCAACGTCAACTATGCTGACTACGACGTGCAAGACAATAAGAACAGCAAGGACAGACGCACCGGGAGCAACCTCCACCTAAACCACGGCAGCATTCACAGCCACTAACACACCAACACCACGCATACACTGAGTTGATGCCTAATCGTCATGATCCCTGTCACCGCGGAGAGCCGCTGTGGGAGCGACAGCATCATGACGATCATCGTGGACGATCACGCGGTATAGTGTCGAGACCCCGACCAGCAACGCCACCATCCCGGACAGGAAGATTATAAGCCACCCCGGGGTCTCGTCCACCATTGGCATCCCTCCTCGAGCACCTGCAAGGAGAAGAAGAAGGAAGAAGAGGACTGGAGCAGCAGAAAGGAGCGAGGCCGGGTGGGAGAACGAGAAGGACTCCCTGGCCAATTTATAGCCAGGCTCGGAGAGCCACTAGCAAGGCCACCAGCCCGGCTTGCCGCTCGGCCGTCGGTGCTCGCTCGGAATCCCAGAGCAGTGCCAACATGCCCAGGCCCGCGAGGTGAGTGCTTGCTGCGCCGGGAGTTGGCTCACCGCGCACCACCGCAGGGCGGCCCGGGACACCCTACACCCTAGGCACCGCAAGTGGAGGCAGCACATGGGACTCACCCAGGAAAGAAGAATCAAAGGAAGAAGAAGAGGCTGACGGCGGCCCCTGGGCCCACCTGTCAGCCGGAGTAGGTGCCAAGCACCACGTACGACAAGCATCCAGGTATTGCAAATTTTCCCTTCTCCGACATCTCCAAAGAACACAGATGCACCAATAAGTGGCACTCTTGAGGTAACCATGCGAGACCGAGTGTTTTAGATTATTGATACCGGTGAATCCTGCTCCATAGCAGGAGCAGACCCTTGTTTTCACCTTAACAAATCTCGGGGACGATATTTTCTTAAGGGGGTAAAGTCTGTAACACCCTGTGTTTAGTTTTCCTGACTAATTTACTTATTTCAAAAATTAGGACCAATCAAAAAAATTGTGAATGCTTGTGGTGATTGAAGTGACTATTGTTTGCTTGCTTGCTGGTATGTTTGTGTTGATTCTCAATAACTCTTGCTATTCTCCACACTCACCTCCTTAGCCCAAAACTCATGCCTAATGATCATGCCATGTGTTAGGACCAGAAACTATTTTTACCAAATATTATTTTCACCAAAATGCATTTCTTTGAATTCAACTTTCAAACCCCTAAGATGAGATTTGTACTACAAGTCCTCCAATTAGGGAATTTATTTTGCACCAATTATTTTATTTAAAACCTATTATCAAAATGTCTTCCAAAAAACACAATATTATTATTTTAAAAGTTATTTTATTATTTTATTTAAATACCTTTCTGTGAGGCCACAAATGGTCTCTTATGAAGGAAAGTTATTTTTATTGCTTCCAAAATATTTAATAAAATTTAGGGAAACTTAGTGGATTTATTTATTCCATATATATGAGTTTCAACACATGGTCATGTTCAAAATATTGGGCAAACCCCTCCAAAACCATTCCTGCGTATTTTAATCTTTTGGAATATTCCTATAAGAAATATTCTCAATAAATTCGAGTAAAATTCCAGCATGTCACCTATGATAGGTTTGATGGTCTTGACAAGTTTTATCTCAATCCAAGTAGGTTTGACTCCCCTAATTATTCTAAAACCCTATCTGTCCAGATTCAAATTTGAGCAACTCTACATTGTGAAGTTCCTCCAATTGTGATAAAATTTGGTGGACATGTTCTAATACTCCAATAATGTATCCACACCAAGTGGTGCATCAAGGTGAGTAGGGGAACTTGCCCCAAGCCCCTCAAAACCCTTTCTGTTGATTTCTGACTTTGGGAAACTTTACATTATAAAGTTTCTCCAATTAACCCCAAACTTTTTGTGCATCCCTTAGTGCTCCAATAATACCTCACACCAAATATGGGATTTGTGGGAATTGATTTGAATAGTTTTGTAAGCAGAAAGTCATTTCTGCCCATTTCAAGGGTTTTCCAAGTTTACATTGGAAATCTTCTCCACCACATCTCAAATTTGGTGTCCAAGCTTATTTTCATCTTTTATTTGATCCTGTCAAGTTTCACATCCATTGAAGTCCATCTGATTGCTCTGCCACTTATCAAACACCTTGTGTGCATTCACTTTATTGGCTACTTTGGCCCCTTCCACTTTAACCCTTGAGCTCAACTTTCTACCACAGCTTCATATGGTTACATTTTACCTCCAGTAACATTTCCATGGCCACTAGTCAACTATTGGAGAGAGGCTCCATGTAACTACTCCTCATTTCACCCTTGGAACCACCCTTTTTACCCCTCTTGCCCCACTTCTGCTTAACCGAAAGCCCCCATCCCTTTCCAGACGGTACCTTGCATCCCAAGGCACTGTTTCAAGCCAAGAGATGGCATGCTCATGTGGAGATAATGAGGAACACATCATCAAGTTGAATTATGACTGAAAGGTCACTCTGTACAGCAAGTGCTAGTTACACTTCCTTGCTTGAGCTGAAACATTGCAGAAATGTAGTCCTTCCATATCAGATGCTCCAGGACATAGTTTCACCTCCCATCCCTGCCTGTGAAAACCACTTTTATCAGCCCCTAGTTTCCTGCTGGAATGTTGATATCTTTTTGATGGTTTCACGCTATTATCTTGCCTTCTTTGTATGTTTTATGTACCTTTTTATATCTTTTTGGGACTAACTTATTAATTCAGTGCCAAGTGCCAGTTCCTGTTTTTCCCGTGTTTTTGACTCTTTTCAGATCTGATTTTGGAACGGGGTCCAAACGGAAGAAAAACACCAAAATGATTTTTTCCCGAACGGAAAAAGTCCAGGGGGCTTTTGGGCCAAGCCAGGTGGGCTCCAGGGAGCCCACAAGCCCCCACTCCGCCACCAGGGGGAGGCGACGGTGGGCAGGCTTGTGGCCTCCCTGGCCGCCCCCTGACCTAGGTCTTTGGCCTATAAATTCCCAAATATTCCGCAAAAAAATAGGGGAGCCTCGAAAATACTATTCCGCCGCCGCAAGCTTTCGTTTCCGCGAGTTCTCATCTCGAGACCCTTCCCGGCGCCCTGCCGGAGGGGACTTTGGAGTTGGAGGGCTTCTTCATCATCATCATCGCCCCTCCAATGACTCGTGGGTAGTTCACTTCAGACCTACGGGTCTGTAGTTAGTAGCTAGATTTTTTCTAGTGCACTCCATATCTTTTTTACTATTCTTCTTTCCCCAGGGAAGGGGGTATTTAAAAAGAAAAAATGGATAAAGGGTTAATTCGTTATTGATGGCTTCTTCTCTCTCTTGGATTTTCAGTACAAAGTTCTCCATGATCTTCATGGAGATCTATCCGATGTAGTCCTCTTTGGAGGTGTGTTTGTCGAGATCCGATGAATTGTGGACTTGTGATCAGATTGTCTATGATATATATTTGAGTCTTTGCTGATTTCTTTTATGCATGATTTGATATCCTTGTAAGTCTCTCCGAGTCTTGGGTTCTGTTTGGCCAACTAGATCTATGATTCTTGTAATGGGAGAAGTGCTTGGTTTTGGGTTCTGCCATGTGGTGACCTTTCCGAGTGACAGTAGGGGCAGCAAGGCACACATTAAGCAGTTGCCATCAAGGGTAAAAAGATGGGGTTTTTATCATTGGTTTGAGATTATCCCTCTACATCATGTCATCTTGCTTAAGGCATTACTCTGTTCTTATGGACTTAATACACTAGATGCATGTTGGATAGCGGTCGACGTGTGGAGTAATAGTAGTAGATGCAGAAAGTATCGGTCTACTTGTTTCGGACGTGATGCCTGTATAAATAATAATTGCATAGATATCATCACGACTCTGCACAGTTCTATCAATTGCTCGACAGTAATTTGTTCACCCACCGTCTACTTGCTTTCATGAGAGAAGCCACTCGTAAACACTACGGCCCCCGGGTCTATTCACGTCCATCGTTTACAACTCCGCTTTTACTTTGCTTTGTTACTTTGTTGCTTCCAGTTCTCACTTGGCAAACAATCTATAAGGGATTGACAACCCCTTCATAGCGTTGGGTGCAAGCTTATGTGTTTGTGCAGGATCTTGAGATACTCCTCCGTCGGATTGATACCTTGGTTCTCAAACTGAGGGAAATACTTACCTCCGTTGTGCTACATCATCCTCTCCACTTCGAGGAAACACCAACGCAGAAGGATTCCTGGTGTCGTCAACGTGCCCATCTCTGGCGCCACTGTAAGGTCTTTTGTGCAGGAGCATAACGGACATCAGAAGCATTCCTGCGCCATTGCCGGGGATCCTTTTTGAAACATGAGAAGTATTTCTGGCGCCGTTGCCGGAGAGGAGAAATCAAGATCTACCCAAGTAGGTTTCACAAACTCTTCTCTTGCATTTACTTTTGTTGCCAGTTGCCTCTCGTTTTCCTCTCCCCCACTTCACATTTGCCGTTTTCATTCGCCTTTCTCCTTCGTCGTTTTCTCTTGCCCTTGCCGGTTTCTTGCTTGCTTGTGTGCTTGTTTGTTTGTTGAAGACATCATGTCTGAAAACACCAAACTTTGCGACTTCTCGAGCACTAATAATAATGATTTTATTAGTACTCCGATTGCTCCCGCCACTAGTGCGGAATCATATGAAATCAACGCGGCTTTGCCGAATCTTGTTATGAAAGAGCAATTCTCTGGCCTTCCCAGTGAAGATGTCGCATCCCATCTCAATACCTTCATTGAGCTTTGCGATATGCAAAAGAAAAGAGATGTGGATAATGACGTGATTAAGTTGAAACTTTTCCTTTCTCGTTGCGAGATCGCGCAAAAACTTGGTTTTCTTCTTTGCCTAAAAATAGTATCGATTCTTGGGATAGATGCAAAGATGCTTACATATCCAAGTATTTTCCGCCGGCTAAGATCATCTCCTTACATAACGATATCATGAATTTCAAGCAACTTGATCATGAACACGTTGCACAATCTTGGGAGAGAATGAAGCTTATGATTAGAAATTGTCCTGCTCATGGCTTGAGTTTGTGGATGATTATACAAATCTTTTACGCTGGCTTGAATTTCGCTTCTCGCAATATATTGGACTCCGCCTCAGGTGGATCGTTCATGGAAATCACGTTAGGAGACGCTACAAAACTCCTAGACAATATCATGACCAACTACTCTCAGTGGCACACTGAAAGGTCGCCTGCTAGCAAAAAGGTGCACGCTACAGAAGAGATTAACTCGCTTAGTGCTAAGATGGATGAGTTGATGAATTTGGTTGCTAGTAGAAACGCTACCGTAGATCCTAATGACATGCCACTATCTTCTTTGATTGAGAGTAGCAACGCTAGTTTGGACGTGAATTTTGTTGGTAGGAACAATTTTGGCAACAACAATGCTTTTAAAGGAAACTATGTTCCTAGGCCTTTTCCTAGTAACTCCTCTAACAATTATGGCAATTCCTACGGCAACACTTATGGAAATCACAACAAATTACCCTCTGATCTAGAGAGTAATATCGAAGAGTTCATCAACTCTCAAAAGATTTTCAATGCGTCCATAGAGGAAAAATACTCAAAATAGACGATTTGGCTAAGAGCGTTGATAGAATGTCTTGTGATATTGATGCTTTGTAAGTTAGATGCGCTCCTCCCAAGGTCAACTTGGATGAAACTTTGAAAGCTATGCGTATCTCCATGAATGAGAGCAAAGAAAGAACCGCCCAAATTCGCGCTAGACATGAATGGTTTAAAAGGGTGCGTTCTAGTGATGCAAATCACGAAGATCTTAAAGTGCTTGGTGTGTCTCCTCTTGAATCTTTGTTTTCGCGTGTCAAACCTACTTATGGAGGGGCTGGATATAAATCCACTTTGGTTGAAAAATGCCCCGATGATTCGGAGTCCACCTATCTTGATGATAAAGGTGTGGAGAGTGGAGTAGAAGAAGTCAAAAATTTGGGTAGTAATGAAACTCCCACTTTGGATTTCAAGGAATTCAATTATGATAATTGCTCCTTGTTTGAATGCATTTCTTTGATGCAATCCATTGCAAACTCTCCACATGCTTATAGCCAAAGCAAAGCCTTTACCGCGCATATCGTAGATGCTATGATGAAATCTCTTGAAGAGAAGCTCGAACTAGAAGTCTCTATACCTAGAAAACTTCATGATGAGTGCAAACCTACTATCAAAATCAAGATCAAAAACTATGCGTGCAATGCTTTGTGTGATTTTGGTGCTAGTGTTTCCGCGATTCCAAAGTCTTTATGTGATATTCTTGGTTTTCATGAGATTGAAGAGTGTTCTCTTAATTTGCATCTTGCGGATTCTACTGTCAAGAAACCCATGGGGTGGATCGATGATGTTCTTATTGTTGCAAATAAGAACTATGTACCCGTGGATTTCATTGTACTTGACATAGATTGCAATCCTTCATGTCCCATTATTCTTTGTAGACCTTTCCTAAGGACTATTGGTGCTATCATCGATATGAAGGAAGGGAATATTAGATTTCAATTTCCTTTAAAGAAGGGCATGGAGCACTTTCCTAGAAAGAAAATAAGATTGCCTTATGAATCTATGATGAGGGCTACCTATGGTTTGAGTACCAAAGATGACTATACGTGATTCCATCACTTTCGCCTAGCTAAGGGTGTTAAACAAAAGCGCTTGTTGGGAGGCCACCCAACGAATTTATCCTTTTCCTTTCTGTTTTTTGTTTTCCACACTTTCATAATTCTGTTATGATTGTGTTTTTTGTGTTTCTTTTTGCATTTGTGCCAAGCAAAACCGTTATGATTAGTCTTGAGGATGATCGTTTGGTCATGCTGGGAAAGACAGAAACTTTCTGCTCACGAAAAGAATTTTCATTTTTTCTGTAAGAGATTTTGAGTTTATTCTTTTTGCTGCTGATTGCTACGCACATTCTTCAGACTGTCGTAATTTTTCAGAATTTGTGAAGTAACAGAGGTATACGAAACATACAGATTGCTACAGACTGGTCTGATGTTATTAGATTATGTTTTTGTTGTGTTGGTTGTTTATTTTGATGAAACTATGGATAGTATCGGGGGTATTAGCCATGGAAGATTGAAAGTACAGTAACCCAACATCAGCACAAGTAGAATTTAAGTTAGCTACAGTACCTAAGGAAGTGGTGGTTTGCTTTCTTGTACTAATGATATCACGAGTTTCTGTTTAAGTTTCGTGTTGTGAAATTTTATAGTTTTGGGTGAAGTTCTTATGGACAAAAAGATAAAATAGTGGCAAGAGCTCAAGCTTGGGTATGCCCAAGGCACCCCAAGAGATTCAAGGATGCCGTAAAAGCCTAAGCTTGGGGATGCCCCGGGAAGGCATCCCCTCTGTCTCGTCTTCAATCCATCGGTAACGTTACTTGGGGCTATATTTTTATTCACGACATGTTATGTGTTTTTGCTTGGAGCGTATTGTATCGTACGAGTCTTTTATTTATTTTTTGTCACAATCATCCTTACTGCACACCTATAGAGACATGCACACACCATGATTTTGTCGAGCTTCACTTATATCTTTTGGTAGACAATTCAGCTCACATGTGCTTCACTTATATCTTTTGAGCTAGATACTTTTGCTCTATGTGCTTCACTTCTATCTTTTAGAGCACAGCGGTGCGTGGCTTGGTAGTTGATCTATGCTTTGAAAGTAGTCTCAAAAGGGGTAGTTATCCAAAGGGATACGAAAACTTCCACCTTCATGTGCATTGAATAGTTAGAGAAGTTTGATTCATCTCAATTAGTTTTGAGTTGTGGTTATGGTAATATTGAAGTCATGCTAGTAAGGTGTTGTGGATCTACAAATACTTGTGTTGAAGTTAGTGATTCCCGTAGCATGCACGTATGGTGAACCGCTATGTGATGAAGTCTGAGCATGATTAGTCTTTTGATTGTCATCCTTTGTGTGGCGGTCGGGATCGCGCGATGGTTTATACCTACCAACCCTTCCCCTAGGAGTATGCGTTGAATGCTTTGTTTCGATTACTAATAAAACTTTTGCAACAAGTATATGAGTTTTTCATGACTAATGTTGAGTCCATGGTTTAGATGCACTTTCACCTTCCACCACCACTATCTTCTTAGTGTCGCGCAACTTTCGCCGGTGCACAAAGCCCACCATTAGCCTCCCTCAAAACAGCCACCATACCTACCTACTATGGCTTTTTCAAAGTCATTCCGATATATATTGACATGCAACTACCACCATGACATGTGCCACCACGTCTACATTGCCTTTGCACGATCGTAAGATAGCTAACATGATGTTTCCATTGATGTCTATGCCATGCTAGATCATTGCAACGGTACACTACCGAAGGCATTCCATATAGAGTCATAGTTGCTCTAAGTTTTGAGTTGAAAGTGTGATCATCATCATTATTGGAGCATTGTCCCATGTGAGTAAATAAAAGAGGCCAAAGAAGCCCATAAAAAAAGAGGCCAAAGAGCCCACCAAAAAAAGAGAAAAAGAGAGAAGGGACAATGCTACCACTTTTTCCACACTTGTGCATATTAAGCACCATGATCTTCATGATTGAGAGTCTCTCGTTTTGTCACCACCATATAGCTAGTGGGAAATTTTCATTATATAACTTGGCTTGTATATTCCAATGATAGGCTTCCTCAAAATTGCCTTAGGTCTTCGTGAGCAAGCAAGTTCGATGCACACCCACTAGTTTTCTTTAAGAGCTTTCACATACTTGTAGCTCTAGTGCATCATTTGTATGGCAATCACTACTCATTCACATTGATATCTATTGATGAGCATCTCCACAGCTCATTGATATGCCTAGTTAATGTGATTATCTTCTCCTTTTTTGTCTTGCAACCTCCACCACATTCCACACCATCTATAGTGCTATAACCATGGCTCACGCTCATGTATTGCATGAGAGTTGAAAATGTTTGAGAAAGTAAAAGTGTGAAACAATTACTTGGCCAATACCGGGGTTGTGTATGATTTAAATTCGTTGTGCAATGATGATAGAGCATAGCCAGACTGTATGCTTTTGTAGGGATAACTTTCTTTTGGCCTTGTTATTTTGAAAGTTCATGATTACTTTGCTAGTTTGCTTGAATTATTATTGTTTCCACGTCAATAGCAAACTATTGTTTTGAATCTAATGGATCTGAACATTCACGTTACATAAGAGGAATTACAAAGTACACCTATGCTAGGTAGCATGAAAGCATCAAAAATTCATTCTTATCACTTCCCTACTCGAGGACGAGCAGGAGTTAAGCTTGGGGATGCTTGATACGTCTCGAACGTATCTATAATTTTTGATGGTTTCAAGCTGTTATCTTGCCTTCTTTGTATGTTTTATGTACCTTTTTATATCTTTTTGGGACTAACTTATTAATTCAGTGCCAAGTGCTAGTTCCTGTTTTTCCGTGTTTTTGACTCTTTTCAGATCTGACTTTGGAACGGAGTCCAAACGGAAGAAAAACCCCGAAATGATTTTTTCCCGAATGGAAGAAGTCCAGGGGGCTTTTGGGCCAAGCCAGGTGGGCTCCAGGGAGCCCACAAGCCCCCACTCTGCCACTAGGGGGAGGCGGCCGTGGGCAGGCTTGTGGCCTCCCTGGCCGCCCCCTGACCTAGGTCTTTGGTCTATAAATTCCCAAATATTCCGCAAAAAATTAGGGGAGCCTCGAAAATACTTTTCCGCCGCCGCAAGCTTCCGTTTCCGTGATATCTCATCTGGAGACCCTTCTCGGCGCCCTGCCGGAGGGGACTTTGGAGTTGGAGGGCTTCTTCATCATCATCATCGCCCCTCCAATGACTCGTGAGTAGTTCACTTCAGACCTATGGGTCCATAGTTAGTAGCTAGATGGCTTCTTCTCTCTCTTGGATCTTCAGTACAAAGTTCTGCATGATCTTCATGGAGATCTGTCCGATGTAATCTTCTTTGGTGGTGTGTTTCTCGAGATCCGATGAATTGTGGACTTGTGATCAGATTATCTATGATATATATTTGAGTCTTTGCTGATTTCTTTTATGCATGATTTGATATCCTTGTAAGTCTCTCCGAGTCTTGGGTTTTGTTTGGCCAACTAGATCTATGATTCTTGCAATGGGAGAAATGCTTGGTTTTGGGTTCTGCCATGTGGTGACCTTTCCAAGTGACAGTAGGGGCAGCAAGGCACACATCAAGCAGTTGCCATCAAGGGTAAAAAGATGGGGTTTTTATCATTGATTTGAGATTATCCCTCTACATCATGTCATCTTGCTTAAGGCATTACTCTGTTCTTATGGACTTAATACACTAGATGCATGCTGGATAGTGGTCGACGTGTGGAGTAATAGTAGTAGATGCAGAAAGTATCGGTCCACTTGTTTCGGACGTGATGCCTATATAAATAATCATTGCATAGATATTGTCACGACTCTGCACAGTTCTATCAATTGCTCGATAGTAATTTGTTCACCCACCGTCTACTTTCTTTCATGAGAGAAGCCACTGGTAAACACTACGGCCCCCGGGTCTATTCACATCCATCGTTTACAACTCCGCTTTTACTTTTCTTTGTTACTTTGTTGCTTTCAGTTCTCACTTGGCAAACAATCTATAAGGGATTGACAACCCCTTCATAGCGTTGGGTGCAATCTTATGTGTTTGTGCAGGATCTTGAGATACTCCTCCGCCGGATTGATACCTTGGTTCTCAAACTGAGGGAAATACTTACCTCCGATGTGCTACATCATCCTCTCTGCTTCGAGGAAACACCAACGCAGAAGGATTCCTGGTGTCGTCAACGTGGCCATCTCTGGCGCCACTGGAAGGTCTTTTGTGCAGCAGCATAACGGACATCAGAAGAATTCCTGCGCCATTGTCGGGGATCCTTTTTGAAACATCAAATGTTTACCTGAGTCAAACCAATTCAAATAAGCTCCACTTGGGGCCAAACTTCACTAGTGCATTGTGGCATGCATGCCTTGCATGTTGGAAACATTGGCCTGGCCAAGGAGTGGCCCAGGACATCAAGTGGGGTGGTAACCACCTCCCTGGAGTGCAGAAATGGTACTCTGCACTTTGTCTCCTTCCTCCAATCCATCTGTAGCGTGTACAAGATGTCCCAGTGTGTCTCAGAGCTTCCTTTTGACCATTCAAACTATCTCCCCCACTAGCTAGCTTCCAAGGTTCCTCTGGAACATGTGGCACCCATGCCCACGGGTGCACCCGAGAGCTTCCGAGCTCTCTTCCTCCCTCCAACTCTCTTATTCCCCTTTTCTTCGAGTCCATCTTGCTTCCCCTTTCTTGTGAGCATCCCAGGCTCCATTTTTGAGCCTCTGCTCTCTCCCCAAGCCCCATTCCTCCTCATGTCGTGCCATGGCCCAAGCCCACCAGGGGCCTTCGCTGAAGCCAGGTCAACTAGGGTGTTTCCCCTCGCCTCTGGCTTCCCCACGAGTTTTCCCTAGCTGGCGCCGCTCCTCTGGAGCACCTCCGGCTCCCTTCCTTCGCTGCTGGTGCCGAAACCAGGGAGATCGGCGGTCTTCCCACAGCCGCCGTCGCCCGCCCCCTTGCAGCCTCTCCGCGGGGGTTTTGTTTGGGAATGGGGGCGGCACGGTCTCCTGAGCCAGTCGGCGCTCTCGCTTGGGCAGGGGGATGGCCGGAGCTACAACGCCCGCACGGCTTCCTCCCTCCCCGCGGTTCTTTGTGCCAGCGGGAGGAAGGGGATGACCTTGCAGGCGGGGCCCTCTGTCATTGAGCCAGGGCAAGGCCAGCTGCCTCTAGTGGTCGTGCCTCGGTGGAAGTGTGCCACCCTGCGGCGAATGTGCCCTGGCGAAAACCGCCTTCGGCGTGTCCCTTCGCTGGCGGCTCGAGCTGCTGCGCCGGCCCGAAGGCCTATCTAGCGCCCTGGGCGCAAGATAACCCCCGAGGCTAAGCCCTTATCTCCTTTTCCTATTTTGGATTATCTTCAAAAATCCATTATAAATTCATTTTAGCTCCAATTCTAATAATTCAAATTTCTACAGGTTCCTAAATTCAAAACCTACCCAGATATGTGCATGGCACATTTTTCCAGAGCAACTTCCTATGGGATATCTATTGAAATCCAAATCTGAATGTATTTGGCCCCACTTTGTAAAAATCCTAGAGGACTCAAATCAACTCCAATGGGAGTGATTCCAAATTCCAGAGCCTTCTTATATCATGACCTATTTTTAGAGCCTTGGTTAACTTTTTTATCAGGCTTATTCTATTGTATTAAATGAATAGCTTCCTATTGCTATTTATTCCATATTAGAAAATTCCTAGAATATTCATTTCAACTCCATATCCAGTGAAACGACTTCTTAAATATTTCTAAAGTTTTTCTCTGTTAAATGAGTGCCTCCACTCATTTTTATCATAATATTTTCTATGGGCTTCATAAAGAATCCCCTACTCCTCCTTTCCTCCATTCATAAATCCCTGAGGATCCAAACCTCCTATGGCAAGCTTCAAGTATTTTTCTTACGACCAGAGAGGACCAAGAAAAATATAGCTTCTATTTATGTAGCACTTTCATTTCTGCCTGCTGTGTGGCTTACCGTGGTTGTTCCGACGATAGTTGACGGGTGGACGGAGTACTCGGAATGGGAGCGGAAGACCTCGGAGACTCGAGAACTTATGTGAGCAAAGGCAAGGAGCCCTTTGACCTTGAATGAGCATATGGTACATTGCATGTTAAGATAGCAAGTATTTTCGTTGCATATGATCATAAGTGTGGATAAATCATTCAATGTGATGTTACCGATGGCTCCTCCGGAGCACATGCATTGAGCTTGATCCTACCCTTTGAGGATCATGCTAGTATCATATTGACAAGTAATGCTAGAATAAATAGCATGAGCATGTTGTTGGTATAAAACAAAGATTTATGAAAACCCCGTCGGGTGCCACAAATGCCCGAGGGTGATGATGAGTTAGGTGGCCACTTTTGGGAAGTGGTGCACCGGGTATTTTGAATGAGTATGGTTTCGGAAATGAGATTAGATTTATGATGTGTAGACCGTCCCAACCTTACCAGTACGACCACGTTACCCCTTATGGGACGGGGCTATGTTAATTACTCTGGTCGATGCTAGCAAAGAGCCACATTACTAGTGGCGGGAGTGACGTGTGGTCACTCTCGTGATGGGGTCGTGCCAGGTAGGACGATTATGCCATTTTTATGAGTTCCAGGCACACCGTTGGTCCCCGCATGGTTGATACTGTCCAGAGTCGGTACTTGTAAGACGTACAACATGTGGGTTGGGTACCAATCGAGTGGACCTCTTTGCCTAGTATCGTCAGGGGAAAGGCATTGATCGGGTACTTACCTCGGGTATGTTATATACCGCGAGCCGTGGATGACACGGAAGTTTCCCGAATCTTGTGGGCCCAGCATAGTACCTCTGTAGAGTGTAAATCTATTCGAATAGCCGTGTCCACGGTCAAGGACAGTTGGGTGGTGCTGCTTAAACTACGTCCAGTTACTTCTGCATAAACCAAGTGTGTGGTAGTTGTGTTAAAAGTGGGTTGTTGTGGAAGTAATGATATGACCAAGTTCGAAGACTTGGATTAAAGGGTGAGCCCGGATGGCTCATCCCTCGACAGATATATTGATATCTCTAACCTGCTCTTCACAAGTAATTCTTTAACTTGATGCATATTTCATGATCAATCCTCCAAGATGAATTCCACCAAAGATGCATGCTATTGTTATCATTCACTTTCATTGTTCATGTCATGGGTTGTTTGTGAGTACAATCAAAAGTACTCATTGGCTTGGCACTGGTTATTGCATTGACCAGGTATTAAAGAACGGGATATGGTGAATAATAACTCGGTGACGTTCTTGCGAGCTAGGACGCTTTCCAGTCAGAATGCATGTAGGTTAATATTGATGGCATGGGTTCACGCTTTCAACCAATAATTCCGCTATTGGTCCAATTTGGTGTGTTGGCCTTCAAGGCCCTATATATGTATGTCTCGATCGCAATGGTCGTTTATTGTACCAAACGGTATGTATGGATGTAAGACTCTTAATATTCAGTTTCTATGTGTTCGGTGAGCATTGGTCTCTGGGATCACTGAGCACGATCATTTGGCGATCTCGACTCATAAGTTGGGGTCCCCACACAATAGTAATTGAGTAGCAGATGTGACAGTAATAATAACAGTAGCTACTTAGCAAGATTCGGTATTTCTGAAGCGTAGGCACATGGATCAGCAATGGAAAGAGATGAATGACATCAATCATGTAACAGTTACACACTAGAGCGACACAGAACTAGCTCAAATTCATCAATATAGTGTAGGCATGTATTCCGCATATAGTCATACGTGCTTGCGATAATAACTTACATGACATCTTTTCTCCAACCCTCCTGTGGCAGCAGGCTCCTATCAGAAACTTAGGGATATTAAGTCCTCCTTTTAATAGGGAACTCGGACAAAGCATTAACAAATAGTGAATACATGAACTCCTCAAACTACGACAAGCACCAGAAAGAATCCCAATTATAGTCACCTTGGGGTATGCGGATCAAGACACGTAATATGTGCACACAACTTCCAAGATAGGATCAAAATACTTTTCATATTCAGAGACAACATTATAAGTTTAGATCCGAAATGATGGCACTCGGGCCGTAGTGAGAAGCATTAAGCAAAGCAAAGTAATAACAACATCAATCTCAGAACATAGTTGATACTAGGGATCAAGCCCTATCAAACTTAACTCGATTACATGATTAATCTCATCCTAACCTCATCACCACTGAGCAAGCCTACTAAGGAATTACCCACATCCGGTGGTGAGTATCATGGAATTATTGAAGGAGAAGGGTTGGTGATGACGACGGCGACGATTCCCCCTCGTTGGAGCCCCAAACGGACTCCAGATCAGCCCTCCTGAGGAACAATAGGAGGTGGCGGCAGTTCCGTCACATAAAACACGATGAAAATTTCTCTCAGATTTTTTTGTCCGAGAATAGGAATTTATAAGACTGGAATTTGGGTCGGAGGAGCCACATTGTCCGCAAGGCATCAAGGCACGACAAGGGGGGTGGTTAGGCCCTCTTGCCCTGGGGCCCATAGGCAACCGTCCTCTGTTGGTTCTACGCTCCATAATTCCTTATTTATTCCAGAAATAATTCACAAAAAGTTTCATCCAATTCCAAGAACTTGTATTTCCGCACAAAAATAACACCAAGGTGGTTCTACTGAAAACAACGTCAATCTGAGTTAGTTCCATTCAAATCATGAAAACTAGAGTCCACAGCAAAAGTGTTTGCAAAAGTAGATACATTGGAGATATATTAACTCCACCAAACTTAACTCATTTCTTGTCCCCAAGCAATTCAGTTGATAAAACTAAAAGTGATAAAGAAAACATTTACAAACTCTTTTGTTCTTTCTGATGTATATATGTTTACCTAGTGCTTAGCTTTTCAGCATAAATCATATGTAATCACATCCATGATAACAATTACGCATCATATTCAATCATGGCAATACATAAACAACTAGCAAGCAATAATAATATATCTCACATGCCAATAATTTGTCAAAACAATCATGATATAATATGGTCACATGGTATTTTGCTAGCACTTTCCGAGACCGCAAAACAAAAATACCGAGCACCTCTCAGGTTCAAGCAGCGACTAAACATTATAATTCAGAGTATAAAAGATCGAGTTCATGATCACATCCAATATTACCTAGACTCAATGCATAAGAATGACAATAGTGCTCTCCGGTCTGGTGCTTTTAATAAGAGGGTGATGACTCAACATAAAAGTAAATAGATAGGCCCTTCGCAGAGGGAAGCATTGATTTGCACAGGTGTGACACCTCAAGTTTTAAAACATGATTGAAGATATAATTTTTTGAGTGGCATTCTTTACTGTCAATGTTATGACAAAGGTTCTCACTATCATGCATGCTAAACTCATTATTGGTGGTTCCCAGATAGAATTGCAAGGTTTACTCCTATCCACCATCCATTCACAAACAATGGCCAGCTGAATTCACGGGTGTCCAACAACATATCAACTTTCCCAAGGAGTTTCGTTTAATTTATTTTTGATTATGTAGGATTGGGCATCCTTTTTACCAACCTCTCTCATGCAATGACGGTGAATAAACGCCCATCTTGAAAATAACTTACTTAGCATGGAAGATATTGATTGCCCCATCGCTCCATGAGCAGTACGAGTGCACAAAGCAGTTGTTTGTTTGAATATTTTAGAGGTGTCACATGCAAATTTACTTGGAACGACAGGGTAATACCGCTTATAGGTAGGTATGGTGGACTCATGTGGAATAACTGGGTTCAGGATTTTGGATGCACAAGCAGCATTTCCGCTTAGTACAGGTGAAGTTAGCAATAGATTGGGAAGTGACCAGATAGGGAGCAATAACGGTCATCAACATGCATTGTGAATAATTAACATTGTATATTAGCATAAGTAGGATATGAGCACTCTGAATTTAAACATCATGAAGGTTGCATTGGTTTTGAATCAACTAAATGCCTCCACATGGGCCATGTCAAATCGCTCGAACTACTCAGAGGGAAATACCATACTACCATACGACATCATAACTATTTTAGTGCATGTTGACACACAAGATAAATCATTATGAAATCCTAGCTATTTAAGCATGGCATGAAAAACTATGATATCTAATTGTCATCATAAATATGTTCACTCATGATATACTGAATCAAGATCGAATGAGCTAACATATTTACAAAAATGGAAAACAAGAAGAGTTCAGACCCGTTTACTTTGCCATGATCACTTCATCAAAAAAATTCATTATTGCCTTTCACTTTCACGACCGAATGATGTGATAAAAATAATAGTGCAGGAGTGTCATGGACTAAACTAGAATTTGCAAGGCAATTTCAAACAAAGGAGAAGACATGGTAATATTGGCTCTTCATTAGATCAAGAACGAAACATATGAGAGCCAGTTAACATTTTCATCACGGTCTTGTTCTTTCGAAGACTCAAAGAAAAGAAAAGAAATTCACAGAAAGACATTGGAAGTATTTTTGGAGGTTTTAATTTTTCTCACACGAAAATAAAACAAGTAAAGGGAAAACAAAAACAAGAAAAACTATTTACATGGAAAGCTGGCAACAAGTAAAGGAAATCTTTTTGTGTTTATTTTAATACTACACTAATTCAACGAGATAGAAAAACCGAAAAGATGTGAAAAATATTTTTGGATTTTTGAAAGTGTTTTTTCAAACGCACAAGAAGAAAGCAGAAAAATAAAATTAACATGGATTTACAATGAAAGAGAATGAACACCGACAATTTATACGAAGTGTGTGAACAAGAATGTAATGTCGGTGAGAAATACGTACTCCCCCAAGCTTAGGCATTCGAACAGCTTGGTAATCACCACTGATAATAGCCATCAGACCTGGGAAAATATTGTTGCTGGCGCACCTGAGCATACCATGTCTGGGCTTTAGCCTCTGCAATAGCCAACTTGTTCCGATAAGCAATTATGTCCTCTAGCATGACGGTATAACCATGCCTAGCATGATGATCAAACAAAGAATTTGCATGCAAGATAATAACATCACAATTTTGTATGCTGAACACTAAAGTGTAATGAAGGTGATGTGGTGGATGAGGTTCCTCAATAAACTGGTGCTCTATCATAGACCGATGGCCAAGATAAACTTTAGGCAATAAGTAAACGGTGAGGCGAAAATCGACATTAAAAATATTTGCCAATCGGGTGGCATAAATGCCACCATGAACCTTGCGTCTAATTTGATTATAATGCAGGAGGTGCACAACAATAGCTCCAAAGTTGTAGGTGTTATCACTATAAAGTGCATTGCATAAAATAACAAGAGTGGTAGCACTTAGACCACAACCCTCCTCCATAGCAATTATGCATTTTCCTATAAACAAAGAGATATATTGCACACAAGGAAAAGGCAAACTGGTGGCCCTAGAATTTGATACGCCCCTAGTTTATTGCAAAGTTAAGGTGAGGAGGAAATCCTCGAATTCCTCCGGCTTAGGGTCACTCATTCCCCCGACATAGGGAAGCAAGCAGATTTCACAAAACTCAGGCAGAGGTAACTCATAATGTTCATCATACAAATCAAACGAACCATGGGAGCATCAGGAGTACTAATTAAGTAGAAATTTTGCAAAAAGGAATTAGTGAGTAGATAGTATTTATTACACTCATCTATGAGGAAGCTCGTGAGCCCGGCATTTGCAACGAATTGCACAAATTCTTCATGAAAACCTGCTTCGTTCATGAAGGGAGTATGCGTCCATTCACACGGCCTAACTTTCGTGATGCGGAAAATGTTAATGTCGTGATCCTGTGTCTCCCTAAGAACTCCCTTCGGGATACGTCTTCAAGAACCCTTCCCTGAAGAACTCCTCCTAAAGAAGTTCATTTTCCTACGCAACAATTTATGAAATTTTTGGACCACAAGATTATATTAGTAAAACTTTTCAAGGTTGATAGTAACTACTCATATGGATGCCTAGAAGACATACCAAGCATTACCACTACTTGGAACTCAGAGAATTTAACATGCAGGCTGATTTTCAGTAGCACCAAGTGCAATATAATATGCAAAATATAGACCACTAAAGCAAAAACTAATTGGAGGAATGGAGGAGTCACATACCAAGGAGAAATTCCTCAAAACAGTTTTGGAAATGGAGTTCCGAGTAAAGAGATCAAAAAATTGAGTTTATAGAGGAAGAACACACGAAAGAGAGAGAAGAAGATTTTTTTTCTCGAGGTAGGTGATGAAGTAGGCTAAAAGGATAAGGCAGGGGGCCCTGTGGACCGCCCAAGTCATCAAGGCGCGACCAGGGGGTGGCCGCGCCCTATTGCCTTGGGGGCCATAGGTGCACCTCCCTCCTGCAATTTTTATGCCAAAAACTCTTAACTATTCCATAACAAATCATGTTAAAAATTTCTAGCATTCTGAGACTTTTTATTTTTGGGTCATTTTTCTATTGCACGGAAAACTAAGAAAACGGGATAATCATGGCATTTTAGTTTTCTTTAACTAAGAGAATAGAGAACCAACTTGTGATATCGAGAGTTGTGAATACTCAATTCATCAATCACATGTCTTTCAAAAAGGATCCATTAATAAGGTTGAACAAGTCTTATTAACAACCATTTTTTATTGACTTGAAACCAAAGAATATTCATATATCACTAGGTTCTCAATTGGGATTTGCATCTCCCCAACAATAAGATTGTAATATTTCTTCTTGCTAGTAGGAAGAGGGATTTTAAAGTCTCCAATGACAACCGTGGCACAAGGCTCAATGCCAGTAATATTATTGACCAAAGTTTGCTTCTTCGAAAAAGGCACGATATCTTGCTTACCATTGACATGAAAAGCAACCTTGCTTTTGTTGCAATCAATAACAACCCCTTCAATATTTAAAAAGGGTCTACCAAGGGGTGATCGATTGTCACACCCTGTGTCGGTACCACTTTGCCACATTATATTTTTACAAAATTTAGAACCATTCAAAACTTTTTCTGTGCTTGTGATGTTTGATCTAGTTGCTACTTGCTTTTGTGATTGGTTGGGTTTTAAATCACAAAAGTCATTCTTCTCTAAAGAACTCATCTCCTTGACCCCAAACCTTTTCCCAATGATCATGCCATGTGTATAGGACCAGAAACTATCTTTATACAATGTTATTTTAACCAAAAGGTATTTATTTACTTTAAGCTTTCAAAATCCCCTGAGTGGAGATTTGTACTACATGTCCACAATTTAGGAGAGATCTTTTACCCCAAATATATTATTTGGATCCTATTATCAAAAGGACTTCCCAAAACAACAAAATAATTATTTTAAAATTTATTTTCCTATTTTATTTAAATACTTCTTTATGAGACAAGAAATTGTATTTTATAGGGAGAAAATTGTTTTCTTATTTCAAAAATATTTGAGAAAAAAATAGGGAAACTCAGTGGACATATATTTTCCACATATTAGAGTTTCAACACATGATCATGTTCAAAATATTGGACAAAACCCGTGAAAACCCTTTCTGCATATTTAAAGCTTTGAAATATTTCCATAGGAAATATTCTTAATAAATTCCGAGAAAATTCTACCAAGTCACATATGAGTTATGTGATGATCCTACCAATTTTCATCTCAATCCAAATTCTTTTGGTTCACCAAAACATCCCAAAACTCTTTGTGACTAGAACCAAATTTGAGCAACTTTACATTGCCAAGTTTACACAATCGATCTCAAACTTTACAGGAGTGGTCTAGACCGCAAATAAGGATGCTACACAAAGTTGTGCATTTGTGAGGATATATTTTCCCGGCTAGGTCTACATAAATCTTGTTTTTTCCATTTCTAGTGTTCTTTATGTTTGCATTGCCAACTTTTCTCAAATGGGCTCAAACCTTGTGATCGACCTTGGTTTTATCCTATAATAAATCCTGGTAAATATCATGGCAAGTGGAGTATTTTTACTTTCCAAAACCAGCATCAAACACCTTCTAGTAGTTTGGTAAAAGATGTAATTTTACCCCTTCCACTATTCCTCTTCACTCCAAACTTTTACCACAACCCCACAATGCTATATTTTACCTCCAATAAGAAACTCCATCTCTGGTTCAGTGATTGTGGTGGGTAAAAACCCCAATTACCTCTCCGGTTTACCTTGGCAGAAGATTTTTTTCTCAATTTCCTTTTACCTCTCCCCCCTCCTTAGCACCCAAGCATCCAAAGAGCATATATGTATGCACCAGCAGCTAGAGGACAGTCCACGACATGCCCAGGGAAGTGTGAGGCAAATCTGGCATGCCAAAATACCGGCATGCCCCGCACTATAGCACATGCATCCCGAGGCCCCCCAAAAGCCTTGGGCAATGGTACCGTGTCCCCCGAGGCCCCCTTGGCTAACCTGAAGGCCACCTCTTCTCTCTCTCTCTCTAACAACCACTACATCGCATGCCTGCGCCGCCCAATTCGGCCAGCACGCACCCAAGCTCGGGGCCTGCCAGGAGCTTGCCCCCGCTTGCCTTCGTCACCTCCCTAACCCCAGACCACGTGCACGAAGTCCACAGACAAGCCCCGGAGCGCCCTCGTGACCCCCTAGTAGCTTCGGTGTTCCGGCCGTGGACGCAACCCACGGTGCTCCGGCGCCCGACTTCTTAAGGGCATCCCCGTGCCCTCTCTTACCCTCTGGACTCCACTTCCGGTACCCAATCGAGCCCCTGCAGCTCCTGAAGAGCCCCTAAACAATCTATGTTTGGGATCAACCGAGGCCCCGTCGTCTCGGCTCGCCAGAGTACGTGCAATACAAGCTTCATCCGCCCTTATTCTCTTCTCATCTGAGCTCCTTGAACGTCCATGGCCCTGTTGCACCTCCTCTTTCCTCCAATTACAGCCTAGGACGAGCAACTTGACCTCGAGTCGGAGCTCCGCCGCTCGGGTTTGTCATCCTTGTTGAAACCGTCACCGCCTACGACAAAGTCCACCTCCCGGGGAAGCGCTCTAGCCTCCTGAGGACGCCCGTGTCCTCGACACCTCAAGCCGCTGCCAGAAACTCCACCAGTGAGCTCTCTCCCTCCCCTGTTTTGAGGTTGAAGTCGACCCTAGGCGGGGCCCGTCTGTCAGCCTCCTCCTCCTCTCTCTCTCCCGCTGACCACTCGGACCCGCTTGTCAAGTTCGACCTTGGGTGCGGCGGGCAAGTGGAGGCGTACTCCTCCACCCCGACTTCGACGTGGCCCCTGACCGCCAGCCGGTGTGCGTGGGCCGAGGCCGAGCCCAACTGTATCTGTTGTGGCTTCCAGTCGGTAGCATTTTGTCTATCTTTTCGCTTTTTTCTATTTTAGGAGAAATTTCCAAAATTCCCTAGGATTAAATATAGGTCCATATTCAGTGATTTCAACTCCTATAAATTTCTGAAAACCCACTTATTTAATGGTGCCACTTGTGTAAATTTTACATAAAGTTTTCTACATTGTTTTATTTAAAAGACTAGTTTTGAATAATTTAACTATCTGTTAAAATGTTTTTTGACACTTTATGCACTTCAAAACCCAAATCCAATATTTTTTGCAAACTTGCATTGTTGAAATTTTTAGGAAGAATTTATTTCCTCTATTTTTGTCGTGGTCTTATTATTCCCATTATAATTGTGATGATAGATTGCGTTGTTGATGAAGGACTTGGACCAAAAGACTTTGAAGACCCTAGAGATTTGTTGAGTGGGGCAGGGAGTCCTTTGACCATGACTATGAAACCACTTTTATGCATGTTACATGTCACTTTATTTCATTGGATCTGAATCATGTTGAATCGGTGACCACCTTGGTGGGTTGTTCCCGATGTTTCCTCGTTGATACTTGCACTGAGCATAACCCTACCTTCCAATGAGTGTTGTGCCGGTGGGAAGTACTTAGGATGCTAAAGTAGTTGCTACGCAAGTGGGATGGGAATATGCATGGTGATGGAAAATAAATAATTTCAAAGACTTTTCGAAAACCCCGTCGGGTGCCACTAATGCGTGAGGGAGATGATGTTGAGCTAGGTGACCACTTTAGAAAGAACTGATGTGCCGTAACAAGTCGCGTGTGTGTGTCTTTCATAACGGATTAGATTTAAGATTTGTCGACCATCTCGACATTACATGTGCGTCCATGATACCTCCATATGGGATGGGGTTTTGTTGATTACCTTGGTTGATGCTAGGAGAGAGCCCGCATTACAAGTGGTGGGAGGGCTAGAGTTACACTCCCGATACAGGGTCGTTCCAAATAGGGCGATCATGGACTGTTTTCACACACACCAGGCACACCGTTGTGTCCCCTTAGGGATGGTACAATCTTGAGCGAGGCTCGTATGATGTACATCATGAGGATGTGGGCCAACGAGTGGACTCTTTGTTTAGTAGTGCCAGGAGAAATGCATTGTTTGGGTACTTACCTCGGGTATGTAATATACTGCGAGTCGTGGATGACACGGAAGTTCCCCAAGTCTTGTGGGTACAACGCGCAACCTCTGCAGAGCGTAAAACTATTCGAATAGTCATGTTCACGGTCAAGGTTAGTTGGGCGGTGCTGCTTAAACTACGTCCAGATTTTCTCACAAACTTGGTGGGTGTGTGTGAGAAAAATGATAGTTGAGGTAAGTCATGTGGCTTGACATGATAGCGGAACATGAGATGTTCCTACCCTATTTATGTTGATGTCTATGACTTGTTCTCAAGGATATCGGTTACTTCATGATGCATGCCTTCCTATGTTGGTGATCATGTCATTACACTTAAAACTAGCTTTATGCAACTTACCTACTTAGTGCTATATCATGCATTGTTATTGCCTTGTTCCACAATTGGGTTGCTTGCGAGTAAATTCAAAATAATTATTCGCTTGACATTGGTAATTTAATTGGCCATGCATGGACGAGCAAGAATATGGAGAAGAGTCCGTTGGTGATGAACATGCGAACTAGGATGCTTCCCAGTCACAATGCATGTATGGTTAAGGCATATGGCATGGGTTCACGCTCTCATTCAGGATTACCGCTGCTTGTTTAGTTTGGTGCGTTGGCCTTCATGGTCCTTATTTGTATCAAACGGTATGAATTGATGTAAGACTCTTGTTATTCAGCTTTTGTGTGTTCAATGAGCATTGATCTCTCGGATTAATGTACAAGTGCATTCAGTGATCATGACTTATCAGTTGGGGTCCCTTCAGATGGCCACTGTACCCAAAGAACTCCTAGCATCCGGCTTTCCCCTACTCCTTGAGGATTGCCTCCAGAAGTGCTAGTTCCATCGAACACCCGTTTTGCTCCACCACGAGCACTGGTTGATTCCACCATGAAGGAGTACCACGTCGATGTGGTCGTAAAGGCAAGCGAATCCCCAATGAGTTTGTTCTTTGAAGGACCATATATGGAAAACCTGGCATTAGCCGGTAATACAGATGCACGGAAGGCACTCATCCACCATCAAGAAATCATCCCAGAGATGGCTGACGAGTCAGCTGCAAGCCACTTTCCTTTCCAGAAGGATGATATTATCGAGAGTTGGACGTTGGTCCCATCCAAGGAGGATGGAACGCCACTCAGATTCCAGACCTACTTCCCCCTCTCCACTGACAGTCTGGCACAGAACCTGATTAAGGAGTCCCTGAAGCTCTGCAAGGAACTTCACCACACTCGTGAGCTACTCCGACAAGCCAAGACGAAGCTAGGCAAGATGAAGAAGGAGGTAGCCCCCAAGGTACGACCGGCTATCGCTTATAGAGGAGGATCACCCCGAGCTAGAGATGCACCCACATGTTGTCGTCGATGAGTGTGAAGGACTATCATGCACTCTTCATTGACCCACCGGCGAAGCGTCGTCGGGATGGACCTCCTCGTCCTCCAACCCCCTCGAATTGAGACGATGTACGTACGGATGATGACTTGGAGGAAGACCCAGAGGAGCGTGAGTACGAGACTGAGCACTCCACCACTTGAGTCTGAGACCCCGCCCCCTAAGGTAGGATAAGTCATGTATCACTCATGTGAAGTCGAGTTCGTGTAATGGTTCATATGAAACCATGTGTGCTTGTTGTTTGTTTTGTTCTTTGTTTTTGATGCAAGTTGTGCTTTTGCCTTAGGCAATATGTAAGCGACTACATTACCCTCTTACCATGATGGTATGTGTTTGGTATTTCGACCTTTGTTTTATCACACTTGCACAATACCAAACCCCTTATGCACATTTTTCCTCTCGATGCTTTTCTATTGCCTATTTTAGATGATTGACTTGGTTGCTCCAAATAGGATGGTGACTGCTACCCGCACTAGCACTTTTTGCAACCCCAGCACCGACAACCCTAGGCAGCAGCCTTGGGCTGGTAGGTCTGCTCAGGGAGACCTTGTGTTAACAAGGATTTTAGCTCCTTTCAAGGAACCCGCGGGTCCTGATGCTTCGGCCTCGGAAACCGTGGATCCCGCCACTGGGACGACCTTCGCCCCTAATCCGGCCTTAGAGCCTCATGTGTTCAACATGCCTAAACTCGTCTCAGTCGAATACACTCCAGAGGTGACCTTGAGCGCCGCCGGGGCATTAATAACACGGGCTAACCCCGAGCTCATGAACGGTATGAACTCCGCCCAAACCCGGGTACTGCACAAACTACTCAACCGGATCCAAGCCATGGTCATGATGAAAAATCAAGCCACGATCTACAATCAGATCGGACATAGACCTGACGACAAGGAAATTCACGCCCCGCCCATCACGCATCTGGTCAACATTGTCGAGTGCCCATTTAAGGGCTCCCCGCACCAACTACCGGAGTTAAGGATGGCGTACATCCTGACCACTGATCATCCAAACTTACCCAAGTATCTATCTTGCGCCGACTATATTTTTGGGCCAGTGGTTGATCCGGTACGTGACCTAGTCGGGGGAACGCCCACCGAGATCTCAAACCCACAACTCACGGGAACTCAAAATCTTATACCACCCACGACCCAACTCGAACATAAATCTTATCCCACCCACGACACAAAAGAACATAAAGCAAAGTTGTCTTTACAAATATTGTAGATCCAATGGCCAACGCACGTGTCAACCTCAATTTCAATGCTTTCCTAGAGAAAAACAAGCTGAAAGATGATGGTAGCAACTATGCGGACTGGGTCCGCAACTTGAAGCTCGTCCTAATTGAATCCAAGAAGTATTATGTCCTTGATGCATTGCTAGGTGACCCTCCTGTTCCTGCGGCAGCCCAAGATGTTCAGAACGTCTGGCAAGCACGGAGTGATGTCTACTCTCTGGTTAGGTGTGGCATGCTATACAGTTTAGAACCGGGACTCCAAAGGTGTTTTGAGCAACACGGAGCATATGAGATGTTCCAGGAGCTGAAGCTAGTTTTTCAAGCTCATGCCCGGGTCGAGAGATATGAAGTCTCCGATAAGTTATTTAGCTGCAAGATGGAGGAGAACAGTTTTGTTAGTGAGCATATACTCAGAATGTCTGGGTTGCACGGTCGTCTGACTCAGCTCGGAGTCGAACTTCTGGATGACGTTGTAATTGACAGCCCCACCAAGCTACAAGGGTTTTGTGCTGAACTACAACATGCAAGGGATGGAGAAGACCATTCCCGAGTTGTACTCGATGCTGAAATCTCCAGAAGTAGAAATCAAGAAGGAGCATCAAGTGTTGATGGTCAACAAGACCACCAGTTTCAAGAAGGGCAAGGGTAAGAAGAACTTCAAGAAATACGGCAAAGCCGTTGTCGCGCCCGGTAAGCCAGATGCCGGGAAGAAGAAAAAGAATGGACCTAAGCCTGAGACTGAGTGCTTCTATTGCAAGGGAAAAGGTCACTAGAACCGGAACTGCCCCAAGTACTTAGCAGATAGGAAGGCCGGCAACGTCAAAGGTATATGTGATATACATGTTATTGATGTGTACCTTACCAGCGCTCGTAGTAGCTCATGGATATTTGATACCAGTGATGTTGCTCACATTTGCAACTCAAAGCAGGAACTGTGGAATAAACGGAGGCTGGCTATGGACGAGGTGATGATGCGCATCGGGAATGGCTCCAAGGTTGATGTGATCGCCGTCGGCACGCTGCCTCTACATCTACTTTTGGGATTAGTTTTAAATCTTAATAATTGTTATTTAGTACCAGCTTTGAGCATGAACATTGTATCAGGGTCTTGTTTAATGCGAGAAGGCTACTCATTTAAGTCAGAGAATAATGGTTGTTCTATTTATATGAGTAATATGTTTTATGGTCATGCTCCGCTGGTGAATGGTTTATTCTTGATGAATCTCGATCGTGATGTTACACATATTCATAGTGTGAATACCAAAAGATATAAAGTTGACAATGATAGTCCCACATACTTGTGGCACTGCCGCCTTGGTCATATCGGTGTTAAGCGCATGAAGAAACTCCATACTGATGGACTGTTGGAGTCTCTTGACTTTGAATCATTTGACACACGCGAACCGTGCCTCATGGGCAAGATGACTAAGACTCCATTCTCAGTAATAATGGAGAGAGCAACCGACTTATTGGAAATAATACATACTAATGTGTGTGGTCCAATGAACGTTGAATCTCGCGGTGGCTATCATTATGTTCTCACTCTCACCGATGATTTGAGTAGGTATGGGTATATCTACTTGATGAAGCACAAATCTAAAATGTTTGAAAAGTTCAAGGAATTTTAGAGTGAGGTTGAGAATCAACGTGATAAGAAAATAAAGTGTCTACGATCTGATCGTGGAGGAGAATATTTAAGTCACGAGTTTGGCACACACCTAAGGAAATGTGGAATTATTTCACAACTGACGCCGCCTAGCACATCGCAACGTAACGGAGTGTCTGAAAGTCGTAATCGCACATTATTAGATATGGTGCGATATATGATGTCTCTTACCGACTTACCACTATCATTTTGGGGATATGCATTGGAAACTGCAGCATTCGCTTTAAATAGGGCATCGTCTAAATCCATTGAGACGACACCGTATGAATTATGGTTTGGCAGGAAACCTAAGCTCTCGTTTCTAAAAGTTTGGGGCTGCGATGCTTCTGTGAAGAAACTACAACCAGAAAAGCTCGAACCCAAAGCGGAGAAACTCGTATTCATAGGATACCCTAAGGAAACTATTGGGTATACCTTCTATCTTAGATCCGAAGGTAAAATCTTTGTTGCCAAGAATGGATCCTTTCTAGAGAAAGAGTTTCTCTCGAAAGAAGTAAGTGGGAGGAAAGTAGAACTTCATGAGGTAATTGTACCCCCTCTCGAACCAGAGAGTAGCGCGGCGTGGGAAATTGTTCGTGTGGCGCCTACGCCAACTGAAAAGGAAGTTAATGATGATGATCATGAAGCTTCGGATCAAGTTGCTACTGAACCACAAAGGTCCACTGTAAGTGCATCTTGTGCCCCTTAGTGATTTTGGTGGTTTGAAGACTTATAGGTTAAGTATCTAATGTGTTTGTGAGTGTACACAGGATCTATAAGTCATTGAGGAGTTTGAGATATTTGAAGAATATCGACCCCTAAAAATATATGTCTTCAGTTGAAGAAATTGGTCTGAAGCTGAAGAAATGAATCGCGAGGAATCTGCGATGAAATTGATATTCCTCATGAATATACTGATATTGAGAAGACCGGTGGTTCCTGAATAAAATCATTCTGAAGAATTTGAAGCATGAAGATTTACACCTTCTGTTTTACTTTCTTCGCATTTGAGTAATAGGAACACCGTACTGTTAAAGGGGGTCGAAGTTACACTATGGAATGAATTTCCTCATGATGCTCAACCCAAGCCTAATCCTACCAAAAGCCTCAAGTGAGGAATATGAGTGACATGAGGACTCTCACAGTTGAGGGTTCCGACCGTTTCGATAGCCACGCCAAGTCACTGGTCTTATCCACTCCAACGGTCATATTATTTAAGGGCATTAGTGTCAAATCATGTCGGGATGCTCCCAGGCTATAAATAGCCACCCCCACAACCACTAGCTAGTTGGCTGCTCCGTTAGAAACTGACACTTGTCATAAGAGCAACCCAAATTCCTCAGAGTCTTCGAGAGTAATTCATTAGTGAGGAAATACACCATCCACCGAAACCACAAACCAAACCTAGTGATTGAGCATCACTGAAGAAGTTGTTCCTGTGTGGGACTGAAGCCTTTTACCTTTGAGGACTGTGCATCCTCCAGACGGTTAGGCGTCATGGTCTAGAATGTTCCAGCAGTTAATTGTGGATCGTCGAGTGACCAAGTTTGTGAGGGTTTGGAAGTCTGCCCTGAAGACTTACCACGAGTGCTGGGCGAGGACTGTGTGTCCTTAGCTCAAGGAGAATATGGTAGGGACTGTGTGTCCCGGGACTGGGTGTCCTTTGGTTTCAATACCAAGCCGCTCCAAACCAGATGTACGACTGTCACAGCAGTTGGAACTGGGTCATCAACGACTGTCTTCACTGAGAAACGGATTCTAATTCCTCAACTCTTTACTTTCCCTGTATTGTGCGTTGATGACTTTCACTGTGACTATTTGAAGAATTTGCTGAAGACTTTCTCTGAATTTCCTCAACCCCAAATTCTTCACATTAGTTAATCCTCATCTGTGTTCTGCGTGCCTGCTCACTGTGCAATCTGTTTTCACATTCTTCACTCTGAAATACTGCGGTTGTGAACGTTTGCATGTCTGATCCTTTACTGTTTCCGCTGTAAGTTAGTCATCAGTGAGGAATTTCCTCAAAAGGAATTTCCTCAGTGATGAAATTCTAAAAATCTCCTATTCAACCCCCCCTCTAGTCGATATAACACACTTTCAATTGGTATCAAAGCAAGGTACTCCCTTGTTCTGTGTGATTTTGGTTTAACCACCTGGAGTTTTAGTTATGTCGACTGCAGGCATGTTTAAGGTGACTGTAGCATGTCCTACGTACGAAGGAAAGAACTTTCCCTTCTGGAAGAACAAAATGCAAATGCATTTACAAGCTATTGATAATGATCTCTGGTATATTGTGGAAAATGGCGTCCCCATCATCTCTGCCAGTGTCACTGCGGCTGATGTGAAGAAATTCAAGCAACTCGATTCTCAAGCGAAGAACATCATCTGTGGCCATCTGAGCCCAGGCCAGTTTGGAAGAGTAATTGCTTTGGGCTCTGCAACACTGATCTGGGAGAGACTGTGCAAGGTAAATGAAGGAGTATCAACCCAGCGTGACTCTCGTGTTGATATTCTTCGCAATCTCTTCAATCGCTTCAAGAGACATGACAATGAAAGATGCCAAGACACTTTTGATCGCCTCACTGACATATCAAATGAACTACAAGCACTGGGAGCTCGAGACATCACAGATCACGAAGTTGTGAAGAAACTGCCGAGGTCTTTGAATTCTTCATTTGATACTTTAGTTCTGATGATTCAAGAAAGACCAGACTACAAGATGCTGGATCCAGCTGATATACTTGAAAGGCTAAATACTCATGAATTCCAGCTAGAAGAAAAGAGAGATCTATATGGACAAAGCTATTCCAGACCACGTGCACTGAAGGCTAGAGCAATTTCCTCATCTGAAGAAGAAGACACAGATGACAACATTTGTGACCCTGAAGACTTTGGACACGAGCTTGCAATGCTTGTGAGGAAATTCCAGATATTTACATGACGTGGCCAGTTCGGTAAATCTTCAAGAAGAGACATGAGGAAATCAGAATCTTCATCTGAGGACTACAAGAAACGAACCTGTCACAAGTGCAAGAAATCAGGTCATTACATTGCTGATTGTCCCCGTTGGGGAAAGGAATCAAAGAAGAAGAAATACAAGGATGACAGTTCTGATGACTCGAAGAAGAAGAAGAAATCTTCAAAATCCTCATCTTCAAAGCCCTCATCACACAAGAAGACTAGTTTCAGAAAGGCTCGGGCACTTATTGGCAAGGAAATGGACTCCGAGGCAGAATCAGAGGAAGGAGATGAAGAAGAAGGTTCTGAAGAAGACTCAGAATCTGGACAGGCTAGTCTTGCACTAGCAACCACTTTCGTCAGCAAGTCAATCTTCAATCTTGAAGAAAATGATTGCACCATCCATACTGATGACTATGCTGATGACTTCGCTCCAACCTATTGCTTCATGGCAAAGGGTTCGAAGGTACCAAATAACGCCTCCTCCTCTGATTCAAGTGACTGTGAACCTAATGATTATAAGAAACCCAGTTACAGTAAACTTGCTATCATTGCCACTAAACAAAAAACTGCTCTGGAAAAGCTTCAGAAACTGCTAGACAAAAGTGATGATCTGTTGAATGATGAAATGAACCTTACCCAAATCCTCACTGATGACATGAAAAGTCTTCAGTCTAGATTTGATAATCTTCGGGATCGTTATGATACACTCCTCATTGATCATGAGAAGCTTTCCTATGAATTTCTTGAAAGGAAGCTTGATCTTGAGAAGCTGAGGATGTCTCATGATGATCTTCGTATGGAAAATGATTCATTACTAGCTCAACAGATCAGCGCTAGTCAAGTTGAATTTATTCCTCCATGTCTTAAATGCATTGAATGCGAAACTGCTAATTCCTCACCAGAATCATCAAATGCTACCATTGCTACAAATTCTTCAACTGCACCTGTTGTGTCTATTTCCTCACTTGAGGAAAACACAAATGTTACTGATGAAAATGCAGGGTTGAAGGAATTGTACATGACAGGCATGTACAAAAGCCTCAAAGGACATCAAACCCTTTGTGATGTGCTCAAAAAGCAGATCTTGAACAGGAACCCGAGGAAAGAAGGAATTGCCTTTGAGAGGAAATTAAATGCTGATGGATCTTATTGGAAACCTGAGCAGTATCCCAAAACCTCATGGGTTGCAGCTATTGGGCCTCCTTTTGATCCATCTAATCTAACTGGTTTTTCATGTGAATTATCCTATTCCTCGGATGAGTCATTTGATTCCAACTATAAACTATTCAAAAATCAATCTGGTGAAGTATTTGCTCGATATGTTGGAACTAACTGCAGGAACGGCCCTCCTCTGAGGAAAATCTGGGTTCCCAAAAGTTGTCTTGAAAATCTTCAGGTGAATGTCCTCATGACACCACCACTGAAGTATCTGAACCCCAGATCAAATTCCTCAGGAGGACCAAAGTCTTCAAGAGGATTAAAATCCTCAACTGGTCAAAACTATGCTCGTACCCATGCTTATGCGTCTAACATGCAGGGAAACTACAAGGAATATGAATATTAGCGTTACTCCTCAAATCATTATGTTCATAAAACCTCAAACCAGTTCTCTGCATATTCATATGAGTACTTTAATCCCCCTACTGTTAAGAGAAGTGCATTAGCTTCAATGCCACCTTTCTCATATGGTGCTCGCAGGATGATGAACGCTTTGCCACCCCTTCAGATGTGGGTGGTGAAGAAAGCAAACTAATCACTTCTGCATGTCAGGTCTCCAGATGAAAATCATCATCTAAAGAATTTGCTGGAGACCTGAGGAAATGCTTGATAGGACGCAAGCTAATGATTGATGAAATAGAAATATTTCACATGTCCTTACATTTCTGTGATGATGAAATTACTAATCTGATGAAATTAGTATCATATTCTTCAAGTCTGAAGCATATGAGATGGTAAGCTGTACTAATTCATCTGTAGGATGACAAACCCAAGAATACTGAGTGGGTTCTTGATAGTGGCTGCACACATCACATGACTGGTGATAAAAGCTTACTGATGAATATGCCACTAACTCCATCACCTCTGAAGAAAATCACATATGCTGACAAAGGTAAAAGCAAGGTATTGGGACTTGGCAAAGTGGCTATTTCCAAGGATAGGCATATGGACAAAGTGATGCTTGTTGAATCCCTTGGTTTTAACCTTATGTCAGTCTCAATGCTTTGTGATCTAGATATGATTGTTATCTTTGGTAGATATAGATGTGTAGTCATCATGGAATCTGACAGATCCAAAGTCTTCGAAGGTGTAAGAAGAGGGGATTTGTACATTGTTGATTTTTCTACAGGTCCTCAACCAGCCACTTGCTTACTAGCAAAAACCTCAGAAGGATGGCTGTGGCACCGAATACTAGGTCATGCAGGCATGAGGAATTTACACACGCTCGCGAAGAAGAAGCATGTCATCGGCATCGAATCAGTCAAATTCCTCAAGGATCATCTCTGCGGTGCTTGTGAATCTAGGAAAATGACCAGATCCAAGCATCCCTCCAAAACCATCATGACCACTACACGTCCATTCGAATTGCTTCAAATGGATTTATTTGGACCTACTCACTATGCCACACTAACCAATGCAGCATCTTTATATGGCTTCGTCATAGTTGATGATTATTCCAGATATACTTCGGTACATATCATAGTGTATAAAACTGAAGTGCAGGACATCTTCAAACGATTTTCTTCAAGGGCCTCGACGAACTTTGGCATCAAGATCAAACATATCAGGAGTGATAATGGAACCGAGTTCAAAAACACTGGTCTTGATGATTATCTTGATGAACTTGGTATTACTCACGAATTGTCTCCTCCTTATACTCCTCAGCAGAATGGTGTCGTCGAAAGGAAGAACAGGACTCTGGTTGAAATGGCTAGAACTATGCTTGAAGAATATCAGACTCCTCGTCACTTTTGGCCTGAAGCAATCAACACTGCATGCCATATCATCAACGGGGTATATCTTCACAAATTCCTCAAGAAAACCTCATATGAACTCCTCACTGACAAGAAACCCAATGTAAGTTATTTCAAAGTCTTCGGTGCAAAATGCTGGATTAGAGATCCTCGCCATAGCTCAAAATTTGCACCTAAGGCACATGAAGGTTTTATGCTCGGTTATGGAAAGGACTCGCACACTTACAGAGTCTTCAACAACTATCACAACAAAGTTGTTGAGACTGTAGATGTGCGGTTCGATGAAACTAATGGCTCGCAAAGAGAGCAATTGCCTTCTGATCCAGATAAGTTGTCTCCTGAGGAAGCAATAAAGCTCAAGCCTACTGAAGACATTGTCCCCACTGAGGAAATTGGTGAAGAAACGATCCCCGTCGCTGATAAAAACCAAGAAGATGCTCCTGAGGAAACTGCACCAGCACCACTTCCTCAGCCCAGACAAAATCCTCAACCAGCTCATCCGAGGATTGCGAACGAAGTAGAACTTGACAAAATCCTCAACGACATCAACACGCCAGGTCCTCTCACTCGTTCAAAAGCTTCACACTTAGTTAACTTTTGTGGGCACTTTTCCTTTGTATCCATCACAGAACCCTCAAAAGTTGCTGAGGCTTTTCTGGAACCGGAGTGGATCCAAGCTATGCAAGACGAACTTCTTCAATTCAAGCTGAATGACGTATGGGAGCTCGTCAAACGACCAGATCCTCGCAAGCACAACATCATCAGCACCAAGTGGATTTTCCAAAACAAGCAAGATGAGGACGGTCAAGTGGTGAGGAACAAGGCACGACTTGTAGCCCAAGGCTACACCCAGGTTGAAGGAATAGACTTCGATGGAACTTTTGCACCTGTTGCTAGACTTGAAGCTATTCGAATACTACTTGCTTATGCTAATCATCATAACATCACCTTATATCAAATGGATGTGAAAAGTGCATTCCTCAATGGTAAGCTTGAGGAAGAAGTATATGTTGCTCAGCCCCCAGGTTTTGAGGATCCAAAGAATCCAGACAAAGTCTTCAGACTCAAAAAGGCTCTGTATGGCCTCAAGCAAGCCCCTCGGGCATGGTCTGATACATTGAAGGAATTCCTCATGAAGAAAGGCTTCAAACCTGGTTCACTCGATCCAACTCTTTTCACAAAATCCTATGATAATGAGTTGTTTGTATGTCAAATATATGTCGATGATATCATATTTGGATGTACTGACAAAAGATACAGTGATGAATTTGCCTACATGATGAGTGAAGAATATCAGATGTCCATGATGGGGGAGCTGAAATTCTTCTTAGGTCTTCAAATTCGTCAACAAAGCAATGGAATCTTCATATCACAGGAGAAATACCTCAAGGATGATCTGAGGAAATTCGACATGCACGAATGCAAAGGTGCCAAGACTCCAATGCCTACCAACGGCCACCTCGGCACTGATGAAAATGGTAAAGATTTCGATCAGCAGGTATATCGTTCTATGATTGGATCTTTATTGTATCTATGTGCATCTAGGCCAGATATAATGCTTAGTGTTTGCATGTCTGCACGTTTTCAAGCAAAACCGAAGGAATCACACCATAAGGCTATGAAACATATTCTTTGATACTTAGCTCACACGCCAACACTAGGATTATGGTATCCCAAGGGCTCAAATCTTCATCTGGTAGGGTATTCTGATTCTGACTATGCTAGTGACCGTGTGGATCGCAAGTCAACTTCTGGCACATGCCATTTCCTCGGAAGATCACTCGTTTGCTGGTCCTCAAAGAAGCAGAACTGTGTATCACTCTCCACTGCCGAAGCTGAGTACATTGCTGCTGGTTCTTGCTGTGCTCAATTCCTATGGATGAAGCAAACCCTCAAGGACTACGGCATCAACATGAAGAATGTGCCTCTCTACTGTGACAATGAGAGTGCTATCAAGATTGCATACAACCCAGTACAGCACTCGAAGACCAAGCACATCCAGATTCGTCATCATTTTCTTCGGGGCCATGTCCTCAAGGGCAATATCCTCATCGACCATATGAAGACTGATGATCAACTGGCAGATATCTTCACTAAGCCCTTGGATGAGAAAAGGTTTTGCAAGTTGCGGTGTGAGCTAAATATCTTAGAGTCTTCAAATGTTTTGTAAAAACATGCACACATCCTAATACTTATGCAAAGTTGATGACTTAGATGTGCAACACATGATGAATCGATTTTCTTCAACTGATGAAGAATGTCACTCTGAATGTGAAGAAATTAACGAAGAAATTGATTCTCAGGGCCCTACGACAATTGTACGCGGCGTGTGTAATCAACATTCTTATATGGTGGGTAACGCCACCGCCCAATGTGAAATTCCTCAAGTTGATTTTCTTCAAATAATCAATTTCCTCACAATGCGTTTTTCTTCAAAACAGTTGTTCTTCATTGTGATGATTTATTACAAAATCTTCAAAGACACTTGATGACTTTCATTTGACTAGATAGACTGTGATTTCTAGTCCTCAACAGCATTCACTTATTGCTATTTCTTCAAGTTGATGTTTCTGCTAAGTGAATGTGATCAGACCCTACTTTCCCTCTATGATATACTTATCCAGTCTATTCAATTCTTCATATGCGTTCTACTTGAAACTTTGTTCAAAATCCTCACTGCATCCTTGTGAGCTGATGATTTTGTAACGACAATCCTCAAATCTTCAAAAATTGTTTCTTTAAAGGCACAGTAACTGAACCCCCACTTCCCACGATCGGATAACCATGATCTCCACTATCTCCACCGCATCATACGGGAGCTACACGTGTCCTGCGAAGACGTAGAGGCAGGGGCTATTTGGTCCGACATTCTCGCGCCAAAAGTAACTTTTGGCTATAAATATGTCCTTATCCCCCTCGGCATCCTCTTCTTCGCCTCATCGCTCTCCTGCCACAGCACACTCCACCGAACCCTAGCGCCACCGCTGGTAGTCTCGTCGCCGGTGAGGAAGAGCTTCACTGCCTCAACTTCTCCGTCGCCGAAACCATGCTGGAGTCGGACCATCTTCGTCCACCGCCGCCGTAGACGTCCTCTGTCGCCACGTTAGGGTGCATTGGACACTCGAACGAAGAGACTCTCCCACACACAACTTTCTGTGTTCTTCGTGCGCACCTTCCAGGGTAAATATATCCCATTTTTACAGCAAGTTAGATCTAAAATTTTACATCTTCTATGTGGAATCTTTTTTTCCACAAGATACGATGCGCATTTGATTCCTCAAACACTACCTATCACCACAGTCATTGATGAACTATGCTAAGCATCTAAGATTTTCACGAGATTCCTCAATTGTGCGAATTTTCGGATATGTACAACTCTGGAACCCAAGAACAGTATGCTTAGGCAAATTCCTCAACCACTAGTTATATTCCTCAAACTGTCAAAAAAATTCATTTTCTTCAAATCTGAGAACGCATATGACCTCTCCAAATTCCTCGCAACTATACTCTGTTCACAGGTACACACATGTCAGCTCATGAATCTCTCGGTTCTCATCACATTAACTCATTTGCAGCGTTTCTGGAAGAAACTCTTCAAGGCTCATCAGAATCCTCAAGAGTTCAAAATCATCAGCAAAATCCTCAACTGAAGAAAATGGAGGAAGACAGAAAACAGAAGGGAGGAAAGAAACTTGAGCAAAACACAGCTGCTGATATCCCTGAGGACATTTACTTGGACTATTGCACGCCCGATGAAAATGAGACAATGGCCAAGAGAAAGATACGATTGCAGAAGATTGAACGCCGATGGGCGAAGGAATGGAAGGAGTACAGGTTTGTGACTCCCAAATATGTGAAGAAATTCGCTTTGAAGCCTCCTGGCAGAAGGGCCCCACTTGAGGATCATCAAGTAGCACATCCCTCAAGCCTCATGACAATTGATGACTATCCAGATGAGAAAGAAAAGCATCTGGCCAAGCTCAAGAAGCAGGCAGAAGCTGCAGTGAGGAAATTTAATGAATCCTTAGCTGCTGCCTACGGTGCTGCTAATTCCTCAGCTGCAGAAACCTCAGGCTCAGAAATTCCTCAGATGCAGTATGTGCCATCAAAGCCAAGGGCTCCAAAGCCTCAAGAGAAGTCTGCTCAGGCTTCTGTCACAAAACCCTAAGCACCAAAACCCTCATTACCAAAACCCTCAACACCAAAACCATCAGCGCCAAAGCCCTCAGCACCAATCTCCTCAGTATCAAAATCCTCAGCTCCAACCCCAAAGCCTCGAGAGAAACCAGTAGAGAAGCAAGTCGTGAAGCCTACGATCGCCAGCTCCAGCTCCTCACTCCCAGCTGCAACCATCTCGGAGACAAAGTCTTCAACACCTCTTGTGAAGACTTTGGTAACTGCTGAACGTGCACCTCTGCCAAGCCCCAGCAAAATCATCACAGTCCCGTCTGCATCATAGGGAAGTGATGAATTTGATAATGAAACTCTGCAAGCCATCATCAGAAACAAGCAAGAAAGAGTAGCTCAAGCATCAGGCAGTGCCATTCCTCTGGCCATGGACCCCAAGGTCCTCCTTGACTACATCAATATCTGGTATGAGGACCCAAACACTCCTATTGATGATTTGAAACTTCCCCCTGGCATCAGCCACATGGTGGCCACCTTCATAAATGAAGCCAAGTGGAAAGAACAGCAGGCCAGGCAGGCAAAGGTTGCAAAGATCAAAAAGGAGAAATTCCTCAGGCAGAATCTCCTCAAACTGACTCCTGATGCACTGGTGACAACACAGGCAGAGCTGCAGAAATTGACTGACAAGTACGCCAAGCTGTCAGATCGCAAAAGCCTCAAGAGCAATTTCATCAAGCTGGCCACTAGTGCAGTTGATGATTACAACAAGAAGGTCGCACCCCCAGCACCAACTCCTCAGCCCTTGGTTGAGGAGCCAGCAGATGAATCTCCTCATGAGGAGGAAACTCCTCAAACTGAGGAAGTACACCAAGAGCACCGTGTTGATGAACCGGCCATTGAAGAAATCATCATGGAAACTCCAACTGATGAAATTGTTGCCGCTGATGAGACTGCTCCTGTTCCAGCTGCTTCATCAAAGCAGGCTGATGACTCTGTTCCAGCTGGTTCCTCAATACCAGCTGAAGAAACTGTAGAGAGAACACCTTCACCAAAAGCTTCAAAGGTGAAGAAGATGATACCGTCTGCATCAGACGTGAAGAAAACAAGGGCTGCTGAAAAGGAAGCCAAGAAGAGAAAAGCCTCCTCGGCAGTAGAAGAAACAGAGGCAAAGCGCCTCAAAGAAATTGAAGAAACTGCTCCTCTGGACCCTGTGCCCTTGAATGTCGCTCCTTTTTATGAGATGGTCGTCATTGATGACCCAGCTACAAAGGCGGATGAGGAAATGAAGGATGTCGCCCCTGAGGAACACACTAACAAGGAAATTCAGATAGACGACGGTCCTCAACCTCTTATTCCTCAGACAGAAAATGTTCAAGCATCAGCTGCACCAGCTGAAGAAACTGCCTCTGCCACAAAGCCAGCTGAGGAAAAACAAGCTGAAAATCCTCAAGCTGACGAAATTCAACACTCTGAGCAGACTCCTCAAGATGAGGAACAGGCTGATCCAACTCCTCCAACTGAGAAAGAAGCAGAAATTCCTCAGCCTGAAGCTCAGCCAGAGCAAGCACCATCTCCTCAACATGAAGTGCCAGCTGCTGAAATTCCTCACCCTGAGGAAAATGCTGAAGAAAATGTACCCGCCCAAGACAATGCATTCATTGTGCTCAACCCAAAGACTGCTATTGTTGTCTCCCCCCCCTATTCCTCAGCAAAATCTTCAGCCAGTTCAGCGTCAGCCATTCTCCAAGCGTCCAAAGTTTCAGAAAGAAAATTTCTTTGAAGAACGCATGTACTTCATCGGAGAGAACCCCTATGACAAGCCTCAAATGAGGCATCTGAAGTTTTGGACAAGGACTCAGATGAACTACTATGCCTCTGTGCTCTGTGGATGAAACAAGATATTCCAGCACATGCATATTCCTCATGTTGAGCTTGAAGCAATACCTTGCCTGGAGCCAGTCCTCAGTGTACTCCCCGATGCAGGTTTGCTCCCAATGTGCTCCGACATATCTGACTGGAACAGCGAGCTTATTCTTCAGTTCTATGCCACTCTTCACATATCTGGCAACCCTGAAGACATCAACACTTGGGTGTTTGACTGGATGTCACAAAACACTCGCTACAAGGCTCCTGCTACTGAACTCCTCAGAGAACTGCCCGGACCAATTCCCTCGGATGGGGTTGTGAAGCTTTATGGTGAGCGTGAGCTGCCAAATGGAATGATGGAAGTCCTCATGAAGCCTTTGGCTGAAGGAAAATCTCCGAGAACAACCTTCCTCGTCCACGAGCTCAAGTACACACCCAGGTTTGTCTACAGAATCCTCTGCAATGTGCTCGCACCGATCAAAGGCCATGACGATGAAGAAGATGTTGTAGGCCTCATGAAGAATATCCTCTTCAACATCATTCACGGTATTCCTATCAATATCCATGATTTATTCTTGAGGACTTTGGCCGACAATGCCATGTGCCCCTTTGATCACAAGTTATATGCCCCGTGGATCATGAGATTCATCAGGACAAGGACAGGCATCAACTTCCACGCTGATTTCCAAAACCACATGGGCTATATGCCTCCTATCCGGGTCAACAAGAAGACTTTCGAGCCCATTGAAGGAAAAGGAAAATCTGTGATTGAAGAAGGCAGAAGGCCCCTTGATGGCCAGCTCAGAGAGCCAGAAGCTTATTCTTCATGGGATGATACTGAGACTCGTCCAGCAAGCCCCGTTCCTCCTCGTGTGCTGAATACCAGAGAGCTCCTCCTCAGTCTTCACCAGAAGGTGGATCGCAACCACAAATGGGTCAAACGCCAGTTTGGCGCCATTGTGAAAACCCTCACTGAGACGCAGAACTCTCTGAATCTCAACCATCACTATCTGCATGAGGTTTTCGATCGCACCTGGGCTACACTTGCACATCTGAAGACTCAGACTGAGCTTGAAGAAATGGACTTTGAGCGAGACTTTGAATGGTTGTGGCCTCCCAAGAAGAAGTTCAGGCCCATTCCAGTGCCAGACCTTGAAGACAGCTCCTTTTCTTCATTCTGCACTGCTGAGACTGATGAAGAACAACTCGACACAGCTGCCGGCCCAAGGAAGAAGACTACTCCCAAGAAGCATCACGGCTCTTCCTCAACCGCCAAGAAATGAAGTCTTCACGGGCGTTAGTCCTCAGTTTGTCCCTTTTTGTCACTTGATGACAAAGGGGGAGAAACTCGAGAGTTAGTCTTCAAGCGGGATATTTTTGGGGCTTATGAACTATATTTAAGTTACAAACTCTTGGCTCTTCTAAAGTTTTTATGTAATGTGCTGTAACTTAAGCCCGATGGTACTCTGACGCTTTTGAACGTTTTTCTTCGCATGCTTATTCCTCAAGTTTTAATGCACGCATGCTGGAATTCGTCAGATACCATTTGTCATCATGCATCTTCATTTTCTTCATATGATATGTTACATGTATGCATGATTTACAAGACTCAGGGGGAGATCTCCATGATATAAATCATCAATGTGCATTTGCTGTAAAAAGCAAAATCCTCAAGATATGCACATCTTCAGGGGGAGTCTCTCTGAATCTGGTTTTCAAATTCCTCAAATGAGTATTTACACTTCATATTTTTGATCCCTGTTGAAGACTTAACCTAATTGTCATCGACCACCAAAAAGGGGGAGATTGTAAGTGCATCTAGTGCCCCTTGGTGATTTTGGTGGTTTGAAGACTTATAGGTTAAGTATCTAATGTGTTTGTGAGTGTACACAGGATCTATAAGTCATTGAGGAGTTTGAGATATTTGAAGAATATCGACCCCTAAAAATATATGTCTTCAGTTGAAGAAATTGGTCTGAAGCTGAAGAAATGAATCGCGAGGAATCTGCGATGAAATTGATATTCCTCATGAAGATACTGATATTGAGAAGACCGGTGGTTCCTGAAGAAAATCATTCTGAAGAATTTGAAGCATAAAGATTTACACCTTCTGTTTTACTTTCTTCGCATTTGAGTAATAGGAACACCATACTGTTAAAGGGGGTCGAAGTTACACTATGGAATGAATTTCCTCATGATGCTCAACCCAAGCCTAATCCTACCAAAAGCCTCAAGTGAGGAATATGAGTGACATGAGGACTCTCACAGCTGAGGGTTCCGACCGTTTCGATAGCCATGCCAAGTCACTGGTCTTATCCACTCCAACGGTCATATTATTTAAGAGCATTAGTGTCAAATCATGTCGGGATGCTCCCAGGCTATAAATAGCCACCCCCCACAACCACTAGTTGGTTGGCTGCTCCGTTAGAAACTGACACTTGTCATAAGAGCAACCCAAATTCCCCAGAGTCTTCGAGAGTAATTCATCAGTGAGGAAATACACCATCCACCGAAACCACAAACCAAACCTAGTGATTGAGCATCACTGAAGAAGTTGTTCCTGTGTGGGACTGAAGCCTTTTACCTTTGAGGACTGTGCATCCTCCAGACGGTTAGGTGTCATGGTCTAGAACGTTCCAGCAGTTAATTGTGGATCGTCGAGTGACCAAGTTTGTGAGGGTTTGGAAGTCTGCCCTGAAGACTTACCACGAGTGTTGGGCGAGGACTGTGTGTCCTTAGCTCAAGGAGAATACGGTAGGGACTGTGTGTCACGGGACTGGGTGTCCTTTGGTTTCAATACCAAGCCGCTCCAAACCAGATGTACGACTGTCACAGCAGTTGGAACTAGGTCATCAACGACTGTCTTCACTGAGAAACGGGTTCTAATTCCTCAACTCTTTACTTTCCCTGTATTGTGCATTGATGACTTTCACTGTGACTATTTGAAGAATTTGCTGAAGAGTTTCTCTGAATTTCCTCAACCCCAAATTCTTCACATTAGTTAATCCTCATCTGTATTCTACGTGCCTGCTCACTATGCAATCTATTTTCACATTCTTCACTCTGAAATATTGCGGTTGTGAACGTTTGCACGTCTGATCCTTTATTGTTTCCGCTGTAAGTTAGTCATCAGTGAGGAATTTCCTCAAAAGGAATTTCCTCAGTGATGACATTCTAAAAATCTCCTATTCACGCCCCCCCCTCTAGTCGATATAACGCACTTTCATCCACAAGGGTACGTTCTGCACCAGAGTGGTATGGCAACCCTGTGATGGAAATCATGTTGTTAGACAACGGTGAACCTTCGAACTATGAAGAAGCAATGGCGGGCCCGAATTCCAACAAATGGCTTGAGGCCATGAAATCCAAGATAGGATCCATGTATGAGAACAAAGTATGGACTTTGGTGGACTTGCCCGATGATCAGGCGAGCCATAGAAAATAAATGGATCTTCAAGAAGAAGACTAACGCAAACAGTAATGTGACCGTTTATAAAGCTCGACTTGTCGCAAAGGGTTTACGACAAATTAAAGGAGTTGACTATGATGAGACTTTATCTCCCGTAGCGAAGCTGAAGTCAGTCTGAATCATGTTAGCAATTGCCGCTTTTCATGATTATGAAATTTGGAAAATGGACGTCAAAACAGCGTTCCTTAACGGGTATCTTAAGGAAGAGTTGTATATGATGCAACCAGAAGGTTTCGTCGATCCTGAGAGTGCTAATAAGGTATGCAAGTTCTGGTGCTCCATCTATGGGCTGGTGCAAGCATCTCAGAGGTGGAACATTCGCTTTAATGAGGTGATTAAAGCGTTTGGGTTCATACAGGTTTATGGAGAAGCCTGTTTGTACAACAAAGTGAGTGGGAGCTCTGTAGCTTTTCTCATACTATATGTGGATGATATATTATTGATGGGGAATAATATAGAGTTATTGGAGAGCATAAAGGCCTACTTGAACAATAGTTTTCCAATGAAGGACCTTGGAGAAGCTGCATACATATTAGGCATCAAGATCTATAGAGATAAATTGAGACGCCTCATAGGTCTTTCACAAAGTACATACCTTGACAAGATATTGAAGAAGTTCAATATGGAAAACTCAAAGAAGGGGTTCTTGCCAGTTTTGCAAGGTAAGAGATTGAGTAAGACTCGGTCACCGACCACGGTAGCAGATAGAGAGAAGATGAGTACTGTCCCCTATGCTTCAACCGTGGGCTCTCTAATGTATGCCATGCTGTGTACCAGACCTGATATAAACCTTGCCATAAGTTTGGTAGGGAGGTACCAAAGTGATCCCGGTATGGAACACTGGACATCGGTCAAGAATATCCTTAAGTACCTGAAAAGGACTAAGGAGATGTTTCTCGTTTATGGAGGTGACGAAGAGCTCGTCGTAAAGGGTTACGCCGATGTGAGCTTCGACACAGATCCAGATGAATCTAAGTCACAAACCGGATACGTGTATGTTTTGAATGGTGGGGGCAGTGAGCTGGTGCAGCAGCAAGTAAGACGTCGTGGCAGCATCTACATGTGAAGCAGAGTATATAGTTGCTTCGGAAGCAGCTCATGAAGGGATCTAGATGAAGGAGTTCATCACCGACCTTGGAGTGGTTCCAAGCGCGTCACGTCCGATGACACTCTTCTGTGATAACACTTGAGCCATTGCCATAGCCAAGGAGCCCATATTTCCTCAGAAGACCAAGCACATCCAATGTCGCTACAACTCCATCCAGGACCAGGTCCAGAGAGGAGTCCTAGATATTTGTAAAGTACACACGGATCTGAATATTGCAGACCCGTTGACTAAACCTCTTTCATGAGCGAAACATGATCAACACCACAATGCTATGGGTGTTCGATTCATCACAATGTAACTAGATTATTGACTCTAGTGCAAGTGGGAGACTGTTGGAAATATGCCCTAGAGGCAATAATAAAATGGTTATTATCATATTTCCTTCTTCATGATAATAGTTTATTGTTCATGCTATAATTGTATTAACAAAAAACAGTAATACATGTGTGAATAAATAGATCACAATGTGTCCCTAGCAAGCCTCTAGTTGGCTAGCTCGTTGATCAATAGATGATCATGGTTTCCTGATCATGGACATTGGATGTCATTGATAACGGGATCACATCATTAGGAGAATGATGTGATGGACAAGACCCAATCCTAAGCATAGCACTAGATTGTGTTGTTCGTATGCTAAAGCTTTTCTAGTGTCAACTATCTTTTCCTTCGACTGTGAGATTGTGCAACTCCCGGATACCGTAGGAGTGCTTTAGGTGTATCAAACGTCAAAACGTAACTGGGTGACTATAAAGGTGCACTACGGGTATCTCCGAAAGTGTCTGTTGGGTTGGCACGAATCGAGATCGGGATTTGTCACTCCGTGTGACGAAGAGGTATCTCTGGGCCCACTCGGTAGAACATCGTCATAATGAGCTCAATGTGACTAAGGAGTTACTCACGGGATGTTGTGCTACGGAACGAATAAAGAGAATTACCGGTAAAGATATTGAACAAGGTATAAGGATACCGACGATCAAATCTCGGGCAAGTTCTATACAGACAGATAAAGGGAATTGTATACGGGATTGATTGAATCCTTGACATCGTGGTTCATCCGACGAGATCATCGTGGAACATGTGGGAGACACCATGGGTATCTAGACCCCGCTGATGGTTATTGTCCGGAGAGATGTCTCGGTCATGTCTGCATACTTCCCGAACCCATAGGGTCTACACACTTAAGGTTCGATAAGGCTAGGGTTATAGGGCATTGTTATATGAGGTTACCGAAGGTTGTTCGGAGTCCCGGATGAGATCCCAGACGTCACGAGGAGCTCCGGAATGGTCCGGAGATAAAGATTGATATATAGGATGGATGGGTTTGTACGCCGGAAATGTTTCGGGCACCACCGGCAACATGTCGGGACCACCGGAAGGGTTCCGGAGGCCCATCGGGAGGGGCCACCAGCCCCAGGAGGCTACATGGGCCAAGTGTGAGAGGGAACCAGCCCCTGGGTGGGCTGGTGCGCCCCCCACACCCAGCCCAAGGCGCCCAAGAGAGGGAAGGGGGGAAAACCCTAGCGCTGGTGGGCCTAAGACCCACCAGGGGGTGCGCCACCCCCTCCTCCACCTCCTGGCCGCCACCTCCTGCCCCATCTAGGGCTGCTGCACCCCTTAGGGGTGGGAACCCTAAAGGGGGCGCCACCCTCCCCTTCCCCTTTATACAGTGGGGGTTTTGGCCATTGGAGACACGGGAATTTCTCTCTCTCTCTCTCGGCGCAGTCCTGCTTCTCTTCTTCCTCGTCTCCCACGGTGCTTGGCGAAGCCTTGCCGGGAGACCTCGTCGCTCTATCGCCACCACGCCGTCGTGCTGCCGGATCTCTTCCCAACCACTCCCTCCTCCTTGCTGGATCAAGGTGCAGGAGACGTCACCGGGCTGCACGTGTGTTGAACGCGGAGGTGCGGTGGTTTGGCACTAGATCGGAATCACATCGCGATCTGAATTGCAGCGAGTACGACTCCATCAACCGCGTTCTAGCAACGCTTCCGCTTAGCGATCTTCAAAGGTATGAAGATGCTCTCACCCCTCTCTCGTTGCTGGTTTCTCCATAGGAAGACCTGAATATGGTGTAGGAAATTTTTTGAATTTTTCTACATTACCCAGCAGCCAGTGCCGCCCATAGCTAGTCCCCTTTCTCCTCACCTGACTCGTGAGCATTGTGCTTATGTCATGTTTGAGGAAATTATGTTGTCATCCTCACTGATGACATACTTATTCACGCAATAAGAGGACGAGTGCCTCAGTCCTGTTAGATGGGCCACAGACACCGCAGAGTGCAACCCTCCGGCAACCGAAGACAGTCTTCGCAAGCATGGTGAAGCATCAACATGATCAAGGAGCCACGACGACGTAGTAGAAACAACACATTTTATTGCAACTTCAACATCAACTATGCTGACTACGACGTGCAAGACAATAAGACCAGCAAGGACAAACGCACCGGGAGCAACCTCCACCTAAACCACGGCAGCATTCACAGCCACTAACACACCAACACCACGCATACACTGAGTTGATGCCTAATCGTCATGATCCCTGCCACCGCGGAGAGCCGTTGTGGGAGCGACAGCATCATGACGATCATCATGGACGATCACGCAGTACAGCATCGAGACCCCGACCAGCAACGCCACCATCCCGGACAGGGTCTCATCCACCATTGGCATCCCTCCTCGAGCACCTGCAAGGAGAAGAAGAAGGAGGAAGAGGACTGGAGCAGCAGAAAGGAGCGAGGCCGGGTGGGAGAACGAGAAGGACTCCCTGGCCAATTTATAGCCAGTCTAGGAGATCAACTAGCAAGGCCACCAGCCCGGCTTGCCGCTCGGCCATCGGTGCTCGCTAGGAATCCCAGAGCAGTGCCAACATGCCCAGGCCCGCGAGGTGAGTGCTCGATGCGCCGGCAGTTGGCTCACCGCGCACCACCGCAGGGCGGCCCCGGACACCCTACGCCCTAGGCACCGCAAGTGGAGGCAGCACATGGGACTCACCCAGGAAAGAAGAATCAGAGGAAGAAGAAGAGGCTGGCGGCGGCCCCTGGGCCCACCTGTCAGCCGGAGTAGGTGCCAAGCACCAGGTACGACAAGCATCCAGGTATTGCAAATTTTCCCTTCTCCGACATCTCCGAAGAACACAGATGCACCAATAAGTGGCACTCTTGAGGTGATCATGCCAGACCGAGTGTTTTAGATTATTGATACCGGTGAATCCTGCTCCATAGCAGGAGCAGGCCCTTGTTTTCACCTTAACAAATCTCGGGGACGATATTTTCTTAAGGGGGTAAGGTCTGTAACACCCTGTGTTTAGTTTTCCTCACTAATTTACTTATTTCAAAAATTAGGACTAATTAAAAAAAATGTGAATGCTTGTGGTGATTGAAGTGACTATTGTTTGCTCGATTGCTCGTATGTTTGTGTTGATTCTCAATAACTCTTGCTATTATCCACACTCACCTCCTTAGCCCAAAACTCCTGCCTAATGATCATGCCATGTGTTAGGACCAGAAACTATTTTTACCAAATATTATTTTCACCAAAATGCATTTCTTTGAATTCAACTTTCAAACCCCTAAGATGAGATTTGTACTACAAGTCGTCCAATTAGGGAATTTATTTTGCACCAATTATTTTATTTAAAACCTATTATCAAAATGTCTTCCAAAAAACACAATATTATTATTTTAAAAGTTATTTTATTATTTTATTTAAATGTCTTTTTGTGAGGCCAGAAATGGTCTCTTATGAAGGAAAGTGATTTTTATTGCTTCCAAAATATTTAATAAAATTTAGGGAAACTTAGTGGATTTATTTATTCCATATATATGAGTTTCAACACATGTTCATGTTCAAAATATTGGGCAAACCCCTCCAAAACCATTCCTGCCTATTTTAACCTTTTGGAATATTCCTATAAGAAATATTCTCAATAAATTCCAGTAAAATTCCAGCATGTCACCTATGATAGGTTTGATGATCTTGCCAAGTTTTATCTCAATCCAAGTAGGTTTGACTCCCCTAATTATTCTAAAACCCTATGTGTCCAGATTCAAATTTGAGCAACTCTACATTGTGAAGTTCCTCCAATTGTGATAAAATTTGGTGGACATGTTCTAATACTCCAATAATGTATCCACACCAAGTGGTGCATCAAGGTGAACAGGGGAACTTGCCCCAAGCCCCTCAAAACCCTTTCTGTTGATTTCTGACTTTGGGAAACTTTACATTATAAAGTTTCTCCAATTAACCCCAAACTTTTTGTGCATCCCTTAGTGCTCCAATAATGCCCCCACACCAAATATGGGAGTTGTGGGAATTTATTTGAATAGTTTTGTAAGCAGAAAGTCATTTCTGCCCATTTCAAGGGTTTTCCAAGTTTGCATTGGAAATCTTCTCCACCACATCTCAAATTTGGTGTCCAAGCTTATTTTCATCTATTATTTGATCCTGTCAAGTTTCACATCCATTGACGTCCATCTAATTGCTCTGCCACTTATCAAACACCTTGTGTGCATTCACTTTATTGGCTACTTTGGCCCCTTCCACTTTAATTCTTGAGCTCAACTTTCTACCACAGCTTCATATAGTTACATTTTACCTCCAGTAACATTTCCATGGCCACTAGTCAATTATTGGAGAGATGCTCCATGTAACTACTCCTCATTTCACCCTTGGAACCACCCTTTTTACCCCTCTTGCCCCACTTCTGCTTAAGCCAAAGCCCCCATCCCTTTCCAGACGGTACCTGGCATCCCAAGGCATTGTTTCAAGCCAAAAGATGGCATGCTCATGTGGAGAAAATGAGCAACATATCATCAAGTTGAATTATGACTGAAAGGTAGCTTTGTACAGCAAGTGCTAGTTACACTTCCTTGCTTGAGCTGAAACATTGCAGAAATGTAGTCCTTCCATATCACATGTTCCAGGACATAGTTTTACCTCCCGTCCCTGCCTGTGAAAACCACTTTTATCAGCCCCTAGTTTCATGCTGGGATGCTTGATACGTCTCAAACGTATCTATAATTTTTGATGGTTTCACGCTGTTATATTGCCTTCTTTGTATGTTTTATGTACCTTTTTATATATTTTTGGGACTAACTTATTAATTCAGTGTCAAGTGCCAGTTCCTGTTTTTCCGTGTTTTTGACTCTTTTCAGATCTGATTTTGGAACGGAGTCCAAACGGAAGAAAAACCCCGAAATGATTTTTTCCTGAACGGAAGAAGTCCAGGCGGCTTTTGGGCCAAGCCAGGTGGGCTCCAGGGAGCCCACAAGCCCCCACTCCACCACCAGGGGGAGGCGGCGGTGGGCAGGCTTGTGGCCTCCTTGGCCGCACCCTGACCTAGGTCTTTGGCCTATAAATTCCCAAATATTCCGCAAAAAATTAGGGGAGCCTCGAAAATACTTTTCCGCTACCGCAAGCTTCCGCTTCTGCGAGATCTCATCTGGAAACCCTTCCCGGCGCCCTGCCGGAGGGGACTTTGGAGTTGGAGGGCTTCTTCATCATCATCATCATCGCCCCTCCAATGACTCGTGAGTAGTTCACTTCAGACCTACGGGTCCGTAGTTAGTAGCTAGATGGCTTCTTCTCTCTCTTGGATCTTCAGTACAAAGTTCTCCATGATGTTCATGGAGATCTATCCGATGTAATCTTCTTTGGCGGTGTGTTTGTCGAGATCCGATGAATTGTGGACTTGTGATCAGATTATCAATGATATATATTTGAGTCTTTGCTGATTTCTTTTATGCATGATTTGATATCCTTGTAAGTCTCTCTGAGTCTTGGGTTTTGTTTGGCCAACTAGATCTATGATTCTTGCAATGGGAGAAGTGCTTGGTTTTGGGTTCTGCCATGTGGTGACCTTTCCCAGTTACAGTAGGGGCAGCAAGGCACACATCAAGCAGTTGCCATCAAGGGTAAAAATATGGGGTTTTTATCATTGGTTTGAGATTATCCCTCTACATCATGTCATCTTGCTTAAGGCATTACTCTGTTCTTATGGACTTAATACACTAGATGCATGCTGGATAGCAGTCGACGTGTGGAGTAATAGTAGTAGATGCAGAAAGTATCGGTCTACTTGTTTCGGACGTGATGCCTATATAAATAATCATTGCATAGATATCGTCACGACTCTGCACAGTTCTATCAATTGCTCGACAGTAATTTTTTCACCCACCGTCTACTTGCTTTCTTGAGAGAAGCCACTAGTAAACACTACGGCCCCTGGGTCTATTCACATCCATCGTTTACAACTCTGCTTTTACTTTGCTTTGTTACTTTGTTGCTTTCAGTTCTCACTTGGCAAACAATCTATAAGGGATTGACAACCCCTTCATAGCGTTGGGTGCAATCTTATGTGTTTGTGCAGGATCTTGAGATACTCCTCCGTCGGATTGATACCTTGGTTCTCAAACTGAGGGAAATACTTACCTCCGCTGTGCTACATCATCCTCTCCGCTTCGAGGAAACACCAACGCAGAAGGATTCCTGGTGTCGTCAACGTGCCCATCTCTGGCGCCACTGGAAGGTCTTTTGTGCAGCAGCATAACGGACATCAGAAGCATTCCTACGCCATTGCCGGGGATCCTTTTTGAAACATCAAATGTTTACCTGAGTAAAAACCAATTCAAATAAGCTCCACTTGGGGCCAAACTTCACTAGTGCATTGTGGCATGCATGCCTTGCATGTTGAACACATTGGCCTGGCCAAGGAGTGGCCCAGGACATTAAGTGGGGTGGTAACCACCTCCCTGGAGTGCAGAAATGGTACTCTGCACTTTGTCTCCTTCCTCCAATCCATCTCTAGCTCATACAAGATGTCCCAGTGTGTCTCAGAGCTTCCTTTTGACCATTCAAACTATCTCCCCCACTAGCTAGCTTCCAAGGTTCCTCTGGAACATGTGGCACCCATGCCCACGGGTGCACCCGAGAGCTTCCAAGCTCTCTTCCTCCCTCCAACTCTCTTATTCCCCTTTTCTTCGAGTCCCTCTTGCTTCCCCTTTCTTGTGAGCATCCCATGCTCCCTTTTTGAGCCTCTGCTCTCTCCCCAAGCCCCACTCCTCCTCCTGTTGTGCCATGGCCGAAGCCCACCAGGGGCCTTCACTTAAGCCAGGCCAACTAGGGCGTTTCCCCTCGCCTCTGGCTTCCCCTGGAGTTTTCCCTGGCTGGCGCCGCTCCTCCCGAGCACCTCCGGCTCCCTTCCTTCGCTATTGGTGCCGAAACCAGGGAGATCGGCGGTCTTCCCACAGCCATCGTCGCCCGCCCCCTTGCAGCCTCTCTACGGGCGCTTTGTTTGGGAATGGGGGCGGCACGGTCTCCTGAGCCCGTCGGCGCTCTCGCCTGGGCAGGGGGGTGGCCGGAGGTACAATGCCCGCACGGCTTCCTCCCTCCCCGCGGTTCCTCTGTGCCAGCGGGAGGTAGGGGATGACCCTGCAGGCGGGGCCCTCTGTCATTGAGCCAGGGCCAGGCCAGCTGCCTCTAGTGGCCGCGCCTCGACGGAAGTGTGCCACCCTGCGGCGAATGTGCCCTGGCAAAAACCGCCTTCGGCGTGTCCCTTCGCTGGCGGCTCGAGCTGCTGCGCCGGCCCGAAGGCCTATCTAGCGCCCTGGGCGCAAGATAACCCCCGAGGCTAAGCCCTTATCTCCTTTTCCTATTTTGGATTATCTTCAAAAATCCATTATAAATTCATTTTAGCTCCAATTCTAATAATTCAAATTTCTACAGGTTCCTAAATTCAAAACCTACCCAGATATGTGCATGGCACATTTTTCCAGAGCAACTTCCTATGGGATATCTATTGAAATCCAAATCTGAATGTATTTGGCCCCACTTTGTGAAAATCCTAGAGGACTCAAATCAACTCCAATTGGAGTGATTCCAAATTCCAGAGCCTTCTTATATCATGACCTATTTTTAGAGCCTTGGTTAACAATTTTATCAGGCTTATTCTATTGTATTAAATGAATAGCTTCCTATTGCTATTTATTCCATATTAGAAAATTCCTAGAATATTCATTTCAACTCCAAATCCAGTGAAACACCTTCTTAAATATTTCTAAAGTTGTTCTCTGTTAAATGAGTGCCTCCACTCATTTTTATCATAATATTTTCTATGGGCTTCATAAAGAATCCCCTACTCCTCCTTTCCTCCATTCAGAAATCCCTGAGGATCCAAACCTCCTATGGCAAGCTTCAGGTATTTTTCTTACGACCAGAGAGGTCCAAGAAAAATATAGCTTCTATTTATGTACCACTTTCATTTCTGCATGCTGTGTGGCTTACCATGGTTGTTCCGATGATAGTTGACGGGTGGACGGAGTACTCGGAATGGGAGCGGAAGACCTCTGAGACTCGAGAACTTATGTGAGCAAAGACAAGCAACCCTTTGACCATGAATGAGCATATGTTACATTGTATGTTAAGATAGCAAGTATTTTCGTTGCATATGATCATAAGTGCGGATAAATCATTCGATGTGATGTTACCGATGGCTCCTCCGGAGCACATGCATTGAGCTTGATCCTACCCTTTGAGGATCATGCTAGTATCATATTGACAAGTAATGCTAGAATAAATAGCATGAGCATGTTGTTGGTATAAAACAAAGATTTATGAAAACCCCGTCGGGTGCCACTAATGCCCGAGGGTGATGGTGAGTTAGGTGGCCACTTTTGGGAAGTGGTGCACCGGGTATTTTGGGTGAGTATGGTTTCGGAAATGAGATTAGATTTATGATGTGTAGACCGTCCCAACCTTACCAGTACGACCACGTTACCCCTTATGGGACAGGGCTATGTTAATTACTCTGGTCGGTGCTAGCAAAGAGCCACATTACTAGTCGCGAGAGTGATGTGTGGTCACTCTCGTGATGGGGTCGTGCCAGGTAGGACGACTATGCCATTTTTATGAGTTCGAGGCACACCGTTGGTCCCCGCATGGTTGATACTGTCTAGAGTCGATACTCGTAAGACGTACAACATGTGGGTTGGGTACCAATCGAGTGGACCTCTTTGTCTAGTATCGTCAGGGGAAAGGCATTGGTCGGGTACTTACCTCGGGTATGTTATATACCGCGAGTCGTGGATGACACGGAAGTTTCCCGGATCTTGTGGGCCCAGCGTACTACCTCTGCGGAGTGTAAAACTATTCAAGGGTGGTGCTGCTTAAACTATGTCCAGTTACTTCCGCATAAACCAAGTGTGTGTGAGTTGTGTTAAAAGTGGGTTGTTATGGAAGTAATGATATGACCAAGTTCGGAGACTTGGCATAAAGGGTGAGCCCGGATGGCTCAGCCCTCGACAGATATATTGATATCTCTAGCCTGCTCTTCAAAAGTAATTCTTTAACTTGATGCATATTTCATGATCAATCCTCCAAGATGAATTCCACCAAAGATGCATGCTATTGTTATCCTTCACTTTCATTGTTCATGTCATGGGTTGTTTGCGAGTACAATCAAAAGTAGTCATTGGATTGGCACTGATTATTTCATTGACCAGGTATTAAAGAACGGGATATGGTGAAGAATAACTCGGTGACGTTCTTGCGAGCTAGGACGCTTTCTAGTCAGAATGCCTGTAGGTTAAGACTGATGGCATGGGTTCACGCTTTCAACCCATAATTCCACTATTGGTCCAATTTGGTGTGTTGGCCTTCAAGGCCCTATATATGTAAGTCTCGATCGCAATGGTCGTTTATTGTATCAAACGGTATGTATGGATGTAAGACTCTTAATATTCATCTTCTATGTGTTCGGTGAGCATTGGTCTCTGGGATCACTGAGCATGATCATTTGGCGATCTCGACTCGTAAGTCGGGGTCCCCACATAATAGTAACTGAGTAGCAGATGTGACAGTAATAACAACAATAGATACTTAGCAAGATTCGGTATTTCTGAAGCGTAGGCACATGATTAGCAATGGAAAGAGATGAATGACATCAATCATGTAATAGTTACACACTAGAGCGACACAAAACTAGCTCAAATTCATCAATATAATGTAGGCATGTATTCCGTATATAGTCATACGTGCTTGCGATAATAACTTACATGACATCTTTTCTCCTACCCTCCCGTGGCAGCGGGCTCCTCTCAGAAACTTAGGGATATTAAGTCCTCCTTTTAATAGGGAACTCGAACAAAGCATTAACACATAGTGAATACATGAACTCCTCAAACTACGACAAGCACCAGAAAGAATCCCAATTATAGTCACCTTGGGTATGCGGATCAAGACACGTAATATGTGCACACAACTTCCAATATAGGATCAATATACTTTTCATATTCAGAGACAACATTATAAGTTTAGATCTGAAATGATGGCAATCGGGCCGTAGTGAGAAGCATTAAGCAAAGCAAAGTAATAACAACATCAATCTCAGAACATAGTGGATACTAGGGATCAAGCCCTATCAAACTTAACTCGATTACATGATTATTCTCATCCTAACCTCATCACCATTGAGCAAGCCTACTAAGGAATTACCCACACCCGGTGGTGAGTATCATGGAATTATTGATGGAGAAGGGTTGATGATGACGACGGCGACGATTCCCCCTCGCTGGAGCCCCAAACAGACTCCAGATCAGCCCTCCTGAGGAAGAATAGGAGGTGGCGGCAGTTCCGTCTCATAAAACACGATGAAAATTTCTCTCTGTTTTTTTCTCTAAGAATAGGAATTTATAGGACTGGAATTTGGGTCGGAGGAGCCACATTGTCCGCAAGGCATCAAGGCACGACAAGGGGGGTGGTTAGGCCCTCTTGCCCTGGGGGCCATAGGCAACCGTCCTCTGTTGGTTCTACGCTCCATAATTCCTTATTTATTCTAGAAATAATTCACAAAAAGTTTCGTCCAATTCCAAGAACTTGTATTTCCGCACAAAAATAACACCAAGGTGGTTCTACTGAAAACAACGTCAATCTGAGTTAGTTCCATTCAAATCATGAAAGTTAGAGTCCACAGCAAAATTGTTTGCAAAAGTAGATACATTGGAGATGTATTAACTCCACCAAGCTTAACTCATTTCTTGTCCCCAAGCAATTCAGTTGATAAAAATAAAAGTGATAAAGAAAACATTTACAAACTCTTTTGTTCTTTCTGATGTATATATGTTTACCTAGTGCTTAGCTTTTTAGCATAAATCATATGTAATCACATCCATGATAACAATTACGCATCATATTCAATCATGGCAATACATAAACAACTAGCAAGCAATAATAATATATCTCACATGCCAATAATTTGTCAAAACAATCATGATATAATATGGTGACATGGTATTTTGCTAGCACTTTCTGAGACCGCAAAACAAAAACACAGAGCACCTCTCAGGTTCAAGCAGCGACTAAACATTATAATTTAGAGTATAAAAGATCCAGTTCATGCTCACATCCAACATTACCTAGACTTAATGCATAAGAATGACAATAGTGCTCTCCGGTCTGGTGCTTTTAATAAGAGGGTGATGACTCAACATAAAAGTAAATAGATAGGCCCTTTGCAGAGGGAAGCATTGATTTGCACATGTGTGAGACCTCAAGTTTTAAAACATGATTGAAGATATAATTTTTTGAGTGGCATTCTTTACTGTCAATGTTACGACAAAGGTTCTCAGTATAATGCATGCTAAACTCATTATTGGTGGTTCCCAGATAGAATTGCAAGGTTTACTCCTATCCACCATCCATTCACAAACCATGGCTAGCTGAATTCACGGGTGTCCAACAACATATCAACTTTCCCAAGGAGTTTCGTTTAATTTATTTTTGATTATGTAGGATTGGGCATCCTTTTTACCAACCTCTCTCATGCAATGACGGTGAATAAACGCCCATCTTGAAAATAACTTACTTAGCATGGAAGATATTGATTGCCCCGTCGCTCCATGAGCGGTACGAGTGCACAAAGCAGTTGTTTGTTTGAATATTTTAGAGGTGTCACATGCAAATTTACTTGGAACGACAGGGTAATACCACTTATAGGTAGGTATGGTGGACTCATGTGGAATAACTGGGTTCAGGATTTTGGATGCACAAGCAGCATTTCCGCTTAGTACAGGTGAAGTTAGCAATAGATTGGGAAGTGACGAGATAGGGAGCAATAACGGTCATCAACATGCATTGTGAATAATTAACATTGTATATTAGCATAAGTAGGATATGAGCACTCTGAATTTAAACATCATGAAGGTCGCATTGGTTTTGAATCAACTAAATGCCTCCACATGGGCCATGTCAAATCGCTCGAACTACTCAGAGGGAAATATCATACTACCATACCATATCATAACTATTTTAGTGCATGTTGACACACAAGATAAATCATTATGAAATCCTAGCTATTTAAGCATGGCATGAAAAACTATGATATCTAATTGTCATCATAAATATGTTCACTCATGATATACTGAATCAAGATCGAATGAGCTAACATATTTACAAAATTGGAAAACAAGAACAGTTCAGACCCGTTTACTTTGCCATGATCACTTCATCAAAAAAATTCATTATTGCCTTTCACTTGCACGACCGAGTGATGTGATAAAAATAATAGTGCAAGAGTGTCGTGGACTAAGCTAGAATTTGCAAGGCAATTTCAAACAAAGGAGAAGACATGGTAATATTGGCTCTTCATTAGATCAAGAGTGAAACATATGAGAGCCACTTAACATTTTCATCGCGGTCTTCTTCTTTCGAAGACTCAAAGAAAAGAAAAGAAATTCACAGAAAGACATTGGAAGTATTTTTGTAGGTTTTAATTTTTCTCACACAAAAATAAAACAAGTAAAGGGAAAACAAAAACAAGAAAAACTATTTACATGGCAAGCTGCCAACAAGTAAAGGAAATATTTTTTTTGTTTATTTTAATACTACACTAATTCAACGAGATAGAAAAACCGAAAAGACGTGAAAAATATTTTTGGATTTTTGAAAGTGTTTTTTCAAACACACAAGAAGAAAGCGGAAAAATAAAATTAACATGGATTTACAATGAAAGAGAATGAACACCGACAATTTATACGAAGTGTGTGAACAAGAATGTAATGTCGGTGAGAAATACGTACTCCCCCAAGCTTAGGCATTCGAACAGCTTGGTAATCACCACTGATAATAGCCATCAGACCTGGGAAAATATAGTTGCTGGCGCACCTGAGCATACCATGCCTGGGCTTTAGCCTCCGCAACGGCCAACTTGTTCCGATAAGCAATTATGTCCTCTAGCATGACGGTATAACCATGCCTAGCATGATGATCAAACAAAGAATTTGCATGCAAGATAATAACATCACAATTTTTTATGTTGAACACTAAAGTGTAATGAAGCTGCTGTAGTGGATGAGGTTCCTCAATAAACTGGTGCTCTATCATAGACCGATGGCCAAGATAAAATTTAGGCAATAAGTAAACAATGAGGCAAAAATCGACATTAAAATGATTTGTCAATCGGCTGGCATAAATGCCACCATGAACCTTGTGTCTAATTTGATTATAGTGCAGGAGGTGCGCAACAATAGCTCCTAAGTTGTAGGTGTTATCACTATAAAGTGCATTGCATAAAATAACAAGAGTGGTAGCACTTAGACCACAACCCTCCTCCATAGCAATTATGCATTTTCCTATGAACAAAGAGATATATTGCACACAAGGAAAAGGCAAACTGGTGGCCCTAGCATTTGATACGCCCCTAGTTTATTGCAAAGTTAAGGTGAGGAGCAAATCCTCGAATTCCTCCGGCTTAGGGTCACTCATTCCCCCGACATAGGGAAGCAAGCAGATTTCACAAAACTCGGGGAGAGGTAACTCATAATGTTCATCATACAAATCAAAAGAACCATGGGAGCATCAGGAGTACTAATTAAGTAGAAATTTTGCAAAAAGCAATTAGTGAGTAGATAGTATTTATTACACTCGTCTATGAGGAAGCTCGTGAGCCCGGCATTTGCAACGAATTGCACAAATTCTTCATGAAAACCTGCTTCGTTCATGAAGGGGGTATGCGGCCATTCACACGGCCTAACTTTCGTGATGCGGAAAATGTTAATGTCGTGATCCTGTGTCTCCCTAAGAACTCCCTTCGGGATACGTCTTCAAGAACCCTTCCCTGAAGAACTCCTCCTAAAGAAGTTCATTTTCCTACGCAACAATTTATGAAATTTTTGGACCATAAGATTATATTAGTAAAACTTTTCAAGGTTGATAGTAACTACTCATATGGATGCCTAGAAGACATACCAAGCATTACCACTACTTGGAACTCAGAGAATTTAACATGCAGGCTGATTTTCAGTAGCACCAAGTGCAATATAATATGCAAAATATAGACCGCTAAAGCAAAAACTAATTGGAGGAATGGAGGAGTCACATACCAAGGAGAAATTCCTCAAAACAGTTTTGGAAATGGAGTTCCGAGTAAAGAGATCAAAAAATTGAGTTTGTACAGGAAGAACACACGAAAGAGAGAGAAGAAGATTTTTTTCTCGAGGTAGGTGATGAAGTAGGCTAAAAGGATAAGGCAGGGGGCCCTGTGGACCGCCCAAGTCATCAAGGCGCGACCAGGGGGTGGCCGCGCCCTATTGCCTTGGGGGCCATAGGTGCACCTCCCTGCTGCAATTTTTATGCCAAAAACTCTTAATTATTCCATAACAAATCATGTTAAAAATTTCTAGCATTCTGAGACTTTTTATTTTTGGGTCATTTTTCTATTGCACGGAAAACTAAGAAAACGGGATAATCATGGCATTTTAGTTTTCTTTAACTAAGAGAATAGAGAACCAACTTGTGATATCAAGAGTTGTGAATACTCAATTCATGAATGTCATGTCTTTCAAAAAGGATCCATTAATAAGCTTGAATAAGTCTTATTAACAACCTTTTTTGATTGACTTGAAACCGAAGAATATTCATATATCACTAGGTTCTCAATTGGGATTTGCATCTCCCCAACAATAAGATTGTAATATTTCTTCTTGCTAGTAGGAATAGGGATTTTAAAGTCTCCAATGACAACCGTGGGACAAGGCTCAATGCCAGTAATATTATTAACCAAAGTTTGCTTCTTCGAAAAAAACACGATATCTTGCTTACCATTGACATGAAAAGCAACATTGCTTTTGTTGCAATCAATAACATCCCCTTCGGTATTTAAAAAGGGTCTGCCAGGGGGTGATTGATTGTCACACCGTGTGTCGGTACCACTTTGCCACATTATATTTTTACAAAATTTAGAACCATTCAAAACTTTTTCTGTGCTTGTGATGTTTGATATAGTTGCTACTTGCTTTTGTGATTGGTTGGGTTTTAAATCACAAAAGTCATTCTTCTCTAAAGAACTCATCTCCTTGACCCAAACCTTTTCCTAATGATCATGCCATGTGTATAGGACCAGAAACTATCTTTATAAAATGTTATTTTAACCAAAAGGTATTTATTTACTTTAAGCTTTCAAAATCCCGTGAGTTGAGATTTGTACTACATGTCCACAATTTAGGAGAGATCTTTTACCCCAAATATATTATTTGGATCCTATTATCAAAAAGACTTCCCAAAACAACAAAATAATTATTTTAAAATTTATTTTCCTATTTTATTTAAATACTTCTTTATGAGACAAGAAATGGTATTTTATAGGGAGAAAATTGTTTTCTTATTTCAAAAATATTTGAGAAAAAAATAGGGAAACTCAGTGGACATATATTTTCCACATATTAGAGTTTCAACACATGATCATGTTCAAAATATTGGACAAAACCCGTCAAAACCCTTTCTGCCTATTTAAAGCTTTGAAATATTTCCATAGGAAATATTCTTAATAAATTCCAAGAAAATTCTAGCAAGTCACATATGAGTTATGTGATGATCCTACCAATTTTCATCTCAATCCAAATTCTTTCGGTTCACCAAAACATCCCAAAACTCTCTGTGACCAGAACCAAATTTGAGCAACTTTACATTGCCAAGTTTACACAATCGATCTCAAACTTTACAGGAGTGGTCTAGACCCCAAATAAGGATGCTACACAAAGTTGTGCATTTGTGAGGATATATTTTCCCGGCTAGGTCTACATAAATCTTGTTTTTTCCATTTCTAGTGTTCTTTACGTTTGCATTGCCAACTTTTCTCAAATGGGCTCAAACCTTGTGATCGACCTTGGTTTTATCCTATAATAAATCCTGGTAAATATCATGGCAAGTGGAGTATTTTTACTTTCCCAAACCAGCATCAAACACCTTCTAGTAGTTTGGTAAAAGATGTAATTTTACCCCTTCCACTATTACTCTTCACTCCAAACTTTTACCACAACCCCACAATGTTATATTTTACCTCCAATAAGAAACTCCATCTCTGGTTCAGTGATCGTGGTGGGTAAAAACCCCAATTACCTCTCCGGTTTACCTTGGTAGAAGCTTCTTTCTCAATTTCCTTTTACCTCTCCCCCTCCTTAGCACCCAAGCATCCAAAGAGCATATATGTATGCACCAGCAGCTAGAGGACAGTCCACGACATGCCCAGGGAAGCGTGAGGCAAATCTGGCATGCCAAAATACCAGCATGCCCCGCACTATAGCACATGCATCCCGAGGCCCCCAAAAGCCTTGGGCAATGGTACCGTGTCCCCCGAGGCCCCCTTGGCTAACCTGAAGGACACCTCTTCTCTCTCTCTCTCTCTAACAACCACTACATCGCATGCCTGCGTCGCCCAATTCGTCCAGCACGCGCCCAAGCTCGGGGCCCGCCAAGAGCTTGCCCCCGCTTGCCTACGTCACCTCCCTGACCCCATACCACGCGCACGAAGTCCATAGACAAGCCCCGTAGCGCCCTCGTGACCCCCTAGTAGCTTCGGTGTTCCGGCCGTGGATGCAACCCACGGTGCTCCGGCGCCCGACTTCTTGAGGGCATCCCCGTGCCCTCTCTTACCCTCTGGACTCCGCTTCTGGTACCCAATCGAGCCCCTGCAGCTCCTGAAGAGCCCCTAAATTCTCTATGCTTGGGATCAACCGAGGCCCCGTCGTCTCGGCTCGCCAGAGTACGCGCAGTACGAGCTTCATTCGCCCTTATTCTCTTCTCATCTGAGCTCCCTGAACGTCCCTGGCCCTGTTCCACCTCCTCTTTCCTCCAATTACAGCCTAGGATGAGCAACTTGACCTCGAGCCGGAGCTCCACCGCTCGGGTCTGTCATCCTTGTTGAAACCGTCACCGCCTATGACAAAGTCCACCTCCCAGGGAAGCGCTCTAGCCTCCTGAGGACGCCCGTGTCCTCGACACCTCAAGCCGCTGCCAGAAACTCCACCGGTGAGCTCTCTCCCTCCCCTGTTTTGAGGTTGAAGTCGACCCTAGATGGGGCCCGTCTGTCAGCCTCCTCCTCCCCTCTCTCCCGCTGACCACTCGGACCCGCTTGTCAAGTTTGACCTTGGGTGCGGCGTGCAAGTGGAGGCGTACTCCTCCACCCCGTCTTCGACGTGGCCCCTGACCGCCAGCCGGTGTGCGTGGGCCGAGGCCGAGCCCAACTGTATCTGTTGTGGCTTCCAGTCGGTAACATTTTGTCTATCTTTTCCCCTTTTTTCTATTTTAGGAGAAATTGCCAAAATTCCCTAGGATTAAATATAGGTCCATATTCAGTGATTTCAACTCCTATAAATTTCTGAAAACCCACTTATTTAATGGTGCCACTTGTGTAAATTTCACATAAAGTTTTCTACATTGTTTTATTTAAAAGACTAGTTTTGAATAATTTAACTATCTGTTAAAATGTTTTTTGACACTTTATGCACTTCAAAACCCAAATCCAATAATTTTTGCAAACTTTCGTTGTTGAAATTTTTAGGAAGAATTTATTTCCTCTATTTTTGTCGTGGTCTTATTATTCCCGTTATAATTGTGATGATAGATTGTGTTGTTGATGAAGGACTTGGACCAAAAGACTTTGAAGACCCTAGAGACTTTGTTGAGCGGGGCACGGAGTCCTTTGACCATGACTATGAAACCACTTTTATGCATGTTACATGTCACTTCATTTCATTGGATCTGAATCATGTTGAATCGGTGACCACCTTGGTGGGTTGTTCCCGATGTTTCCTCGTTGATACTTGCACTGAGCATGACCCTACCTTCCAATGAGTGTTGTGTCGGTGGGAAGTACTTAGGATGCTAAAGTAGTTGCTACGCAAGTGGGATGGGAATATGCATGGTGACGGAAAATAAATAATTTCAAAGACTTCTCGAAAACCTCGTCCGGTGCCACTAATGCCTGAGGGAGATGATGTTGAGCTAGGTGACCACTTTAGAAAGAACTGGTGTACCGTAACAAGTCGCGTGTGTGTGTATTTCATAATGGATTAGATTTAAGATTTGTCGACCATCCCAACATTACATGTGCGTCCATGATACCCCTTTATGGGATGGGGTTTTGTTGATTACCTTGGTTGATGCTCGGAGAGAGCCTGCATTACAAGTGGTGGGAGGGCTAGAGTTACACTCCCGATACAGGGTCCTTCCAAATAGGGCGATCATGGATTGTTTTCACACAAACCAGGCACACCGTTGTGTCCCCTTAGGGATGGTACAATCTTGAGCGAGGCTCGTATGATGTACATCATGAGGACGTGGGCCAACGAGCGGACTCTTTGTTTAGTAGTGCCAGGAGAAATGCATTGTTTGGGTACTTACCTCGGGTATGTAATACACTGCGAGTCGTGGATGACACGGAAGTTCCCCAAGTCTCGTGGGTACAACACGCAACCTCTACAGAGCGTAAAACTATTCGAATAGTCATGTTCACGGTCAAGGTTAGTTGGGCGGTGCTGCTTAAACTACGTCCAGATTTTCTCACAAACTTGGTGGGTGTGTGTGAGAAAAATGATAGTTGAGGTAAGTCATGTGGCTTGACATGATAGCGGAACATGAGATGTTCCTACCATATTTATGTTGATGTCTATGACTTGTTCTCAAGGATATTGGTTACTTCATGATGCATGCCTTCTTATGTTGGTGATCATGTCATTACACTTAAAACTAGCTTTATGCAACTTACCTACTTAGTGCTATATCATGCATTGTTATAGCCTTGTTCCACAATTGGGTTGCTTGCGAGTAAATTCAAAATAATTATTCGCTTGACATTGGTAATTTAATTGGCCATGCATGGACGAGCAAGAATATGGAGAAGAATCCGTTGGTGATGAACATGTGAACTAGGATGCTTCCCAGTCACAATGCATGTATGGTTATGGCAGATGGCATGGGTTCACGCTCTCATTCAGGATTACCGCTGCTTGTTTAGTTTGGTGTGTTGGCCTTCATGGCCCTATCTATGTAACACTTGACCTCCATGGTCCTTATTTGTACCAAACGGTATGAATTGATGTAAGACTCTTGTTATTCAGCTTTTGTGTGTTCAGTGAGCATTGATCTCTTGGATTAATGTACAAGTGCATTCAGTGATCATGAATTATCAATTGGGGTCCCTTCAGATGGCCACCGTACCCAAAGAACTCCTAGCATCCGGCTTTCCCCTACTCCTTGAGGATAGCCTCCAGAAGTGCCAGTTCCATCGAACACCCGTTTTGCTCCACCACGAGCACTAGTTGATTCCACCATGAAGGAGTACCACGTCGATGTGGTCGTAAAGGCAAGCGAATCCCTGGCAAGTTGGTTCTTTGAAGGACCATATATGGAAACCCTGGCATTAGCCGGTAATACAGATGCACGGAAGGCACTCATCCACCATCAAGAAATCATCCCAGAGACGGCTGATGAGTCAGCTGCAAGCCACTTTCCTTTCCAGAAGGATGATATTAGCGAGAGTTGGACGTTGGTCCCATCCAAGGAGGATGGAACGCCACTCAGATTCCAGACCTACTTCAGCCTCTCCAACGATAGTCTGGCAGAGAACCTGATTAAGGAGTCCGTGAAGCTCTGCAAGGAACTTCACCACACTCGTGAGCTACTCCGACAAGCCAAGACGAAGCTAGGCAAGATGAAGAAGGATGTAGCCCCAAGGTACGACCGGCTATCGCTTATAGAGGAGGAGCACCCCGAGCTAGAGATGCACCCACATGTTGTCGTCGATGAGTGTGAAGGACTATCATGCACTCTTCATTGACCCACCGGCGAAGCATCGTCGGGATGGACCTCCTCGTCCTCCAACCCCCTCGAATGGAGACGATGTATGTACGGATGATGACTTGGAGGAAGACCCAGAGGAGCGTGAGTACGAGACCGAGCACTCCACCACTTGAGTCTGAGACCCCACCCCCTAAGGTAGGATAAGTCATGTATCCCTCATGCGAAGTAAAGTTCGTGTAATGGTTCATATGAAACCATGTGTTCTTGTTGTTTGTTTTGTTCTTTGTTTTTTATGCAAGTTGTGCTTTTGCCTTAGGCAATATGTAAGCGACTACATTACCCTCTTACCATGATGGTATGTGTTTGGTCTTTCGACCTTTGTTTTATCACACTTGCACAATACCAAACCCCATATGCGCATTTTTCCTCTCACTACTTTTCTATTGCCTATTTTAGATGATTGACTTGGTTGCTCCAAATAGGATGGTGACTGCTACCCGTACTAGCACTTTTTGCAACCCCAGCACCGACAACCCTAGGCAGCAACCATGGGCTGGTGGGTCTGCTCAGGCTGGAAATGACTAGGAGCATCACCAAGGAGATATTCCCCTACCACCACCTCCACTAGAGAACATGACCATAGCTCGGTTTCTCTAAGTTCTTCGGGAGGAACACCAAGCCAACACTACCGCTATCCAGCAGATGGCTCTAGTTCTTGTGAACAACCAATAGCAAGGTAGGAACGACAATGGTCGTTCCACTCTGTTGAATTTCATGAAGAATTCGTCCCCAACATTCACCGAGACATTTAGGCCCTTGGATGCTGAAGACTGCATCCGCACCATCGAGGACCTCCTTCCACTTGTCAACTGCAATAAGGACCTTCATAGGGTTCTTTATGCCTCCCAGTGCCTCAGAGGTATCACTAGAGCTTGGTGGGATGGATTCAAGGTCATGCAGGCTGACCGTGTGATCACCTGGCTAATTTTAAGCAAGGATTCCAAATTGTCCGCATTCCTTCAGGAATTAGAGCCATCAAGAAGCAAGAATTTCAAGTGTTGAAGCATGGAAATGACTCTGTCAAGGAGTACCTGCATAAGTTCAACCCCCTATCAAGGTATGCACCTGAAGATATCAGCACTTAGGCAGTCAAGATAGAACATTTCATGGAAGGACTCCAGCAAGCACTATAGTATCAACTCATTGTCTGCGACTGTCGTACCTTCTTCAACCTAGTGAACAAGGCTCGCATGCTGGAGGACAAGCGTCGCGCCATGGAAGACACTCGCAAGCGCAAGATGATCAGCAAGGGCAGCTCAACCAATTAGAAGCCTCGCCCCTCGCAAGCAGTCCCAGCAAAGCCGACCTATCAGCCTCGGCACACCATGACTCCTCCACCTCGTCCGAGCTACCAGCCTCAGCAGTATGCTAACCCCAGGCCGACATACAACAACCCCAACACCGGTGGCAACAACAACTTAGGCCAAGTCACTTGTTTTGGATGTGGACAGTCCGGGAACTACTCAAGGCCCCTAACAAGAACCCTCGTGCGCCACGCCCCAATGCACCAAACCAAGGACAAGGCCATGGAGCGCCACCCAGGAACCAAGCTCGTCGCAACCAGCCCAACAATGGCAAGGGCCATGTGAATCATGTCACCACTGAGTGAGGGAGTCCGGGAATAAGGGGTCCTTAGGTAGTCGCTTCGTAAGAGGCCGACCTAATGGGTCGTATTAATTGGAGGTCGGACTATGTGGTCAACTCGTATTCAAGGAGGAAAACACCGAAGACTGGCATGACGTCCAAGTAAGGTAGACTAGGTCGGCCCATCTGTCCCCCCATGAGGTCGGTAATATGTAAACCTAGGAACCCTTATGTCTATATAAACTAGAGGTTCTCATGCGTATAGGCGATTTGAATCATCTAGGGTTTAGCTCATATGATCTCGAGGTAGATCAACTTTGTAATCATCATCCACATCAATATAATCAAGCAGGACGTAGGTTTTACCTTCTCAAGAGGGCCCGACCTGGGTAAATATTGTCTCCCCTTTTTTTCCTACAATCCACCATTCCAAGGTCCATAATTCGGGAGGCCCTACCCGAGATCTGTAGGTTTTGACACCGACATTGGTGCTTTCGTCGAGAGTTCCTCTGATTGGATCGCCAGAAGGATTGATGGCATGCTTAGTCATCAGTGAAGAGATCCGCATCAAGGTTGTATTCGTCCCCGGACAGATCTTTGCATTTCGAAGCATTGTTCTACACGCCAATCCGGTCGGCCACCTTGGCTAGGTCGGGAATTTTATCCCTACTCAGGAAGTCAGGTTCGGGAGCCTAGAGTTCACCACTGACCCCCAGGGAGACCTTGTGTTAACAAGGATTTTAGCTCCTTTCAAGGAGCCCGCGGGTCCTGATGCTTCGGCCTCGGAAATCGTGGATCCCGCCACTGGGACGACCTTCGCCCCTAATCTGGCCTTAGAGCCTCACGTGTTCAACACGCCTAAACTCGTCTCAGTCGAATACACTCCAGAGGTGACCTTGAGCATCGCCGGGGCATTAATGACACGAGCTAACCCCGAGCTCACGAACGGTATGAACTCCGCCCAAACCCGGGTACTGCACAAACTACTCAACCGGATCCAAGCCATGGTCATGATGAAAAATCAAGCCACGATCTACAATCAGATCGGACTCAGACCTGACGACAAGGAAATTCACGCCCCGCCCATCACGCATCTGGTCAACATTGTCGAGTGCCCATTTAAGGGCTCCCTGCACAAACTACCGGAGTTAAGGATGGCGTACGTCCTGATCACTGATCATCCAAACTTACCCAAGTATCTATCTCGCGTCGACAATATTTTGGGGCCAGTGGCTGATCCGGTACGTGACCCAGTCGGGGGAACAACCACCGATATCTCAAACCCACAACTCACGGGAACTCAAAATCTTATCCCACCCACGACCCAACTCGAACATAAAGCAAAAGAGTTCGGTTTATCAGACCCATGTGAAGTGACGCAATGGCCAGGGTAATCAGTACACCACTTCTAGGCTAGATTCCTCCTCAATAACATGATTGAGGTCTGCAGCAAAGAGTAGCTTATCAGCACGTCCCGGCATCATAGCCGTGATGAGGGCATCCTCAATGCCCTCTCCCGTCGCCGGCTTCAAACCCTCGCCGAGCTTTCAAGCATGGTGCTCAAATACTATGCCATGGAAATCACTTGGCAAATATAGCAAATGTGCAACCATCCCAGCCTTACTGAGCAAGCCACACAAACCCGGACAAGACGCACAGCCCCACTCATGGGGCCGATTACCTCAGGGCACCCAACGAAGAGAACACGGACAATGGCCATGTCGGTCCTCGACATACTACTGGACAATCCATGCACATACACTTTGCCTCACCTGAATCAAGTTCCACCCATAGCCTTCGAGCATGCTGGGTCATCAGGCAGGTTACAAAAAGAGGGGAAGGCATCCTCAAGGAAACACTCGTGGAGGGCCAGTCACGAGCATCGCCGGATAACAACACAGAGATCTTAACGATCTATGAAACATTTACCTCAAAGAATCAAAGAAAGAGAGCCTTACGGGAGCTCCATCAAATCCACCATGTCGTGGCGGCAAACCCATGGCCGAACACACCCATTACTTTCGACCATGGCAATGAGCCGATGACTAGCACACGCCGGACACCTGCCGCCCTAGTCATGAACCCCATGGTCGGCGGCCTCAGAGTCAACAAGGTGTTAATGGACATGGGAATCGTCCTCAACCTCATCTACGAGGGCACACTTGAAGAAATGCAGTTCGATCGATCTCAAATCAAGCTAAGCACAACCACCTTTCGAGGTATTGTCCCCGGGAGAGAGGCCCGCTAGACCGGACGAGAAATGCTCTACATAGTATTCGGTACACCCGAGAACTACCAATCCGAAGAGCTCCTCTTTCATATTGTCCCGTTTCACAGTGGTTACCACACCCTGTTGGGATGCGAAGCCTTTACAAGATTGTAGGCCATACCGCACTATGGGTACATGAAGCTCAAACTGCGAGGGCCAACGGCATGATCACAGTGATCAGTGACCCCAACAGAGCCCTCCGAGCTAAAAACAAAACAGCATCCCTAGCCCTCGAGTTACTAGCTGAGACCCTCGCTACAGAGGAACTTACGACACTATGTGACCTGGTAGACAAAGACGACATGATCCTCGGCAAGCGGCCCAAGCCCATATCCGTCAAACCCATGGATGAGATCATCAAGTGTGAGGTACACCCAACGGACCCTAATAAGACTATGTCCATTAGAGCCCAACTGGAGCCCGCAATTGACGAAGCACTATGCGCCTTCTTGTGCAAGAATTGGCACATATTATCCTGTCACCCCTCAGACATGCCAGGAATCCCTCGGGGGCTGGCGGAACACAACCTAAACATAATTGCGGGCTTCAAGCATGTCAAACAGGCCGTCCATCGATTTTACGAACCAAAGCGTCAAGCTATGGGTGAAGAACTTTCCAAGCTACTGGAAGCCGGGTTCATCACAGACATTAAACATCCCGACTGGTTGGCAAACCTGGTCATGGTACCAAAAAAGGACAAATCTTGGCGGCCATGTGTTGATTTCAAGGACCTAAACAAAGCTTGCCCAAAGGATCCTTTTCCGTTACCTCGAATACACCAAATTATCAATGCAACAACGGGACACGACTCCCTGTGTTTCCTCAATGCTTAATCTGGATACCATCAGATCAAACTGAAGGAATCCGATCAGGCTGCAACCGCCTTTATAACACCCTACGGGCCATTCTGCTTCAACACAATGTCGTTCAGGTTAAAAAAACACGAACGCCACTTACCATCGCATGATCCAAACATGCTTGGGGAAACATATCAGCAAAACTGTGGAGGCATACATGGATGATGTGGTCGTTAAGACCAGACACGTCAGCCAGCTGGTAGACGACCTTTGGGAAACCTTTGCCAACCCAACCTACGGGCATATGATATACGGCTTAATCCGGATAAGTGTGTCTTCGGAGTCCCAGCTGGCAAACTCCTCGGATTCATCGTGTCGCAAAGAGTAATCAAGGCCAATACGGCCAAAATACGAAGCATTGTCACAACTCGTCGTCCCAACAGAGCTACAACATGTCCAAAAGTTGGCAGGCTGCATGGCGGTCTTAAGTCGGTTGATCTCTCGCCTCGGCGAGAAGGCCCTCCCGCTCTATAGGTTGCTGAAGAAAACTAGGAACTTCAAATGGATTGATGAGGCCACGTCAGCTCTGGAAGAAATCAAAGCGATACTGGCCAGCAACCCCATCCTAGTAACACCCTACATAGGGGAGCCGATATTGCTATACATCTCCGCCACCAATCAAGTGGTCAGCACGGTCCTCGTCGTGGAACGAGAAGCTGAGGGTCAACAACTACAGATACAAAGGCCATTCTGTTACGTATCCGAGGTGCTCACCCCATGCAAAACAAGATACCCGCACTACCAAAAGATCGCTTACATAGTGGTTATGGCATCGCGCAAACTCAGACACTATTTCTAGGAATGTGCGGTCACTCTGACTTCGAAAGTACCACTAAGCGACATCATCAACAACTAGGATTCCACCGACCGAATTACTAAATGGTCCATCGAGCTCGTGTCGTTTGAAATCACCTACAAGCCACGACGAGCTATCAAATCTCAGGTACTGGGTGATTTCATTGCTGGATGGTCTGAGGCCGAACTCCCAAGAGATTATAACACTTACGCTCATTGGACCATGTACTTTGACGGGTCCAAAACTCTCGCTGGTCTAGGGGCTGGAGTGATCCTCACATCCCCTAAGAGGGATAATGTTCGATACATGCTACAGATCATGTATGCCGACTCAAACAACGCAGCAGAGTATGAGGCGCTACTACACGGTCTTCGAATGCCAGTCTCAATAGGCATACAATGGCTCTAGGTACCAGGAGACTCCAACCTCGCCATCTCACAAATCAACGACAAATTTGATGCAAAAATTCTGAAGATGGTAGCATTGAGAAACGTCGTCCTCGAGATTTCAGCACGATTCGAGGGGTTGGAGTTCCACCATGTCTCAAGAGACAACAACCAAGCCGCGGACATTCTCGACCGCTTAGTCGTAAAGCGCGACCCAATCCCCACCAACACATTCCTAAAAAGGCTTTTTAAGCCATAAGTGGTATGGCAGGACGAAGTTGGTAGAAGAGGAGACGATGGTGTGGAGCGGATTATACCACCTACATTGTCACACCCCAAAGATTTAATCACACTTTTATAAGTTAAAATATTGCCTAGAATAAAAAAAATGAGAAGTAAATTGCCTCATGGCTCTTTTCAAAGCCTATTTCCAAAAACTCTTCTTTTCTCATGGCATTTTATAGATCATTTAGTGCTTGAGTCCTTACTTGAGATCATTTTAATTTTTTATTTAATCAAGTGGGGATATTATTTTCAATTTGACCATGTTGGTTTAATTTTTTTATCTGTGGGTTCTCATTGATTTCAGAACCACTCCTTTTTCTCCAATTATATGGTTCTTCCCCAAGCAGATGTTTTTGAAAATTATGTTGGGACTTGAGTGCTTGCATCAAAACATTTCTTTTCTTATCAAAAATTCATTAGGGACCCTTTTATAAAAATATTTTTGTCAAAGTTTCTCTTATTCAAAATGGATTTTAATTTATTTTAGGGCCTCTTGTTGTACTGCAACCTTTTGATAACCTCCTCCAAAAATTATACAATTTTTTTAGGTGACATGTGATGTCCGTGGATCAATTTTATGCAAGAACATAACCAAGTGTTTTGGAAAATTGGAGCAAACCATCTTCTTTTTCATTCTGGTCCATTTTGGAGTTTTGTACTACAAGCCCAATTTTCATTGCTCCAATGACCTTGAGATTTTTCATGCTTGTAGAACACCCTACCAAATAATTAAGTCCAATAGTTGAGCCCCATTGGGTGATTTTAAATGCATGTAATAATAGTCTAAATCTGTTGTCCAGAATTGTTTTTTTCAAAACTTTGCATTAACAAGTTTAACATTTTGCCAAACTAACTTGACCATCATGACTAACACCTAAGAAGACCTTGATATGGTAATTTTGGTGGTTAGAGGAGCTCCCTAGGTGCCCTTGACATTCTCTCGAACACCGTGAATTCATGTACGGAAGTGGCATGGATTTTGTCTGCATTGTTGAATTGCTCCTCTGACCCTAGTATCATGTCTAACAGTCCTAACCTAAACCCTAAAATAATTCTGTTAATTTGAACCAGCATTGGAGGTAGTTAGAGGCACGAGGCATTCTGTCGAACGCCTGGTGTGCGTGCTGTGGACACGCCCAGAGCACGCAAATGGCTGCCAGCGCGCCCGAGCTGCCGCGTCATCAGCCCCCGCACCCCTTGCCCACTGGACAGCCGCACAGCCGTGTCGACTCCCCGACAAGTTTTCCCCGTCCTGCTGCGCTCTGTTGCACCCTTGTCGCACCCGACGCACTGCCGCCATCGGCAAAGCCGTTGCGGCTGGCACCCCGCTTTGGCTCTTCCATGACCAGCACCGCCCAAACGCTCGCCGCGTCCCCCTCATGGTGCCAACGCCTCTAGCTTGCCCCTTCCGCCCTTGTGCTGTCGTCAGCATTGTCGCCGGCGTGCTTATCCTCTGCCGTCGCGGAACCAACCTAAATCGACTATCAAAAGGAGCCCCCGATCCTCCTTGAGCATGGAGCAGCCTCCTTAGACCCACATAACTCTCCCTGTCGCATCAATTTGGCCTCAACCGACTGCCCCGCTCGCCCGTGGCTGCAGCGCCACCCCTAGCCTCCGGCCAAATCCCGGCAGTTCCGAGCCCCTGTCGTTCCCCCTTGGCCCTTGATAACCTCTTCAAGCCCCACCGAATCCACCCCCTGCAAAATCCATACATGGCGGGCCGTGGTGGAGTTGCCGGTGCGCCAGAGCTCTCTGTCCGCCATGACCAGAGCTCTGCTCGCCCCTGAGCTCCCCGGCTAACAGCGTGCCCCCTAGATGATGGGACTCTCCCTCTCGTGCACCCCGGCATGCTCAGATCCGGTGATGGCGCCCCCTTGCGTCGACAATCGCCGTCGGCGTCCGCCCTCCCCTCTATCTAGTGCGCGCGCGGGAGGAAGGAGAGGAACCGACAGGCGGGCCCCGCCTGTCGGCATGTCAAGTGCTGACCGTTGGCGCCTATCCCTTTAGTGTGTATCCCTCCTAAGAAAACGTATCAACCTTAGTACGCTTCCCCTATTCTATTAGCGCACTTTGACCGAAAGCGTTTTCTTTTATGTGTGATTTAAAAACCAACTTTGACCAGAAAACTTTGACTGGCTCTATCTTTTAAAAGAAAACTCCAAATGAACTGATTCTTTTTCCTACCTCTCTAAAATTTCCTCTAGTTTATTTACAAATTTATATAAAAAAAAATTGAAACAACTTTTGTGTGTTGTTTTGAAATTGGGTGTTAATTTAAATATTATCAAAATAGCAATTTGGAGAGAGGAGACTTACTTCAAGATTTTGGGGTGCACACCACCCTCCACAAACTCCAAAGGCAAGAATCTTGAACTCTGATTGGCATGAAGTTGTGTGATGTTTACTGTGGTGCATCGATTGCGTGATTTTGGGTTATGTTGATAAAAATCTCGCATACAATCATACCTTGCATGAGTGCATGTGATGGATATTTTTTGCTAAATATGCGTGAGGCAAATGGTGAGTAGGTACTACCTCATGCCTCGTATGCCTTGTTGGTGTGGACAACCTCGGAGGAAGGTGTATCGGGGTGAATATGAGACTATGGGACTGACATCTCATGGGACAAGAGTGGTCGTGAAGGCATGTCGGGGTGTGATGGTGGTAACCCTAAGGTATGTCATTCAGCAAATCATGTGGTACTAACCCTTGCAGGAAAACTTAAACCTCCTAAGTCGACCATAGAACAAGTCTTGTCGGTGTGTCACCTTACATTTCGTGTTGCCACGTGTCTTTCCGAAAGGGAATACGGTCTAGTAGGTCGTAAACCAATTACTAGGTACACAACAAGTAGAGGGGCCGGGATGAAGGTATTCATGGCCCTGGACTAAATCCAGTCATCCGATCAGGGGCCATGGGTGTTTCCGGTCTGGGACCGAGTGGGAATGGCCCTTCCCTTGTAGCGTGCGATATAAATTTGATCCCATGCTAGTCGAGGTTGGAGCCTCCCCGTCTTATGGTTTTTCCACAGCAGTGTAGTCCTAGTGAGTCACGTCTTTGTCGTGGAAAAATGGGTGTGTGCTTGTTCTGAGTATTTACCTCTGAGATACCATACAGGGGATTAGTCCGAGTGACAGTTGAAACCCGTGAGCTGCGGGTAAAGAGTACACCTGTGCAGAGTCAAAACTATTCGAGTAGACATGTCCAGATCAAGGACGACTGGTTGACTAGTCAAGTATAGGTCTCAATGTCCGTCTTCGGAGGCACTAAATTTGAAATAGGGTGATACAAATGAACCAGGATGATAAGTATTATTATTATTACGAATTCTGTTTTGGACTAATTGTATGGGGTATATGGAATTATTAGAGTATCCTTGAGACGGTTCTGCCTCTTGGATACTCAGTGTTGATATTATATAAGCCCTTTCTCTGGTGTCGCTTAGACGCCCGACTGTGGCTACTGTTATTTCTTTCATATGAGCCGTTTCTGTGGTCTTGCTTAGATGCCTGACTGTGGCTACTGTTATTTCTTTCATATGAGCCCTTTCTGTGGTGTTGCTTAGACACCGGACTGTAGCATCTGTTATTATTTTCATGTGAGCCCTTTAGGTGGTGTCGCTCAGACGCCCGACTGTGGCACACATGCTATTACTTACTTATCGTTATCTTCATATAAGCCCTTTTTGTGGTGTCGCTCCAGACACCCAACTATGGCATGTTAGTAATATTCCATTGACAAGTCCCTTTATGTGGTGTCTCTAAGACGCCCGAGTGTGGCTTGTGTACTCATCGTTCCAAGGTGTTGCCTCAGACGCCCGATCAACAAGTTCATAATTGATTATTTAGCTTCCTCGTTTGTTTATACAACATTGGTATAAATGATTTATCTGCATGAATGCATCCGTGAATTAATTCTTATGGCATGATAGAGTAATTAAGTGGATTATGCATGCATCTCACTTGATTAAACTTATTTGTTTTCTTGATGTTTGCGAGTACATTCAAAGTACTCACTGGCTTGTCCCTGGCTATTGTCTTGGCCAGATTTCATCAAAGAGGAGCACGATGTCATCAACCCCGAAGATCAAGGAGTCGAGGATAGTAGCCTTGTGAGATAGGAATTTACCCAGGTCGGTTGTTCGTGTGGGAATGGAGTCCCATGGGCATTGGAGATTCCTCGAGTCGCTTCCGCCGTCAGCCTCAGACTTTTGTCCAAACTAGTAGACCTTCATGGTCTTGTAACCCAGATTTTATAACTTGCTTGGGATTTCTGTATCAAGTGGGTGTCCACCAACTAACAGCAGTCCTAGGGCTGGTGAACACAAAGGCCTGTTTTCTGGAAAACCGGTCGCCATAACAGCAGAGCAAGATTATCAAATCATCAGCGGAACTTCAATTGAAGAAACGCCCTCGACCCACGAGGTCATGGTAGTAATAGCACCATGGACATAATCCTTCCTTGCTTATCTCCTACACATGGAACTCCCTGATGACCAGACCGAGGCGCGACACATCATCCGCCGGTCAAAGGCTTACAAGGTGCACAAGGGCGAGTTATATAAAAAGAGCACCACACGAGTTCTCCAATGATGCATATCCGAGTAACAAGGAAGGCGACACGTGGCTGAAGTACGCGCCGGTATGGGCGGTCACCACGCAGCAGCATGGGCCCTGGTCAGCAAGGCTTTCCAAGCTGGTTTCTTCTGGCTGATAGCTTGAGAGGACGCCCACAGGCTTGTTCAACATTGTGCGGGTTGTCAACTCTTCGCGAATCAAAGCCACATGCCCCCAACATCTCTTTCGACATTCCCGATCACTTGGACCTTCGCGGTGTGGGGTCTTGATATGGTCGGCCCACTTAAAAGGGTGGACCAAGAAAAAGAAATACCTCCTCGTCATGGTCGACATGTTTACCAAAAGGATTGAAGCAAAGCGTGTCAGCTCCGCCAAATCTGGGCCAGTAATCGACTTCATATCCGGCGTCGTACACCATTATGGTGTCCTGATACGTCTCAAACGTATCTATAATTTTTTATGGTTTCACGTTGTTATCTTGTCAACTTTGGATGTTTTGTTTACCTTTTATATCTTTTTTGGGACTAACTTATTAATTCAGTGCCAAGTGTTAGTTCCTGTTTTTTCTGTGTTTTTGACTCTTTTCATATCTGATTTTGGAACGGAGTCCAAACGGAATAAAATCCCCGAAATAAATTTTTCCAGAACAGAAGAAGATCGGGAGGCTTGAGGGCCAAGGCAGGGGGCCCACAGGGATCCCACAAGCCCTGTTGCCGCGGCTAGGGGGGGCGCAGTAACCAGGCTTGTGGCCTCCTTGGCGCTCCCCTACCCTAGCTCTTTGGCCTATAAATTCCCTAAAAATCCAGAAAAAATCAGGGCATCCACGAAAACACTTTTCCGCCGCCGCAAGCTTCCGTTTCCACGAGATCTCATATGGAGACCCTTCTCGGTGCCCTGCCGGAGGGGACTTTGGAGTTGGAGGGCTTCTACATCAACATCATCACCTCTCCAATGACTCGTGAGTAGTCCACTTCAGACCTACGGGTCCGTAGTTAGTATCTAGATGGCTTCTTCCCTCTCTTGGATCTTCAATACAAAGTTCTCCATGATCTTCATGGAGATCTATCCGATGTAATCCTCTTTGGCGGTGTGTTTGTCGAGATCCGATGAATTGTGGATTTGTGATCAGATTATCTATGAATTATATTTGAGTCTTTGCTGATTTCTTATTTGCATGATTTGATATCCTTGTAAGTCTCTCCGAGTCTTGGGTTTTGTTTGGCCAACTAGATCTATGATTCTTGCAATGGGAGAAGTGCTTGGTTTTGGGTTCATACCGTGTGGTGACCTTTCCTAGTGACAGAAGGGGCAGCAAGGCACGCATCGTGTTGTTTCCATCAAGGGTAAGAAGATGGGCTTTCATCATAGATTTGAGATTGTTCATCTACATCATGTCATCTTGCTTAAGGCGTTACTCTGTTCTTTTGGACTTAATACGCTAGATGCATGCTGGATAGCGGTTGACGTGTGGAGTAATAGTAGTAGATGCAGAAAGTATCGGTCTACTTGTTTTGGACGTGATGCCTATATATATAATCATTGCCATAAATAATGTCACGACTTTGCGCGGTTCTATCAATTGCTCGATAGTAATTCGTTCACCCACCGTTTACTTGCTTTCATGAGAGAAGCCACTAGTGAACACTACGGCCCCCAGGTCTATTCACAACTATCGTCTCCACTTTCACTTTTACTTTGCTTTGTTTACTTTTTGCTTTCAGTTCTCACTTTGCAAACAATCTATAAGGGATTGACAACCCCTTCATAGCGTTGGGTGCAAGCTCTTTTTGTTTGTGCAGCTACTTGTGACTTGACGCGATCCTCCTACTGGATCGATACCTTGGTTCTCAAAACTGAGGGAAATACTTACCGCCGCTGTGCTACATCACCCTTTCCTCTTCAAGGAAACACCAACGCAAGGCTCCAAGGCCGCGGGGAAATCCTTTGCATATTTGCCAAGGAAGTCCCTATAGGCGTAGCCCGTAGCAGCAGGATTCCTGGCGCCGTTGTCAGGGAAAGTCTGTTGTCGCAGTAGCAGAAGGATTTCTGACGCCGTTGCCGGGGAGGAGAGATCAAGTCAAGATCTATCCAAGTAGGTGTCACAGACTCATCTCTTGCATTTACCTTTTTTGCCAGTTGCATCTCATTTTCCTCTCCCCCACTTCACAATTTGCCTTTTTCGTTTGCCTTTTCCATTTGCCTTTTCGTTCGCCCTTTTCTCTCGCTTGCCTTTCCTTTGCTTGAGTTCTATGTGCCTTCAATATGCTTGCATCTTTGCTTGCTAAAAATCTATTGATATGGATCCTCACCCACTTGCTAATCTCTTTAAGAGATCCACTTATGTGGAACCAATTGCTAGTGAGTTGAGTGCACTGGACTTTCTCTATGGAGTTTTGCTTGAGATGCGTGAATCTGAAAATTGTGAGGAAGAAATTTATGAAGTGATTCACGAGGGATCCTTGGATGAAAAGCATGATTCAATGGTTTCACTATAAATTCTATTAGTGACAATCATGCTAAAAATATGCAAAACCCTAAGCTTGGGGGTGCTAGTTTTGCTATGTCCACTACTTGTTGCAATAATCATGAGTGGGGCGATGATTTTTCTTATGATCTTGAAAATTTGTTTGAGGCTCATGATGAATATGATATTTTCAATATTATTGAAAGTGGGTTTGGAGAAGTCATGACTTTAGTTGACGATAATCCCACTATTTTTAAAGAGCGTCAACTTTGCATGCATGTGGATCATGAAAGAATATCCTATGTAATAGTTACATTGTTGAATTCGAATATGATCCCACATGTAATTATTATGAGAGAGGAAAATATGGTGGTAGAAACTTTCATATCACTAAATCACCTCTCGTTATGTTGAGATTGCTATTGTCTCTTTCTTCTTCCTTGCATATGGTAACTATTGGTTGTCTTGACAATCTGTTTTCCTATAAAATGCATATGCATAGGAATTATGTTAGACTTAGATGTGATTTTCACATGCTTTATGATGCTCTCGGTGTGCTTCAATTCTTGTCTTTTGTGTGAGCATCATTGATTTATCAATGCCTAGCTAAGGGCGTTAAACAATAGCGCTTGTTGGGAGGCAACACAACAAATATATCCTTTTTCTTTATGTTTTGTGTTTTACACACTTTCATAATTCTGTTATGATTGTGTTTTTTGTGTTTCTTTTGCGTTTGTGCCAAGTAAAACCATTCTGATTAGTCTTGGGATGATCGTTTGGTCATGCTGGAAAAGACAGAAACTTTCTGCTCACGAAAAGATTTTTTTTCTGTAATAGCTTTTGAGTTGATTCTTTTTGCTGCTGATTGCTACGCAAATTCTACATACTGTCGTAATTGTTCATAATTTTTGAAGTACCAGAAGTATACGAAGTGTACAGATAACTACAGACTGGTCTGCTGTTAACAGATTTTGTTTTTGTTGAGTTGGTTGCTTATTTTGATGAAACTATGGATAGTATCGGGGGTATTAGCCATGGAAGATTGAAAATACAGTAACCCAACATCAACATAAGTAGGATTGAAGTTTGCTATAGTACCTAAGGAAGTGGTGGTTTGCTTTCTTATACTAATGTTATCACGAGTTTCTGTTTAAGTTTCGCGTTGTGAAGTTTTCAAGTTTTGGGTGAAGTTCTTATGGACAAAAAGATAAAGAGTGGCAAGAGCTCAAGATTGGGGATGCCCAAGGCACCCCAAATTGATTCAAGGATGCTGTAAAATCCTAAGCTTGGGGATGCCCCGCGAAGGCATCCCCTCTTTCGTCTTCAATCCATCGGTAACGTTACTTGGGGCTATATTTTTATTCACCACATGTTATGTGTTTTGCTTGGAGTGTCTTGTATCGTAGGAGTCTTTTATTTTTGTTGTGTCACAATCATCCTTGCTGCACACCTAGAGAGAGATACATGCACTCACCGTGATTTTGTCGAGCTTCACTTATATCCTTTGGTTAGACAATTCAGCTCACATGTGTTTCACTTATATCTTTTGAGCTAGTTGATTTTGCTCTATGTGCTTCACTTATATCTTTTAGAGCACAGCGGTGCGTGGCTTGGTAGTTGATCTATGCTATGATAGTAGTCTCAAAAGGGGTAGTTATCCAAAGGGATATGAAAACTTCCACCTTCATGTGCATTGAATAGTTAGAGAAGTTTGATTCATCTCAATTAGTTTTGAGTTGTGGTTGTGGTAATATTGAAGTTATATTAGTAAGGTGTTGTGGATCTAGAAATACTTGTGTTGAAGTTAGTGATTCCCGTAGCATGCTTGTATGGTGAACCGCTATGTGATGAAGTCTGAGCATGATTAGTCTATTGATTGTCATCCTTTGTGTGGCGGTCGGGATCGCGCGATGGTTTATACCTACCAACCCTTCCCCTAGGAGTATGCGTTGAATGCTTTGTTTTGATTACTACTAAAACTTTTGCAACAAGTATATGAGTTCTTCATTACTAATGTTGAGTCCATGGTTTAGATGCACTTTCACCTTGTACCATCACTATCTTCTTTAGTGCCGTGAAACTTTCGCCGGTGCACAAAACCACCCATATAACCTCCCTCAAAACAGCCACCATACCTACCTACTATGGCTTTTTCAAAGCTATTCTGAGATATATTGCCATACGACTACCACCATAACATGTGCCACCACTTCTACATTGCCATTGCATGATCATAAGATAGCTAGCATGATGTTCCCATTGATGTCTATGCCATGCTAGATCATTGTCACGGTACACTACCGAAGGCATTCCATATAGAGTCATCATTGCTCTAAGTTTTGAGTTGTAAGTGTGATGATCATCATTGATGGAGCATTGTCCCATGTGAGGAAATAAAAGAGGCCAAAGATGTCCACCAAAAAAAAGGAGGCCAAAGAGCCCACCAAAAAAATGAGAGAAAAAGAGAGAAGGGATAATGCTACCACCTCTCCACACTTGTGCATATTAAGCACCATGATCTTCATGATTGAGAGTCCCTCGTTTTGTCACCACCATATAGCTAGTGGGAAATTTTCATTATATAACTTGGCTTGTATATTCCAATGATAGGCTTCCTCAAAATTGCCTTAGGTCTTCGTGAGCAAGCAAGTTGGATGCACACCCACTAGTTTTCTTTAAGAGCTTTCACATACTCTTAGCTCTAGTGCATCATTTGTATGGCAATTCCTACTCATTCACGTTGATATCTATTGATGAGCATCTCCATAGCTCATTGATATGCCTATTCAATGTCACCATCTTCTCCTTGTTTGACTTGCAACCTCCACCACACTCCACACCACTGATAGTGCTAAAACCATGGCTCACGCTCATGTATTGTGAGAGAGTTGAAAAGGTTTGAGAAAGTAAAGGTGTGAAAACAATTACTTGGCCAATACCGGGGTTGTTCATGATTTAAATTCGTTGTGCAAGGATGATAGAGCATAGCCATACTATATGATTTTGTAGGGATAACTTTCTTTTGGCCTAGTTATTTTGAAAGTTCACGATTACCTTGCTAGTTTGCTTGAATTATTATTGTCTCCACGTCAATAGCAAACTATTGTTTTGAATCTAATGGATCTGAACATTCACGTCACATAAGAGGAGTTACAAAGGACATCTATGCTAGGTAGCATGAAAGCATCAAAAATTCATTCTTTATCACTTCCCTACTCGAGGACGAGCAGGAGTTAAGCTTGGGGATGCTTGATACGTCTCAAACGTATCTATAATTTTTGATGGTTTCACGTTGTTATCTTGTCAACTTTGGATGTTTTGTTTACCTTTTATATCTTTTTTGGGACTAACTTATTAATTCAGTGCCAGTTCCTGTTTTTCTGTGTTTTTGACTCTTTTCGGATCTGATTTTGGAACGGAGTCCAAACGGAATAAAATCCCCGAAATAAATTTTTCCAGAATAGAAGAAGATCGGGAGGCTTGAGGGCCAAGGCAGGGGGCCCACAAGGAGCCCACAAGCCCTGTTGCCGCGGCCAGGGGGGCCACGGCAACCAGGCTTGTGGCCTCCCTAGCGCTCCCCTACCCTAGCTCTTTGGCCTATAAATTCCCTAAAAATCGAGAAAAAATCAGGGCATCCACGAAAACACTTTTCCGCCGCCGCAAGCTTCCGTTTCCGCGAGATCTCATCTAGAGACCCTTCCCGGTGCCCTGCCGGAGGGGACTTTGGAGTTGGAGGGCTTCTACATCAACATCATCGCCTCTCCAATGACTCGTGAGTAGTCCACTTCAGACCTACGGGTCCGTAGTTAGTAGCTAGATGGCTTCTTCTCTCTCTTGGATCTTCAATACAAAGTTCTCCATGATCTTCATGGAGATCTATCCGATATAATCCTCTTTGGCGTTGTGTTTCTCGAGATCCGATGAATTGTGGATTTGTGATCAGATTATCTATGAATTATATTTGAGTCTTTGCTGATTTCTTATTTGCATGATTTGATATCCTTGTAAGTCTCTCCGAGTCTTGGGTTTTGTTTGGCCAACTAGATGTATGATTCTTGCAATGGAAGAAGTGCTTGGTTTTGGGTTCATACTGTGTGGTGACCTTTCCCAGTGACAGAAGGGGCAGCAAGACACACATCGTGTTGTTGCCATCAAGGGTAATAAGATGGACTTTCATCATAGATTTGGGATTGTTCATCTACATCATGTCATCTTGCTTAAGGCGTTACTCTGTTCTTTTGGACTTAATACACTAGATGCATGCTGGATAGCGGTCGACGTGTGGAGTAATAGTAGTAGATGCAGAAAGTATCGGTCTACTTGTTTTGGACGTGATGCCTATAGATATAATCATTGCCATAGATAACATCACGACTTTGCGCGGTTCTATCAATTGCTCGACAGTAATTCGTTCACCCACCGTCTACTTGCTTTCATGAGAGAAGCCACTAGTGAACACTACGGCCCCCGGGTCTATTCACAACTATCGTCTCCAGATTCAATTTTACTTTGCTTTGTTTACTTTTTGCTTTCAGTTCTCACTTTGCAAACAATCTATAAGGGATTGACAACCCCTTCATAGCGTTGGGTGCAAGCTCTTTGTGTTTGTGCACGTACTTGTGACTTGACGCGATCCTCCCACTGGATCGATACTTTGGTTCTCAAAACTGAGGGAAATACTTACCGCCGCTGTGCTACATCACCCTTTCCTCTTCAAGGGAACACCAACGCAAGGCTCCAAGGCCGCGGGGAAATCCTTTGCATATTTGCCAAGGAAGTCCCTATAGGCGTAGCCTGTAGCAGCAAGATTCCTGGCGCCGTTGTCAGGGAAGGTCTGTTGTCGCAGTAGCATGTCCCGCATAGCATAATAACGGACAAGGATCCAATTTCACCGCCTAGGAGGTAAAAGATTGGTGCGCAAATCTGGGCATCACGCTCGACTATGCCTCCGTATACCACCCGCAGACCAATGGACAAGTCGAAAGAGCCAATGGGCTCATTATGAGCGGTATTATACATCGTCTATTTCGCTCTCTTAAAGAGTAAGATTGTCAATGGGCGGAGGAGCTCGACTCCATACTATGGTCTTCCGTACCACCCCGAATCGTTCCACACGGTACACACCATTTTTTATTGTATACCAGGCCAGAGCAGTCCTCCCCTACGACATTATCCATGACGCACCTCGGGTGCATATGTACGAGGAAAACGAGGCTCGGTTGGGTCGGCTGGACGACATAGACGCATTGGAAGGTGAGCGCAACATAGCTTGGGCCCGGTCTGCTTTGTATCAGCAACAAGCTCGGTGCTATCAGAGCACGGAAGTTTGGGCGAAGGCATACAATGTGGGCGAACTCGTCCTACGCCTCCGAGAGAAGCAGAAGCATAAACTTCACCCAAAGTGGGAGGGCCCTTTTTTAATTGTTGAAGTCTCAACACGAGGAGCTTATCGCATGCACAACCCAGAGGACAACCGCCTCGAGCCGAACCCATGGAACGCAACTCGTCTTAAGCATTTCTACGGCTAGACTGACGTCGTTACCTTCACTACTGGAATCGGGGAATTTGCCATCACCCAATTATTTGCCGTCTGCTGGCTGATGGCAAAGAGCCACTTTGCCGTCAGCTGCCAAAGAACACACGGCAAAGTAATGGTTGTTGACAAAGATCCTATTTGCCATCAGCCATCTGTTTGTCGTATGACAGCATATGGCAGAGAAGGTGCAGGCAGACGGGAAAGGGTTGGTTGTTGGCAAAGAACATGTTTGCCATCATCCAACCCTTTGTCATCCGCCAGCGGATGACAGAGAAGGTGATGGCAGACTACAAAGGGGACGGACGGCGCCAACCCCACCCCAACCCACCCCTTTGTCGTTTGCCTCCACACCTTTGTCGTTCGCCTATAGAAAGCAAAGGGGATGTCCCGATAACTATCACCTGCACCACCCGCCTCACTCTCTCCACCCCACGCGCCCACCCACCTCTCTTTCTTGCCCCTTCCCACCATGAGCGCCGCCTCACCACCGCAGTCGTGCCAGCCCCTCACATCGCCACGGCCACCCACTCCTCCCTGAGCCCCCCCCCCCAATCCGCAACCGGCCACCCCTCACCAGGCCTCCTCCCTGCACCGCTCCTCCACCCCACCCCACCCACCCACCCCCACCCAACCCACCCATCCTGCCGTCGCTCGGTGCCCCTACCGCTGCCCAACACGCCCACTGCCTCCAGGTGCAAAGGTAATTTTTTGATTGTTGTTTTTTGTTGTTTTCCCTTTTTAGTTTAGTTTAGTTTAGCGGTAAGGGTGTGTTTGGATGCAAAGTAATTTTACAGTTTTTCAAGAATACTGTGGTTAGTGAAAAAACCTTGGTATTAAATACTTTGAGGTGTTTGGATGAAAAAATATTGTAGTTTAAGAAACTGTGGTATCGCTTATACCGTGCTTTTCTTACAGTGTCTAAAAAAGAGGTCATGACCTCTTTTTTCAAAACTGAACCGAGAGAAAATGACAGCGCCTTGGACACTTCGTCATCATTATCTGTTAATTGAAATTCAATTGATCACCTGCTTATTAGGCGTTTCTCGTTAGGTGATGCTTAACTTTTTTGTTTTGTTGGTCTCTCGAGCCCATGTTCTTCTGGACGCTGTCGCTAGCGATTCCTTCGTCTATTGGTCAGTGATCACCACTGCATCAAGGGGTTGCATGTACTCTGTAGTTAATTTTTCTACATACGACTCCATCGGTTGAGCCGACGGTGCATGTTACTCTCCGGTGATCTTGCATGCTTCTATCGAGTCGTTGGATGACGATTACTTTCTCGCGAGTAGCGGACGTCTAAAACAAAGCTTGCCCATGGAGTAGATTAATTTCTATGCATGGACGTATAAAACTAAAATCTAGCTAGCCGATCGATTCTACGTTGTCATTGGATGTATGTATGGCATGCTTGCATACAAGTATACGATATAATTTGATGCGATGTGTATGCCATGCAAGTACAAGGTAGAATTCTCGTCCTAGGCTGCTACATCTCATGGTATCTAGGAGAGGCGAAAGGCCTTGCGTTGCATGCCATGGTTGCATGCATGCATTGCATGGCCGTTTCTACACGCTAATCAGCCCAATGAGTGTAGCTGATCAGTTAGGTGCAGTTAGTTAGAATTATGGTAAAACAACACTTGTAGAACGGATCGGTAGTTTTGTCAAAACAGAGGAAAACAACGCTTTTGACAAACCGAGGTATTCATTGCCTTCATGTTGGAAAATTGAGGTTTTGAATTACCATGGTTTTAGAAAAACGGTGCTGCCAAACTAGGCCTAAGTAGTTTAGTTTAGTTAGTAGTTTAGATTAGTTTAGAAGGAGGAGAAGAGGAGAAGAGGACGAGGAGAAGAAGACGAAGAGGAGGAGAAGACGAGAAGAGGAGGAGGATAAGAAGAACAGGAAGAAGGAGAGGAGAAGAGGAGAAGAAAGAGGAAAAAGGGAAGTAGAAGAAGAAAAAAAAATAAGAAAAGAAGAATAGGAGAAGGAAACAAGAAGAAGAAGAAGAAGAAGAAGAAGAAGGAGAATGGGAAGGAGGAGGAGGAGGAGGAGAAGAAGAAGAAGAAGAAGAAAAGGAAGAAGAAGAATAATAAGAAAATGAAGAAGAGGAAAAAAGAAGAGGAGGAACAACAAAACGACACCATGATGCCCCGACACGACGCCCCAACACCCCTACACAACGCCCCGACACGACATCCCAACGACTCCCCGACAGAAAACTCCGCGCAGCTGTTAATACGCCGCCCCCAAACGCCACTGACCCCGAGCCCCCGACCCCCGACACCTCTTCGGCCTCTTGTTGACCGAAAAGGTGATCTTCAGCCTTCCAAAGGTCGCCGGACACGGACCTCACGAGGAGAATGCTCGGAGAGGAGAGGATAGGAAGAGAAGAGAGGTCTCCGAAACCAAAAGAGTTGGCATGCTGACCCTTCGACCATGCATCGCCATACCTGAGGGTGTTGGGGACGAGTGAGTTAGGGGGTTCCTCGAAGTCGATAGAACCCTAAATGACATCTATATAAGTCGATTTTATTAATGAACACAAAATATTTTTGTTGATCGGGTGGATTTACATGTGCAGTTGTCTCGTCGCTGCGAGGTCTGCTGTTCGAAGACCTCCCCGTGCGTTCGACGAGCTCCACCCATGCGTTCGTGGGTGAGTACTTATGATATCTCCTCCTCGCCCCTTCATATGCTCTAGGTCGGTCTTCGGATGAAACTTGCTAGATATAGGTACATTAAATTATCAGTATGCATGACCAGTATGCGTCTCCCGTTCGAAAGGGTTACAGTTATAAATATGCATGCATTTGCATATATTTATAACCGTGATTCTACTGAATTGTCCAACGTTATCCATGGACAGCCCGAGTATGTGTAGATTGGGTTCATTTTCCCATATGTTTTCTTCTGGATTTGATGCATAATTTCTTCAGTGCATCCCTGTTGTTCTTTAGATACACATTCTCTCTTTTTATTGTCGAGACGTGTATTAGGAGAACAACGGGGAGGTGCTGCCAAAATTTTGTGTTGGATCCGAAGCAGAGCATGGGAAAATGAACCCAATCTACACATACTCGGGTGGGATTAGGACCTATCTTTACCTATTAGCGTGTAGGTTGCATGGACGTAATAAAACTGGCGAACTTGATTAACTTATGAATATATATGTTGAATTATATATATATATATATATATATATATATATTTCTTGTGTGTTTAGTAGCTAGGTAAGATGAGTGATCGTGCATGGATGTACACCGGTCACCCTAGTTAGAAAGAGATGACAAAAGAATAGTTTCTAAAAACAAAGGACTATGTGAAAGCCGCATTTGCAAATGGCCAGGCAAGAAAGTGGTGCCCCTGTCCACAGTGCGACAACTATAAAAAGAGGACAGAGGTTGTAATGATTAAACACCTGCAGAGGAGGTTGTAATGGTGTTGTAGGCTGCTCTTCAGAAAGAGAGAGTGGCAAACCAGGCTGCTCTTCACGCTGCTCTTGAGGAGAGGAACCAATTTTTAGGGGTCGATATTCATCAAATAACTCAAACTCCTCAGTGATTTATAGATCCTGTGTACACTGACAAATATATCAGTCTCTTAACCTATAAGTCTTCAAACCACCAAAATCACTAAGGGGCACTAGATGCACTTACAATCTCCTCCTTTTTGGTGGTTGATGACAATTAGGTTAAGTTTTAAATGGTGATAATAATATGGAATGTAAGTACAGAGTTTGAGAAATTTGAGGTCAAGATACACAGAAACTCCCCTGAAGATGTGCATATTTTGAGGAATTTGCTTTGAACAGCAGATGCACATTGATGATTTATATCATGGAGATCTCCCCCTATATGTTGAAATACATGCATGCATTTGACATATAGTATGGTGAATTTGAAATGCATGATGAAAAATGGTGTCTAACAAATTTCAGCATGCCTGCATTACTCAACTTGAGGAATAAGCATGCGAGGAAAAACGTTCAAAAGAGTCAGAACACCATCAGGCTTAAGTTACAACTCATTACATCAAAAACTTCAGAAGAAACCAAGAGTTTGTAACTTACTAAAGTTTATAAGCCCATAGACAAAGCCTGCTTGAAGACTAACTCTCAGATTTCTTCCCCTTTGTCATGAAGTGACGAAAAGGGACAAAACTCACGACTAACGCCCGTGAAGAATTTTACTTTTGTGTTGATGTGGAGGCATGAGCATCCTTGGAGGCAGACTTCTTTGTTGCACCAGTTGCAGTATCCTTAGGTTCTTCATCTGATTCTGCAGTGCGGAATGAAGAAAATGAGAAGTCCACCAAGTCAGGAACTGGAATAGGCTTGAATTTCTTCTTTGGAGGCCATGACCAGTAAAAGTCTTGAGTAAATTCCATTTCTTCAAGTTCCTCAGGAGTCTTCAGGCGAGCCAATGTGGCCCAAGTGCGATCAAATACCGCATGAAGATAATAGTGATTTTCCTTCATAGCATTTTGAGTTCCGTTGAGGGTTTTCACAATGGAGCCAAACTTGCGTTTTACTCACTAGTGATTGCGATCGACTTTCTCGTGAAGACGGAGGAGAAGCTCTCTGTTAGTCATCACCCTTGGGGCAGTTGGGCTTGGAGGTTTTGCTCTGTCATCAGATTGTTGAGTGGCAGTGTCATCATATGAGAAATAAGAGGCGGCCTTGCGAAATTGACCATACAGGGGCCGATTTCCTTCATCAATCACAAACTTCCCTTTGCCTTCAACAAGTTCAAAAGTGTTCTTGATGACTTCGAGAGGCAACAGATAGTCGAGGTGATTCTAAAAGTCTGCTTGGTAGATGATGGCAGATCTATTTCTGATGAATCTCATGGTCCAACATGCATAAATCTTCAGCTCAAATGGTGACAAAGCATTGTCAGCCAAAGTACTCAAGAATAAATCATGAAGATTCATTTTGTTGCCATGAACGATGTGAAACATGATATTCTTCATAATCCCAACAACATCTTCTTCCTTATCATGCCCTTTGATTGGTGCGATGGAATATGACAATATTCTATAAATTGTCCTGGGCACATACTTCAATTCATTCACTAGGACTCTTGTCCTGGGAGGTTGGCCCAGAGCCAAAGGTTTCATGAGGACTTCCATTAGATGATTTGACAACTCTCTTTCATCATAGAGTTAGATTGCGTAATCTGAAGGTATTGATATCGGTAAAGCTTGAAGCAATTCAGTGGTTGGAGCTTTGTAGTCGGTGTATTGTGTCATCCAGTCCAAGACCCACGAGTTGAAGTCTTTGGGGTCACTAGAGATATGCAGTGTGGCATAGAACTGAAGAATGATGTCAGTATTCCAGTCACCAATAGATGTGCGGAATGGCAATAGCCCTGCACCGTGAAGAACACTGAGAACTGGGGTGAAGCGAGGAATTTCCTCCGTGTCACAATGAGGAATATGGGTGTGAAGAAATATCTTCCTTCTCCCACAGAGCACAGAAGCATAGTAGTTGAGTTGAGTTCTGGTCCAGAACTTTCTGTGCCTGATGCAAAGACTATCGTAAGGATTTTCTCCTCTCAAGAAATGACGTTCATCATAGAAGTCTTGCTTTTGAAACTTTGGCCTCTTTGAGAATGGTTGATGAGGCTTTGGTTGAAGATTATGATGCTGTTCATTTTGAGGAGTTGTGGCCACCACAATTGCAGTTTCAGGATTTACCACTACAATTGCAGTTTCAGTATTTTGAGGAGGAGCATGTTCTTCAGATTGAGGAATTAGCTGATCCAAGGAACCAGATGCAGTTTTTGGTGCTATAGTTTCCTTTTCAGTTTCTTCAGCTGATGCAGCTGATTCTTGATCTTGTGCTGATTCCACATGTCAGTTCTTTTATTCAAATCCAGTCAAAATCTCAGTGGCTACATGAGTTTGAGGAATTTGAGCTATTATTGGCGAGGTTGGGTGAGCTTTTTCCGAGAACTCGTCATCGATAACAGGTGTGCTGCTACCAATGTCTTCATCACCCTTCATTTCTTTAGCAATCATTGGAGGTGTTGTGACTTAAGGAATTTGATCTGCTTGAATTTCCTCATCCATTGGTGTCGATGCGGCAGAGCAATTATCATCCATTTCCTCATCCTGTTCTGAAATGGTATATTCTTCACCAAATGGAACAATCATATATGGTGGTGCTACATTGAGGGGAGTAGCGTCCACTGGAGCTGATGATTAGGTAGGCATAGTCTTCAGGCGTTTCGCCTCTGAAGACTCTAAAGTAGTTGAAGCCTTTCTCTTCTTGGCTTTTTTTTCAGCAGCTTTTGTTTTCTTCACGTCTGCTGCAAAGAGAAGAGTCACTTTCTTCACCTTTAAAGACTTAGGCAAAGGAGCATTTTCATCAGGCATTGCTTTGGCAGTGTCGTCCGTGGCAGATTCTTAAGCTGAAATATTCTGAGTAATTTCATTAGCAGTTGGTTCTTCATTTTCATCAGCCTCAGCCATTTACGCAGTGTAGCTTGATCGAGGATTTGTTGGCTGCTTTGAAGTGGCAACCTTGCTGTTGTATTCATCAATTGCAGGAGTTGCGACTTTGACAAATGCACTTTGACACCCTATTGATGAGCATGAATACTTGTGTATCTGTCAGTGGGGGTTTTGAGCTCTGCCTAAGTAGAAACAAGTTTCTCAAGCAACATGTTTAGGATGTTTTGCTTCAGATTTTTTTTCCTTTTCAACCTTTGCAAGCCTAGATTGTTTTGCTTGCTGATCCTTCCATTTTGCTTCGTTGATGAATGAAGCAACCATATGACTGACTCCAGGAGGAAGCTTTGAATCATCAATTGGAGTATTTGGATCCTCATACTAAAGATCGATGAAGTTCAACAGTACTTTCGGATCTAGTGCAAGGAGAATGGTACTACCACTAGCTTGTGCAACTCTTTCTTGCTTGTTTCTAATGATGGCTTGAAGATTATCATCATCATATCCTTCACTTCCTTCTGATGCAGAAGGAATGTTGACAACCTTGCCTGGTCTTGGCCTTGTACCTCTACCAGCAGCCATCTTTATCTCCAGCACACCAGGTGAAGATTTTGGAGTTGGGCCTGAGGTAGATGGCACAAAGGAACTTGGGTTTTCTGATTGAAGCTTACTAAGCTATTTCTGCGGAGGAGGTGAAGACTTTGCTGTAGTAGAGGATTTGGCAGTTGTTGCTACTATCTGAGGAAGTTGCTCTTTTGATACTACTGATGAGGCCTTTGGCTTGACACTTGGTTTCTTCACCAGAACCTTCTTATGAGGTTTTTCTATAGCACAAGCCTCAGCAGCAGAAGAAGTGGCAGCTGTAGCTGCAGCAGCAGAGTCCTCATTAAATTTTGTGACAACAACTTTAGCCTTTTTCAGCAGCTTAGACAAATACTTCTCTTCTTCATCAGGATATCCCTCAATTGTGGCTACGCTTGAGGGATGTGCTGCTTGTTGATCTCCCTATGGCAACCTTTTGCAAGGAGGTTTGAGGGCAAACTTCTTGGCATATTTTGGAGTGATATACCTATATTCCTTCCACTCCTTTGCCCATCTGCGTTCAATCTTTTGAAGACTTATCTTGCGCTTTCCCATGGTATCTTGACCATGAATTTCCTCATCAGGCGTGCGGTACTCAACATATATCTCCCGAGGGATCTCAAAGGCAGCGTTTTGTTCCAGCTTCTTGCCCCCTTCTGTTTTCTGTCTTCCTCCATTTTCTTTAGCTCACGTTTTTGCCGAGGAATCTGTATTCTTGAGGAATCTGAGGACACGGGTAATGTTTCTTCAAGAAATGCTGCAAATGAGTTAAGTTGATGAGAACCTAGTGATTCATCAGCTGACAATTTGTATCTGTGAACAGAGTATAGGTGCGAACAATTTGAAGATGTCATATGCGTTCTAAGATTTGAGGAAATTGAAAATTTTCATAAGTTGAGGAATTTGACCAGTGAGTTGAGGAATTTGACTAAGAATTCTCATCTTGGGTTCAAGAGTTGTGCAGATTCAAAAATTTACACAATTGAGGAATCTCATGAAGAATTCAGTGGCTTAGTGAAATTCATCAAGAGTTCTAGACATGGGTGTGCACAGATGAGAGATTTCTGAGGAAAATTGATTTCACAAATCTTAAGAGAACAATGAGATCAACAGGGGCAGTAAAATAGGATTTTAATTACCCTGTGCAAAGAACACGATGAACTGGGGCAGTAAAAGTAGAAGTTCTTCGGTCCAGATCTTCAGTGCGCTAACTTGGCGACTGAAGACAACTACGATGGCGGCAAAGGAAGATGTTCCGCAGTCGGCGTGAGTCCAACAGCGGCATGGGCGAGGGAGTGAAGCTTTTCCTATTGACATAATCAAATTCTAGATGCATGCTGGATAGCGGTTGATGTCTGGAGTAATAGTAGTAGATGTAGAAAGTATCGGTCTACTTGTCTCGGACGTGATGCCTATATGTATGATCATTGCCTTATATATCGTCATGACTTTGCGCTATTCTATCAATTGCTCGACAGTAATTCGTTCACCCACCGTAATACTTGCTATTATGAGAGAAACCTCTAGTGAACACTATGGCCCTCGGGTCTACTTCACATCCTATATTCAGATCTACAAGATTACTTTGTTGCACTTTTCACCTTCAGATCTCACCTTGCAAATAATCGTGAAGGGATTGACAACCCCTTTTTCGCGTTGGGTGCAAGTTTGTTTGTTTTTGCGCAGGTACATTGGTGCCTCATCTTGATACTCCTACTGGATTGATACCTTGGTTCTCAAACTGAGGGAAATACTTATCGCTACTTTGTTGCATCACCCTTTCCTCTTCAAGGGAAAAACCAACGCAAGCTCAAGAGGTAGCAGGGTCCATTCCGATAAAATGTCTGGGCATGCCAGTATCATCGAGGGCGGTAACCACGGCGGACTTGCAACCTGTGGTGGATAAGACCGGCGCTAGGTGAAACCTTGGCAAGGCACACTTTTGGCTTCGGGTGGCCTCTTGGTCCTCATAAATGACTGCCTCACGAATATCCCCATGTTCATCATGGGCTTTTATCTTCTCCAAGACGGGATTCATGAGAAATTGAATATGCTGAGATCGAGATTCTTTTGGGCCAAGGAGAATGGGAAGCAAAAATACCATATGGTAAGTTGGGATCACATATGCCAACCCAAGGAGGTTGGTGGATTAGGGGTGATAAATACAAAGGTTATGAATTGGTGCCTCGTGACCAAATGGGCTTGGAAAATTCTCAAGGGTACATGTTGTCTTTGGCTGGACATCTTCAGGAGGAAGCACATGGTCCAGGGCGGTATGGACTTTAAGAGAAACATGAGGTTGTCTCAATTTGCGAGGGACGTGCGAAAAGTGAAATCCCTTTTGAGACTTGGGACGAAGTTTACCATCCACAACGGGCTGACTGCGTGCTTCTCGTTAGATATTTGGTGCAGTGATGGTTGCTCGTGCTCTTTCTTCCCGGTTTTGTTCGTGATTACATCCGAACCTAACGCTAAGGTAGCCGAAGTCTGACGTCACAGGAGGTGGATGCCACGGTTCCGCCACTCCCTTGGAGAGGAGGAAGTCATTGAATGGGAAAACCTTCGTAACAATCTCAGCGCGCATCTCCTGAACTCAGAGAGGGATGAAGTGATATGGCGGCTTGAGCCATCATGTATATTCTCGACTGGTTCCCTATATAGGGAGATATTCTCAACAAGGAATCTGTGCGACCTGTCGGGGCTATGGAGGGCCAGGATCCCAGCTAAAGTAAAAATCTTCATATGGCAGGTGGCTCGCGAGTGGATCCCAAGCGGGGACCAGGTTCTTAAGCGATGTGGCCCTCGAGATGGAAATTGTGTCTGGTGCGGGCCTCCCGAGGATTGCGATCATATTATCTTTCGGTGTTCTATGGCCCGATTCGTCTGGAGTGCTATTCGCGAGGTGACTGGTTCAACTTGGAACCCAAGTGGGTTTTCCTCATTCTATAGATTGGCCTCGGCCATGACTGGGAGGGATCAGCGTGTGGCCTGGCTGGGCTTTGGCGCATTGGCCTAGGCCTTGTGGACCACTAGAAACAAAGCATTGATTGAGGGAACCTTTACTGATCTCCTATACAAAGTGGTCTCTCTATTGCAGATGTGGAAGCTTTTGGCTCGGGCCGGCGATCGAGGACACATGGAGGGACTCGCCTCAAGACTTCGGACAAAGTGTGTTGAGCTTCGAAGAGCAGTTTGAGACATCTTGGTGGCCGTCGACGCATTATCTTGGCCTTTCAGCGCTGCGCCGCTTTGTATCCGCCTTCGGGCCTGTACCCCGTTGTTTCTCGTTCTTTAGCCTCGCTGAACCTATGTTTAGTGTACTCGCAAGGGCCTCGGTCTAAGATCGGGCAAGCGCCTCTTTTCTAAAAGATAATGAATATAAATTGCAACATATAATCAACTCCCAAGTGAACTTAGTATTTAAACACCACAACTAGTTTCACATTGACGTAATATAGCAACGAGCATGCCTTTAAGTTGCAAAGCAGCCAAACCATAATGCTCATTGTTATTACTGGTTAACCTTGCTAGGAGTCTACATAAATAGCTCCACGAACAATCAATTATTGGAACATGAAAGAGTTTTTGCCTAACGAAACTAAATAGCAGATGATGAGAGGCAGCTTATTTTTTAAGCCACACAAACAAACTGGTCCTTAGAAGATAAGGGACACTATGTAGATGTAAATTCAAAGGCTAGTAAAAAAATCGGCTAACGTCTCTTTCAGACCACTCACATGCAGAAAACCATGTGTTTTATATAACGGAATAAAGCAAAATAAAATAAAAGGAAAAAATAAGCAACAATTTTTAAATGGTTACAAACATTTATGCTACTTCCTTCATTTTTGTATTTCTTATCTAACTTTGATCATTAATTTTAGGGGGGCTGCTACGCATCCGTCGGATGATGTTTAGAAAACATCCTCTGCCTTGACAGTCGTAGGATCGTGAGCTCGTCAACCGTACAATCTTCTTCCAACGAGCTTCGCAACAAGGCTTGTGTTGCGCTCGGCGCTTTACAACAACGACCGTGTTGTAGAAACTACTGCTTTGTTCCGACAGTGATAGATCTATGCACAACGTTATCTTGCAACAGCCGCGTCACAGAAAAAACGTCCGCATTGTAAAAACAATTCCTGAAACAACGATCATATTGCAAAAACAACGATCGCGTTGCAGAAACAACTGCTTTATCTTGTTATGGAAATATTTTTAACAGAGGTCTTGTTATAAATTTTTCTTGCAACAGATCGTTTGTTGCGACCTATGTTTTGAAAAAGCTGCTGGTTAAATGTGATGGCTATTTTCTTTTGAATGGTTATAAAAATTCAATATATGCCATGAACAGTTTTAGAAAACTGCACACACAATTTTCTTAAATGGTTATGGAATTTTTTAATAAAAAATTGCAGAAACCAAGGTTTATACATTAACGAACATTTTAGAAACATGTTAACAATTATGGAAATATTGCGAACATTTTTAATGGTTAAAAATACTAATTTACATGCCATGAATCTTTTTCATAAATTGTGTGAATAATTTTCTACATCTTACTAAAGAGTTTATAAAATATTGTGAATATTTTTTTCAATGGTACCGAAACTAATTAAAACGTGTGAACATATTATAAGTGTAATGACCCTTTTTTTTATTAAAATGTGTAAAGACTTCCTTTGAGCCGTGTGGCCATTTTGTAGGACTATAAAGCGTCGCGTAGGACAAAGATCTCGGTAGCTGGGCCTGAGCTGCAGGCGACGCGAGGCAGACGCGCCCTCCTTCCCGGAGCGCGGCGTCTGCTGCTCCTCCTCCGGCGATCGCCTTCTCCTCCTCTGGCGAAGCGCGGTGCCTTCTCCTCCGGTGACGGCTCCGCAAATCCGCCGCACCGCCGCATTTCTCGGCTCGCGTGTGAGTCTGCTCTCTCTCCTCCCTCCCCTTGCTAGGGTTTTAAGGGTTTAGGCGACGAGGACGACGGGGTAACCAGACAAGGCCGTTCCCGTCCCGTAGTCAGGTGGTGCGATGGAGTGATTCGCGTGCTGGGGGAGGGGCGGCCGTGGCTTCTGCCGCGTGTCGATTCTCACCCTGCCGTGGAGTTCGGTTGTGCCGGTGGTGGCCTGATGGGTACTTCCCCCTGATACGAGCTCGGTTCCCCCCTCCCCGCTAATTGGTGCTTGCGGTCCTCAGATTTGGGCACGGGTTTGTGGGTGCTGCCACGGTTCAATCTATTTGTGTGGCTTGTGTACTGGTTCTGATACGAGCTCGGTTTCCCCCTCCCCGCTAATTGGTGCTTGCGGTCCTCGGGTTTGGGCACGGGTTTGTGGGTGCTGCCACGGTTCAATCTATTTGTGTGGCTTGTGTCCTGGTTCTGATACGAGCTCGGTTTGCCCCTCCCCGCTAATTGGTGCTTACGGTCCTCGGGTTTGGGCACGGATTTGGGCACGGTTCAATCTATTTGTGTGGCTTGTGTCCTGGTTCTGATACGAGCTCGGTTTGCCCCTCCCCGCTAATTGGTGCTTACGGTCCTCGGGTTTGGGCACGGATTTGGGCACGGTTCAATCTATTTGTGTGGCTTGTGTCCTGGTTCCCCGTTTGTGGGTTTGATTCCTGTTGGTCTGCTTATCAATTTGTCCTCCTCAGTTTCATAACGTACCAGACTGTCTAATTATCATGTTTAGAGTTAATTACAAAAGTTTCCCTTGATCTGCTTGAGAATGTAGCAGATTGTCTCCTTATCTCCTAGCATTTGACTGATTTTTTTCTGAACAGGCCAGGTTGTTTCTGTACCCGCGGACGCAGGGGTGGTTCCTCCGCTGGGGGAGGGGTGGCCTTGGGTGCTGTCGGGGGTCGACTCTCACCCTAAGCTTTCTCCTTGTTGCCGTGGACTTTGCATGTGCTGGTGGTGGCTACTGCTCTGGGCTAGAGGTGTTGCACCCTGATACGAATTCGGTTTGCCCGTTCAAGAAGGTACTGGTCGTCTATTGTCTTAGAGTTAAGAGTACAAAGGTCCTTGATCTCCTACGATTTGAGTTGCACACATTCTCTTCTTAGGTTTCCAACTAGCTTTGTTTGAGAGTTAGAAATTTAATCTGGAATTTATTTCTGAAGTAGATATCAAACTCACAAGTAATTCTTTTGCAATGGCTTCACACCTGTTGTTTCAAGATTTAACACACATTCCTCTTCCAGAAGTAGATATCAAATTGATTAGTTTCATGCTCATGTTTATTATACTCCTTCATTGTTTTGATTCCAAATAGTGGAGCAAGCCCCAAAGACCTACAGAACTGATGTATTCACCTAGCAGTGTCCCATTTTGATATGCATGATCACTTTTGTTCGATTTGGCTTAAATGTTTAACCATGTTCTTATTATTTTTTACAAACTGTGAATGCTGCCTCCTTTTGGCTTCCTTTTATTAGAATCATGTCGCTGTTACTGCGCTCAGTTTACTTCATAACATTGCTGCATGTGTGGTCCAGGGATAAGGTTGCAGCTAGTACAGATTTGCTTTCTTTTGTCTCAGACATAGTACTTTTATTTCCTTTGCTTAGAACCCTTTCAGTAATCTAGTTTCCTGTAAGTATGATGGTTTTGCTCTTCATTAACCTACTTCTTTCTGCTCTTGCATGGTATTTTAATTATCCAGTCACCCAGCTCCGTGTTGCCGTGGACTTCGGGTGTGCCGGTGGTGGCTACTGCCTTGGGCTTGAGGTGCTGCCCCATGATATGAATTCAGTTTGCCCCCTATTTTAGAAATAGATATCAAATTGATTAGTTGTATGCTCATATTCATTATATCCGTCCATCGTTTTGATTCCAAATGGTGTAGCAAGCCCCAAAATTCCTACAAAACTGATACATTCACCTAGCAGTTATACTGATATGTATGATCACTTTTGTTTGATTTGGCTTAAATGTTAACCCATGTTCTTTTTAATTTTTACAAACTGTGAAATATGTTGCCTACTTTTGTTTGAAATCTCTGTTTCAGAATGTAGCAGATTGTCTCCTTATCATTCAGTTAGAACTAATTACAAAAGTTACATCGATCTGCTAGTATTTGATTTTCTAGCTGTTTTTTGGCGAACAGGCTAGATCGTTTCCGTCCCACACCGGTACACAGGGGTGGTTCCTCTGCTGGGGAGGGGTGGACGCGGCTGCTGCCGGGGGTCGATTCTTACATTCCTTGCTGCCGTGGAATTCGGGTGTGCCAGTGGTGGCCACTGCCGTGGGCTAGAGGTACTGCCCCTTGAAACGAGCTCGGTTTCCCCCTGCTTCATCTGCCCCGCTAATTGGTTCCCCCCCTGTTATGGTTCCCCATTTGGGGGTTAGTTTCCTGTTTGTCTGCTTAATTCGTCATCCTCGGGGGTTGCTGAACTAAAACTCTACTTGATGTAATCGGTTTCCTGTTTGTAGGCTTTGAAATCTCTGTTTGAGAATGCAGAAGATTGTCTCCTTATCATGCAATTAGAATGCAGAATTTGATTTTCATAACTGTTTTTGGTGAACAAACCAGGCTGTTTCCATCCTGGATCGGTACGCTGGGGTGGTTCCTCTGCTGGGGGAGGGGTGGCTGTGGCTGCTGCCGGGGGTCGATTCTCACCCTAAGCTTTCGTCTTGTTGCCGTGGACTTTTGGTGTGCTGGTGGTGGCTACTGCTGTGAGCTAGAGGTGTTGCCCCCTGAGACAAATTTGGTTTGCCCGTTTAAGAAGGTACTGGTTGTCTATTATCATACAGTTACATTACAAAGGTCCTTAATCTCCAACGATTTGGGTTGCACACATTCTCTTAGGTTTTTAACTAGCTTTGTTTTGAGTTAGAAATTCAATCTGGAATTTATTTCTTAAATAAATGCCAAACTGACAAGTAAGTTTTTTGCAATGGCTTTACACTTGTTGTTTGAATATTTAACACACATTCCTCTTCCAGAAATAGATATCAAATTGATTAGTTTTATGCTCATGTTTATTATACTCGCTCATTGTTTTGGTTCCAAATGGTGTAGCAAGCCCCCAAAGACCTACAAAACTGCTATATTCACCTAGCAGTGATATTTATATGCACAATCACTTTTGGTTGATTTCGCTTAAATATTTAACTATGTTCGTATTATTTTTTACAAACTGCGAATCCTACATCCTTTTAGCTTCCCTTTGTTAGAATCATGTCGCTGTTGGTGTGCTCAGCTTGCTTCATAACATTGCCACATGCGCAGCTAGTACAGATTTGCTTTGTTTTGTCTCAAACATAGTATTTTTATTTCATTTGCTTAGAATCCTTTCAGTAATCTTGTTTTCTGAAGTATGATGGTTTTGCTCTTCAGTAACCTACTTCTTTCTGCTCTTGCATGGTATTTGAATTATCCAGTCACCCAGCTCCTTGTTGCCATAGACTTCGGTTTGCCCCCTGCTTCATGTACTCTGCTACTTAGTGCTTGAGGTCCCCTTTTTGGCCCTGGTTTGTGGGTGCTGTCACGTGGTTCAACTTATTTGTGCGGCTTGGGTCGTGGTTCCCCAGGGGATAGTTTCCTGTTTGTCTGTTTAATTGGTCTTTCTCAGGGGTTGCTTAACTAAAACTCCACTTCATGTAATCGTTTCCTGTTCGTAGGCTTTGAAACCTCTGTTTGAGAATGTAGCAGATTGTCTCCTTGGCATGCAATTAGAATTAATTACAAAAGTTCCTTTGATCTGCTAGCATTTGATTTTCATAACTGTTTTTGGTGAACTATACACCAATTTGCTGTCTGGCTTGTGGTATTAGTTTGTTTGACATTGAAATATGCTGCCTATTTTTGGCCTCCTTTTGTTAGAATCATGCCGCTGTTGGTGTGCTCAGTTTGCTTCATAAGATTGCTACATGTGTAGTCTAGGGATAAGGTTGCAGCTAGTAAAGATTTGCTTTGTTTTGTCTCGAACATAGTACTTTTGTTTCTTTTGCTTAGAATCCTTTCAGGAATCTAGTTTTCCGTAAGTATGACATTTTTGCTCTTCAGCAACCTACTTCTTTCTGCTCTTGCATGGTATTTTAATTATCTAGTCATCTGGCTCTGCACCCTGTGGCTTGGCCTCCTGTGATGGTTAAACTCTAATACTAATTCATACATCGTTTTTTTGTTGAATTGGCTGTGGTTGGAGTAATTTACTTATTTGAGAAATCGTAATACTCCCTCCTATCCATATTAATTGTCGCAGCTGCGCTTGCTAGTACTATTTCAGCATTATGCATTTGCGCTTACTAATTGATTAGTCTGGCATAATTAAATATTTTCTTCCAGTTATCAAGCAACTAAAGATCAAATATGGCGTCATGCCAAGGAAGACAGGGGGCTGAGAGAGTGGCCAGGAAGAAAGTTGCACGGGCTTTCAAAGAAGGAGCTATCTGGAGGTTGAAGTTACGTGTTCTGGCTTGGTTAATGTGGATTTTGCTGTGCATTGAGTGGACATCAACAAACCGGGTACATGATGGTCTGCGCGTGGCAATTCTAGCAGGCCCATGGGCAATTGGCATTCTCTATTGCTCTTCGGATTGGGTCCGTGATATTTCCTGGGTTCTTATGCTATACATTTGGCCTCAATGGATGATGAATTTTGTACGTATCCTCTCATCAATCCTTATCTATTATTAAAGTTGCAGAATACTTCTTTTTTATGTGGGTGTGTGCCACTAGTTCTATTTGTAGTCACTAACATCATAGTTTTGTTTGTGTGTGTTGCTCTATTTACTAGTTCCAGTAAAACTTCAATTTCTCGTAGTATTAATTATGTTGCAATAGTATGCACTATGCACCACAATAGTTGTTTCGACCACCTGTCTTTTTGTAAGTTGTATGCAGCAAAATAACTTGATTTTTTTTATGTGTATAATCTAAAGCTACCCGGTGAGAGATCAGTGAGACAGTATGTGAGCAAGTATGGAGTTACTCATACGCGCCCAATGGAGGGTGGTGGTTCAGCTGTCATCTGTACCAAGTATGGTAGGAATCTGTGGTCAGGGTTCATCAAGGTTATAACTGATGCTCATAACCGCCACCAAAGTTGGGGCGGGCAATTCACTATGGAGGATCTAAGGATGAGCGGACACCGCTGCCGCATTAAGCGTGAACCCATGTGCATTGGAAGTTTTGCCAATCTGCTATTAGATCTGTCCACATTGGCTAGGCTACTACTGGTAGATGAGTTCAAAGATGCCAGCGGATATCCAATTAGTTATATCCAGGAACTATACAACTTGATGATCTCTCCTACAATTGGTTCATATCCTTCAAAGACAAAGAAGGAAAGATTCCTAAAATTGCTGCACGGCCATCCGGCTATCAAGTCACCAAGAGCAGTCACGACCCTCATAAGTGCAATCTTCCAAGCCTATAAATCAATGGGTCCAACAGAGAAAAAGAAAGTCGATCATATTGTGAAAACGATCATACTTGCTAAAGATTGGAGAGTAGATGCTTTGATAAACACATTACTTTGCAAGGTGTTGTTATTCAAGTACAACTACCCCGCGAACACTGTGACCAGTTATGCTCGCTATTCGCGTGACCTTTTTAGGTTCTTACGGAACTTCCAGCAGCACGGCGGGGATGTGAGTTTTTCTCACAATTCAAGTAATCCACATGTTAATATTTTAGTTATCCGAAATAACGATATATGTTGTGCTTGACAGGCAAATCAGCATGATGGCGGACAAAACATCACCAACCTTGAAGAACTGGAATATATTGCTTCATACAATTTTTCAACTTTCATATCTATGCTTATTGAAGAACTTGTTATGGAGTTAGATATGCAGGGAATGTAAGTCTCTAAAGTTTGATTTTGCTCACTTTCTTCAAAATTACTGTTTCATCATAATTGATTTGTTATGCAGGTTACAATACGCTTGGGAGAACTACATGTCCTTAGCTTAGAGACTTGCGGTAATGAAAGGTAATTCTACCTGCTTTTGTAGTAATTTGATCTCAAGGAACAACATGCTATAGATAGTGAAAACCTCCCATTGGATTCTAGCAAAATTTGTTTGCAACATTATCTGCCTTCAATTTTATGAATGTAGTGAATATTTGGACTGAGAAAATGTACCGGATATTGTTCCAGTCTTGCTGAATATTTGGTCTAAAAGATTCTGTTTGAATGACTGGAATCTTGTTTGGACGGTCCACTTAAGAACATATGTACTTATTGGTCCCAGCCTTACAGGTCTGGCGGTCCTGACACAAGTTTTTTTTTTGGGTTGAAATTGCAGAGAGAACACCAAGTGAGAAGCGATTGTCAAGGACATGTGGTTGAAATTGCAGAGAGAACACCAAGTGAGAAGCGCTTGTCGAGGACTTGTGGTTGAAATTGCAGAGAGAACACCAAGTGAGAAGCGATTGACATGCATGGACATGTTCTGAGGGTGTTGACCAGGAATTAGTTGTTAGCACTCAATTGCAGAGTGATCAGATTAGCTCTTCTTGCCCTGATGCAGGGGATGTAGTTTTTTTTGGATGTAGGCTTGTTTTTGGTCACTGCCCATTGCTTCTGTTAGCACTTAATCTGTTTCAGACTTCTAGAATTAGTTGTTAGCACGCTGTATGACTACGCTCTGTCTTGAATGAGGACATTGTCCCTCTTTTAGCACTATGTTGCTTTGTTACTTGTCAATGGACATACTTGTTTCCGGTCACTGGCCGTTGGTTCTACCTTGTATGAACTCCTATCTTTTTTACTTTTTGAGGAATCACCGGGGGGAGAGGATCCCCCACCTGTATATACTAGTAGAACACCCGTGCGTTGCCACGGGCTTTGTAAAATTTATAATTAGTCTCTTTCATTTATCATCCCCTCATTTTGGATGAATCCGTGATGCTCTGACTAGAAACACAACAATCAAGTATTAGAAATTTTTATTGAATGTGATAATCTACATAAGCCAACAATATAGAAGAACATAATATCTCTAATTACTTACGGCATCTACAATGCAGGAATTTAAGAATTTATTTCCCATCCATTACGAGCGATTCCCATTAGAAACCAAAATATTCATTAGCGTGGAATCAAAACATGTAGCTAGGGAAAGTTATTGGAGAAAAACAACTTTAGCGTCTACACAAACACTAGAGCATTGCACATGCCCTTAGTCTGCCATGCACTTTTGTAGAAAATCCGCTCATCCTTTTATAATCAATGAACAATCCAGTTAAATTTCATACATCCTCAAGAGAAAAATCTTATGTCAAACTTCTCCACTTGCACGTGGAAAAAATACATCGCTATATTGGGGAGGTAGCCGAGACCAACAAGACTACCATCCAATCTCGACTCGTGCTCTTCCACCTCCTTCTGTTGCCGTTTGCATTGTTCCTGCAACGACCATGGAGCCACCTGCGTCTACCATGCGAGACCGTGGTTAGAGAAATCTTTTGTGCATCCACTTCATGGACCTTGAGCAATAGCAAGAGCTGCAAATTCTGGACCAACCCTTGGCTTGATGGAGCTCCAGTCACTCAGCTTGCACCCACCTTGGCTGCTTTTGTACATTGTTGTAGAAGGAATCACCGGCTTGCCTGCGATGCCATCCCTCGACAACCTTGGATCTAAGAAATTCGTGACGCCCTTGGACAGGCAACAATGGTCGAGTAGCAGTTGGACATGCAACAATGGTCGAGTACGCCAACATATGGTGACGCCTCCACGATGTCTTGCTTGGACCGCGATCCGACATCATCCATTAGTGTTGGACAGATAGCGGCGTCTACACGTTATGAGAGCAACGTCTACACGTTATGAGAGCACCAGACTTACAATGCACTTGGAAAAACTGGGCCCATATAAGAGTCAAGTTGTTCTTGTGGCTTGCTGGACTGCAGCACGCCTTGCCCGCAATGGGCGGCCGCGCACCCCTGAGTGCATCCTATACTTTAATCGTGTTATTTGTAGAGTAGATTTCATTACATGTTGTAAAGAAAATAAAAATTATTTGTATCAGCAATGTACATTTTGTTTAAGGTGATAGATATAAGAGGTGTGCTTCGGTACCCCCTAACAAAAAGTAGAAGAGGATATGTATACCCACCTCGTATTGTACACTACAGGCCACCGTACGTGTACAATACGGGACCCCATACTGTATATACGTACGAAGGCCCGTGGTATAAAATACAAGGAGGTGGGTATACATTTTCCCTTCTATGTTTTGTTGGTGGGTGTACCGAAGCACACGTGTAGATATAAATTGATGTATTATCTATACATAGAAAGCAGTAATTTGATACCTCCAACTATGAGACTGGAATAAGTAGAGCTGGCATAAAATTGGAGATGGTTAGCAATTAAGGAAAAAAGGTACAAAGGACCCCATGTGCACCTTTCACAAGGCTAGTAGAACGCCCGTGCAATGCACGGGCTTCGATATATATAAATGAATCAAGCAAATGATTAATGTCGTCTCCAAGTTCAAACTTAATTTTTTCCTCGTACGTCCATCCTAGCGTGTTTGGGCATCAATCAGGCGCCAAGCGGGCTCCTCAAAATCCAAATCTCGGCTGAACTACCTGCCATGTTATTCGAACATGTGGTCCCAACATAAAAACTCCACCCCATGACACACTCTTTCCCATTTCTTGTCGGATCCTTCCATTCCCGCTCCGTTTTCCATCGTAGCGGGACATTTCTTCCATTAAAATCGGATGATGCCCACCTTACCTTTGCCACGGTGTTCTCTCTCCTTCACACCGTGCTTCCCCACGGTTCCGCAAGGAGGAGTCTTTTGCCAACGAACCCGCTCTCCACCATAAACCCCCTCTCTCCGCGTGTTCGTGTCGATTGAACACCTCCATCAAGGCAGCGAGGCATGCGCCGCCCGTGTGACACCCCCGAGTCAAGAAGTCAGATTCGATGTCATGCATTAACATAAAACAAAAAAATATGACTTGATGGCAAAATATATGAACAACCCGCTCATACAATTTGCTGCAAAGTGATCTCTAATGAAATGTAATTTGTCACATTTTCTAAAGTAAGAAATTATTCTGCTCACACAACAGTAACTAAACAAACCAACGCCAATCCACATCTCGCTTACGCTCAACCCTTACTCTTATTCCGCTCAGACAAAAAATGAGTTATGAACATGAATGATTTCTACAAAGTTAGGGAATTAGAATATGTTTTTACAGCGCTACAAGGTTTCAGTTTGTTTAAAAATAATAATACACTCGTAGAATGATTTTAAGCAATCGGCAAGCTCGTAAAACTTAAAACGCCAAAAGACATTACTTGAATTAATATTCAAAGAAAGAATTATTAGATATATACTGTAGATACTATTATAAAGAATTATTAATCTAGGAGTTACCGTTTATTGATTAGAAATAAATAATATACAACATGCGAATGCTCTCCGCATTGGAATCATCAACTAACTCTGTTGGCAAACATAGGGGCCAGCAACTAATACCGCTAGGGGCCTAAGATATTCCATATAAAAAATCATATTCCATATTTATAGTTTGCAGATGTAATAGAAGTATAAATGTCCATAGACACACTTAAGTGAAGACGAAACCTCCCACACGCATTTCTTGCACACATGACAGCTGAAAATTAACAATATATATACATAATAGATGTAAGAATAAATTCCTGAACATGGCTTATAAAAACTCTAACCTCTATAAGAAATGAATGGATGAACATGGCTTATAAATGAAGTAAGGAATAAATGTACAACCCGATTCTTGGTCTGTGAAAAAAACATACCAGAGCAGCTCTAGCGAAGATGTGTTGCCACTAATTTTATCTATGTTTTACATATATAGAGAGAGGTAACTGTGGATGCTAATGTTAATGCAGCAAGGAATGTAATAGTTTTCCAATGCATATAAGAGCCTAATCAACACAGTTTCTGAATATATATAGAGAGAGAACTTAGTAAGTATATATGTAACCCATTTTATTGATTAGAGTAGCCATTGTATCTGGCGGTTATGGATCTTCTGAATTTCAGTTTCTCAACTTTAATAATTTCAGGATAGAAAACAAAGAAAAATAAAAACCAACTATTTCCTAAAATCACATATCGAAGAATATCCAATTTCAAATATAGATAAAGTAACATGCCAGAGCAAGTAGATTTAAATACGGGAGATTATTTAGTACCGCAAGCTGAATGAAGCTCTCAACCAATATTTTCTTACCATATAAGAAATCTCACGTCTAGAGCCAGAAAAGTGCAAACATCCAAAGATATAATGTTGCGCGAAAGCGGCTAGGCAAGCTTCCATGGACTACTCAGTATTTTAAATGTTCAGAGATGAGACATCCAGATCTGGATTGAGCATCAATATTATCTCAACCTAGGTAAAAGAAACTAAAATGTATGAGAAATATAAAAATGTCGAGAGTTTTAGGAAGCTAAGAACCAATTAGTGTATTTTTGGTCAAGAAAGAAGTGTATAAAATTAGAGTAACAGGGTGTAGTACCATGTCAATTAATATTTTAAGCTAAAAAGAAAGAGTACGTATTCAGTTTGGTGTTTTTATTACCATTCATAATTCGTTGACATCAAGTTATCTTCTCTCTTCTTTTGTGTGAGACTGCACCTACATATTTAAATGAGATTCATACATGAGATTTTTATGCACATAACTTAAACAAGATCATGCTTTCACTTTCAAATCCTGACTGGATGCTAGCAATTATTCCATGGTTTCAAGGGTTGATACAATACAATCGTCGCTACGACAGCCGATGTAATCAATCTATAATGTAAAATGGATGAATCAAGCACAAAAAACCCACCAAAATACACATATGCATACATCCACCACCATTTGGAGAAAAACAAATGCATCGACCACTCTGGAAAATTCCATACTTACTGCAACTCAGTGCTGATGAACGATCCCGGCCTTGGACATCCTCCAACTCAAAGGCGACGAATTACCAACTCGTTGTGGAACCGTCGCTCCCGCCGGCACAGGAGCTTCCGCGACTCCTTCCCCCTCCCGCAAAGGCGCCGTTCTTCAGCAGGCCTAAGTTGGCGGTTGCCTCATCACCTGAACAAATCATAGGCACCAATAGTAACTGGAAATGGCACTAACGAACACACTGGTGAATCTGAAGCCATGTAAAGAAATTAGTGCAATTCAAAACAATAAATCTGGGACATCTCTCCGAAGTATGTTAGTATGATCGAGAATGTGTGAAAACAAAAACAGTAGTGAAACGGAAATTACCCAAATCTGGTACATGTTGCCAACAACAAATTGCATGACTCATATAAACTACATCAGTTATCTCACAAGCTATCATGCACTTCTGAATCATAATGAGTTTCACATTTAATGTACATGAAGAGTCCAAGCAGTTAACATACGATATAGAAAAATAAATATATGCGTTAACTTAAGTACTCAATCAAATTAAGCAATTGACTTCACAAACATGGGATTATAGAGAACCCGCCAATAATAGAGAACTCGAGTTTAAAAATAAGCACAATAAAGACTAAACTGCCAAAACATGTTTTGGGATGTCTCTCAGTATCTCAATGTAATCATCATTCGACATCTCCTTGACAGTTTCCATATTTCTGTTTGACTCGAGAAAAATAATTAACTCAACAGTAACTTGCAGCATGTAATTTGACAATCTTTAGAGTAGTACATGAATAAAATGGAAGCAATATACCTAAATAGCAAGATATTATATGATACACATACACATCAGGTTTCTGATGGTCCACACAGCATCAAAAATAACAATATATATCTAGAAAAGAACTATGTGGGGTTCTATTGTTCTAATTAATTGAGAAAGCCACAACCTCCTTCCCACGAGAGAGCATGATCCGTCAATTGGCGCAGCTAGCCACTACAACATGAGAGTAGCATAGTAGCATGGCAACCGCCATGACCCAAGTGTAAGCAAACTAACCTGATACCGTTGCTGGCAAGTTCCTTGAGGCACGACAAGAACAATTGAGGCGTGGTTACACCAGTTGGATCTCCTCGGCTACGAAACGGTATAGGAACAGGAAGGACTCGGTGCTCTGGATGCAGAGGTTGGGTCTATGTGGCCTCTAGCCACAATGCTGGCGAGGACAAGGGCGAGCGCAGCCCCACAGTAGATGCAGGTGACATCGTTGGCAGCGAATCGCCAGTTACCTGCGGCAGAACAAAGACGCAAGTATGTTAAGCTCAAGAGCTTCCCTCACAGTTTGGAACCAACAATCAGTTGTTTGTTAATAGTCCAGATATATGATGATAATTATAAATGTTTTTCCTTGTGAGTCAAGAAGCAAGGCCTTGTTCAGAATTCAGAAGGAAGGCCATGTTAAGAATTAATTGGCAAACAAAAATGATAATAATTTCGCAAGGTGATCGCTGCTAATGAGAACAAACGTGAAATTGTGTTAACTTCAGAAGACCACAACGTGCAAATTATTTTGGTGTTTAGTGAATGAGAGAAAACACATACCTGCAATCACAAAGGAGGTCTAAATTCATAGATTAATTCTTTACCTCGAACACTTGTAGCTAGTCCATTGGTGAGTGCAGTTCCTGGCAACGAGTGCACCATACTTCAACACGTACAATGTCCAGCAGATGAAAACAACATCAGACGTGTTGCATCAATGCAGAAGTATGTCGAGCATTCCACAACAAAAATAAGGCAGTGCACTATCTCAAAAAAATTGTGATGTAAAACATAATGGAAATCACATGACAAAGGATTTGGTGTTGTGATGATTATCAAATCTGTTTGGAGAAAACAATCATTTGTCAGTCCAAACTCCCAAAGGAAAAAATGCCGGAACACAAGATGCAATAGATTAATTATTTCCCAATCCTTTGGGCTTGCTTGATAATAATATGCCATCAAATTGAAAGGTTACTCTATGTTAATGAACACCAACGACCCAGATTGGCATCTCTAAGCAACCCAACGCTCACTAAGCTAAGCTATAGTAAGCATCACAACATCTCAACAAATCCAACAAATGGGGAGCAGAGCATTAGGGGAGTTGGACGGCAGGGTAGATTCGACATGAATCCAGTGGCAAACCTACGTGCGACAACAGCAGGAAACAACATGAACTGATGCCTTCCGCATACCAACACGGTGAGACATTGGGAATCAAACCAGAAAAAAAAATCATGAGAGGTGACACGAGCGCAACGTACCAACAATGGCCGCCTCCGGAGAGGACAGAGAAGGGGATGAGCCTACGGACTGGGCGCTCCGCCCGTCGCACGGTTGGTCGACCTCGCACACCGGCATCGGCAACCTATGAAAACATGACAAGATTTATTAAAGTTGGCATGAATAGATTCTTTAACACAAAGTAGCATATAACCCAATCACCAAAGAGAAAAAAACAAAGTTGAGTAGTAATTAATGAATGAGCTATACCCACATCACCAAAACAGGAGCTGCTGATTAATGCGGTATTAGTAGTGTAGTACTCCTACCTGGCGACGCCCCTGTACTTGGAGACCCCCTGGGGAAGCCGCTGCTCCAGCGGCGGAGCGTGGCGAGGTACTCCTCCCGCAACACCGACTCCATCTCCGACCTCTCCTTGGCGTACTCATCCACGTGGGTTCATGAACGAATGCATGAGGAACGTTATTTTTGCAGGAACAAACAGTTGTTACACAACCAGCACAGTAGAGTATGTATTTTTATGTGCTTTGTTCATCTAAGTTGTACACTAAAACGCAAGCGCGACATGGACTGTCAAGGCGTTACTACTACTCAGTGACTCATCGCTTTTGCTCTGCGGTCACCTCCACAACTCTCGAGTCAATGGACAATGGTGGTGCTTGCCAAGACACACACCGGCTCTTGCTTGTACCAAACAGGAACTGATGCAGCAACCTGGATGTACATGTACACATTCGTATCAATGATGATTTCTTTCTTTTTTTCTATTTCCAAGAGCAGCAAAACGTATCGTGAAATTCAGTGTGGTTTCAGGCCCCCAATATTTGAGAGCTGCAAGGTCATACGCACGAGTAGCTGCCTCCTCTTTCTCATAAGCCCCTGCAGAGTTACCACACGCTCACACAACTAAATCCTCAACAAGCAAAAAATAAAAATGAAGAGAAAATAACAAGTGACATGAATCTACCAAAAACAGTAGGCTAGATGTGTGTCTACAAATGTGCTTGTGGGACTTACCCAGATAGACTATTGAGCCAACACAGCATCAAGCACAAGTAGATCGCAGTCACATGCAGATGACCAATCAAGGACCCCCACAAAAGATAACAGGAAACAAAGAGATAAAAAAAGTATAATCATAATATCAGCCTTAATAAATTCGTTTCGCTTTACGGAAAAAATATATGCTTTATGCTAATAGCAGCCAGATATAGTATCAGGATCCAGAGCAGTTTTTTAATCAGTATTAGGTACCATCCTCGTATCGCATCCCTATTTTTCCCTCTACGCATAAAAATAATAATTCTATAAATCTGAACTATGATTTTCATACTGTCTGAAAGACTATGTGATTTAAATCTGAAAATTAGAAGGAGGATTTTTTTTTACCTTGCCTCCCTTTCTTCTTGTCCCAGAGGTATGCCTCAAATCTGCATGTCCACCTGTGCCGGATCGCATATTAACATGCATGCAGCTGATCAATTTATAAGCACTTGCTTTTCAAGAAGATAAAAAAGTAAGGAAAAAACTGATTGACCAGATTAAATGAGCAGGCAGCGGTAATGCAGATTGCACATCAACCGGCCCTCCTACTTCCTAACAACTAGCCGCAGTTGACTGAGTTATTCAATTGGAGCATGACAAGAAAATCCACCAGCTGAATTCAAGAACTGAACCGGGATCATGCTTAACTGGCTCTCCGAGAGATCACGAGGGAACAAAGGGTGCAGACTTTTGACATGCAGGCCAAGGTTGGGGACCAACCAATTCTCTGACTTTTGATTAATCAGCGGCAATGCGCAATTGATTGGTTATTTTGCGGGCTTGAGATTGGAATCAATCTAGAGAATACACGCATGATCCATACCTTGTGACCCCCCTGTAGATGGAGCTCCTCTTCCCAGATGCGGCGGCGCCATTGGTGGAGGCGTCAGACTCCTTGTTGCTCCTGCTCGACTCTTTCTTGGCCCGCTTGGGCGTCGCCTTCGCCTTGGCGCTCCCGGCCTTCTGCGTCCGCGCTCGCCTGTGGGGAATGGCGATCGAAGAAGAGTGGGAGAAGGACGGCGACGGCGGCGACGGCGGCGCGCGAGTGATTTCCTTGCCGCCACCAAGAAGATTCGCGACGGAGACGACGACGACGATGGCCAGCGCGAAGGAGGATGGCGGCGGCCGTCTCGCCTCTGTGGTTGTGTTCGAGAGGATGAAGATCCATCTCTCGTGCAACTGCCGCTAGGGATAGCCGTCGCTGAGAGGCAATGACCAACAAGATACGGGAGATGGGATGGGGGGCGAGAAGATCCGGGGTGGCGGCGAATGCATCCGGGATGGCGTTCGCGGTGGAGGGACGGCGGCGAAGGCCTGTGGGATGGAGGCGACCTAGGGTTCGCGATGGCACCGATCTGGGGATCGAGATGGAGGCCATGTGGTGCGCGGCTGGAGCATGGGGGTCTTTTTCTTTAGGGTTTTTTAGCGTGGGCGTGGAACCGTGCGGAGACGAAAAAAGACCATGGGCGAATTTTTTTGTCGTGCGCTAGGGATAGAGGAGATCACGTCGTGGTATTTTTTGGTAGCGAGAGAAGACAAAAATTAACCAGAGCAGTGGGAGGATGGACGAAAATAGACCGATGAGCGTCGGCTATCAACTGTCCCTGTAGGAGTAGAGATATTTCTCAAAGTGACCCAAGGGTCAATCGATCGTGGCCGAGAGAGAAGACCGTGGCTGGGCTGGGATGGGATAGATACTCGATCGGACTCCACTAGCCATTGTCAGCGGTGGTGGAATAACATACCAAACTGTTGGTTGGTTGGGCGCCGGAGGTCGGAGCCGCCGGCTGTCCAAATCAGCAAAGCAGGGGTGTGGATTTGATGTTCGTCTCCCTCCCTCCCTCCAGGATGCCCACGCCGACGCCGTCCCAACTAACCACATGACATGGTACGTCAGTCTGGCAAAATTGACAAAAATGACCCCTTGGGCGAAAGAACTCACGAAGTGAACCCTAACGCGAAATATTTCATGCGTCTGACCCTTTTGTGTGGCGCCCGACACCTAGGCGTCACACTACACTGTGTGACGCCTAAGCCGTCGGTGCCACACGCCCTGACCACCTAGCAGAGAGGGCCCACCCCCCAGACAGTGTGACGCCTAAGCCTCAGGCGTACAATGTGTGGCGCCTGAGGCTTAGGCGCCACACATTGACTTATACAGCCACGGGCGAGCCCCCCTCCCCACCCCCTCCTCATTCCCCTCCCCCATCCCCTCTCCCAGCCACGGGCCCTTCTTCAAATCCTTCTCCAAATCACCAAATCTGAAGGTTTGTACCAGGCATTTGTTGTCCAATCACTCCCCTAAGGTAATCCCCACCTATCCCCTCATTCTCATCCAAACAAAAATCTCTTGTGGTCATTTTGTTGCAAATTTGAGGAAACCCTAGTTTTTCATGAAATGTGGGATGTATATGATATTGTTGTATTTGTTTGTATGTTAGGATAAGGGGTATGATGGGGTTAGGATTAGGGTTGTTTGGATGTTTGCATTATGGTTATTTTAGGGTTAGGCTAGGGTTAGGCTAGGGTTATGGATGTTTGGTTGTGTTAGGGTTATGATAGGGTTAGTGTTATGGATGTTTGGAAGTTAGGAATAGGGTTTATTTTTAGTAAGTAGATATTGTAGTTGTATGATTGCTTATAAAAAATATTGTATGTTTTTTGTTTAGGGATGGAAAGAACATGTGTTTATGTTCATCACGTGGACAAGGATGCCTTTTTAAAAAGCAATATTGATCCGGACCCGGATGAGCTTGACATGGTGTTCGATTTATGTCCTAGCTATGGTGAATTGTTGGAACAAGTCCGAAAGGATTTGAATTGGATGGACCCTAGTGATGTAGTTGAGTTTGATGGTAGGCATAATGTGGGATTCGGAATGCACATTCATTGGAAGACCATGCGTGTCAACTCCGAGCAACGTTGGCTTGCATACAAGGATACAGTGGTTGAATCACTAGACAAGGCTCTAGAGTTATTTGCCATCAAAACAAATGTTCCTAACTTGCAGTTGGATTTGAACCGGGTTGCCTCTCCGATTATTGAAGCTATTCCTCCACCCATCAACGAAGAGGCCAACATTGAACCTCTTTCTTGTGTCCAACATGAACCATTGCTAGAGGCTAATGATGAGCATGATGATGATGAGAATGATGGTACTGTTCTTCATGACAACAATCTTGGTGATTTGGACAAATATAATTTGCAAGAGACAATGGACCATTCTATTCCGTACTCACGTGGCTATGCATCTGAGTCCGACGATGAGGGTCCCAATGAAGAAGTTGATGAGGAAGGGTTCACGGCAAAGGAGGCTGAAGCTTTCACGAAGGTATTAAAGCGGGATCACCGGACACCATTGTTCGAGGATCTTAGCCTTGCGGATGAAGACGTGGTTGACGGAGGCGAAGGCATATTGTTCGGAGTTAGGCCACCTTCTCATCGGGACAAACATGGGAAGAATATTATTTTGCCGGGGTCAAAGTTCCAAACATTCCTTGAACTGAAGATGTGGTTGGATGAATATTCTGTTACGCATTATAGGCCACACAAAGTTGTTCATTCAAACATGAAGTTGCGTTACACGGTTGCATGTGAGGATAGAGGGTGTCCTTGGATTGTCCGTGCAAGACCATGGAAAGGAGGGCCATGATGGAACATTGTCAGTTGTATGCCTCACATGTGTCGAGGCAAGAGGGTTGATGGTGCCCTTTCGTCGCAAAGTCATAGACAACTCACCTCCGAGTTCATCGCTTATAGGCTTTCCAACTCCATCTCCTCTCTTCCTACAATGAGCATAAAAAGCGTACAAGACCTTGTGAAATCCCTCTTTCACTACGAGGTGAAATATGGTAAGGCATGCAAAGCAAAGCAAGCCGCATTCAAGATGTTTTATGGTGATTGGGAGCAAGCATACAACCGCCTACCTAGGTTGTTGGGAGCTATTGCCGCCACTAACCTGGGCATGGTTCATGTGGCCGAGTCGTATGGGGAGAAAACAAGGATTCTCAATGGAAATAGGGTCTGCGTATTTGGCCGTGCATTTTGGGCATTTGAGCAATGTGTGAGGGCTTTTCAACACTATCGTCCTGTCATATCCATCGATGGCATGTTTTTGACCGGACAATTCAAGGCCACTTTGTTGGTTGCAATAGCAAGTGATGCCAATAACCATTTGATGCCTTTGGCTTTTGCTTTGGTTGAGGCAGAGAACAATGTTAACTAGGAATGGTTCTTGCATATTTTGAGAACCAAAGTATTACCGTTTGAGAGGGAAATATGTGTCATATCGGATCGCCATCAAGGCATTCTTAACGCGGTTGACATTGTCATTCCCGGCCATGCTCCTTTGCATCATCGATGGTGCATGAGGCATTTCTGTGCAAACTTCTACCGGGCATGTGGTAGCAAGGGGTTGGCGGATGATCTTCAAGATTGTTGTCAAGCATTTTCGGACAAACGATTTGCAATATTGTACAACGCTTTGCTTGTAAACAAAAAACTTGATGCAGGTGGGCTTGAGTTTCTCAACAGGCACATTCAACTTCGGCCCAAGTGGGCACGAGCTTATGACGAAGATGGCCGAAGATATGGTCAAATGACAAGTAACATGGCAGAATGCTTCAACCGGGTGCTGAAGGGTGTCCGTGCGTTGCCGATGACGGCAATAGTTCAATACACATTCGACAAGTTGAGAGCATACTTTCTAAGGTACTCGCAAGAAACGGATGATCATATTGCGGGAGAGAACAAGAAAAAGTACAAGTACCAGTTTCCACCAAAGGTTGACAAATGGATGGTATTTCAATCACGGAAGGCTGACTCCCAAATGGCTACGTTGTACAACAACAAGGATTGGACATACCAAGTGAATGATCCCGGAGGAACGACAAACGATGGGCAGCAACACGGAAACAGGGCATTCAAGGTATCTTTATCGTTGTGTGATTGCTCTCGTGGGAGGCCAAGGTTGCTTCATCTCGCATGCTCGCATTTGTACACGGTAGCTCGCACTAGGAATGTGGACGTCAACCATCCACTAACCGTGAGGGAGTCCGAGTTCTCGATCATGACCACGAAGCATACATGGGCTCCTAGATTTGAACCATACTTTGACCAATCACAATGGTCGGAGTATCATGGAGTACAAATATGACCCGACCCGGAGTGGAAGGTTATGAAACGGGGAAGACGAAAGACAAAGCGTTTTAGAGGAGACATGGATGGATGGGGCCATGGTGGTGGCAAAGAAATGGGGAACAACCAATTCCAAGAGCCTACTGAGAGATCACGTTGTGGAGAGTGCGGTGTAACAGGGCACAACACAAGAAGGTGTATGAAGCCAAACAAGAAGTCCAAAAACAATGATTCCAGGTCAAGCCAACCAAGTCCTAGCCAGCATGGTCATAGCCAACCAAGTTCAAGCCAACAAGGGACGGGTCAAGCAAGCACAAGCCAACAAGTTCCTAGCCGACTTGGGCTTACTAGAGGACGTGGTGGTGCTAGAGGCAGGGGTGGGATAGGTCGTGGTGGTGCTAGAGGTAGGGGTGGGATAGGTGGTGGTGGTGCTAGAGGCAGGGGTGGGATAGGTGGTGGACTTACTAGGATTGGTATGCGTGGATACCTATGAGGACCATTTCCGTATGTCACATATTTGACTTATCTTTATCATGTTGTTTTTCATGCTCCTTTGTATGTTATTTTACTAACTCTGAGCTTTGACGACTGTTTTGTAGGTATGGCGGCTTCTCAACCCATCAAGGCAAAAGTGGAGTGGGGGAAGGAGAAGGATGCAGCCAGTGAGGAGCAGCGGTTGATGGAGAGGGCTGCAAAGAAGTTGAGAGAGGAGGATGCAGCCGAAGCGCGGAAGAAGAAGGAAGAAGAGTATAAGGCAAGGATGGAGGAAAAGTGGCAAATGGACCTTGAGCACCGGAGATATGAGGCTAGGATAAAGGAGAATGACAGGAACACAATAGAGAAACGTAAAAAAGAATGGGAAGCTAACTTTAAGAAGATGATGGCAGAGAGCGCAGCAAAGAGAGAGCGAGAGCATCAACGCTTCACACAGAGGGTGATGGAAGAGGCTTCAAAAATGCGCAAAAGGGAAGAGGAAGAGGAAGAAGAGAGGAAGAAGAAGAAGGGAAAGGGGCCTTGCTCGACCCAATAGAGCTGGATGCTTCTATTCTCATGCGTGCTTTCATCTTCGAACCCTATGTGTTGTTGAACCTTGTTCGCTTGCGCGCTTTCTTACTATGAAACTCCACTATGTATGCACTTTTGGACGTATGTAGTTTAAGAACCCTATGTATGTTTGAACTCCACTATATTTGTGTTGTATGTTTTAACTCCAGTATTATTGTATTGTATGTTTCAACTCCACTATCCTGTGATGTATATTTGAACTCCTCCACCACTATGTGTTGCAGTTTTCAGCATGCCAGAATGTGTGGCGCTTAAGCCTTGGGCGTTGCACATGTGTGGCGCCTAAGTCTCAGGCGCCACACATGTGAAACAGAGAGTAACAGAAAGTCCACACTTCAGACGCCAGTAGGTTTTCACATGTGTGGCGCCTAAGGCTTAGGCGCCACACATGTGAAAACCTACTCGCATGTGAAGTGTGCACTTTCTGTTACTCTATGTTTCACATGTGTGGCGCATTGGTCTTAGGCGCCACACAAGTGAAACAGAGGCTAACAGAGAACTTGGCTACTCTTTTTAACAAGAATTATTTATAAAGTAAAAAAAGCTTGGTTATGTATGATATATGTGTGTTGGTTATGTATGAGATTCGTGTGTTGGTTATGTAAAGAAGGTCTAGGTGCCATGGATATGTATGAGATTCGTGCTAGTAAAGAAGGTCTAGGTTGGATAACACAAATAGTACCAAGAACTTTAGATTACAAACAAAGTAAGATACATGATACGTCCATTTTGCATCATGTTTTCATGTTGATATTTATCGCTTCTTGGGCTGTTATTTCACTTCACGGTACAATTCTTATGCCTTTTCTCTCTTATTTTGCAAGGTTTACATGAAGAGGGAGAATGCCGGCAGGTGGAATTCTGGCCTGAAAGTGGAGCAAAGTTGAGATACCTATCCTGCGCAACTCCAAACGCCGTAAAAATCAACGAGGATATTTTTCCGGATTTATAAAAAATACTTGGCCGAAGAAGCGCTACACGGGCGCCACGGGTTGGCCACAAGCCTGCACGGCGTGGCCACCCCCCTAGACCGCGCCATGAGGGCTTGTGGGCAACCTGCTGGCCCACTTGCCCCCTCTTCTGCTATATGAAGGGTTTCGTCTAGAAAAAAAATGAGGGAGGAGCTTTTTCGTGGTTTCGCCGCCGCCACGAGGCGGAACTTGAGCAGAACCAATCTAGAGCTCCGGCAGGACGATCCTGCCGGGGAAACTTCCCTCCCGGAGGGGGAAATCGTCGTCATCGTCATCACCAACACCCCTCTCATCGGAGGGGACTCGTCACCATCAACATCTTCATCAGCACCATCTCATCTCCAAACCCTAGTTCATCACTTGTAACCAATCTCCGTCTCGCGACTCCGGTTGGTACTTGTAAGGTTGCTAGTAGTGTTGATTACTCTTTGTAGTTGATGCTAGTTGGATTACTTGGTGGAAAAGTTTATGTTCAGATCCTTGATGCTACTCATCACCTCTCTGGTCATGATTATGATAATGCTTTGTGAGTAGTTACTTTTGTTCCTGAGGACATTGTTGGAGCATATATCTCCATATGTGGTTTTGGTACTTGATGACAATTCCTATGGACTAATGGTTGCCTTAAGTTACATTTATAGGATTTGTCCATAGGCACTTCTTGAAGTCCATCTGTTGGGTTCAAGGAGTTTATATGATGACCAAGATGGTATTCAAGGTATTATCCAAATAATGGTCATAGAGACACATGGTTGATCAAGATCTCACACAAAGAGTAAATCAAGATGATCAACACACAAAGCGTACAAGATGTACCGAGAGGGATCAAGTGATCCCATGGTATGGTAAGCATTGTCCATTACGTGTTTGTGTACTAACCCATGGTCTTCATGAGAGTTCTATGTGGGGGTTAGGTGTGTTTCCATGGGCTTGCGTCAAAGGGAAGATCTCATACAACCCATGGAGTATGACGTCAAGTTGTGATTGTCATCAAGATTGCGATGTGCAAGTTCAAGTGGATCAGCACGAAGATAGCATGCTTGAAGCTTGCTGTCCATTGTGGTGGCAATGGACTTGTGAAGATAGGCTCAAGAGTGGCTCACCCATAGTGAGTATGGGGGAGCAATCAACTAGTCTTCATCAAGCCAACACAATCAAGAAAGGTGGTCCATCTTGAGGAAGCCAAGATCATCATCATCTAGCTCAAGAGGACGAGGTGCAAGGTATAGGTTTGCCCTTGATAGGTTTTCTGGTTAGGATAGATTGATGTTCTATCAAGGGGGGCTCTCAAGTGAGTAGCTTGATCGTATCGTTTGTTGAGAGCTCAAACCATTTGCATCCTTGCATCATACTTCTTGGTTCTTGTTTGGTGTTTCTCTTTGTGAGTTTTAGAGCTTATGGTCATCTTCGTGACAAGCTCGAGCTCATCGAAAACGGAGTCCATATGCATCTACTATGATGTTTTCGATGTTGGAGTTTTTGTCGGTTCTTCATTCATAGAGATCTCACATCTCTATATCTTTGGCATATTCATAACCGCATGGTCTTAAGATCTGTTTGGATAGCCCTTGTCGTCCTGAATCCAACAAGCTTGGGTTTGCTCGATTCGGAGCTCGTATGCGAAAGTTATGGCTGTTTCAGTGGCGAGCGGTAGTACCGCTGGACCTAGCGGTAGTACCGCTAGAGTTGGCGGTAGTACCGCTGGCTCGCGGAAGTACCGCCCCTGGTCAGCGGTAGTACCGCTCCAGGAGCTTAGTACCGCCTGCCTAGCGGTTGTTCGTGGACGGACCTTTTTGCGAAGACTTTCTTGGCGGTGGTAGTGCCTTTGCACTACCAGGGGCCCAGCGGTAGTACCGCTGGAGTGCCAGCGGTAGTACCGCTAGCTGGCGGTAGTACTGCTGGAGTGCCAGCGGTAGTACCGCTGCAGCGAGCGGTAGTACCGCTGGAGCTCGGGCAGAGAGTGGGGGTAACGGTCTGATTCTTTCCCCCCACTATATAAAGGGGGTCTTCTTCCCCCTTGGCCTTATCCATCCGTTGAGCTCTTGTTCTACCTCCATTGTTGACATTCTTAGAGCTTGATTACTCTCTATCCCTCCAATGATTCTTGCTTGTTCTTGAGGGAAAAGAGAGAGGAGATCTAGATCACCATCTCCACCAATCACTTTCTCCTCTATGTGAGGGGAACCCCTTGGATCTTGATCTTGGAGTTCTTTGTGAGCTCCTTGTTCTTCCTCTCATATTTCTCCATAGCTTTTGTTGTTGTGGAGGAATTTGAGTGTGAGGGACTTGACCACTTTGTGTGTTCTTGCCATTGCATTAGTTGCATCGGTTTGAGTTCTCCATGGTAATACGTGGAAGTGAGAAGTTGAGAAGCTTACTACCTTTGGTACTTAGTACCCTTGATATTGTTCTTCGTGGATGCTTTGGCGTCCTAGAAGCTTGGTGGTGTCTCGGAGCTCAATCATTGTGGTGTGAAGCTCCGGGAAGCGTTGGGGTCTCCAATTAGGTTGTGGAGATTGCCCCGAGCAATTTGTACGGGTACCGGTAACCGCCCCCAAGGGTTGCCACGTGTACGGGTTCGGTGACCGCCCCCAAGGGTTGCCATTTGTACGGGTTCGGTGACCGCCCTCAAGGGTCCCTTAGTGGAATCACGACATCTTGCATTGTGCGAGGGCGTGAGGACATTACGGTGGCCTTAGTGGCATCTTGGGGAGCATTGTGCCTCCACACCGCTCTAACGGAGATTAGCATCCGCAAGGGTGTGAACTTCGGGATACATCATCGTCTCCCCGTGCCTCGGTTATCTCTTACCCGTACCCTTACTTATGCACTTTACTTTGTGATAGACATATTGTTTATTGTAATATATCTTGCTATCACTTAGTTGTTTATCTTGCTTAGCATAAGTTGTTGGTGCACATAGGTGAGCCTAGTTGTTTGTAGGTTTTGTGCTTGACATATTAAACGCTAGTTTTATTCCGCATTTGTTCAAGCCTAAACCTTAACTATTTTAAAGCGCCCATTCACCCCCCCCCCCTCTAGGCGACATCCACGTCCTTTTCATCCAAGTTGACATATGAATATAGATCTTTCCCAAGCATGTGACGGTAGCCAAGACAAAGGCGAAATAGGGAATTGGTGAAGATCACCATGTATCTTTCAAGGGCAAAAAGTAAAGGTACAAGATAGGCCCTTCGCAGAGGGAAGCAGAGGTTGTCATGCACTTTTGAGGTTTGGATGCGTGTCCTCTTAGTGCGGAGGAACGTCACTTTATATTGCCTCATGTGATAAAGAACTTTATTATGTAGTCTGTCGCTTTTATGTCTTCCTCATCACAGGTTCGTATAAAGCTTATTTTCCACACACTAATAGATCATACATATTAGAGAGCAATTTTTATTGCTTGCACCGATGACAACTTACTTGAGGGATCTTATTCAATCCATAGGTAGGTATGGTGGACACTCATGGCAAAACTGGTTTGAAGGTTTATGGATGCACAAGTAGTATCTCTACTTAGTGCGGGAGTTTTGGCTAATGTGAGGTGGAAGCAATCGTCACATGCTAAGGGATCTCTAATCATATAACATTGTTCGGAACCAAGCAAACACAATTCATTATGTTGTCTTCCTTATCCAACATCTACTTCTAGGCATGTAATAGTTTAGTGAGTGTTCACAATCATAGGTGGTGTGAGAGATGATATATTTATATGTGAACCTCTCCTTCCTTATCACTTCCTATTAATTGCAACAATGAGCAAGGTCTACGTTTGCCTACCCTCAACAAGTTTCAATCCTCATTCTTTTTATATGTGAAGCCATCACTTCCCATAAGATCATTACATGATCTTTCATGCTTTTGTTCTATTCTCACTTTTTTTTATCATGGCAAGAGGCAAAGCCCTTCAACTAAGACACTCTTTATTATAAGGCTCATGAGCAAGAATACATCGGGGGTGTGATACGTCTCCATCGTATTTACTTTTCCAAACTCTTTTGCCCTTGTTTTGGACTCTAATTTGCATGATTTGAATGGAGCTAACCTGGACTGACGTAGTTTTCAGCAGAATTGCCTTGGTGTCATTTTTGTGCAGAAATCAAAGTTCTCCAAACGTCGTGAAAATTTACGGGGAGCAGTTTTGGAAAATAAGAAAAATATATGCGCCAAGTTCCACCTCAGGGGGTGGGCCAGTGGGCCACAAGCCCTGGCTCTGCCACCACCCCCCTGGTGGCGGTGGGCAGGCTTGTGGGGCCCACACGGCTCTGCCGCCCCCAATTCCAGCTCTATAAGATCCCTTTCGTCCCAGAAAAAATAGAAAGAGAAGTTTTCGCTGCGTTTATGATACGGAGGCGCCGCCACCACCCGTTCTGCATCTGGAGGGCAGATCTAGAGTCCGTCTTGGGCTCCGGAGAGGGGAAATCGTCGCCATCGTCATCATCAACCTTCTTCCCTCTCCAATTCCATGAAGCTCTTCATCGTTCGTGAGTAATCTATTCATAGGCTCGCTGGGCGGTGATGAGTAGGATGAGATCTATCATGTAATCGAGTTAGTTTTGATGGGGATTGATCCCTAGTATCCACTATGTTCTGAGATTGATGTTGCCACTACTTTGCCATGCTTAATGCTTGTCACTAGGGCCCGAGTGCCATGATTTCAGATCTGAAATTATTATGTTGTCACCAATATATGTGTGTTTTAGATCCGATCTTGCAAGTTGTAGTTACCTACTATGTGTTATGATCTGGCAACCCCGGAGTGACAATAACCGGAACCACTCCCGGTGATGACCATAGTTTGAGGAGTTCATGTGTTCACCAAGTGCTAATGCGTTGGTCCGGTTCTTTAGTAAAAGGAGAACCTTAATATCCCGTAGTTTCCTTTTGGACCCCGCTGCCACGAGAGGGATGGACAATAGATGTCATGCAAGTTCTTTTCCCTAAGCACATATGACGACACACAGAATGCATGCCTACATCACATTGACGAACGGGAGCTAGCCACATATCTCTTCGTGTTATAGGTGTTGCATGATGAATATCATCCAAACAAATCACCGACCCATTGCATACGAGTTTGTCCTACTGCTGCTGCTACTACTGTTGCTACTGCTGTTACTTGTTTTACTCTGATGCTGCTACTACTGTTGCTACTGCTGTTACTTGTCTTGCTCTGCTGCTGCTGCTACTACTATTGCTACTGCTGTTACTTGTTTTGCTCTGCTGCTACTATTGCTACTACTGTCACTTGCTACTGTTGCTACTTGCTACCGGTGTCACTACTGTTGTTCCTTGCCACTACCGTTACTCGCTACTTTGTTGTTACTACTTTGCTTGCAGATACTTATCTTTCAGGTGTGGTTGAATCTAACAATTCAACTGCTAATACTTGAGAGTATTCTCTCACCTCTCGTCGTGCGAATCAACAAATTTGGGTCGAATACTCTACCCTCGAAAACTGCTACGATCCCATGCGCTTGTGGTCCGTCAACAACATTCTTCTAGTTTCGATTGCCGGAGAGTGCTAACAACATTCTTCTGGTGCCGTTGCAAAGGGGAAGAACAGTTGGCATCAGGGTGACACAAAGCAAAACTCAAGACTAAAACACTAAGACTTTTAAACTACTAGAGAAAAAGAAACCTGAAAAGGAAAACTAAAAACAAAGGTAAAGGCAAAAGATGTGATGGTGATACGATACCGGGGCAACTCCCCCAAGCTTGGCAAAAGTCAAGGGGATTGCCCATACCAATTCTCGGTTGTCTTCCTTTGACGGTGATGGTGGAGTTGTTGCAACCTTTGATTCCAAGAGGGCCATCAGTCTTCGATTTATACTTTGGAGATATGTGATATGTTTCTCCAGCAAAACAACTTCACGAGTGAGACAAGTATTGCGAGCACGAGTTGTTTCACAAAACCTCAAGAGTTCAATCAAAGATGGAGATAGTAGGTGGAGGTAGGATTGGAGGAAATCCACTTCTTCAACTTCTTCCTTGTTGAGCACAGATTGCACTTCGTCCCATGCTTGATCCTTCTCCTTAGCCTCCATGACCTCCATCCTTTTCATATCAGCATGAACTTCTCCATATATTTGACGGAGGTTGTTCTCCCCCACAGACTCTTGAGAAGACATCTTGACATAGATCTGCGGCAGAAAACAATCTCGAAACGAAAAACAGAGGAAATCTGCGTGATGCGGGGTCAGACCAAAGGAAAGTATATATAATGATTGTTTCTAGACCAAAAGGAGTCCCCTGCACGAAAACGGAGTCCGGGAGGCGCACGAGGTGGCTACAAGCCCTCACGGCGCGGCCAGGGGGTGGGCCCGCGCCGTGGAGGCTTGTCGCCTCCTCGCGCACTTTCCGGACTACTTCCAATTTTTTTTTTCAAATATTCCAAAACGGAGAAAAATTCCTATGAGGAACGTTTTGGACTCTGTTTTCTTACTGAAACTCGTACCTCTTCGTTTTCGGAGTCTGAAACAGGCTGATAAATGTCCCTAACGTATTCTTCCAGAGTTATGGTATTGATGATATTGCTTTCAACATTTATGGGAGTACCTGAGATATAATGCTTGATTCTCTGCCCATTTACCACTCTCGGACAATTACCTTCCGTGTTGTTGATCTTGATAGCACCGGAACGATATACTTCCTCAACAACATAGGGACCTTCCCATTTAGAGAGAAGCTTGCCTGCAAAGAATCTTAAACGAGAGTTATATAGCAAGACATAATCACCTACGTCGAACTCACGCTTTTGTATCCTCTTATCATGCCACCTCTTAACCTTCTCTTTGAAGAGCTTGCCATTCTCATATGCTTGAGTTCTCCACTCATCAAGCGAGCTAATGTCAAATAACCTCTTCTCACCGGCAAGTTTGAAATCAAAGTTGAGCTCTTTGATTGCCCAATAAGCTTTATGCTCTAGCTCAAGAGGTAAGTGACATGCTTTCCCATACACCATTTTGTACGGAAACATGCCCATGGGATTCTTATAGGCAGTTCTATAAGCTCACAGTGCATCACCGAGCTTCTTAGACCAATTCTTTCTAGACCTGTTGACAGTCTTTTGCAGAATTACTTTAATCTCTCTGTTGCTTAGCTCTACTTGACCACTGGACTGAGGGTGGTAGGGAGACACAATTCTATGGTTGACATCGTACTTAGCGAGCGTTTTACGGAAAGCACCACGAATGAAGTGTGAACCACCATCGGTCATTAGATATCTAGGGACTCCAAATCTAGGGAAGATAACTTATTTTAGCATCTTGATAGAAGTGTTGTGATCAGCACTACTAGTGGGGATAGCTTCTACCCACTTAGTGACGTAATCAACAGCAACTAAGATATGCGTATACCCGTTGGATTTTGGAAAAGGTCCCATATAATCAAAGCCCCAAACATCAAATGGTTCAATGACAAGTGAATAATTCATAGGCATTTCCTGACGTTTGCTAATATTACCTATTCTTTGACATTCGTCACAAGACAAGACAAACTTACGGGCATCCTTGAAGAGAGTGGGCCAATAGAAACCTGATTGCAATACCTTGTGTGCAGTTCTATCTCCCGCGTGGTCTCCTCCGTAGGCCTCGGAGTGACACTTCTGTAGGATCTGTCCCTGTTCATGTCCAGGTACACAACGTCTAATAACACCATCTACTCCTTCCTTATAAAGGTGAGGATCATCCCAGAAGTAGTGTCTTAAGTCAAAGAAGAACTTCTTCTTTTGCTGGTACGTGAAACTAGGTGGTATGTATTTGGCAACGATATAGTTTGCATAATCAGCATACCACGGGGCACTACGTGAAGCATTGATGAAATTCAATTGCTCATCGGGAAAGCTATCATCAATAGGTTGTGGGTCATCAAGAACGTTCTCCAACCTAGGCAAGTTATCCGCTACTAGGTTATCAGCATCCTTTCTGTCAACAACGTGCAGATCAAATTCTTGTAGCAAGAGAACCCATCTGATAAGTCTAGGTTTAGTGTCCTTCTTCTCCATGAGGTACTTAATAGCAGCGTGATCAGTGTGAATAATGACTTTGGAATCAACAATGTAAGACCTGAACTTTTCACACGCAAACACGACTGCTAAAAATTCCTTCTCTGTAGTAGCATAGTTTCTTTGGGCACTGTCTAGAGTTTTACTAGCGTAGTGAATAACATTCAACTTCTTATCAACTCTTTGCCCTAGAACAGCACCAACAACATAATCACTAGCGTCACACATGATCTCAAAAGGTAGGTCCAATCAGGTGGTTGAACAATTGGTGCAATTAACAAAGCTGTTGGAGCATATATCTCCATATGTGGTTTTGGTACTTGATGACAATTCCTATGGACTAATGGTTGCCTTAAGTTACATTTATAGGATTTGTCCATAGGCACTTCTTGAAGTCCATCTGTTGGGTTCAAGGAGTTTATATGATGACCAAGATGGTATTCAAGGTATTATCCAAAGAATGGTCATAGAGACACATGGTTGATCAAGATCTCAGACAAAGAGTAAATCAAGATGATCATCACACAAAGCGTACAAGATGTACCGAGAGGGATCAAGTGATCCCATGGTATGGTAAGCATTGTCCATTACGTGTTTGTGTACTAACCCATGGTCTTCGTGAGAGTTCTATGTGGGGGTTAGGTGTGTTTACATGGGCTTGCGTCAAAGGGAAGATCTCATACAACCCATGGAGTATGACGTCAAGTTGTGATCATCATCAATGGTTGATCAAGATCTCAGACAAAGAGTAAATCAAGATGATCAACACACAAAGCGTACAAGATGTACCGAGAGGGATCAAGTGATCCCATGGTATGGTAAGCATTGTCCATTACGTGTTTGTGTACTAACCCATGGTCTTCGTGAGAGTTCTATGTGGGGGTTAGGTGTGTTTCCGTGGGCTTGCGTCAAAGGGAAGATCTCATACAACCCATGGAGTATGACGTCAAGTTGTGATCATCATCAATGGTTGATCAAGATCTCAGACAAAGAGTAAATCAAGATGATCAACACACAAAGCGTACAGGATGTACCGAGAGGGATCAAGTGATCCCATGGTATGGTGTGTTTCCATGGGCTTGCGTCAAAGGGAAGATCTCATACAACCCATGGAGTATGACGTCAAGTTGTGATCGTCATCAAGATTGCGATGTGCAAGTTCAAGTGGATCAGCACGAAGATAGCATGCTTGAAGCTTGCCGTCCATTGTGGTGGCAATGGACTTGTGAAGATATGCTGAAGAGTGGCTCACCCATAGTGAGTATGGAGGAGCAATCAACTAGTCTTCATCAAGCCAACACAATCAAGAAAGGTGGTCCATCTTGAGGAAGCCAAGATCATCATCATCTAGCTCAAGAGGACGAGGTGCAAGGTATAGGTTTGCCCTTGATAGGTTTTCTGGTTAGGATAGATTGATGTTCTATCAAGGGGGGCTCTCAAGTGAGTAGCTTGATCGTATCGTTCGTTGAGAGCTCAAACCATTTGCATCCTTGCATCATACTTCTTGGTTCTTGTTTGGTGTTTCTCTTTGTGAGTTTTAGAGCTTATGGTCATCTTCGTGACAAGCTCGAGCTCATCGAAAACGGAGTCCATATGCATCTACTATGATGTTTTCGATGTTGGAGTTTTTGTCGGTTCTTCATTCATAGAGATCTCACATCTCTATATCTTTGGCATATTCATAACCGCATGGTCTTAAGATCTGTTTGGATAGCCCTTGTCGTCCTGAATCCAACAAGCTTGGGTTTGCTCGATTCGGAGCTCATATGCGAAAGTTATGGTTGTTTCGGTGGCGAGCGGTAGTACCGCTGGACCTAGCGGTAGTACCGCTAGAGTTGGCGGTAGTACCGCTGGCTCGCGGTAGTACCGCTAGAGTTGGCGGTAGTACCGCTGGCTCGCGGTAGTACCGCCCCTGGTCAGTGGTAGTACCGCTCCAGGAGCTTAGTACCGCCTGCCTAGCGGTTGTTCGTGGACGGACCTTTTTGCGAAGACTTTCTTGGCGGTGGTAGTGACTTTGCACTACCAGGGGCCCAGCGGTAGTACCGCTGGAGTGCCAGCGGTAGTACCGCTGCAGCCAGCGGTAGTACCGCTGGAGCTCGGGCAGAGAGTGGGGGTAACGGTCTGATTCTTTCCCCCCACTATATAAAGGGGGTCTTCTTCCCCCTTGGCCTTATCCATCCGTTAAGCTCTTGTTCTACCTCCATTGTTGACATTCTTAGAGTTTGATTACTCTCTATCCCTCCAATGATTCTTGCTTGTCTTGAGGGAAAAGAGAGAGGAGATCTAGATCCACATCTCCACCAATCACTTTCTCCTCTATGTGAGGGGAACCCCTTGGATCTTGATCTTGGAGTTCTTTGTGAGCTCCTTGTTCTTCCTCTCATATTTCTCCATAGCTTTTGTTGTTGTGGAGGAATTTGAGTGTGAGGGACTTGACCACTTTGTGTGTTCTTGCCATTGCATTAGTTGCATCGGTTTGAGTTCTCCACGGTAATACGTGGAAGTGAGAAGTTGAGAAGCTTACTACCTTTGGTACTTAGTACCCTTGATATTGTTCTTCGTGGATGCTTTGGCGTCCTAGAAGCTTGGTGGTGTCTCGGAGCTCAATCATTGTGGTGTGAAGCTCCGGGAAGCGTTGGGGTCTCCAATTAGGTTGTGGAGATTGCCCCGAGCAATTTGTACGGGTACCGGTAACCGCCCCCAAGGGTTGCCACGTGTACGGGTTCGGTGACCGCCCCTAAGGGTTGCCATTTGTACGGGTTCGGTGACCGCCCTCAAGGGTCCCTTAGTGGAATCACGGCATCTTGCATTGTGCGAGGGCGTGAGGAGATTACGGTGGCCTTAGTGGCATCTTGGGGAGCATTGTGCCTCCACACCGCTCTAACGGAAATTAGCATCCGCAAGGGTGTGAACTTCGGGATACATCATCGTCTCCCCGTGCCTCGGTTATCTCTTACCCGAACCCTTACTTATGCACTTTAGTTTGTGATAGACATATTGTTTATTGTAATATATCTTGCTATCACTTAGTTGTTTATCTTGCTTAGCATAAGTTGTTGGTGCACATAGGTGAGCCTAGTTGTTTGTAGGTTTTGTGCTTGACATATTAAACGCTAGTTTTATTCCGCATTTGTTCAAGCCTAAACCTTAACTATTTTAAAGCGCCTATTCACCCCCCCCCTCTAGGCGACATCCACGTCCTTTTCATCCAAGTTGACATATGAATATAGATCTTTCCCAAGCATGTGACGGTAGCCAAGACAAAGGCAAAATAGGGAATTGGTGAAGATCACCATGGAACTTTCAAGGGCAAAAAGTAAAGGTACAAGATAGGCCCTTCGCAGAGGGAAGCAGAGGTTGTCATGCACTTTTGAGGTTTGGATGCGTGTCCTCTTAGTGCGGAGGAACATCACTTTATATTGCCTCCTGTGATAAAGAACTTTATTATGCAGTCTGTCGCTTTTATGTCTTCCTCATCACAGGTTCGTATAAAGCTTATTTTCCACACACTAATAGATCATACATATTAGAGAGCAATTTTTATTGCTTGCACCGATGACAACTTACTTGAGGGATCTTATTCAATCCATAGGTAGGTATGGTGGACACTCATGGCAAAACTGGTTTGAAGGTTTATGGATGCACAAGTAGTATCTCTACTTAGTGCGGGAGTTTTGGCTAATGTGAGGTGGAAGCAATCGTCACATGCTAAGGGATCTCTAATCATATAACATTGTTCGGAACCAAGCAAACACAATTCATTATGTTGTCTTCCTTATCCAACATCTACTTCTAGGCATGTAATAGTTTAGTGAGTGTTCACAATCATAGGTGGTGTGAGAGATGATATATTTATATGTGAACCTCTCCTTCCTTATCACTTCCTATTAATTGCAACAATGACCAAGGTCTACGTTTGCCTACCCTCAACAAGTTTCAATCCTCATTCTTTTTATATGTGAAGCCATCACTTCCCATAACATCATTACATGATCTTTCATGCTTTTGTTCTATTCTCACTTTTTTTTATCATGGCAAGAGGCAAAGCCCTTCAACTAAGACACTCTTTATTATAAGGCTCATGAGCAAGAATACATCGGGGGTGTGATACGTCTCCATCGTATTTACTTTTCCAAACTCTTTTGCCCTTGTTTTGGACTCTAATTTGCATGATTTGAATGGAGCTAACCTGGACTGACGTAGTTTTCAGCAGAAGTGCCTTGGTGTCATTTTTGTGCAGAAATCAAAGTTCTCCAAACATGGAAGTGAGAAGTTGAGAAGCTTACTACCTTTGGTACTTAGTACCCTTGATATTGTTCTTCGTGGATGCTTTGGCGTCCTAGAAGCTTGGTGGTGTCTCGGAGCTCAATCATTGTGGTGTGAAGCTCCGGGAAGCGTCGGGGTCTTCAATTAGGTTGTGGAGATTGCCCCGAGCAATTTGTACGGGTACCGGTAACCGCCCCCAAGGGTTGCCATTTGTACGGGTTCGGTGACCGCCCCCAAGGGTTGCCATTTGTACGGGTTCGGTGACCGCCCTCAAGGGTCCCTTAGTGGAATCACGACATCTTGCATTGTGCGAGGGCGTGAGGAGATTACGGTGGCCCTAGTGGCATCTTGGGGAGCATTGTGCCTCCACACCGCTCTAACGGAGATTAGCATCCGCAAGGGTGTGAACTTCGGGATACATCATCGTCTCCCCGTGCCTCGGTTATCTCTTACCCAAACCCTTTACTTATGCACTTTACTTTGTGATAGACATATTGTTTATTGTAATATATCTTGCTATCACTTAGTTGTTTATCTTGCTTAGCATAAGTTGTTGGTGCACATAGGTGAGCCTAGTTGTTTGTAGGTTTTGTGCTTGACATATTAAACGTTAGTTTTATTCCGCATTTGTTCAAGCCTAAACCTTAACTATTTTAAAGCGCCTATTCACCCCCCCTCTAGGCGACATCCACGTCCTTTTCAAAATCCCTCTTAAGTATTTCGAAGGCTTCCTCACAATCATCGTCAAAAACAAAAGGAATATCCTTTTGCAAGAGATTGGTAAGAGGCCTAGAAATCTTAGATAAGTCTTTGATGAACCTTCTATGGAAACCAACATGACCAAGGAAACTTCGTATCCCTCTGATATCTGTGGGGTATGGCATTTTCTCAATTCATCAACCTTAGCTTTATCGACTTCAATACCTCTTTCGGACATTTTATGTCCTAATATGATGCCTTCATTAACCATAAAGTGGCACTTCTCCCAATTCAAGACAAGGTTGGTGTCTTTACATCTCTGTACGACTCGATCAAGGTTGCTGAGGCAATCATCAAAGGAAGACCCGTAAACGGAGAAGTCATCCATGAAAACCTCAACAATCTTTTCACAAAAGTCAGAGAATATAGCCATCATACATCTTTGAAAGGTGGCAGGTGCATTACATAAGCCAAAAGGCATACGTCTATAAGCAAAGGTACCGAAAGGGCAGGTGAAAGTTGTTTTCTTCTGATCAGATTGTGCAACTCGTATTTGGGAGAAACCAGAATAACCGTCTAGAAAGCAGAAGTGTGTGTGTTTGGATAGTCTTTCTAGCATTTGGTCGATAAAAGGCAGAGGGTAATGATCTTTCTAGTGGCCTTATTCAACTTCCTAAAATCAATCACCATCCTATAGCCAGTAATAATCCTTTGTGGGATCAACTCATCCTTATCATTAGGGAAAACGGTGATGCCTCCTTTCTTAGGAACGCAATGCACCGGACTCACCCAATCGCTATGAGCAACAGGATAGATAATACCTGCTTCTAGGAGCTTTAGTATTTCTTTTCTCACCACTTCTTTCATCTTAGGATTCAATCTCCTTTGATGATCAGCAACTGGTTTGAATTAAGGATCAATTTTGATCTTGTGCTGGCATAGAGTGGGACTAATGCCCTTAAGATCGTCAAGAGTATATCCAATAGCAGCACGGTGCTTCCTCAGAGTTTTTAGCAACTTCTTTTCTTCCTGCTCTGAGAGGCTAGCACTAATAATAACAGGATATATCTCCTTTTCATCAAGATAGGCATACTTAAGAGTATCAGGCAACTGTTTAAGCTCGAACACAGGATCACCCTTTGTTGGAGCATATATCTCCATATGTGGTTTTGGTACTTGATGACAATACCTATGGACTAATGGTTGCCTTAAGTTACATTTATAGGATTTGTCCATAGGCACTTCTTGAAGTCCATCTGTTGGGTTCAAGGAGTTTATATGATGACCAAGATGGTATTCAAGGTATTATCCAAAGAATGGTCATAGAGACACATGGTTGATCAAGATCTCAGACAAAGAGTAAATCAAGATGATCAACACACAAAGCGTACAAGATGTACCGAGAGGGATCAAGTGATCCCATGGCACTTCTTGAAGTCCATCTGTTGGGTTCAAGGAGTTCATATGATGACCAAGGTGGTATTCAAGGTATTATCCAAAGAATGGTCATAGAGACACATGGTTGATCAAGATCTCACACAAAGAGTAAATCAAGATGATCAACACACAAAGCGTACAAGATGTACCGAGAGGGATCAAGTGATCCCATCGTATGGTAAGCATTGTCCATTACGTGTTTGTGTACTAACCCATGGTATTCGTGATAGTTCTATGTGGGGGTTAGGTGTGTTTACATGGGCTTGCGTCAAAGGGAAGATCTCATACAACCCATGGAGTATGACGTCAAGTTGTGATCATCATCAATGGTTGATCAAGATCTCAGACAAAGAGTAAACCAAGATGATCAACACACAAAGCGTACAAGATGTATCGAGAGGGATCAAGTGATCCCATGGTATGGTAAACATTGTCCATTACGTGTTTGTGTACTAACCCATGGTCTTCGTGAGAGTTCTATGTGGGGGTTAGGTGTGTTTCCATGGGCTTGCGTCAAAGGGAAGATCTCATACAACCCATGGAGTATGACGTCAAGTTGTGATCGTCATCAAGATTGCGATGTGCAAGTTCAAGTGGATCAACACGAAGATAGCATGCTTGAAGCTTGCCGTCCATTGTGGTGGCAATGGACTTGTGAAGATATGCTGAAGAGTGGCTCACCCATAGTGAGTATGGGGGAGCAATCAACTAGTCTTCATCAAGCCAACACAATCAAGAAAGGTGGTCCATCTTGAGGAAGCCAAGATCATCATCATCTAGCTCAAGAGGACGAGGTGCAAGGTATAGGTTTGCCCATGATAGGTTTTCTGGTTAGGATAGATTGTTGTTCTATCAAGGGGGGCTCTCAAGTGAGTAGCTTGATCGCATCGTTCGTTGAGAGCTCAAACCATTTGCATCCTTGCATCATACTTCTTGGTTCTTGTTTGGTGTTTCTCTTTGTGAGTTTTAGAGCTTATGGTCATCTTCATGACAAGCTCGAGTTCATCGAAAACGGAGTCCATATGCATCTACTATGATGTTTTCGATGTTGGAGTTTTTGCCGGTTCTTCATTCATAGAGATCTCACATCTCTATATCTTTGGCATATTCATAACCGCATGGTCTTATCGCTGTTTTGATATCCCTTGTCGTCCTGAATCCAACAAGCTTGGGTTTGCTCGATTCGGAGCTCGTATGCGAAAGTTATGGCTGTTTCAGTGGCGAGCGGTAGTACCGCTGGACCTAGCGGTAGTACCGCTAGAGTTGGCGGTAGTACCGCTGGCCCTAGCGGTAGTACCGCTCGCTCGCGGTAGTACCGCCCCTGGTCAGCGGTAGTACCGCTCCAGGAGCTTAGTACCGCCTGCCTAGCGGTTGTTCGTGGACGGACCTTTTTGCGAAGACTTTCTTGGCGGTGGTAGTGCCTTTGCACTACCAGGGGCCCAGCAGTAGTACCGCTGGAGTGCCAGCGGTAGTAGCGCTGCAGCCAGCGGTAGTACCGCTGGATCTCGGGCAGAGAGTGGGGGTAACGGTCTGATTCTTTGCCCCACTATATAAAGGGGGTCTTCTTCCCCCTTGGACTAATTCATCTGTTGAGCTCTCGTTCTACCTCCATTGTTGACATTCTTAGAGCTTGATTACTCTCAATCCCTCCAATGATTCTTGCTTGTTCTTGAGGGAAAAGAGAGAGGAGATCTAGATCCACATCTCCACCAATTACTTTCTCCTCTATGTGAGGGAAACCCCTTGGATCTTGATCTTGGAGTTCTTTGTGAGCTCCTTGTTCTTCCTCTCATATTTCTCCATAGCTTTTGTTGTTGTGGAGGGATTTGAGTGTGAAGGACTTGACCACTTCGTGTGTTCTTGCCATTGCATTAGTTGCATCGGTTTGAGTTCTCCACGGTGATACGTGGAAGTGAGAAGTTGAGAAGCTTACTACCTTTGGTACTTAGTACCCTTGATGTTGTTCTTCGTGGATGCTTTGGCATCCTAGAAGCTTGGTGGTGTCTCGGAGCTCAATCAGTGTGGTGTGAAGCTCCGGGAAGCGTCGGGGTCTCCAATTAGGTTGTGGAGATTGCCCCGAGCAATTTGTACGGGTACCGGTAACCGCCCCCAAGGGTTGCCACGTGTACGGGTTCGGTGACCGCCCCCAAGGGTTGCCATTTGTACGGGTTCGGTGACCGCCCTCAAGGGTCCCTTAGTGGAATCACGGCATCTTGCATTGTGCGAGGGCGTGAGGAGATTACGGTGGCCTTAGTGGCATCTTGGGGAGCATTGTGCCTCCACACCGCTCTAACGGAGATTAGCATCCGCAAGGGTGTGAACTTCGGGATACATCATCGTCTCCCTGTGCCTCGGTTATCTCTTACCCGAACCCTTTACTTATGCACTTTACTTTGTGATAGACATATTCTTTATTGTAATATATCTTGCTATCACTTAGTTGTTTATCTTGCTTAGCATAAGTTGTTGGTGCACATAGGTGAGCCTAGTTGTTTGTAGGTTTTGTGCTTGACATATTAAACGATTAGTTTTATTCCGCATTCGTTCAAGCCTAAACCTTAACTATTTTAAAGCGCCTATTCACCCCCCCCCCTCTAGGCGACATCCACGTCCTTTTCAATTGGTATCAGAGCAAGGTCTCTCTTTATCAGGTTTAACCACCTAGAGAGTAAGGATGTCGACTAGGGTTTTAGGATTCACTGACACTCTTAGTTTCAATGGCACAAATTTTGATGTTTGGGTAATTCACATGCTTAATCACTTTAGGGTCATGGACCCAAATTTAGAGCGAATTGTAGATATGGGTTTTTCTCCTCCAAAGGATTCTCAAAGTATATCTTTAGAGGATGAGAAAAACTCTTATCTCAATGCTCAAGCTTCTAATGTGCTTTTTGATGCTTTGAGCAATGTAGTTATATTTCTACTCATGCCATTTCGGGATGCTCATGAGTTGTGGACAAAGCTTCAAGACAAATATGGTGTGTCCAAGATTTGCAGGGATGATTGTTCTCCCTCCACCTCCGGTCGTGTGGTCTTCTCAACTTCATCTACTTCACCTACATGTGGATTGCCACAAGGTAATGATATGGTGAGTAGTGGTGACCATTGCAATAATGAAAGTGGGTTTATTGTTGATGATCCCTCATCACTATATTATTGCAATGCTTCATCTTTGGGCGTTAACACTTCGAGCACTCTAAATGTTTCACATGCTTGTGTTGATAGTCCGTGCATATCATGTAAAAACTGCCTGTCTAAATCTCATGATGATATGCCTCCTATATCTTGTTGCCATGATAAAAATGTATATATTTCCTCGAGTTGTTGTGCTAACAATATAGAGGAAATTCATCACTCCATGGAACAAGATGTGGCCTTGAATGATGCTTCAAGGTATCCTACATCATCATCTATTGTGACTCACTTTTGCCTTATGGCTAAGGCTTCAAAGGTATCTCCTACTTTGAATTCCAATATATCTCATGATGATGATGTTGATGATAATGGGGATGAGGATAATGATAAAGAGAGTGATAATATTGCATCCTTAAAAATTAAGGGTGAAATGATTTTTAAATCTCTTTATAAGAATAAACTTGCTTGTTCCAACTTCTTGGAAATCATGTCTATTGCCACTGAGGGCAAGAAATACATTGAGGAGTTGGAAGCTCATCTTGAGGAGCATGAGGCCACCATTGAGACAATGCAAGGTCATGAGCGTGATTACGCTAATGAGATCGCAGAGCTATCTCAAGCTCTTGATAATGAACAAACCACCAAGGAATCTCTTGAGGAAACCTTTGCTCTAGAATTATCTAGATTAAAGGGATCCTATGATAGAGCTCTCGTGGTGGCTAATGATTTTCGAACTAAAAATGATAAGCTTCAAGTTACTCATGCTAAACTGCTTGAGGACTATGAGCACCTTGGAAATGGCTCAAGGGCTATTAAGAGCTCGCTCATCGAACTCACCGAGTCTTATGCTCAACTTGAAGCTTCATATGCTAAAGAGCTTGCCAAGGTGCCTTCTCCTCTTATTGCTATTAATGATGCTTGTGCTACTAACTCTACTTCTTGTGAAGCATCCATTTTAAAGGAGAATGTTGAGCTAAGGGCTCAACTTGAGTTGCTATCTAGCAATTATGGGAAATTGGAAGAAAGCCATGTAATGCTCACAAGCTCTCATGATGATCTTCTAGCATCCCATAATGTGCTAAAATTAGCTCATGAGGCTATTACTACCAAGGTAACATCGAGTGAGCCTCGTGTGGACATTAGCACTACGTCTAGTCAAAAAGCTATATTGCCATGTGCTAGTCCTTGTAATTCATCTACTCATAATGTTGCTACATCTTGTGATGATTGTGATGAATTACTTTCCATGCCTTGTTGCTCTAACAATGAAGCTTATACTTCCTCTAGTACTTGTGTTGATACTAACCATGTAGAGGAAATCAAAGAGCTCAAGGCCCAAGTCACTTCCTTGAAGAAAGACTTGGAAAAGAGTCATGAAGGGATGTCCACACTCAACAATGTCTTGTGTGGACAAAAATCCCCGAATGATAAAAATGGACTTGGATTCAACTCCAACAAGAAGAAGAAGTCCAAAAGCTTCAAGAACAAGGCCAAGAACAAGTCAAGAATTTGGCCAAGATTATTTGCTTCAAGTGCAAAATTGAAGGGCACCATGTTAGATCTTGCCCACTAAAGAAGAAGCCCCAAAGTCACAAGCAACAAGGGAAGAGGCCACAAGTGCACTCACATACTCAACTACAAGTTGAAGAAAGGCCCCTTCCCAAGAAGACCCAATCCAACACTCCTCATGTTGAGAAATCAATAGGGAAGAAATTAAAGGGTAGATGTTGCTACTTATGTCGTCAGAAGGGTCACTTCGCTTCTTCTTGCACGAGAGGTAATTTATCCAACCCAATCATTATTGATAATATCTATTCTCTTGGGAAGGATAAGGTTGGCAATGTGTTTGCCAAGTTTGTTGGTACTCAAAGTGGTGTCAAGAAAAGTACCATTTGGGTTGCCAAGCCTATTGTGACTAATCTCTTAGGACCCAACGTGGTTGGGGACCAACAAGCTCAAACTTGATCAATAGGTGAACATGGAGGACATTAGAGACTTGGATACATAATGAAGAATTAAGGGGTCTTCATCATTCATATTTTCTCAAGCCAAGTCATTTGGATTATCGAGTTTCTATCTTATATCCAATGTGCCTCCTTACGGTAACTTGTACTTAAACTGTTTACATTGTTAGTTACTTGCCCCTTTGCATGTTGTGGTTTTTTACCTTGCATGTGTTTGTACATGTTATGCTTCCAACTTGCTTATGTTAAATAACCAAGTATGTGTATGTTGGTTTGCTTATCATGTACATGTGAGTCTTGTATTGAGCCTTGTTGCATCTTGTTTGTATCTTTGATTGGCTCTTGTGAGAGATTAATGGATTATTTCACTATGGGGGAGTGATGTGCTTTGCACACCTCACGATCCTATAAATGTGTATACATGGGGAATACCACTTAGTATTGATATTTCGAGATTATCTAGTTTCTATGTGGTATGTCTTACTCATGAGAAATTCAAATTCCAAATGGTCCATTAATTATCTCTTGTTGGTTTTTCGTTTGCCACTTGTTAATATTGTTGGGTTATCACATTATGGGGGAGTAATATGCTATGTGCATATTACAAGCCTAGAGAATGTGTACATTTGAGGTATTGCCACTTAGTGTTGATATTGGAAATTATCTTGTTCCTAGGTGGCATGTTTGCTCTACAAGTGTCATTTGCTTACGTTTTATGGGTAAAGATGATCTTGTATATATTTGCGATCTACCAATGAGTATCAATTCCAAAATACTTCTTGTCCTTGACAATTTGTATTCCCATCATGTGGTAGGAATTGCTAATCGTCTTTACATTGGATTTTGTGTTTCGTTTGTCTTCCTTGCCTCTTGTGGATCTATTTTAACTTGTCTAGTGTTTTTATAGATATAGAGAAAGTGATGATCCCATCTTGTGCATTTTGTATTTAAATGCAAATTCTATGTAATGCACAACACTTGGGGGAGCTATCCTATTTTCTTTAGAACACTCTCTTTATTCGCCCATCAGAAAATCTTTTGATCCCCATCAAGTGTATGTTGATGGGAGGCAAGTCTTGCTCTTTATGATGCTTTGTGCCATCATGAAAATTTGTCGAGGGTTTGGTTTGTTGGAACCTAGCTCTCTTTTGGAAACTAGATACCTCGTGTTTGTTTTCCTTCAATTGGTATCTTGCTTCCTTTTTATTTGGCATGTGTCAATGGATATCTCATGCCTTGTTGAATATTTTAATTGATATCCCTCAAGTGATAGTTTTCCATTTGACATCTTGTTATCACTTGATACCTTGTCTTTTGGTATCTTATCAACTATATGTTGATTGGATTCTTGAAAGCCTTGAGCATGCATATTTACCATATGTATTTCCTTTGGCATGCTTTCTTTCTTTGACCCAATATATAGGGGAAACTTCACCTTGTCATAAAATGGCTAACATGTGCATGAAATTCAAATTCATATCTATATGCACATATGTATGTGGAGTTTGTCCTATGTATTGTTGGTTTTCTAACTCTTTGGTCCCAATGAGTTTGGGCACCATTTTGTTTGTTTTGTTGTTCCAGGAACAATTGGAGATGCATTGGATGCTCGGCTCACCTATAAGGAAGGTGTTGAGACCATGTTATTATTGGAGCCAAGTGAGGATGATCAAAGAACATATATCTACTACATCAATCCAATGTTGTCTCGGTAACAAGTATCTACTTCATGCTTTCTTTTCTTGCAAAGGCCCCTGTCTTTTCTTTACAGGGTGCATCATGGCATGAATCTCTTGATTCGTTCTTGTAGTACTTGTTTACTTTCTCAAAGCATCCTAACGATGATGTCTTATTACTAGTTGGGATGTCTTTGATGTTCGTATGTTGGAAGTTCATATTGTACAATAAGAAAATATTAGGCCATGTGCTATGCTTCCAAGCAAAAGATCTTATTGATATGTTTATGACTTCCTTTTGGATATCTAGTTTGTTCCTTCTTGTAACCATTTCGTGTGTACATTCTTCTTTGTGGATATATATCATCATGATTGTCTTCTACTTAGAAGCTTTTACACATGAGAGAAGTTACATCTCTAATTGATATCCTCTTTTCTTTTACGTCCACCGTTGCATTTCCTTTTTCAGTTTTTGGTGGCTTCGTGAAAGGATTTGTCTTGAGTGCGTATCTTATTTTCCTACATCTTGATGCACTCTTTGGCCGTGAAGATAATTTTTCCTCATGCTTGTCTTGATGAGGGTTTTGCCATTTCGATTGGTATCCCACCTCTCTTGACAAGGTTCTTATTTCCTATCTTCACCATGGGTTGTCACAAGCGTTGGTTCTTATTTTGTTTATTAGTAAGCTTGTGAACCCATTTTCTAGTAGGTGTGTGTGGGAATGATATGTCTTGCACTTTGTGTCTCGTTTCATCAAGACTATGTTGATAAGTAATGTTCATCCTTATCTTAGTCTTCTCAAGTGCCTTGCCATGACTCACACACATTATTTTGGTTGAGCCTAATCTTAAGTTGCTTGTTTTACATATTGCTCAACCACTTGTTTTGTGCAAGAGATTTGCTTATTGTCTCATCTTTCTTCTTGCACCCGTTGTGTGTTTTTATTAATTTTGGGGGAGCAACGATCCTATTTTGTGCACTTGTATCATATACAAAAATCTCTTATTAGTGCACAAATCATGGGGAGCTTCTCTAGTTTTGATAAAACACTCCGTTGCTTTTATCATAATATCTTTTATTCATGTGGTTCGAAGGACCATATGATTGTTTGTTCCATCCGGTATCCTTTGATTGCTTGCCTCTATTTCGGTATGTCCTTGTGGCATACGATTCCTTTATTTGCAATCTTTGGGTCCTCAATATAGTTTGTTTTCCTCCAACTACTTATCATTGTATTTGTGTATTTCTTTGCACTCATTTGCTCAGAAGTACACACTTTTTGGAGGACCACCAAATATATTGGCTTTCTAAACTTTTCGTCCATTTTGGCAATCGATGCCAATGGGGGAGAAGTTTAGAGAGTTTAGTTTACTTTGGATATGTTTAGAGGGGTTTGCTTTTATTGCGTAAGCATTTACATCTTGCACGCATGAATTATTGTTTTGTATGTGTGCGGTTGGTTATGCTTATTTCCTTATATAAACTCTCTTGAAGTAGTTGTCATCAATTACCAAAATGGGTGAGATTGTTGGAGCATATATCTCCATATGTGGTTTTGGTACTTGATGACAATACCTATGGACTAATGGTTGCCTTAAGTTACATTTATAGGATTTGTCCATAGGCACTTCTTGAAGTCCATCTGTTGGGTTCAAGGAGTTTATATGATGACCAAGATGGTATTCAAGGTATTATCCAAAGAATGGTCATAGAGACACATGGTTGATCAAGATCTCAGACAAAGAGTAAATCAAGATGATCAACACACAAAGCGTACAAGATGTACCGAGAGGGATCAAGTGATCCCATGGCACTTCTTGGAGTCCATCTGTTGGGTTCAAGGAGTTCATATGATGACCAAGGTGGTATTCAAGGTATTATCCAAAGAATGGTCATAGAGACACATGGTTGATCAAGATCCCACACAAAGAGTAAATCAAGATGATCAACACACAAAGCGTACAAGATGTACCGAGAGGGATCAAGTGATCCCATGGTATGGTAAGCATTGTCCATTACGTGTTTGTGTACTAACCCATGGTCTTCGTGATAGTTCTATGTGGGGGTTAGGTGTGTTTACATGGGCTTGCGTCAAAGGGAAGATCTCATACAACCCATGGAGTATGACGTCAAGTTGTGATCACCATCAATGGTTGATCAAGATCTCAGACAAAGAGTAAACCAAGATGATCAACACACAAAGCGTACAAGATGTACCGAGAGGGATCAAGTGATCCCATGGTATGGTAAACATTGTCCATTACGTGTTTGTGTACTAACCCTTGGTCTTCGTGAGAGTTCTATGTGGGGGTTAGGTGTGTTTCCATGGGCTTGCGTCAAAGGGAAGATCTCATACAACCCATGGAGTATGACGTCAAGTTGTGATCGTCATCAAGATTGCGATGTGCAAGTTCAAGTGGATCAGCACGAAGATAGCATGCTTGAAGCTTGCCGTCCATTGTGGTGGCAATGGACTTGTGAAGATATGCTGAAGAGTGGCTCACCCATAGTGAGTATGGGGGAGCAATCAACTAGTCTTCATCAAGCCAACACAATCAAGAAAGGTGGTCCATCTTGAGGAAGCCAAGATCATCATCATCTAGCTCAAGAGGACGAGGTGCAAGGTATAGGTTTGCCCATGATAGGTTTTCTGGTTAGGATAGATTGCTGTTCTATCAAGGGGGGCTCTCAAGTGAGTAGCTTGATCGTATCGTTCGTTGAGAGCTCAAACCATTTGCATCCTTGCATCATACTTCTTGGTTCTTGTTTGGTGTTTCTCTTTGTGAGTTTTAGAGCTTATGGTCATCTTCATGACAACCTCGAGTTCATCGAAAACGGAGTCCATATGCATCTACTATGATGTTTTCGATGTTGGAGTTTTTGCCGGTTCTTCATTCATAGAGATCTCACATCTCTATATCTTTGGCATATTCATAACCGCATGGTCTTCTCGCTGTTTTGATAGCCCTTGTCGTCCTGAATCCAACAAGCTTGGGTTTGCTCGATTCGGAGCTCGTATGCGAAAGTTATGGCTGTTTCAGTGGCGAGCGGTAGTACCGCTGGACCTAGCGGTAGTACCGCTAGAGTTGGCGGTAGTACCGCTGGCCCTAGCGGTAGTACCGCCCCTGGTCAACGGTAGTACCGCTCCAGGAGCTTAGTACCGCCTGCCTAGCGGTTGTTCGTGGACGGACCTTTTTGCGAAGACTTTCTTGGCGGTGGTAGTGCCTTTGCACTACCAGGGGCCCAGCGGTAGTACCGCTGGGGCCAGCGGTAGTACCGCTGGAGTGCCAGCGGTAGTACCGCTGCAGCCAGCGGTAGTACCGCTGGAGCTCGGGCAGAGAGTGGGGGTAACGGTCTGATTCTTTGCCCCACTATATAAAGGGGGTCTTCTTCCCCCTTGGACTAATTCATCTGTTGAGCTCTTATTCTACCTCAATTGTTGACATTCTTAGAGCTTGATTACTCTCAATCCCTCCAATGATTCTTGCTTGTTCTTGAGGGAAAAGAGAGAGGAGATCTAGATCCACATCTCCACCAATCACTTTCTCCTCTATGTGAGGGAAACCCCTTGGATCTTGATCTTGGAGTTCTTTGTGAGCTCCTTGTTCTTCCTCTCATATTTCTCCATAGCTTTTGTTGTTGTGGAGGGATTTGAGTGTGAAGGACTTGACCACTTCGTGTGTTCTTGCCATTGCATTAGTTGCATCGGTTTGAGTTCTCCACGGTGATACGTGGAAGTGAGAAGTTGAGAAGCTTACTACCTTTGGTACTTAGTACCCTTGATATTGTTCTTCGTGGATGCTTTGGCATCCTAGAAGCTTGGTGGTGTCTCGGAGCTCAATCAGTGTGGTGTGAAGCTCCGGGAAGCGTCGGGGTCTCCAATTAGGTTGTGGAGATTGCCCCGAGCAATTTGTACGGGTACCGATAACCGCCCCCAAGGGTTGCCACGTGTACGGGTTCGGTGACCGCCCCCAAGGGTTGCCATTTGTACGGGTTCGGTGACCGCCCTCAAGGGTCCCTTAGTGGAATCACGGCATCTTGCATTGTGCGAGGGCGTGAGGAGATTACGGTGGCCTTAGTGGCATCTTGGGGAGCATTGTGCCTCCACACCGCTCTAATGGAGATTAGCATCCGCAAGGGTGTGAACTTCGGGATACATCATCGTCTCCCTGTGCCCCGGTTATCTCTTACCCGAACCCTTTACTTATGCACTTTACTTTGTGATAGACATATTCTTTATTGTAATATATCTTGCTATCACTTAGTTGTTTATCTTGCTTAGCATAAGTTGTTGGTGCACATAGGTGAGCCTAGTTGTTTGTAGGTTTTGTGCTTGACATATTAAACGATTAGTTTTATTCCGCATTTGTTCAAGCCTAAACCTTAACTATTTTAAAGCGCCTATTCACCCCCCCTCTAGGCGACATCCACGTCCTTTTCACCCTTTGGTGGAGGTGGATCCCCAAGCAATTCAACATGCAGATTATTCTTAAGGATAGGATATTGTTCTAAGACAACTCTATCTATTTCATCCCTTTCGTCCATATGCATATCATTTTCATGCTCAAGCAAGTATTGCTCTAAGCTATCAGTAGGAGGCACGACAATAGAGGCTAAGGCAATAGTTTGATCCCTACTAGGCAACTCCTTTTCATGAGGTTGTCTACCAAAATTAGAGAAATTGAACTCGTGTGACACTCCTTCAAAGCCAATAGTGACAGTTTGCTTCTCACAATCAATATGAGCATTAACAGTATTGAGAAAAGGTCTGCCAAATATGATGGGACAAAAGCTATCTTGAGCGGTAGCAAGAACGAGGAAATCAGCAGGATACTTCGTTTTACCACACAAGACTTCAACATCCCTAACAATTCCCACAGGGCAGATAGTATCTCTATTGGCAAGCTGAATAGTGACATCAATAGGTTCTATCTCAACAGGTGCAATCTCGTCTTTGATTTCATCATATAAGGATTGAGCTATTGCACTAACACTAGCACCCACGTCACATAAACCATGATAACAATGATCTCCTATCTTAACAGAAACCACAAGCATGCCAACAACAGGCCTATGTCTGTCTCTAACGTGAGGTTTAGGAATTCTAGCAGCATCTTCACAAAAGTGAATATTGTGTCCCTCAACTTCTTCAGACAGAAGATCTTTGATAATAGCAATGCTATGTTCAACTCTAATTTGCTCACGGGGTGTAGGTGTTCTAATATAGCCTCTACGTATCACAGTTGAAGCTTTAGAATGATCCTTTATCCTAACAGGGAAAGGTGGTTTCTCAATGTAAGCATTGGGTACCACATGATCATTATAGGCAATGACTTTCTCTTCAACTGGAGTGGGTTTAACTGCATTAACTTCTAAAGGAGGATGGTATTTAAACCACTTCTCTTTGGGAGATCAATATGGGCAGCAAAGGATTCACACAGTGAAGCTACTATCTAAGAGTCAAGTCCATACTTAGCGCTAAAGTCACAAAAAGTATTTGTCTCAACAAAGGATTTAACGCAATCAAACGTGAAATTCATACCTGACTCCTTACCTTCTTCAACCTCCCAATCTTCAGAGTTACGTTTAATTCTCTCCAATAAATTCCATTTGAAGTCAATATCTCTCTTCATAAAAGAACCGGTACAAGAAGTGTCAAGCATGGTGCGATCATCATGAGAAAGCCGAGCATAGAAGTTCTGAATGATAATTTCTCTTGGGAGCTCATGATTGGGGCATGAATATAACATTGATTTAAGCCTCCCCCAAGCTTGAGCGATGCTTTCTCTGTCACGAGGCCAAAAATTATAAATATAATTCCGATCACGATGTACTAAATGCATAGGATAAAACTTTTGATGAAATTCCAATTTCAACCGATTGTAGTCCCATGATCCAGTATCATCACATAGCCTATAGCATGTCAACGCCTTATCCTTCAAAGATAAATGAAATACCTTCTTCTTGACCTCATCCTCGGGCAAACCTGCAAGCTTAAATAAACCACAAACTTCATCTACATAGATTAGATGCAAGTCTGGATGTGATGTTCCGTCTCGTGTAAAAGGATTAGCCAGCAGTTTCTCAAGCATACCCGAAGGAAATTCAAAGCAAATATTTTCAGTAGGTGCAGCAGGTTGAGGAGCAACTCTTTGTGCTTCCGTTCGAGGTGAAGATACCCCGAACAAGCCCCTCAAAGGATTAGTATCCATAGTGACAAGTGACAACAAATTTCAGCACACTATGTGAATGTTTCCTTACCAAGTTCCACTTACCAAAGGCGCTTCACTCCCCGGCAACGGTGCCCGAAAAGAGTCTTGATGACCCACAAGTATAGGGGATCAATCGTAGTCCTTTCGATAAGTAAGAGTGTCAAACCCAACGAGGAGCAGAAGGATCTCACAAGTGGTTTTCAGCAAGGTAAAATCTGCACGCACTGAAATTGTCGGTAACAAGTGATTGTGTGGTGAGATGATTCGTAGCAAGCAACAAGTAACAAAAGTAGCAACGATGCAGAAAAGTGGCCCAATCCCTTTTGTAGCAAGGTACAAGCCTGAACAAAGTCTCATAGGAGGAAAAACGCTCCCGAGGACACACGGGAATTTCTGTCATGCTAGTTTCATCATGTTCATATGATTCGCGTTCGTTACTTTGATAGTTTGATATGTGGGTGGACCGACACTTGGGTACTGCCCTTACTAGGACAAGCATCCCACTTATGATTAACCCCTCTCGCAAGCATCCGCAACTACGGAAGAAGAATTAAGACAAAGTCTAACCATAGCATTAAACTAGTGGATCCAAATCAGCCCCTTACGAAGCAACACATAAACTAGGGTTTATGCTTCTGTCACTCTAGCAACCCATCATCTACTTACTACTTCCCAATGCCTTCCTCTAGGCCCAAATAATGGTGAAGTGTTATGTAGTCGACGTTCACATAACACCACTAGAGGAAAAACAACATACAACATATCAAAATACCGAACAAATACCAAATTCACATGACTATTATTACCAAATTTCCAAGAAGTTGGAACAAGCAAGTTTATTCTTATAAAGGGATTTAAAAATTATTTCACCCTTAATTTTTAAGGATGCAATATTATCACTCTATTTATCATTATCCTCATCCCCATTATCATCAACATCATCATCATGAGATATATTGGAATTCAAAGTAGGAGATACCTTTGAAGCCTTAGCTATAAGGCAAAAGTGAGTCACAATAGATGATGATGTAGGATCCCTTGAAGCATCATTCAAGGCCACATCTTGTTCCATGGGGTGATGAATTTCCTCTACATTGTTAGCACAACAACTCGAGGAAATATATACATTTTTATCATGGCAACAAGATATAGGAGGCATATCATCATGAGATTTAGACATGCAGTTTTTACATGATATGCACGGACTATCAACACAAGCATCTGAAACATTTAGAGTGCTCGAAGTGTTAACGCCCAAAGATGAAGCATTGCAATAATATAGTGATGAGGGATCATCAACAATAAACCCACTTTCATTATTGCAATGGTCACCACTACTCACCATATCATTACCTTGTGGCAATCCACATGTAGGTGAAGTAGATGAAGTTGATAAGACCACACGACCGGAGATGGAGGGAGAACAATCATCCCTGCAAATCTTGGACACACCATATTTGTCTTGAAGCTTTGTCCACAACTCATGAGCATCCCGGAATGGCATGAGTTGAAATATAACTACATTGCTCAAAGCATCAAAAAGCACATTCGAAGCTTGAGCATTGAGATAAGAGTTTTCATCATCCTCTAAAGATATACTTTGAGAATCCTTTCGAGGAGAAAAAACCATATCTACAATTCGCTCTAAATTTGGGTCTATGACCCTAAAGTTATTAAGCATGCGAATTACCCAAACATCAAAAATTGTGCCATCGAAACTAAGAGTGTCAGTGAATCCTAAACCCCTAGTCGACATCCTTACTCTCTAGGTGGTTAAACCTAATAAAGAGAGACCTAGCTCTGATACCAATTGAAAAGGACGTGGATGTCGCCTAGAGGGGGGGTGAATAGGCGCTTTAAAATAGTTAAGGTTTAGGCTTGAACAAATGCGGAATAAAACTAGCGTTTAATATGTCAAGCACAAAACCTACAAACAACTAGGCTCCCCTATGTGCACCAACAACTTATGCTAAGCAAGATAAACAACTAAGTGATAGCAAGATATATTACAATAAACAATATGTCTATCACAAAGTAAAGTGCATAAGTAAAGGGTTCGGGTAAGAGATAACCGAGGCACGGGGAGACGATGATGTATCCCGAAGTTCACACCCTTGCGGATGCTAATCTCCGTTAGAGCGGTGTGGAGGCACAATGCTCCCCAAGATGCCACTAAGGCCACCGTAATCTCCTCACGCCCTCGCACAATGCAAGATGCCGTGATTCCACTAAGGGACCCTTGAGGGCGGTCACCGAACCCGTACAAATGGCAACCCTTGGGGGCGGTCACCGAACCCGTACACGTGGCAACCCTTGGGGGCGGTTACCGGTACCCGTACAAATTGCTCGGGGCAATCTCCACAACCTAATTGGAGACCCCGACGCTTCCCGGAGCTTCACACCACAATGATTGAGCTCCGAGACACCACCAAGCTTCTAGGACGCCAAAGCATCCACGAAGAACAATATCAAGGGTACTAAGTACCAAAGGTAGTAAGCTTCTCAAGTTCTCACTTCCACGTATTACCGTGGAGAACTCAAACCGATGCAACTAATGCAATGGCAAGAACACACGAAGTGGTCAAGTCCCTCACACTCAAATTCCTCCACAACAACAAAAGCTATGGAGAAATATGAGAGGAAGAACAAGGAGCTCACAAAGAACTCCAAGATCAAGATCCAAGGGGTTCCCCTCACATAGAGGAGAAAGTGATTGGTGGAGATGTGGATCTAGATCTCCTCTCTCTTTTCCCTCAAGAACAAGCAAGAATCATTGGAGGGATAGAGAGTAATCAAGCTCTAAGAATGTCAACAATGGAGGTAGAACAAGAGCTCAACGGATGGATAAGGCCAAGGGGGAAGAAGACCCCCTTTATATTGTGGGGGAAAGAATTAGACCGTTACCCCCACTCTCTGCCCGAGCTCCAGCGGTACTACCGCTGGCTGCAGCGGTACTACCGCTGGCTGCAGCGGTACTACCGCTGGCACTCCAGCGGTACTACCGCTGGGCCCCTGGTAGTGCAAAGGCACTACCACCGCCAAGAAAGTCTTCGCAAAAAGGTCCGTCCATGAACAACCACTAGGGAGGCGGTACTAAGCTCCTGGAGCGGTACTACCGCTGACCAGGGGCGGTACTACCGCGAGCCAGTGGTACTACCGCCAACTCTAGCGGTACTACCGCTAGGTCCAGCGGTACTACCGCCAGGTCCAGCGGACTACCGCTCGCCACTGAAACAGCCATAACTTCCGCATACAAGCTCCGAATCGAGCAAACCCAAGCTTGTTGGATTCAGGACGACAAGGGCTATCCAAACAGATCTTAAGACCATGCGGTTATGAATATTCCAAAGATATAGAGATGTGAGATCTCTATGAATGAAGAACCGGCAAAAACTCCAACATCGAAAACATCATAGTAGATGCATATGGACTCCGTTTTCGATGAGCTCGAGCTTGTCACGAAGATGACCATAAGCTCTAAAACTCGCAAAGAGAAACACCAAACAAGAACCAAGAAGTATGATGCAAGGATGCAAATGGTTTGAGCTCTCAACGAACGATACGATCAAGCTACTCACTTGAGAGCCCCCCTTGATAGAACATCAATCTATCCTAACCAGAAAACCTATCAAGGGCAAACCTATACCTTGCACCTCGTCCTCTTGAGCTAGATGATGATGATCTTGGCTTCCTCAAGATGGACCACCTTTCTTGATTGTGTTGGCTTGATGAAGACTAGTTGATTGCTCCCCCATACTCACTATGGGTGAGCCACTCTTCAGCATATCTTCACAAGTCCATTGCCACCACAATGGACGGCAAGCTTCAAGCATGCTATCTTCATGCTGATCCACTTCAACTTGCACATCGCAATCTTGATGACGATCACAACTTGACGTCATACTCCATGGGTTGTATGAGATCTTCCCTTTGACGCAAGCCCATGGAAATACACCTAACCCCCGCATAGAACTCTCACAAAGACCATGGGTTAGTACACAAACACGTAATGGACAATGCTTACCATACCATGGGATCACTTGATCCCTCTCGGTACATCTTGTACGCTTTGTGTGTTGATCATCTTGATTTACTCTTTGTCTGAGATCTTGATCAACCATGTGTCTCTATGACCATTCTTTGGATAATACCTTGAATACCATCTTGGTCATCATATAAACTCCTTGAACCCAACAGATGGACTTCAAGAAGTGCCTATGGACAAATCCTATAAATGTAACTTAAGGCAACCATTAGTCCATAGGAATTGTCATCAAGTACCAAAACCACATATGGAGATATATGCTCCAACATTGGAGGTAGGCATTCATGAATTATTATTGTTGACATTACCCTTGAGGTAAGCAGTTGGGAGGCAAAACTGTAAGATCCTATCTTTCTTTGTGTCCAGCTGAAACTTTGATCTCAAGAGTACCACGTGAGTTGTAGCAATTGTAGAGAAAGAAAGAATGATTGAGTATGTGGATTTGCTTTACAAGCTCTTATTTGACTCTTTGTGATGTTGTGATAAATTGCAATTGCTTCAATGACTAAAGGCTATCGGTTGTTACTTCTTGGTAAGGTTCTTGATCCATGCTTTACTTTGTGAAGGAATTATCACTTTAGCATGAGAGATTATATGTTGGTATTGTTGTTCTGATCATGATCATGATGCATGCATGTTCATATCTTGTTTTGTCGACACCTCTCTCCCTAAACATGTGGACATATTTATTGAGCTAGGCTTTCGCTTGAGGACAAGCGAGGTCTAAACTTGGGGGAGTTGATATGTCCATTTTGCATCATGTTTTCATGTTGATATTTATCGCTTCTTGGGCTGTTATTTCACTTCACGGTACAATTCGTATGCCTTTTCTCTCTTATTTTGCAAGTTTTACATGAAGAGGGAGAATGCCGGCAGGTGGAATTCTGGCCTGAAAGTGGAGCAAAGTTGAGATACCTATCCTGCGCAACTCCAAACGCCGTAAAAATCAACGAGGATTTTTTCGGATTTATAAAAAATATTGGGTCGAAGAAGCGCCAGAGGGGCGCCAGGGGTTGGCCACAAGCCTGGACGGCGCGACCACCCCCCAGGCCGCGCCATGAGGGCTTGTGGGCAACCTGCTGGCCCACTTGCCCCCTCTTCTGCTATATGAAGGGTTTCGTCTGCAAAAAATGAGGGAGGAGCTTTTTCGTGGTTTCGCCGCCGCCACGAGGTGGAACTTGAGCAGAACCAATCTAGAGCTCTGGGAGGACGATCCTGCCGGGGAAACTTCCGTCCCGGAGGGGGAAATCATCGCCATCATCATCACCAACACTCCTCTCATCGGAGGGGACTCGTCACCATCAACATCTTCGTCAGCACCATCTCATCTCCAAACCCTAGTTCATCACTTGTAACCAATCTCCGTCTCGCGACTCTGATTGGTACTTGTAAGGTTGCTAGTAGTGTTGATTACTCTTTGTAGTTGATGCTAGTTGGATTACTTGGTGGAAGAGTTTATGTTCAGATCCTTGATGCTACTCATTATCTCTTTGGTCATGATTATGATTATGCTTTGTGAGTAGTTACTTTTGTTCCTGATGACATGGGATAAGTCATGTGAATTTGGTATTCGTTCGGTATTTTGATATGTTGTATGTTGTTTTTCCTCTAGTGGTGTTATGTGAACGTCGACTACATAACACTTCACCATTATTTGGGCCTAGAGGAAGGCATTGGGAAGTAGTAGGTAGATGATGGGTTGCTAGAGTGACAGAAGCTTAAACCCTAGTTTATGCGTTGCTTCGTAAGGGGCTGATCTGGATCCACTAGTTTAATGTTATGGTTAGACTTTGTCTTAATTCTTCTTTCGTAGTTGCGGATGCTTGCGAGAGGGGTTAATCATAAGTGGGATGCTTGTCCAAGTAAGGGCAATACCCAAGCGCCGGTCCACCCACATATCAAACTATCAAAGTAACGAATGCGGATCATATGAACATGATGAAACTAGCATGACAGAAATTCCCGTGTGTCCTCGGGAGCGTTTTCCTCCTATAAGACTTTGTTCAGGCTTGTCCCTTGCTACAAAAGGGATTGGGCCACTTTGCTGCACCGTTGCTACTTTTGTTACTTGTTGCTTGTTGCGAATCATCTCACCACACAATCACTTGTTACCGACAATTTCAGTGCGTGCAGATTTTACCTTGCTGAAAACCACTTGTCAGATCCTTCTGCTCCTCGTTTGGTTCGACACTCTTACTTATCGAAAGGACTACGATTGATCCCCTATACTTGTGGGTCATCAATACACCTTGCCGGAATTAAGATTCAACGTGCTGATACAACTAGCTGAAATTAAGATACAACGTACTGATACAACTTGCTGAAATTAAGATACAACTTGCTGAAGTTAAGATACAACTTGCTCATACAATTTGGTGAAATCTACTGAGTCCAACGTGGATATTTTCCTTTTCCATCACTGGCTTCTTCTGCTGCCTTGGCCGCATGAGCCCTTTCTTTATTTCTCTCCCTCTCAGCTTCACGGGCATGTTCCCGCTGTCTGTAAACCTCCTTCAGTCGAAGTTTGTCTTCTTGGTTTTTCCTTATCATCTCATCAAGAAAAGCCCTCTGCTCCACACAGTACTCTTCCCACTCTTTCTTCTGCGTTGCTTTCTCCTCTGCTTCACCCTTCTCGCGACGCTCTTCCAAGTCCAAGCTAGCTCATGCACGGCGACCTCTTTCACGAATCTCGGTCACCGCCCAGTCCGGCATTTCCGTGTCAATCCAATGACAGTACATGCAGTGAGGAGGAGGATACTACCGGATGGATCAGATTCAAGTAAACAATAATATCAAGTAAACAATAATCTGGATGACTTGAGCATACCGGGGGCCTGATGTACACAGAAATAGATTCGGGTGGATCAGATTCATAATTGGCGCACATGAAAAACTTCATGCCCAACCAATCTGAAAAATCCGTCACCTCCTTCACCTTGCATAGATGACCGCACCAACATCGAACTGCTTCCACCCCCCGAGGCAAACTCGCACTCTTCATTTCCTTAGGCCTGATGCTTTGATCCGAGCAAGGCAAACTCATATTGACTAAAGCGGTGGTAGTGTTCTCAAGTGAGGCTCGATGACGGAGGAAGGCAGTCCAATGTCTCCTTTTATAGACTCAGATGACCAGGAAGATGGCGGGAAATGTTGGCGGGAAAATTCTGCCGGGAAAGGAGACGTGGAAAATTTGGCGGGAACGGAGGAGGGAAAGGTGGCGGGAAAGAAGACGTGGAAATATTGCCGGGAAAGAGGATGTGGAAAATTTGGCGGGAATGGAGGAGGGAAAGGTGGCGGGAAAGGGTTTGCTCAAAGGGTTAATACACTGTGTTGAGGGAAAGGTGGCAGTAGGTTTGCACATGTGAAAACCTACTGGAATCTGAATTTTGACAGTATTTTGACAGAAATTCACAACATATACTTTCACATCATTTTGACAACAATTGATAGCATATATTTTGACAACATATAAATCATCGTAAGCAAATGGTTCACAATTAATAGCATTAAACACTCTTACAAGTGCAACACCCACAATTCATAGCATTTTTGAAGCAAATGGTTCACAACACCCACGGTAAGCAAATGGTTCACAACATAAGTGCAACACCAACAAGTGCAAATGCTTCACAACTCCGAATGGCTCCGGTTCACATCTTGGAGCCTCGTCCCCTCTTAGAAGCTAGCTTCTTTCTTCTCGCAACTACAAATTGCTCCGGGTCATCCAACTCATCGTCATCGTCATCGTCATCCTCATCGTCCATGCTTCTCATCCTTGACAAACGAGAGCCCCCGGCGACCGGGTTCTTTCCTTTCGCATAATCATTCGGTGAGTACCGCCTAAATTCCTTCCTAGGCTTCAACATGTAAGCGGAGCGTTGGAAAGCCTTCAATGTCATTTCGTCCGTAACCTATGATGGGAAAACGATATCGTCATACATATGAAGGTTGAAAGTGCACAATGTATGATGGCTATGTCATACCTCTGGAGTGTCAACATCATCCTCTAGAGTATTTCTTTGGGTATGAGCTGCCGAGGTAATGTCACCATCGTCCATGCGAGCTCCCGAAGAATTTGAATCGTCTAGAGTATTTCTTTGGGATGAACCGGATCTCGAAGGTGAAACATATTCAGGGTCACGACAACCTAAAATGTTGGATATGCGCCGCAACTTCTTGCCCTGTTCCTGTTAGATTCAAATATAAATGACATATATAAGGTACCGTATGTTGCATTCGTCGGCAAAATATTAATAATGACACAACACCTTTATGAAAAGACGAAGTGCAGATTCTCCCTTTTTTCCTCCACGTGTCTTGTCTAGAATAGCTTCGGACTCATCAACTTGTTTCTTGACCTCTTTGCGCTATGATCACAAGACAATGACATGCAAGTGAATATGTGTACTAGCATTCACACTTAACATAGGTGAGCACACTTACCACAAAGTTCAGGACAGGGGCGAAGGAAGTTTGGTACCCTTCGCGAATTAGCTTGTTGTATTCGCCATGGGCAAGTGCATCGTACTCAGTGGGTTCTTCCAATATGTCCTCCTCGTAAGCCGACGGACAAATCTCGACACGAGTACTCTCCTGAAACCATCTTACGTAGTTGTTGAACGCAAGCGGACAATGCTCGCGGTGTTGGGCTCCTTGCGTACTCGTAGCTGCCTGCACACTTTGCTCGAACATGATGACATAGTTCTTATGATGCTTATGCTAATCCTTGATATTTCGCTGCCTCCTCCTATCCAACCTGTTTTTTTACAAAACCCATCAGTAGCTCGATCAACACTAAAAACAAGACCCATGAGTAGTTCTTTATTATGCATGATTTTGTTATCTCTGAAGCTGTGTGTCGGTGTCCACCCACTCCGGCGGGTGTGGCTGAAACAACCCAAATTGATGCATCACACGATGCGGGAGATGAAACTGAACCGCCCAATTGCATATAAGGGGACAACGCATTAGCCAAAGATGTTTTTCCTGCACGCATATTTGATTGAGCTCGAACGTGTGTGCATCACCAAAGTTTGGCCCGACACCATATGGCTGCCATTCCACATACAACACAACATAAAAGGCACAATTCATTTTACTCACAACAAAAGTTGGAAGTCAACTCTGAAACCATCTTACCTGCTCGGCGGTAAGCGAATCCATCTCGTTGGTGTATTGCTTGTACAATAGATTCACTTCGCTTGCCACCTTCGATACCACGTCCCACTTGTAAGCCCAGGTAGGAAGCCGTACAGGGTTGCCGTGGTCATCCCAGGTATTCCACTTTGAGGTTTTAGGGCGTCCAACAGGAAGGCGTTCCCAGCTCCATATCGAAAGTAGGAGCATACAACCACCAACTCCACCGTCCTTTGTGGACCTGCGACAAGCATCGTCCAACTAAAAGTAACAACAAACATGCATCAGTTTAGCAGAAAAGTGTAAGAGAGAGTACTTACTATTAACAATTTATTACCTGCCGATACAAGTAAGCCAGTGCGGCCGAGCCCCAACTGAACTTGTTGTCGAAAACAATCAATGCCTCCAGCCACATCCATGGAGCATTCTTGCCAGTGCCGTCAGCGAAGATAGTCCTAGAGATGACATACCACATATACACGCGAGCATACGTCTGGATCTCCTCGTCATTTGCGTCCTGAGGACAATGAGCAAAGTTGGCGGCAATCCAAGTGAAAGGAGCGCCGGCCGGGACTCCCCGGTCACGCACTCGACATTAGTCCGAGTGGAGTCCTCAGGCCCCGTGTAGTGCCACATGGCGTGGTGTCGAGCTTGCAGGGGCTGGATACACCGACCCAGGAAAACCTCTAGCAAATCTATGCCGGTGACTCCCCTTCGGACGACATCTACAAGCGCATCGACCAGAGGCTGGATATAGATCTTCTCCGCCTTCGTGAGCGTGACCTTCTTAGGCGGAGCCGGTAGGTCTAAGCTAAAGGGAGGCAGTCCAGTTGTGGCATTCGGGCATGCAACGTCCTGGCAGTAGAACCATGTCAACTGCCAGTTCCTAACAGATTCACTCAACTGAAGAGCGGGATAGCTACTTTTACTCTTCTTTTGGAAGCCTAAGCCTCCGCAGAGCTGGAGGAGGTGAGTTTTATCATCCGACTGGTTTAGTCGTTTGATAGTTTGGGATCTAGCAGAGAAGATGTGTTTGAAAAGCCCCCAATGGGGAGGACAGCCAATGAAACATTCGCACAACACGACGAAGGCAGAGAGATGAGCTATGGCGTTTGGGGAGAAATGGTGGAGCTGCGCCCCGAAGTGGTTCATAATACCTTTGAAAAAGGGATGAGGAGGCACAGTGAAACCTCGGTGCACGTGGCTGAGCAGCAAGACACGCTCCCCCTCCCGGGGCGCCGGCTCGGTCTCGCCCTCCTCCGGCAACCTCCACGACTTGTGCGCAATCAACAAGGACAACAATAAACATTCTAACTTCTTCATACCCATGCCGACGCAAGCAGTCGACAGCGGTCTCGAGGACTACACCCAGTAGGTTCACTAAGAGTGACTCCACTGACATGAAGCTCAAACAGGTCCGCCCTATTGAGATACATGACAGCAAATAAGCCTATGAGGTTACTACTACCCGACCTGAGTAAAATTACTCTCGGGGACTCATCCAGTAGGTGCACTCGGAATGCCCCCACTGCTAACATTCGAACAGATTAGTTTTTGATCTGATCAAGTTAAAGAACATGTGTATAAAGACAACTATCGGTGCAAGCACTCGACAGAAGTCTCGGGGACTACACCCACTGGGTTCACTAAGAGTGAACCCATTGCAAAACAATCATACAATATCCGAGTGCATTGATCAAACACCCAGTGGGTTACAGGAGGAAAGTAAATACTTACTAGCCCACTTACTCGGATATTGTCCCGCAGTTCCAAGCTTCGCTTGTACACGGACGCGATGGAGTCGTACGCTTTCTTGGCCTCTCCCGCCATCAGCTTCGCCTGCACCATGGCTCGCTTGGCAGCTCCCACTTGATCTTCCGGGAGGTGTTGGACGTTATACTCGACAGTCGACGGGCCTGGCATCGTAGGAGGCTCCTTGGGCATCCCAAGGCCTGCTCCAGTCGGTTCAGCAGCAATCAGCGCCGTTTCAGTCGACGACATCGCCTCAGTCGGCGGCGCGTCCATGGCGAGAGTAGTAACCGGCGGAACAGCCTCAAGGACACGCACCGTAGCTTGCTCAGACCTCCTCTGGTCGCCCTCCTCCACATAAATCACCCCTGAAAGAAACCCGACCGAAGGGCATGAGACGACAGGAAAAAGAAAAGACCAAAGACAGAATTCGTGACGCAATAACGTAGACTCTCGGAATCGCTACGACGCACCTGGCTGAGATGTGGCAACGTTGTCCATGTCCATGGGATCGTCCCCCTGGCGTGTCGGAGAGGTAGCAGAGGTGGCAACTCTGTCGAGTGAAATCCATTCGACCAATAAGCAGGAGCTCGATCAAATACTGAAAGAAGATAGAAGAACAATGCACTTACGTTGAGGTAACCGGAACTGTGACCCTCATCCGCGGCAAAGCCTTCCGAGGCTTAGATCCACTCGGTTTGGCCACCTTAGAGGGCTGACCCGCAGGCTCGGCAGCAGCGTCCCTGGTCCTCTTGGTGGTCCGAGCACTCGGAACCACGGGAACGGTTGGCAAGGCGCTCGGAACCACAGGAGCGGCTGGCGGGGCACTCGAGGATGCTGGAGGGGCCGAAGGAGCCGCAGGTTCATGACGACGTTTGGTTCGAAGCTTTGGCGATGGGGGTGGAGAGTTCTGCTCTTCATCTTCCTCCTCTTCTTCTTCGGACTCCTCCTCCGTCTCCCCACTGTCGGAGACGTACTCGACGCTCTCCATGCTGCCCTCCTGGCTGCCTTCCTCCTCCTCGGCCGGATTCCCGTTTGAGACAGGAGAGAACCAGTTGGTCCACGTCTGCACAAGATACAGTCGACAACATCATACGTCAGTTGGTAAAACAAGAAAAAGCGATAAATCTAAGACAATTGGATGCACTCGACAAGTTTTACTCACCTCATTCGGAGGAGGGTTGTCCGCGCGGAAGGCCTTCACTCGCCGGGCCCCTCTGGGGTTTTCGCACGCGCCCGTGATGTTGAGGACCCACGACGCCACCATCTCCCCAGTCACGCACTCGACATTAGTCCGAGTGGAGTCCTCAGGCCCCGTGTAGTGCCACATGGCGTGGTGTCGAGCTTGCAGGGGCTGGATACACCGACCCAGGAAAACCTCTAGCAAATCTATGCCGGTGACTCCCCTTCGGACGACATCTACAAGCGCATCGACCAGAGGCTGGATATAGATCTTCTCCGCCTTCGTGAGCATGACCTTCTTAGGCGGAGCCGGTCGGTCTAAGCTAAAGGGAGGCAGTCCAGTTGTGGCATTCGGGCATGCAACGTCCTGGCAGTAGAACCATGTCGACTGCCAGTTCCTAACAGATTCACTCAACTGAAGAGCGGGATAGCTACTTTTACTCTTCTTTTGGAGGAGGTGAGTTTTATCATCCGACTGGTTTAGTCGTTTGATAGTTTGGGATCTAGCAGAGAAGATGTGTTTGAAAAGCCCCCAATGGGGAGGACAGCCGATGAAACATTCGCACAACACGACGAAGGCAGAGAGATGAGCTATGGCGTTTGGGGAGAAATGGTGGAGCTGCGCCCCGAAGTGGTTCATAATACCTTTGAAAAAGGGATGAGGAGGCACAGTGAAACCTCGGTGCACGTGGCTGAGCAGCAAGACACGCTCCCCCTCCCGGGGCGCCGGCTCGGTCTCGCCCTCCTCCGGCAACCTCCACGACTTGTGCGCAATCATTCCGTGCTCCACCAACTCCAGCAATTTCTCCTCCGTCACCGTGGAGGGAAGGAAATCCCCCTGGATCCACCCCGCCGGTAGCGCTCGCTGCCTTCGCTGAGCAGGAGCCGCCGCCTTCCCCTTCTTCTTCCACGCCTCTAGCTTGCTAGTCTGCCCCTTTGTCATGGCGGAGGCTACGAATTCGCGAGGGAGAAGGAGAGGGAAGAAGCTTGGGATGCGGAGGGGATGGCGAGAGAAGCGGAGCAAATGCAAGTTATCCGACGAGTGTAACGAAAAAACCCTCGCCGCAGAGGTTTAAATAAGGTTCCGACCGAGTCACTAGCAAGTGGCCCCGAAATCTTATCCCCCGACCGGTCGCGGCGATATCAGTGGAGAAGATGAAGGCGCGGGAATCGAGGCGTCATGTACTACTCGAGTGCGATGTCGTCATCCCCGCTGAGCGCGCGGCGACCGAAATTTGAGGATCCCAGAAAATCCGCCGCTGTTAGTTGACTGGTCACGTCAAAAGATAGCACGGAAGCACTCGGTCCCCGATAGTTCGTTTCGCAAATTCATCCACTCGGATCGTTGGTCAAAGAAGATAAAATGGATCGAGGCAAGCAACGCCAAAGTCGCATCCGTACTCCAAGCATCGCTTCGCCGTTCCAACCCCAATCCATTCGAGGACTAATGATGGGGTTATAGTCCTAGGGTAGGGTCATAGGCCTGCCCTATAAGTCCCACCCAAGGACTACCCTTCATAAGGGATAAGGCCCTTAGTCAGTTCCGACTGAACTAAGGACTTTCCATCATCCAGTCGGTAACGAATCCTCCACCATCCAGTCGGAGACGAGCATTCGGAGTGTATCAAACTAACCGACTGGATTCCACTCTGTGCATCGTAACCCCCGTGGAGGGAAACGGTCGTACGTTTCCCTGTGCCTTTATTAGCATTTAAGACATACATTACCTGTAACGTAGGCATTTATTCGCCACTACTCCACCCTTGTGCACCGAACCGTTGTGAAGGGCATCACACTCTATATAAGCCGCCCTTCCCCACTGGTGCAGGGGTTAGCAATTCACTGTAATCCATATTCCACTCGACAACAAGCTCCCAAGAGCACTGAGACGTAGGGCTATTACCACCACCGTAGAGGGGCCTGAACTCATACAACCTCGTTGTAGCTAAGACTCTGCCCATCCTTTCGTACCCTACACATCTACTGTCGGGCTTATACCCACGACAACAGTCGATGCCCTGTGAGACCGGGTCTTCAAGGGCATAAGCTCCTGCAAACAGATAGGAGTGAGTGATATCATTACATTTTCATCTTATTAAATACATGATTTTTTATCATATGATCTACTTACCATTTTCTTCTCCGACATCAAATAGGTCCGGTGTTCAACGTCATAAACATCATTCAAAAGCCACACCATCCTACAAATCACAAAAAAACTCATATTAAAAAAAAAAAACTCATCTACTAATCCACTCATCTACATATTACTCATATCCTAACTACTCATATGAATCCACTCATATCCTAACTACTCATTTGAATCTACTCATATCCTAACTACTCATATCAATCTACTCATCTACTCATATCAATCTAGCCAACGTCGGGGGATCAACCTCATAGAGAGATGAGAAACAGAAGAGATTACCTCGTAGCCAACCTTGGGGGATCAATCCACGGAAGAAATCACCAGATCTGAAGGGGGGTGGGGAGGGGATTCGGACTTGGAGTAGAGCGAGCCGCCGCCGGTTTGAATGGGGGAGGGGAATGAGGAGGGGGTGGGGAGGGGGCTGGCCCGTGGTTGTATAAGTCAATGTGTGACGCCTAAGCGTTCGGCGCCACACATTACAATGTGTGACGCCTGAGGCTTAGGCGTCACACTGCGTGGGGGGGGTGGGCCCTCTCTGCCAGGTGGTCAGGGCGTGTGGCGCCGACGGCTTAGGCATCACACAGTGTAGTGTGGCGCCTAGGTGTCGGACGCCACACAAAAGGATCAGACGCGTGAAATCTTTCGCGTTAGGGTTCACTTCGTGAGTTCTTTCGTTCAAGGGGTCATTTTTATCAATTTTGCCCGTCAGTATGGGTTGTAATTTTTTATTTCTCAACCAACTAACCACACGTGTCCATACCAGGGACGCCCGGCCGCTGCCCCTGATCTCAATTGTATTCCGATTAAGTTTCGAAAATGAAATTGTATTCCGATTAACTGTGTGTGTTATCGATAAATTTAGTATTGTTATTATTATTTATAGCAGAGCGGATCGTGTTTAGCCTCAAACCAAACCAAATCAAAAAGAAAGTAAAAGTAAAATCTGTGTCGAGCAGACGAGACGGATCCTCTTTGTCCTCTCACCACCCCTCCACGCGCCTGCCCCACATCGGCGGCGGCGGCGATCCGCCCCTGCCTCTTCTATCTCCCCCGACGACTCGCTGCTGCCAATCCCCCCTTACCCGTACTCCAAGTCGCGCCACCACCATCCTCTTCCCCGACTCGACCGACTCCGTGTTCAAAACGCAACCTAATCCCCAAATCCTGCCCTAGCCTCCACATCCATGGCGCTCCCCACCTTGCCCTTCAACCCCCCCACCCCGCCGCCCCCCGGGTTCCCCGACTCGGCCATCCTCTGCAAGACGGCGCGCGTATCGGCGGACCGGAACGCGACCACCGCCGGGTGCCGCACCGAGGACGGCCAGGCCGTGGAGGTATCCTTCTGGCTCGTCCACCCGCCGGGCATCTCCCACTTCTCCGTCAACTGCCCCGGCATCAATCGCGAGTACGAGGCCTGGCTCGTCTGCGCCGAGGACGCCTTCGTCCTCTTCAGCCTCCAGTACTGGGGCCCCGCCCGCTTCTTCGTCTACACAGCCGGGAAGCACCCGTCCCTACGGCTGCTCCCAAACCCCAGCCTTCCCTACTTCGGCGGGCAGCAGTTTGGCCTCCTGCCCCGCGGCGACGGCGAGCACTACGCCCTGGCCTTCCTCCGCTGCAAGTGGAGTCTCCAAGACGATGTTTGTCGGTTTGATGCCCATGTCTTCTCGTCTGAAACACGGGCATGGACGACCAGGAGGGCATACTTGTCAGACCCCGCTGACAAGCCATTGTGTGGTCGAAATGACCTCTTCAACCAGATCAGGGTTGGAGCAACCTCGCTGGGCTGGTTTGATAACCACCATGGCATTCTCCTTCTTGACCACCTGTTTGCCACGCATCCTGTCATCAGTATAATCCCATTACCGGTGGCAACCGTTGGCTTGCCCATGCCAATCAAACCGGATGACAAGTACATTGCCTCTGAGTATTTCTACAATGTCGCCTGCTGCCATGATCTCATCAAATTCGTCCACATCAAATACGATGACCCTCATGCCTTGGCCAGAGGTTCAGGTTGGAAGGCCACAATGTGGAATATGAATGTCTCTGGGAAAAATTGGTGCAAGGGCTACACAGTTGATGTTGACGAAATCTCGGTTGACAAAAGTTTTTCTGCTAAATTGCCTGAGCTGTGGGATGATGAGACTCAACAACTGCAGTTGAAGAAACTGATGTTCCATGGCCCGATTCTGAGCACACTCAATGACGATTTGCTTTACATGATGGCCAAGGTGAAGCATGATGACGACACAGCCTGGACCATCGCTATTGACATGAAACATGCAGCTCTCAAGGCACTGGCCAAATTTTCTGTCGGACCGAACCAACAACTCCTCACCACAGCCTGCTTCTCATGCGTCTTCCCCAAGTACCTCAACATTCCCCCAGGTGCTTCTTCCTTCTTTCTCCCCATGTGATTTAACCAGCAATGCTATCTTCGAATTCTTGGTTTGTATGCTAGTAATATATGTAACTTATAAGTGCTCATGATAACGTCTGACTTTTGACACTATTTGGGCTCTTCGGATTAATTAGTTTAGCTGTTCGTTAACATTAGAAATAGACTAGGGTTTGCCATGCATTGTTTCATGCTATGCTATCCTATCCATCGGGTTCTTGGTTTTCTGTTTGTTATGAATTGTACATTTCAGTACCAAGTATTGACACTGTTGCCATTGGACTTTTTAGCTGTTTGTTAACCCTCATCATACATGTTACGCGTTAGAAACTGACATGAGGCAGCAGACGGCACACACAAAATGTGCTGCCAGTATGTACCATTTATCTATAAAGACCGCGGCCAGTCATACAGGGTAGACATACTGCATGCTAAAAGTATGCAAGGTGAGACAGCTGCTGTCATCAGCAGAGATAATTAACTTGTTTTATTAGCATAGTGTTACGATAATTGAGGCCGTAATGAACCGCCTCATTCCATTCCTTCTATAAACAGAAATGAATTGTTGATGCCAATTCAAATCCATTCCTGGAATCAAATTTAAGTATCAAACGAGAGATAAGTTTATCATCAAGTGCTGTTTGCACTACAGAATACCGAAGCACAAGTACCTCTTGTGCAAACTGCACAGTGCCTCATCTATCATGAAAATGCCACCACGTTGTCATCCAAACCTCATGTGTTACAGCAGTCAGCTAGATCCATTGTCCTTCCATCATTACGTTATCGGTCCTTCATATCATTTCTGGTTGAGCAACTTCTGCACATCCCAAACCCCACTTTACCACTGTGGATGGCCTTGACTGTTGTACTTGTGCTGCGTCGCTCTCTGGTACTAATGCGTAGCTCACTGCTGTGACTGTGGCTACGCGAGTAACTTTTGTAGCACCAGGGCTTTATCTCAAAAGCGTTCATGTTGTCTTCGTGATTAGATTACGATCCTATGGTTGTGGGGGCACTAAGGTTGATGCCTTCTTCCATTAAAATTGCTCCCTTGAGAAGTTAATTGCAGTTCTCCCCAATCTTGTGTATGTAACTTTTTATTTGACCAATTTTTCAGGGGCAGAAATGTATGATCCCTTGGAAATGCACTTTAAGAGGTAATTCATGTATTGCTATGCTACCATTACTTGTTCCAGTTTTCTTTTTTCTTTTTAATTTGCATGACATCTTGTTGAATTCTGCTGCTGATGTTGCATGACTGTTGCCAGGATGAGTTTGGTGCAGTTTGTTATGCAAGTGCAGCGGACTCGAGAATGGTTCAGGGAACTTGGTAATTGATTAGTCCACTCTTGATATATTTAGCCTTTTATACTGGCTTTGGTTCTAATATATCACATGTGCAAGTGAATGTGTGCCAACTTCAATCAAGTGGATATTTAGGGTCTTGATCTTAAATGATTTTCCTTGTGGCCATATGCAATTGTGTTAGTTTAATACGCAATATTACTCTGATCGGGTCAAGTATAATATCTTTGAATATCTTTAGATTTCCCCCTTCATTTGTGTCCGATAGAAATGTTAAGCAAGTACTGCCCTTGAAGCATTATTTCCTGCTGCTGCACATATACCATCTTACAAAGTTGTGACTGTCATGACTAGAAGATCCACATCTGTGTGGTGCTTTGCAGATCTATTCTTAGATTGTGACTTGCCAACTTACAAGGAATCCAAACCACTGCTTACTGAGTGCTGCCCAGTATCCTCTTTGTGTGTACATATTCGTGCGGTAAGTTCTGTTCTGGTGACTCATAGGTGTAGTCCTTGAACATATATTTGTATTTGCACCCACAAGCTTCAAATTATTTATCATCTCTTCGAACTACGCACACAGTTGCTAGCAATTTTATATTCCTCTAATATGCTTTTGGTTTCAAATGATGAGATCTCAATTTTCCTGAATCCTATAACATTTTGATGCAGCTACTGAAATATGCTACTTGCACTGATGAAGCCTCCAATAATATGCAACATCTCTTACGGTATATAAACGCAGAAACCTGTTCATGTACTTGTTTACCGGAATTAGGTTAGTGTTATTTCTGACTATAATGTCTATGTTTCCTAGAGCATTTGAGGGTTTTGACATGCTGCTAACCGAGTCATTTAATGAGCAAGCAAGTGATGAGACCCTGAGGAGCAAAATCATTGTAGCCCTTCCAATTTTAGACAAGTAATTGAAAACCATACACACGTGTCTACTTCATTACCAAAAAAAAGATTTGTTGATCTTTCTATACCTTCCCCTCTTTGCAGTCTTTTGCACAGTATGCTACCAACAGTGGTTCCTGAAGGAAGGTGCCAAGGCGGAGTAGGAATATTTGAACAGTATGAGAAGTCAGGCTATACAAAGAAGGGCCACCAGTCGTGTGGCTCTACTGCTGACAAGGTTTGCTACAGCAAGAAGCGAAACCGTGCAAAGAAAAGGACCCACAAGCAGCAGCAAGAGATTTCCAAGCCCAATTACTTTGGGGGGAATGTGGCTTTGAACCGCTGGTGGTACTTGGGCGGCTACATGCTGATGTCTATCGGTATGCTGGCGCTGTGCTGGATGATCCTAACCACTTTGGAAGTATGGACTGAACCAGCCAGCTCCAACCTGACGCTGCGATCCTTCGGAACCAAACTGAGTGTGATCTACAAATACTACACTGACACATGGTCTGAGGATGGAAGATCTTGCAGGAGATGCTAGCTTAGGTCATTCGTCTTGGTCTTTTGCCTTTTATAGTTGTCCTGTGATGAAACCACCCTACGGAATCATGTACATGTTCTAGCCAGGTTTGGGGGCTGAGTATCTGGAGCCGTAGCAGGTTTGGGTGTGAGTGTCGTTTTTTTTTTTTTGTCAATCATCTCCTTTATTCATTCATAATGATGTTAGTATCCTTTACAATGTAAGGTATACCCACGTCAGGGGTGGAGGATATCCACCCCGATACCAGGAGGGGGAGAAAATCTAGCTCTCTTGGCCAGTTTCATGAGCTAGCTACCTGATTACTTTATTACAATGATCATACATAACATGACTAAAATCTAGCTGATGGCACTAGCTACTGAAGAAGAATTACCATTGATGAGGGCTGTGGGCGGAGTTGCGTGATAGACATGTCTCCGGAATCCAATGAAGAACAACGATTACTTAGGATCAGCTTGCGGATTTGCAGTTTCTTCTCTGTTGTTCCGCTTCATCTCATTCGATCCAAACCTCCCCAGATACATTCTTATCATCCAAGGAAATGAGTTGAACCGTGGAAGTACCAGTGATTTGGGTCGTCGGAACAGCTGGTACGACCACCATTGCCCGTCTTTTATTCTGCTTAGGTCCATGTGCTTCGTGTTTTGGCCATCATTTTCTCATACAAACTCTGATTTGGTGTTCTTAGGCTCGTTGGGTTTGTACTAGCAAAATGGCCTGTACATTGCAACGGAAGAAAAAAAACATAATCTTCAATGATGATGACCACATTATGTTCACACATCATCGCTTGATTTTGAAATTTTGTGCGTAAATGGAAGAAAATGTTTTTTCTTTTGAATTTATTCACAAGTTCAAGCAATCTTTACATTTTCAAAAAAAAAAATCATGGTTGTCAAAAATCTTGTAAACTCAAAGAATTATTCCTAATTTCAAGAACTTTTTTAGAAAACATATAATAATAATCCAATCCATCCAACAATTAATTCTTCAAAAACCACACGGGTATATTTTCACAAAGACTTAGAAACATTAATGTTTAACTACATACATTAGATCTTTCATGAACAATTTTACAAATATGAGAACAATTTTAAAATCGAGAACATTTTTTACAGTTTACAAACATTTACTAAAAATCGTGAATATTTTTTATTTTTCAAACGGGTTAATTTTTTTTTTTTGAATTGGCGATCAATTCTAGAAAAGACGAACATAATTTTTTATGTTGGAGGATTTTACTATAAATTCACAAACATTTTTGAAACGCATGAAGTTTTTCTGAATAAACAAACATTTTTATAAGTCAGTAATATATTTATTAAATTCACGATCATTGTATGGAATTTGCAAAAAAATAATATAAAAATCCGGCGCCTTTTTTGAATCGACAAACATTTTATGTTTTCGTCAACATTTTAATTCAAAATTCCTATTTTGTAATATGCAAATGCTTTTGTAATTCTAAATTATTTAAATTAGAAATAAACAAAAATGGAACGGAAAAATTTAAATAAAAAAAGAAACTATCAAAACAGGCATTAGCTATTTTTCAAATTTTAAGACATTTTTTAAATGCATTAACATATTTTGAATTAGAAAGCATTTTGTTAAATGCTTTTAATAATTTTTAATACATGGAGTTTGATTTGAAATCATGGACTTTTCTTATTTTACAAACATTTTTTGAACTTGCAAACATTTTATTGTATATGCAATCATTTTTTACAAAAACTCTGAGCAGTTTTTCAAGTCAGAAACATTTTATTTTTTAAAATATGTTGATTTAAAATTTTAAGTTTATTAAAAGTTTAAAGGTTATTTGAAGTTCTAAATTATAAAATAGAAAAATAAAATGGAATTGAAGATAAATAAATAAACGGAACTAAAAAACTGGCTCCTGTGCTTGGGCTGGCCCATACGGTGTGCTGGATATTCTCCTAGGGTGCAGAGCGTAATATATGAGGTTTTTACATGGGCCGGCCCAGTCCGAGATTTTCCGCTTTGTGAAACGTTTTCTATTACTTACCGGTGACATGATGGGTAATTTATGCAAACTTCAGGAACAATTTTCATGACGTACCACAGAAGCAATAGATGTTTTATTAATAGGTAAAGATAAATATATAAAAGAGCCCGACAATTTACTTGTATTGAATCTTCAATTTGGCCTCGTAGTGAAACCTCCACTTTGTAAAACTCTCCAAAGGTCATGTATTTGGTCCTATAACTTATGCGGGTTAATTCCAACTTGGATCATTTCATTGCTCTTAATCCTTAGAGTTTCAGCCCACCTACACACACAACAAACAAAAGGGAAGTAATCTCTTCCTAATAATAAAACAAACAGTGCTTCTGTCATTCATCATAATATTTACCTTCAAAGTTGTAAACAATTACCCACCATGCAACCGGTAAGTGAGGAAAAATGATTCGTTTTTTTCACAAAAGTCACGAGAGAGGTTTCCAGTTTATTTAAAATCGATATCCTAATGTAACGCTTCCACTATGCCGTTGCAGTGGCTAGAGCTTGATTCTTCTATCACACAGACCTGGGTTTGAGCCCAGGTTTTGGCTTTTATGCTTTTTCCTATTGTTTTCATCTTTTTCCTTTCCTATTTATACCAACTTTTTTAATAATAATTAAAGAGGTATTGATTCTTCCTTCAGGTTTTATAGATATATAAATTTTCATCCGTTCCGCACGCACGGTAAAATTTATACGCTAGCATAACCTTTGCTAATCGAGCCATCTATTGGCATGCATGGGGTTGATGGCGCTGCTGACGTTTGATTTGGCTGATGTCGACAATGTTAGATCTACTTGACGTGCTCCGGCAGTCCGACGCTGTCGATGTCGTTGACGTTTGATGGCTCGACGCGCTCCAGATTGTCTTCCCCGACCACAACCCACGGGGGCTAGACTCTAGAGGCCCGCACCTTTGCAATCTCCGGCCACGAACATGCATGCAATACTGGCTACCTGCCTCGCGCACTCGACAGAGGAGTATTGCGTCGGCTGGGCGGCGTCTTCTCGTGAAGCAGACAAGGGCTCTCACGTGGGCTTTAGGATGATATTTGTGCAAATCTGTTATCTTTTCCAGCTTGATCCTGAGACGTCCAAGTTGCCAAGTCTCAACATGTACGTGGTTATGATATCCCTAAAAAAATTGGTTGTGTATATAGACACGACTGGACTGTCTTTCCATTACTTAGAATCGCCACCTTTCTGCACTGAGGACACATAGGTTGATCCAGATCCTGTTGCTACTGCCTTCGTCCTTGATTATTTTCACTGTGCATCTTACTCGAGAGCCTATCGTCTCCTCTCTTTTTCCCAGTCATCACAATGATTCTTGGTACATACCTCGCATGCATGTTTGTTTGATCCATCGTCAGTTTGCCACATAGTCAGGTTGTGCCACCGTCCTCCGAACTTGGATATTTGCTATGAGAATCTGTCACGAAAAGCACTACCAATGACTGCTCGGCTTCTATGGATATTTGGATAGGCACTCCTAGCTTTGGTCATCATCGTGACAATCACTCGACCAAAAAACACGGTGGCAATGCATTGAGTTATTTTCTTAAATCATGACTTACAAACAAAAACATACTATAATATTCTTACTATGTTTACAAAAAAATCTGAAAAGTGATTTTACATTTTTCTATTGTTATGTTTTCATGTTCTCCAAATTGTAAAATTATGCTTTGTTATTAATGTCCACCGGTAGTTTCACAAAACATAAGCACTTATCATATTGATATTTTACTATATTTTTATATGTGGTGTATTCCATATGTCTCAAACAATGTTACATTTGTAGGGTATTAAATTTATTGTTGCCTTTTTTTTAAGAAAAAAAATCCGTTCATCCATGTTATTGTTTTTAATATTTTACTATCCGAGGTGGTACTAATTGTTTGCGACCGTCCAAAATAATTATGAGATCGCATGGTAACGCATGGTAGACGACGTTTTCAACATAGGGAAGCACATGCATTGTGATCGAGACATGGTGCATCTACCTCAAAAGTCAAAACGCACATAGCCTTACCAATGACGAGTAATTTCATTAAGAAAGAAGAGCTTCAATCATGTGGATACTTCTACTATCATTGCAACGCACGGACATTTGTGCTAGTAACTCTAATAAAAAGTAAAGACTATGCAACGTTCACATCAAAAGGCACGGAAACCTAGTATTCATGCATGATAAACACAAAAGTGTATCAATGGACATGATATGAGGAGTTTTATGAAACAAGTGAGTTATAAAACACTATAAATTTCACTCGCCAACAGTCTGAAGCTTAAACCTTGTTTGCCTTTGATTAAGAGAGTTGATTAGCTGAGCTCATTGTCGTGGACCCTAAAATTTACCATTGAAAGCTGAAGGCCAAAAGTGTATCTTTATTTCCCTTGCAAGCTCAAAGCAAGATATAATGTACTCACACAAGAAATAGAGTTTTTAGTATTGTTACATCAAGGCGTTCTATTTTTATTTTGGGAAAGGAGGATAAACCGAACCTATGAATCGAGGGATGTATACTACCATATATTATTTATTACTAGCAAATATGACCGTGCATTGCAACAGGTAGTAAAGATTTCTTACCTGAGACATTATCATTTTGATCCAATTTTGATTCTGACTTGTCATATTGATGGTGTGCACCTACGACCACATTCAGGCATCATCGACGTGGTGTCGTTTGACACTGAGGAGGCCGTGTTTATAAATTAAGTATATTCAGAAAACCTATATGTATAGCCATCACATGCAATAGATGAAACACAAATTGAGATTGTACTTATCAATTCATCTGTTACCCTAAAAAATAAACTATCAACATTCATTACAATCAGATGAATAGTTCAAATGTTTTTAAAATAAACCTTCATGTACTTTGATGTTCAGCAATTTTATAAGTTCAAATGTTTTTAAAATAAACCTTCATGTACTTTGATGTTCAGCAATTTTATAAGTGCATGTTCATCCTATAAAAATTATTTGCGTATTTACTAAAAAAATGTAGTCCGTTGGTAAGAACGCACGTGGATTCTGTCAAGAAAAGGCACATACGTAAAGTCTTAGATCATGAAATATGTACAAAAAGAGAACTTAGATTATAACATTTCCCAAATATTAACGTTTAAGTTTACATGTTACAATACAGATCGTGTGTATGAAATAAAGACAAATATTGATTTACACTGTATCCTATATAGTATTTTAAAAATATTAAATAACAACATATTCAAACTCTACATATTTTTCTAATCAAATTTGATATGAAATCTTGCAACAGATGGTGTCATGTTCTTCTTCCCTGAGCGTTACCGAGTCCACCATGTCCCAACTCCTCAAGTATTGGGCAATCGCGTGTAGTCAGGGACGAATCTAGGGGGGCGAGGGGGGGGGGTAGACCCCGGTGCGAGGGGGGGTCTACCCCCCCTAACAAATTGTTCTTTTTACTATGATAGTGGTTGTTGTAGCCAAGAAATTTCATTTCATATGAATTTTGCCTTCTCCATAAACAAATTTGCCCCCCTTATGCTTGCATGTTGACTCCGTCCCTGCCGCCAGTAATGTCCCTGGCCCAGGCACGTCCATGCAAGGCGTGAGCAACCGTCTTGTTTCGTCGACGCACAAAGGAGAAGAGGGTTGGAGCCAGCACAACGATCAAACAAAAAAAAGCAGGGGGCAGATGCAGTTGAGTCTTCCTCCTCTGGCGTTGAACATAGTGGTTGGCTAGAATTATGGGACGCCAATGTGCCATCGAAGATCGGGATTCCGATGACTTCAGTATTGCACATCTAAATCATATACCATTGATTTTATATGAAAATTCGTGCGGGTATTTTTCATTTTTTTCCTCTGTAGCCCACGACCGCGCCCGGGCGAGGCGCCCCGGGGACGCGCGGCCAGGGCGGCGCGTCGCTGTCGCCGTTCCACGAGCAGCTCCTGCCGCCGTCGTTCCACGGGGACTCCCCCTCCTCCTCCGTGGGCGTGGCGCCGCCGCCCAGGGAGCCGCTTCAGCGCCTGCACCACCTCGCCCATGAACGACCGTTGCGCCGCCTCCACGTGCACGCACATGGACGCGATGGCCGCCGCCTTGCCCAGCTTCTCCGCATGGCGAGCTGCTCATGAGGGTCAACTATGCGATGCGAGACTAAGTCACACTGTGGCGCCTATGCGCTCGACGCCACACTGCAGAGTGTGCAACGCCTGAGGCTTAGGCGTCGCACTATGTAGGGGTGGGCCCGGCCTGTCCAGCGTGGCCGTTTGTGTGGCGTCGAACGCTTAGGCGTCACACAGTGTAGTGTGACGCCTAGGTGTCAGGCGTCACACAAAAGGGTCAGACGCGTGAAATCTTTTTTCCGAAGGTTCACTCTGTGAGTTCTTTCACTCCAGGGGTCATTTTTATCAATTTTGCCAGTTATGGCGGCCTAGATGTACACCTGGATGTGAGCCCGCCGCCGCCCTCCCTCCACGTACAGCTCTTGCACGGCGTTCACGTGGCCACGGCCGCGTCCACCGGCGACCTCCTCACGGCCGCTATAAAAGTGCAGCAGCGACTCGCTCACAGAGACACAGCGAAACAACATTAGCCAAGTGTCATCGCCCATCGATTAAGCCAGCACCAACTTGTCAGTTCTCTTCGTACGTTAGCTTTTCTAGTCTCTGCCTTGAGTAATGGCGACCATGGTGGCCTTGAGTTCCTTCGCCGTCGTTGGCCGGTCCGCCGCCCGCTATCCAGTGGCGGCCCCGCGCCGGCGCGCCCTCGTCGTCAGGGCCCAGACCGAGGTGAGCTTTCACGTCGACTGTTTTGCATGTTGGTTAGTTGGAGACTCGATCTCAACGTGAGATATGTTTGTGTATGTGCAGCCTGACATGGACTCAACCAAGGAGACAACGAGCGCATCGACCTCCTCCCCGAGCACGAGCCCGGCCCCGACCCCGATCCCGGCGGCACCCAAGCCCATGACTAAGAAGGCTAACCCCTCGGTCTGGGACGCGCTCGCGTTCAGCGGCCCGGCGCCGGAGCGCATCAACGGCCGGCTGGCCATGGTAGGCTTCGTGGCGGCGCTGTCCGTCGAGGCGGCGCGTGGCGGTGGGCTCCTCGACCAGGCCGGCAGTGGCGCCGGGCTGGGCTGGTTCCTGGCGACCGCAGGGGTTTTCTCCGTAGCGTCGCTTGTGCCGCTGCTGCAGGGCCAGAGCGTGGAGAGCAAATCCAGCGGCATCTGGAGCGCCGACGCCGAGCTCTGGAACGGCCGCTTCGCTATGCTCGGCCTCGTCGCGCTCGCCGCCACCGAGTTCATCACCGGCGCGCCGTTCGTCAACATCTAAGGGATTGTAGCGCTGTGGATTTTCATTTTGAACTGACAAATTGTAATAGCACTAACCGTTGTAGCCACGTTGCAATTTTGTACCATCGGTGATCGAATTTTGTAAATCTCATGTTTAGGTTGTTTTCCTGGCTTCTTATCCTTTGTTAGTGTGGCGTCATCGCAACATCTCTTCTTCTTGTTTCTCCTTTTCTTTTCTTGACAAGTTTTGCCCCGTCCTCTTGTGGTTGACTATATATTTCCACGACGACAAATATTATTTATACTAGCAAAAAAGTTCATGCGTTGCAACGGAAGAGAAAATAACACACGCTTTGAACGTAATATATTTCCACATGGCATCACATTTGTGTTGTCGACGATGGCCTCAGTGCGAAAACGCGTTTGAATGTACAATCACTCGGAATAAGATAAGAAATATGTTGTTTCTCTCCACAAGATTTTCCAAAGATGTGCATATGTGGTTAATGATATTTTCTTTCCTCTCAATCTTAAAAATTCAAATTTATGGTCACCTAACTTGTCATCACGTTCAAATACAGTCACAAAATATGTATGTACCAGTGTGTATGGCCCCACCTGTGAGTGAATGAGGACGCTCGGCCGACGCATATTTATATAAAAGACCATCATATTTTTATTTGCGGAGAAAGCCAACTCGTGAGATTTCTTTTTTGCACAAAACCCCTTTCATTGAACCAACGACCGTCGTATACGATCCGAGGCATTCTGGCTAGAAAAGGTGTGGCAGCTACGTCTCAAACCGACAAGCAAAGGTAAACACGCAAAGTGTTCGAGCCACTACAACACGTACTTAACCACAACGGATAGTATGTATTGAGGAAAAAGGCGCCAGTCCATTTTGCAAGTTTTTTTTTTGGAAATTTGTAGATTTTGTTGAGGGGTTGGAGATTTCTAGATGGTATGTAAATTGTAATTTTAGTAACAAAAATTACGTCTAAATATTCATGTGTTATAAACATTATACATACAAAAAAAACCTAGTTCAAAAACTGTTCAAGTATTTTTACAAAAATATTCACATATTTAAATTATAGTTATGAGTTATAAAAAATGCACCATCTAAAATAATACAAATAATTCAAAATAACAACTAAAATAGTATTTCACTTGTACAAACATTAAATAATTATTCATACATTTGTATAGTTTAAGGGTTGTATAATTTAAAATTGAAACTGTTGATATGAATATTCAATCATGTCTAATATTTAAATTATATAATTTTTTAATATATTTCACGAGTAAAAATTATACGAATGCAAATATTTGTAAATATTTAATAAATGTTTGTACTCATGATTTTACTCAATTTAAATATAAGAAATGCATGTATAATTTGCTTGGTATTCATAACATATTTATTTACTTAAAAGTTTAGTTCGAGTGCTAGTTTCGTAATCCATGTATCTATCTATATAATCAAGTGAGAGTCATATAATAAAATTTAGTTTGAGTTTTGCTTCTCTACTTTCTTGCTGCAATCAAAGTAAAGGAGAATAATAAAAAAGATCATATGCCAATCTTATAGTAAGTAGTGACATCACATAAGGAAAAGTATAAGTGGTAAAATTTATTGAAGATTGACAAACATAGCATTGGTCGGTGATGCAACACATGAAAGAATTAATAAGGAAACAAAAGATTTACATGCAAATACACTATACTTGCCATCTTTTATGATTGTGATCCCCCATTAATTATAATATGCCAAAAGTGTCGACATTGGACAAGGAAGACAACGTAATGATTTATGCTTGTTCACATTCACATAGAAATTATATTATTATAGATCCTCTAACATGTGGTGCTTTCCCAATACCTTTGCTAGCCTAAACTTCACACTAAGTAGAGATACTACTTGTGCATCCGAAACCTTAAACCCAAATCACTAGTAGAAAACAGGGCTTTCGTCCTAGCCTCGATCGAGCAATAGTCCCGATGGACTTACGAACCGGGACTAATTCTTGCTTCGGTCCCGGTTCGAGCGGCCAAGACTCCTGTTGGGCCTCGGCGGGCACCGGTTCCGGTTCGTTTGGGACCTTTAGTCCCGGTTCCAGCTACCAACCGAGACTAAAGGCACTAGTAGAAAAACTACTTTACGTGAGATACATTAGTCCCGGTTTGTAAAAGGACCGACACTAATGTGACCATTAGTGTCGGTTCCAACGGCTAGGGGGCATCATTAGTCCCGGTTCGTGTTCAACCTCTAGTACCGGTTCCTGACACGAACTGGTAGTAAGGGGGTGGTGGCAAGCTGGTGTTAGGTTGGGGCCCCACTAGAACCTTTAGTCCTGGTTCGTGGAACGAACCGGTTCTAGAAGCTCACATTCAATCCCGGTTTGTGTCTTCAACCGGGCCGAAAGGTTTTCCTATATAAACACTTCGTCCAACCCGCGTTTGAGCTCTCTGTTCTTCCCCTTTCCTCCCCTCTCTGTTCTTCCCCGAAGCTCGATCTCATGCTTCATTTTCCCCAAATTTTGTCAAGATTTGAAGGCCCCCCATCCATCCAAGTGATCACAAAGGTCAGCAACTTTGTCCTTTTATCTCTCTTGTTAGATTAGCTCTTGAAATGCTCTATAAGTATAGTGATTTGTGGGTTTTACTTTGGAAGTAATTATATGTGGTAGTTTATTTGATTTATATGCAATATGAGCTCAAATTAACTCTTAGTTTGCATATGTAGGTCTGGTTTACTTAATGCCTTCCCGTCCCCGTCCTAACCACCGTCAATCGCCCGCACCGTCCCATCGCGGGCACCACCATGGTGAGCCTCTTGTTCTTATTATCTTTTTTATAAAAAGAAAATCATGTTTGTGTGATTTAGATATATAGTTACTTGTATAATTTTCTTACCCGTACGTTGTCTGTTATACATAGTGGCATGGTTTTGATATCCGTCCCCGTCGGCCCTCGTCCGGTTTATGATTCGGATGTGGTATATTCTCTTTTATAACTATTTGCTGCATTTCGTGTTTATGACAAATTATGCCCATCAAGTTGACATAGATATTTTTATCTAGGAGGTATGTGAATCGTAAATTCCAACCGACCCTCTTATCGAGAGGTTAAGTTTAGTTGAAAAAGAAAACGAGTATTTGAAAGAAAAATTGAAAAGAATTGAAGAAGAGAAGATGAAACTGGAGTTGTGTGTTGCCGATGTCGTCGATGATCACAAGATCAATATGGAGAAAATGCGCTTGAAGATTAGAAAGATTAGAAAATATGCCATTGATAGTGAGGCTTGGTATCATTATGTTGTTTTATCAATTGTTACCTTAGTTGCGATCTTGATCGCATTTGTTGTTGCATTTAAATGCTTTAGCTAGAGAGTTTCTATGTTGTTTTATGATAATAAGTGTGTATGAAATTTATGTATGAACTTTGTTCAGGCTTGTCCCTTGCTACAAAAGGGATTGGGCCACTTTGCTGCACCATTGCTACTTTTGTTACTTGTTGCTTGCTACGAATCATCTCACCACACAATCACTTGTTACCGACAATTTCAGTGCGTGCAGATTTTACCTTGCTGAAAACCACTTGTCAGATCCTTCTGCTCCTCGTTGGGTTCGACACTCTTACTTATTGAAAGGACTACGGTTGATCCCCTATACTTGTGGGTCATCAATACACCTTGCCGGAATTAAGATACAACGTGCTGATACAACTTGCTGAAATTAAGATACAACTTGCTCATACAATTTGGTGAAATCTACTGAATCCAACGTGGATATTTTCCTTTTCCATCACTGGCTTCTTTTGCTGCCTTGGCCGCACGAGCCCTTTCTCTCTTTCTCTCCCTCTCAGCTTCACGGGCCTGTTCCCGCTGTCTGTAAACCTCCTTCAGCCGAAGTTTCTCTTCTTGGTTTTTCCTTATCATCTCATCAAGAAAAGCCCTCTGCTCCACATAGTACTCTTCCCACTCTTTCTTCTGCGCTGCTTTCTCCTCTGCTTCACCCTTCTCGCGGCGCTCTTCCAAGTCCAAGCTAGCCCATGCACGGCGACCTCTTTCACGAATCTCGGTCACCGCCCAGTCCGGCATTTCCGTGTCAATCCAATGATAGTACATGCAGAGAGGAGGAGGAGACTACCGGATGGATCAGATTCAAGTAAACAATAATATCAAGTAAACAATAATCTGGATGACTTGAGCATACCGGAGGCCTGATGTACGCAGAAATAGATTCGGGTGGATCAGATTCATAATTGGCGCACATGAAAAACTTCATGCCCAACCAATCTGAAAAATCCGTCACCTCCTTCACCTTGCAGAGATCACCGCACCAACATGAAAAGACGAAGTGCAGATTCTCCCTTTTTTCCTCCACGTGTCTTGTCTAGAATAGCTTCGGACTCATCAACTTGTTTCTTGACCTCTTTGCGCTATGATCACAAGACAATGACATGCAAGTGAATATGTGTACTAGAGTTCACACTTAACATAGGTGAGCACACTTACCACAAAGTTCAGGACAGGGGCGAAGGAAGTTTGGTACCCTTCGCGAATTAGCTTGTTGTATTCGCCATGGGCAAGTGCATCGTACTCAGTGGGTTCTTCCAATATGTCCTCCTCGTAAGCCGACGGACAAATCTCGACACGAGTACTCTCTTGAAACCATCTTACGTAGTTGTTGAACGCAAGCGGACAATGCTCGCGGTGCTGGGCTCATTGCGTACTCGTAGCTGCCTGCACACTTTGCTCGAACATGATGACATAGTTCTTATGATGCTTATGCTAATCCTTGATCTTTTGCTGCCTCCTCCAATCCAACCTGTTTTTTTACAAAACCCATCAGTAGCTCGATCAACACTAAAAACAAGACCCATGAGTAGTTCTTTATTGTGCATGATTTTGTTATCTCTGAAGCTGTGTGTCGGTGTCCACCCACTCCGGCGGGTGTGGCTGAAACAACCCAAATTGATGCATCACATGATGCGGGAGATGAAACTCAACCGCCCAATTGCATATAAGGGGACAACACATTAGCCAAAGATGTTTTTCCTGCAGGCATATTGGATTGAGCTCGAACGTGTGTGCATCACCAAAGTTTGGCCCGACACCATATGGCTGCCATTCCACCTACAACACAACATAAAAGGCACAATTCATTTTACTCACAACAAAAGCTGGAAGTCAACTCTGAAACCATCTTACCTGCTCAGCGGTAAGCGAATCCATCTCGTTGGTGTATTGCTTCTACAATAGATTCACTTCGCTTGCCACCTTCGATACCACGTCCCACTTGTAAGCCCAGGTAGGAAGCCGTACATGGTTGCCATGGTCATCCCACGTATTCCACTTTGAGGTTTTAGGGCGTTCAACAGGAAGGCGTTCCCAGCTCCATATCGAAAGTAGGAGCATACAACCACCAACTCCACCGTCCTTTGTGGACCTGCGAGAAGCATCGTCCAACTAAAAGTAACAACAAACATGCATCAGTTTAGCAGAAAAGTATAAGAGAGAGTACTTACTATTAAAAATTTATTACGTGCCGATACAAGTAAGCCAGTGCGGCCGAGCCCCAACTGAACTTGTTGTCGAAAACAGTCAATGTCTCCAGCCACATCCATGGAGCATTCTTGCCAGTGCCGTCAGCGAAGATAGTCCTAGAGATGACATACGACATGTACACGCGAGCATACGTATGGATCTCCTCGTCATTTGCGTCCTGAGGACAATGAGCAAAGTTGGCGGCACTCCAAGTGAAAGGAGCGCCGGCCGGGACTCTATCTTTCTTCCCTCCATCTTCTACCTCCGGCTCTGGAGGCGACATACCAATAAGGGCCTCCATTTGTTGCCGCCATCCCTCGGAATCAGTGCTCATACAAAGAGGCTTCCCCTCGATCGGAAGTGCGGTGATCATGGAAACATCTTGAAGAGTCACTGTCATCTCTCCGGTCCGGAGGTGAAAACTATGTGTCTCCGGACTCCACCGATCAATAAGTGCAGTGACTGTCGCAGCGTTCAGATTGGGCGTTGACCGACTCACAAGCTTAATGAATGGAAGGAGTCATGTGATCTAGATGTATGGTGTGCACCGCTCATCGTACTGCATTACAGTTGATGGGGTTATAGTCCTAGGGTAGGGTCATAGGCCTGCCCTATAAGTCCTACCCAAGGACTACCCTTCATAAGGGATATGGCCCTTAGTCAGTCCCGACTGAACTAAGGACTTGTTCATGCGAACACGCATCGGTCAGTTCACAGCCCTGGTTCTCATCAGCAACACAGGGGAGGCAGCCGTTCCATGAATCCCGAAGATCGTCGCCGCTCACGCACCCCTCCGTGGGGTGGGCCCTACGGGCCCCGACATCATGATGATCGGCGTTCAGTCGGTGACACTTATAATCCGAGGCCCGACGCGAGGGGACATATCGCCCAGAGGAGGGTCGACAGGGGTCGAGCCCACCGTGATGGTCTCGATATGGACCGTCCGAGTGGAAGCAGGACCATCGTCTCTGGCCCCGAGTGTTTCAGTCGAGCCATCCGTTCGGCTGACATCCCTCCCAACTTCCGATTGGCAACGGGGATCAGCAAGTTTACAAGAGAATCCAAGCCAGAAACATGGTTGGACGACTACCGAGTGGCAGTCCAGATCGGAGGAGGGGACGACCACGTCGCCATGAAACACCTCCCTCTGATGCTCGACGGCTCGGCACGAGCGTGGCTGAACCAGTTGGCTCCCTCAAGCATCTACAGCTGGGCAGATCTGGCCCGAGTATTCATCAGGACCTTCGAAGGGACGTGCAAGCGCCCTGCTGGCCTCGTGGAGTTCCAGCACTGTGTCCAGAAGCAGAATGAACCCCTGCGCGATTTCATTCAACGTTGGACGACCCTCTACCACACGGTGGAGAACGTCACGGAGCACCAAGCAGTCTGCGCCTTCAAGGCAGGCGTGCGCTACAGAGATCTGTACCTGAAGTTCGGTCGAACAGGCGACATCTCCATGAGCAAGATGATGGAGATAACGGCACGCTATGCAAATGGAGAAGAAGAGGACCGCATCCATAGTGGCAAGCACAAAGCAGTCGCCGATGGGGATGGGAATAACACTCGGAAGCAGAAGCAGAAAGCTCCGTCCACTCCGCAGGCAGAAGCCACAGTTGTTACCAATGCCAAGTTCAAAGGCAAAGGGAAGGCTCAATTCACCCCCAAGAAGAAGCAGTTCAATAACCCCATCCTGGACCAGCCATGTCCGATTCAAACGAAGATAGATGAAGAGGGCAACGCCATATATCCGAAGCATACCACTCGGCAATGTCGCCTCCTGATCCAGGGGTTCGGCGAAGGGCAACTGAGTGAAAAGGGCAATGAACAGGATGAGGAGGACAAGGAGGATCCGTTCCCCCAAGTCCATGCAATACTAATGATTTTTGCTGACGTTGAGAGCAAGAGTCGACTGAAGCTGGTGAACAGGGAGGTGAACATGGCCACGCCGACCAACCCCACGTTCCTCAAATGGTCTTAGACTGCGATCACCTTTGACCAGTCGGATCATCCAGCACATGTACCCACCCCAGGGAGGCAGGCTCTGGTCGTCGACCCAGTGGTGGAAGGAGTCCGATTGCGCAAAGTCCTCATGGACGGCGGCAGTGGTTTGAACATCATGTACGCTGACACTCTCAAGGGGATGGGCATTCCGATGCCCAAACTTAGAGAGAGCAGCATGCAGTTCCACGGAGTCGTCCCCAGACGAAAGACCAAGTCACTCGGCCAGATCGCGTTGGACGTCGTCTTCGGCTCCGACAAGGACTTCCGTAAGGAAAAGCTGACGTTCGAGGTGGTGGACTTCCAGAGCGCGTACCACGCAATTCTAGGCCGTCCGACGTATGCGCGTTTCATGGCCCGTCCATGTTACGTGTACTTGAAGCTGAAGATGCCAGGCCCAAAAGATGTGATCACTATCACAGGCAATCGACAGCGGGCTGAGGAGTGTTTGCAGCAGGGATCAAGGATCGCCGATCAGCAGATGGCTGTCCTCGAGCTTGACGAGTACAAGAAGACAGTCGACCCCGCTGACTTGATGCGTTCGAAGAAGCCAGCTTCGGAGTCCGCATTCCAGTCGGCGGGAGAGACGAAGAAGGTCAGCATCCACCCGACGGACGACACCGATGCCCCGACGAATATCTCCACCACCGTCGATCCTAAATAGGAAGCCGAGCTCATCCAATTCCTCCGTGAGAACTAGGACATCTTCGCATGGAAGCCCTCTGACATGCCAGGTGTACCCAGGGAGTTGGCTGAGCACCGACTGCATGTGGATCCCGCTGCTCGGCCTGTTCGAGAACGCCTGCGTCGGTCCGCCGCACACAAGAGGAAGGCAATCGGAGAAGAGGTGGCCAAGATTTTGGCAGCCAACTTCATTCGCGAGGTACACCACTCCGAGTAGCTCACCAATGTTGTCATGGTGCCCAAGAAGGACAAGTCGCTCCAAATGTGCATTGACTTCAAGCATCTCAATAAGGTCTGCCCGAAAGACCATTTTCCACTCCCCCGCATCGATCAAATTGTCGACTCGACTGCGGGTTGCGAGCGTTTGTCATTTCTTGATGCCTACTCGGGCTATCATCAGATCCGTCTGTATGGCCCCGATGAATTAAAAACAGCCTTCATCACCCCATTCGGGTGCTTCTGCTACATCACTATGCCATTTGGTTTGAAGAATGCAGGAGCAACCTTTATGCACATGATCCAAAAATGCCTCCTCGACCAGATCGGTCGGAATGTGGAGGCGTATATGGATGATATCGTAGTCAAGTCACGCAAAGGTTCCGACCTGCTAACAGACTTGGCAGAAACATTCGCCAACCTTCGTAGGTACGATATCAAACTCAACCCAGCCAAGTGTTCATTCGGTGTTCCCAGCGGAAAGTTACTTGGTTTCTTCGTTTCCGAACGAGGGATCGATGTCAACCCCGAAAAGATCAGGACCATCGTCCGAATGGAGCGGCCGGTCAGAATACACGATGTTCAAAGGCTCACAGGTTGCCTAGCGGCTTTGAGCAGGTTTATCAGTCGACTCGGCGAGAAGGCGCTTCCTCTGTACCGACTCATGAAGAAATCAGATACTTTCGAGTGGACAGACGAAGCCCAAGTCGCGTTCGGCGACCTCAAAGTCCTACTTTCCACCCAGCCGGTTCTTACTGCTCCGCTCAGTAAAGAGCCCCTTCTTCTGTACATCGCGGCTACAAATCAAGTCATCAGCACTGTTCTCACAGTCAAACGAGAAGAAGAAGGCAAAGCATACAAGGTTCAGCGGCCAGTGTATTATGTCTCCGAAGTCCTGACTCCTTCCAAGCAGAGGTATCCCCACTATCAAAAACTTATCTACGAGATTTACATGACTGCGAAGAAGGTAGCTTATTATTTCTAAGACCACTCGGTGTCTGTCGTTTTTGATGCTCCGTTGTCGGAAATCCTTCACAATCAGGACGCATCGGGCCGAGTGGCGAAATGGGCAATGGAGATGTTGTACTGCGACATCAAGTTCGAGGCCAAGAAAGCTATAAAGTCTCAAGCTCTGGCTGGCTTCATAGCAGAATGGGTAGAACAACAGCAACCGACCCACATCTATTCGGCTCATTGGACAATGTTCTTCGATGGGTCCAAGATGTTGAATGGCTCCGACGCTGGCGTTCTGATCATATCGCCAAAGGGCGACAAACTCAAGTATGTGCTGCAGATACACTTTGATTCCTCCAACAACGAGGCAGAGTATGAAGCTCTCCTTTATGGACTGCGCATGGCCATCTCACTCGGCGTCCGTCGCCTGATGGTCTATGGCGATTCGGATTTGGTGGTCAATCAAGTGATGAAGGAGTGGGACGTCATGAACCCCACCATGACCACGTACTGCAATGCAGTGAGGAAGCTCGAGAAAAAGTTTGAAGGTCTGGAACTCCACCACGTTCCGCGACTGAAAAACCAAGCAGCTGATGAGTTGGCAAAACTCGGATCCACTCGGAGACCAGTCCCGAGTGACGTATGCCTCGAGCACTTGTGAAAAGGACGTGGATGTCGCCTAGAGGGGGGGGGTGAATAGGCGCTTTAAAATAGTTAAGGTTTAGGCTTGAACAAATGCGGAATAAAACTAACGTTTAATATGTCAAGCACAAAACCTACAAACAACTAGGCTCACCTATGTGCACCAACAACTTATGCTAAGCAAGATAAAAAACTAAGTGATAGCAAGATATATTACAATAAACAATATGTCTATCACAAAGTAAAGTGCATAAGTAAAGGGTTCGGGTAAGAGATAACCGAGGCACGGGGAGACGATGATGTATCCCGAAGTTCACACCCTTGCGGATGCTAATCTCCGTTAGAGCGGTGTGGAGGCACAATGCTCCCCAAGATGCCACTAAGGCCACCGTAATCTCCTCACGTCCTCGCACAATGCAAGATGCCGTGATTCCACTAAGGGACCCTTGAGGGCGGTCACCGAACCCGTACAAATGGCAACCCTTGGGGGCGGTCACCGAACCCGTACAAATGGCAACCCTTGGGGGCGGTCACCGAACCCGTACAAATGGCAACCCTTGGGGGCGGTCACCGAACCCGTACACGTGGCAACCCTTGGGGGCGGTTACCGGTACCCGTACAAATTGCTCGGGGCAATCTCCACAACCTTATTGGAGACCCCGACGCTTCCCGGAGCTTCACACCACAATGATTGAGCTCCGAGACACCACCAAGCTTCTAGGACGCCAAAGCATCCACGAAGAACAATATCAAGGGTACTAAGTACCAAAGGTAGTAAGCTTCTCAACTTCTCACTTCCACGTATCACCGTGGAGAACTCAAACCGATGCAACTAATGCAATGGCAAGAACACACGAAGTGATCAAGTCCCTCACACTCAAATCCCTCCACAACAACAAAGGCTATGGAGAAATATGAGAGGAAGAACAAGGAGCTCACAAAGAACTCCAAGATCAAGATCCAAGGGGTTCCCCTCACATAGAGGAGAAATTGATTGGTGGAGATGTGGATCTAGATCTCCTCTCTCTTTTCCCTCAAGAACAAGCAAGAATCACTGGAGGGATAGAGAGTAATCAAGCTCTAAGAATGTCAACAATGGAGATAGAACAAGAGCTCAACAGATGGATGAGGCAAGGGGGAAGAAGACCCCCTTTATATAGTGGGGGGAAGAATCAGACCGTTACCCCCACTCTCTGCCCGAGCTCCAGCGGTACTACCACTGGCTGCAGCGGTACTACCGCTGGCACTCCAGCGGTACTACCGCTGTCACTCCAGCGGTACTACCGCCAGCTAGCGGTACTACCGCTAGCTGCAGCGGTACTACCGCTGGCACTCCAGCGGTACTACCGCTGGCCCCAGCGGTACTACCGCTGGGCCCCTGGTAGTGCAAAGGCACTACCACCGCCAAGAAAGTCTTCGCAAAAAGGTCCGTCCACGAACAACCGCTAGGCAGGCGGTACTAAGCTCCTGGGGCGGTACTACCGCTGACCAGGGGCGGTACTACCGCGAGCCAGCGGTACTACCGCTAGGGCCAGCGGTACTACCGCCAACTCTAGCGGTACTACCGCTAGGTCGAGCGGTACTACCGCTAGGTCCAGCGGTACTACCGCTCGCCACTGAAACAGCCATAACTTTCGCATACGAGCTCCGAATCGAGCAAACCCAAGCTTGTTGGATTCAGGACGACAATGGCTATCCAAACAGCGATAAGACCATGCGGTTATGAATATGCCAAAGATATAGAGATGTGAGATCTCTATGAATGAAGAACCGGCAAAAACTCCAACATCGAAAACATCATAGTAGATGCATATGGACTCCGTTTTCGATGAACTCGAGCTTGTCATGAAGATGACCATAAGCTCTAAAACTCACAAAGAGAAACACCAACTAAGAACCAAGAAGTATGATGCAAGGATGCAAATGGTTTGAGCTCTCAACGAACGATACGATCAAGCTACTCACTTGAGAGCCCCCCTTGATAGAACAACAATCTATCCTAACCAGAAAACCTATCAAGGGCAAACCTATACCTTGCACCTCATCCTCTTGAGCTAGATGATGATGATCTTGGCTTCCTCAAGATGGACCACCTTTCTTGATTGTGTTGGCTTGATGAAGACTCGTTGATTGCTCCCCCATACTCACTATGGGTGAGCCACTCTTCAGCATATCTTCACAAGTCCATTGCCACCACAATGGACGGAAAGCTTCAAGCATGCTATCTTCGTGCTGATCCACTTGAACTTGCACATCGCAATCTTGATGACGATCACAACTTGACGTCATACTCCATGGGTTGTATGAGATCTTCCCTTTGACGCAAGCCCATGGAAACACACCTAACCCCCACATAGAACTCTCACGAAGACCATGGGTTAGTACACAAACACGTAATGGACAATGCTTACCATACCATGGGATCACTTGATCCCTCTCGGTACATCTTGTACGCTTTGTGTGTTGATCATCTTGGTTTACTCTTTGTCTGAGATCTTGATCAACCATTGATGATGATCACAACTTGACGTCATACTCCATGGGTTGTATGAGATCTTCCCTTTGACGCAAGCCCATGTAAACACACCTAACCCCCACATAGAACTCTCACGAAGACCATGGGTTAGTACAAAAACACGTAATGGACAATGCTTACCATACCATGGGATCACTTGATCCCTCTCGGTACATCTTGTACGCTTTGTGTGTTGATCATCTTGATTTAATCTTTGTCTGAGATCTTGATCAACCATGTCTCTCTATGACCATTCTTTGGATAATACCTTGGATACCATCTTGGTCATCATATAAACTCCTTGAACCCAACAGATGGACTTCAAGAAGTGCCTATGGACAAATCCATACCATGGGATCACTTGATCCCTCTCGGTACATCTTGTAGGCTTTGTGTGTTGATCATCTTGATTTACTCTTTGTCTGAGATCTTGATCAACCATGCGTCTCTATGACCATTCTTTGGATAATACCTTGAATACCATCTTGGTCATCATATAAACTCCTTGAACCCAACAGATGGACTTCAAGAAGTGCCTATGGACAAATCCTATAAATGTAACTTAAGGCAACCATTAGTCCATAGGAATTGTCATCAAGTACCAAAACCACATATGGAGATATATGCTCAATATATGCTCCAATAACCTCCACCTTCCCTCAGCTAAAGAAGATCCCTTCACAGAGGAACCAGTACAACCAAAGAGCTCCACAGATCCGACTAAAGTCGAAGTCCCTGTTGTGGTTGATTTGATCATGGAGATTCTTGCTATCATCCCCGAGTGGACTGTGCCATTCATTGCATACATCCTGAGGCAAGAATTACCGGAAGACGAAGTCCAAGCCAGACAGATCGTCCGCAGGTCAAAGTCGTTCACTGTCATTGACGGCCAGTTGTACAAGGAAAGCATTTCAGGTGTCCTTCAACGATGCATCTCCCCTGAGGAGGGACAGTTGATCCTGGAAGAAATTCACTCGGGAACCTGCGGTCATCACGCCTCCTCAAGAGCAATCGTCGCCAAAGCATTCAGAGCTGGCTTCTTTTGACTGCAGGCGAATGAAATGGCGAAAGATATGGTCGACCGATGTGAAGGCTGTCAGTTCTACTCTAAAAAATCCCACAAACCAACATCTGTGTTGAAGACAATCCTTCTTGTTTGGCCGTTTGCCGTATGGGGATTAGATACAGTCGGTCCGTTCAGGACAGGCCAAGGGGGATTCACACATCTGTTGGTGGCAGTCGACAAGTTCACAAAGTGGATCGAAGCCAAGCCCATCAAGAAGCTCGATGCCCTAACGGCCATCAAGTTTGTTAGGGACATCATCTCCACATTCGGGGTACCTCACAGCATAATCACTGACAACGGAACAAACTTTGACTTGGACAGATTCAAAGGTTTCTGTACAGGCCAAGGTATCCGAGTGGATTTTGCATCTGTGGCGCATCCCCAAACAAACGGGCAAGCAGAGTGGGCGAATGGACTTGTTCTGCAAGGTTTGAAGCCTCGACTCCTGCGAGAGGTGGGACATGCTGCTGGCGCATGGGTCACCGAGCTACCTTCGGTGCTTTGGGGTCTCCGCACAACTCCAAATAGATCTACATGGCGATCCCCGTTCTTCCTCGTTTACGGAGCAGAGGCAGTCCTTCCGAGTGACTTGCTTCACAACGCTCCACGAGTTGAACTCTTCTTCGAAGCTGAAGCAGAACAAGCAAGGCAAGATGGAGTGTATCTTCTAGAAGAGGAGCGCGAGATGGCACTGACTCGCTCAACCATTTATCAACAAGATCTGCGGCGTTTTCACGCGCGACATGTCAGGAGTCGTACATTCCAAGCAGGCGACCTGGTGCTCCGAGTGGATCAGCACAGACCTCGTAAGTTGGCTCCCGCCTGGGAAGGACCCTTCATCATCTCCAAGGTGCTGAACAACGGAGCATACCGACTCTACAACATCGACAGGGAAACGGATGAGCCGCGAGCATGGAACGGAGATCTCCTGAAGCGCTTCTACACGTGACCGTCGACTGAAGCAATGTAAAGAACAAGTATCAGTGAAATAATAGAAAGCAGATTGAGTTTTTGCAGATTCAAAATTCTTCCGCGGTCGCAGACTCCGGTCTAAAAAAAAAGACTTAGCCGCGATCCAGAATCGCCTAAGTATTAACTTGCTCCGAGTGTGCACCAAACGTCGCACTCGGGAACTTAGCTGCGATTCAGAATCGCCTAAGTATTAACTTTCTCCGAGTGTGCACCAAACGTCGCACTCGGGGACTTAGCTGCGATCACGAATCGCCTAAGTATTAACTTTCTCCGAGTGTGCACTAAACGTCGCACTCGTGGACTTAGCTGCGATCCAGAATCGCCTAAGTATTAACTTTCTCCGAGTGTGCACCAAACGTCGCACTCGGGGACTTAGCCGCGATCCAGAATCGCCTAAGTATTAACTTTCTCCGAGTGTGCACCAAACGTCGCACTCGGGGACTTAGCTGCGATCACGAATCGCCTAAGTATTAACTTTCTCCGAGTGTGCACTAAACGTCGCACTTGGGGACTTAGCTGCGATCCAGAATCACCTAAGTATTAACATTCTCCGAGTGTGCACTAAACGTCGCACTCGGGGACTTAGCTGCGATCCAGAATCGCCTAAGTATTAACATTCTCCGAGTGTGCACTAAACATCGCACTCGGGGACTTAGCTGCGATCCAGAATCGCCTAAGTATTAACATTCTCCGAGTGTGCACTAAACGTCACACTCGGGGACTTAGTTGCGATCAAGAATCGCCTAAGTACGCACTTTCTCCGAGTGTGCACTTAACGTCGCGCTCGGGGACTTGTCTACGATCGACAATCGCTTAAATAGAAAGCTTCCTTCGAGTGTATCTCACAGATCCACTCGGAGGCTTAGCAGACCCTCATTGTGGCTCATGTAGATGTCAAGACCACTGACAATTACATGAGTAGCAGAACCTCATTGAGGCTCATGTAGATGTCAAGACCACTGACAATTACATGAGTAGTAGAACCTCATTGAGGCTCATGTAGATGTCAAGACCACTGACAATTACATGAGTAGCAGAACCTCATTGAGGCTCATGTAGATGTCAAGACCACTGACAATTACATGAGTAGTAGAACCTCATTGAGGCTCATGTAGATGTCAAGACCACTGACAATTACATGAGTAGCAGAACCTCATTGAGGCTCATGTAGATGTCAAGACCACTGACAATTACATGAGTAACAACTCGCTCCGAGTACGACCTGGCAATCGCACTCGAAGACTTAGCCGCGATCCCGAATCGCCTAAGTACTCTATTGCCTTCGATTGTATCCTACAGATCCACTCTGAGACTCAGCAGACCCTCGGTGAGGCTCATGCAGATGTCAAGACAACTGACAATTACATGAGTAACAACTCGCTCCGAGTACGACCTGACAATCGCACTCGAAGACTTAGCCGCGATCCCGAATCGCCTAAGTACTCTATTGCCTTCGAGTGTATCCTACAGATCCACTTGGAGACTCAGCAGACCCTCGGTGAGGCTCATGCAGATGTCAAGACAACTGACAATTACATGCTCCGCATGTTTGCCATTGGCTTCACCAAGAAACGCCAAACAAAAACCACGAGCCAAAATCGTATCAACAACTCTTTGGCAAAAGAAGAGAAAAAGATTCGATTCAAATTCAAAGTTCACCTAAGGATAGTTGGCTCGGTGTAGATCAAGCTTATCCACACCGAACCACGAATGTGACGGCCAACAGTAGTGGCCAAAGTTTCTTACAACCAACACTCGGCATACCGAGGGAAAAGTTTTCTTAAACGTCGTCAGGACTAGCGATGGGACTGGCAGGCTCCACGAATGTGTCGAGGTCGATCCCGTCGACGATGCGAGTGGCGCTCTCAAGGAAGGTCTCCATGAAGTCTTCGAACCGAAGCTTTTTCGTGTTGGCGACCTGCAACGCCTTCAGCTTCTCTTCGCGAGCCTCCTTGCAGTGCACTCGGACCAGCGACAGAGCGACGTCCGCACCACAGCGAGCCGCAGACTTCTTCCACGCCTGCACTCGGTTCGGGACCTCCTCCAGCCGAGTCATCAAGCCTTCCATCTCGTGCCGCGACTCGTCTTCCGGCCAAAGCTCCTTGTCGATTCGGCCGACGACCTCTCTCAGTCGACCGATGAAAGGCCCCACCTTGCCCAGGAGAATGTGCGCTCGGAGCATATCTCGACTGGCATCCTCGCCGAGTGGAACGTTCGCAAGAATCGACCGCTCGACGTCGGCTGCTTCAACCTCAGCGTCCATGCAAAAATCTGCAGAGACAGGACGAGCAAACAGTCATCGCAGAATGAAATGCACAGTCCACAAGCACTCGGAAAAACAGAACTTACCACCGAGAAGCGCTATCATCTTCCGGGCCCAGTCACTGACATAATTTTCCTGTGCTATGCACCGCCTGTTCAACACTTTCATCTGCCCCATCAACTCGGTCCTTTGTTTCCCCATTTTATCCACTTCAGCAGTCAACGCCTTGTTTGCCTCACGGGCCTCCTCCAAGGACTTTTCCCGTTCAGCCAGGACATCCTTCATACCAACCAAGGCAACCATTGCTGCATCCAGTTCCCCAGCAAACTGCACCGTTTCAGCCCTTAGAGTCTCGTACGCTGCTCCCATCTCGTAAGTTTTCTGCAAGACAACGACCAAGAGACGACCAGACAAATTCAACAAGGACAACAATAAACATTCTAACTTCTTCATACCCATGCCGACGCAAGCAGTCGACAGCGGTCTCGAGGACTACACCCAGTAGGTTCACTAAGAGTGACTCCACTGACATGAAGCTCAAACAGGTCCGCCCTATTGAGATACATGACAGCAAATAAGCCTATGAGGTTACTACTACCCGACCTGAGTAAAATTACTCTCGGGGACTCATCCAGTAGGTGCACTCGGAATGCCCCCACTGCTAACATTCGAACAGATTAGTTTTTGATCTGATCAAGTTAAAGAACATGTGTATAAAGACAACTATCGGTGCAAGCACTCGACAGAAGTCTCGGGGACTACACCCACTGGGTTCACTAAGAGTGAACCCATTGCAAAACAATCATACAATATCCGAGTGCATTGATCAAACACCCAGTGGGTTACAGGAGGAAAGTAAATACTTACTAGCCCACTTACTCGGATATTGTCCCGCAGTTCCAAGCTTCGCTTGTACACGGACGCGATGGAGTCGTACGCTTTCTTGGCCTCTCCCGCCATCAGCTTCGCCTGCACCATGGCTCGCTTGGCAGCTCCCACTTGATCTTCCGGGAGGTGTTGGACGTTATACTCGACAGTCGACGGGCCTGGCATCGTAGGAGGCTCCTTGGGCATCCCAAGGCCTGCTCCAGTCGGTTCAGCAGCAATCAGCGCCGTTTCAGTCGACGACATCGCCTCAGTCGGCGGCGCGTCCATGGCGAGAGTAGTAACCGGCGGAACAGCCTCAAGGACACGCACCGTAGCTTGCTCAGACCTCCTCTGGTCGCCCTCCTCCACATAAATCACCCCTGAGAGAAACCCGACCGAAGGGCATGAGACGACAGGAAAAAGAAAAGACCAAAGACAGAATTCGTGACGCAATAACGTAGACTCTCAGAATCGCTACGACGCACCTGGCTGAGATGTGGCAACGTTGTCCATGTCCATGGGATCGTCCCCCTGGCGTGTCGGAGAGGTAGCAGAGGTGGCAACTCTGTCGAGTGAAATCCATTCGACCAATAAGCAGGAGCTCGATCAAATACTGAAAGAAGATAGAAGAACAATGCACTTACGTTGAGGTAACCGGAACTGTGACCCTCATCCGCGGCAAAGCCTTCCGAGGCTTAGATCCACTCGGTTTGGCCACCTTAGAGGGCTGACCCGCAGGCTCGGCAGCAGCGTCCCTGGTCCTCTTGGTGGTCCGAGCACTCGGAACCACGGGAACGGTTGGCAAGGCGCTCGGAACCACAGGAGCGGCTGGCGGGGCACTCGAGGATGCTGGAGGGGCCGAAGGAGCCGCAGGTTCATGACGACGTTTGGTTCGAAGCTTTGGCGATGGGGGTGGAGAGTTCTGCTCTTCATCTTCCTCCTCTTCTTCTTCGGACTCCTCCTCCGTCTCCCCACTGTCGGAGACGTACTCGACGCTCTCCATGCTGCCCTCCTGGCTGCCTTCCTCCTCCTCGGCCGGATTCCCGTTTGAGACAGGAGAGAACCAGTTGGTCCACGTCTGCACAAGATACAGTCGACAACATCATACGTCAGTTGGTAAAACAAGAAAAAGCGATAAATCTAAGACAATTGGATGCACTCGACAAGTTTTACTCACCTCATTCGGAGGAGGGTTGTCCGCGCGGAAGGCCTTCACTCGCCGGGCCCCTCTGGGGTTTTCGCACGCGCCCGTGATGTTGAGGACCCACGACGCCACCATCTCCCCAGTCACGCACTCGACATTAGTCCGAGTGGAGTCCTCAGGCCCCGTGTAGTGCCACATGGCGTGGTGTCGAGCTTGCAGGGGCTGGATACACCGACCCAGGAAAACCTCTAGCAAATCTATGCCGGTGACTCCCCTTCGGACGACATCTACAAGCGCATCGACCAGAGGCTGGATATAGATCTTCTCCGCCTTCGTGAGCATGACCTTCTTAGGCGGAGCCGGTCGGTCTAAGCTAAAGGGAGGCAGTCCAGTTGTGGCATTCGGGCATGCAACGTCCTGGCAGTAGAACCATGTCGACTGCCAGTTCCTAACAGATTCACTCAACTGAAGAGCGGGATAGCTACTTTTACTCTTCTTTTGGAGGAGGTGAGTTTTATCATCCGACTGGTTTAGTCGTTTGATAGTTTGGGATCTAGCAGAGAAGATGTGTTTGAAAAGCCCCCAATGGGGAGGACAGCCGATGAAACATTCGCACAACACGACGAAGGCAGAGAGATGAGCTATGGCGTTTGGGGAGAAATGGTGGAGCTGCGCCCCGAAGTGGTTCATAATACCTTTGAAAAAGGGATGAGGAGGCACAGTGAAACCTCGGTGCACGTGGCTGAGCAGCAAGACACGCTCCCCCTCCCGGGGCGCCGGCTCGGTCTCGCCCTCCTCCGGCAACCTCCACGACTTGTGCGCAATCATTCCGTGCTCCACCAACTCCAGCAATTTCTCCTCCGTCACCGTGGAGGGAAGGAAATCCCCCTGGATCCACCCCGCCGGTAGCGCTCGCTGCCTTCGCTGAGCAGGAGCCGCCGCCTTCCCCTTCTTCTTCCACGCCTCTAGCTTGCTAGTCTGCCCCTTTGTCATGGCGGAGGCTACGAATTCGCGAGGGAGAAGGAGAGGGAAGAAGCTTGGGATGCGGAGGGGATGGCGAGAGAAGCGGAGCAAATGCAAGTTATCCGACGAGTGTAACGAAAAAACCCTCGCCGCAGAGGTTTAAATAAGGTTCCGACCGAGTCACTAGCAAGTGGCCCCGAAATCTTATCCCCCGACCGGTCGCGGCGATATCAGTGGAGAAGATGAAGGCGCGGGAATCGAGGCGTCATGTACTACTCGAGTGCGATGTCGTCATCCCCGCTGAGCGCGCGGCGACCGAAATTTGAGGATCCCAGAAAATCCGCCGCTGTTAGTTGACTGGTCACGTCAAAAGATAGCACGGAAGCACTCGGTCCCCGATAGTTCGTTTCGCAAATTCATCCACTCGGATCGTTGGTCAAAGAAGATAAAATGGATCGAGGCAAGCAACGCCAAAGTCGCATCCGTACTCCAAGCATCGCTTCGCCGTTCCAACCCCAATCCATTCGAGGACTAATGATGGGGTTATAGTCCTAGGGTAGGGTCATAGGCCTGCCCTATAAGTCCCACCCAAGGACTACCCTTCATAAGGGATAAGGCCCTTAGTCAGTTCCGACTGAACTAAGGACTTTCCATCATCCAGTCGGTAACGAATCCTCCACCATCCAGTCGGAGACGAGCATTCGGAGTGTATCAAACTAACCGACTGGATTCCACTCTGTGCATCGTAACCCCCGTGGAGGGAAACGGTCGTACGTTTCCCTGTGCCTTTATTAGCATTTAAGACATACATTACCTGTAACGTAGGCATTTATTCGCCACTACTCCACCCTTGTGCACCGAACCGTTGTGAAGGGCATCACACTCTATATAAGCCGCCCTTCCCCACTGGTGCAGGGGTTAGCAATTCACTGTAATCCATATTCCACTCGACAACAAGCTCCCAAGAGCACTGAGACGTAGGGCTATTACCACCACCGTAGAGGGGCCTGAACTCATACAACCTCGTTGTAGCTAAGACTCTGCCCATCCTTTCGTACCCTACACATCTACTGTCGGGCTTATACCCACGACAACAGTCGATGCCCTGTGAGACCGGGTCTTCAAGGGCATAAGCTCCTGCAAACAGATAGGAGTGAGTGATATCATTACATTTTCATCTTATTAAATACATGATTTTTTATCATATGATCTACTTACCATTTTCTTCTCCGACATCAAATAGGTCCGGTGTTCAACGTCATAAACATCATTCAAAAGCCACACCATCCTACAAATCACAAAAAAACTCATATTCAAAAAAAAAAACTCATCTACTAATCCACTCATCTACATATTACTCATATCCTAACTACTCATATGAATCCACTCATATCCTAACTACTCATTTGAATCTACTCATATCCTAACTACTCATATCAATCTACTCATCTACTCATATCAATCTAGCCAACGTCGGGGGATCAACCTCATAGAGAGATGAGAAACAGAAGAGATTACCTCGTAGCCAACCTTGGGGGATCAATCCACGGAAGAAATCACCAGATCTGAAGGGGGGTGGGGAGGGGATTCGGACTTGGAGTAGAGCGAGCCGCCGCCGGTTTGAATGGGGGAGGGGAATGAGGAGGGGGTGGGGAGGGGGCTGGCCCGTGGTTGTATAAGTCAATGTGTGACGCCTAAGCGTTCGGCGCCACACATTACAATGTGTGACGCCTGAGGCTTAGGCGTCACACTGCGTGGGGGGGGTGGGCCCTCTCTGCCAGGTGGTCAGGGCGTGTGGCGCCGACGGCTTAGGCATCACACAGTGTAGTGTGGCGCCTAGGTGTCGGACGCCACACAAAAGGATCAGACGCGTGAAATCTTTCGCGTTAGGGTTCACTTCGTGAGTTCTTTCGTTCAAGGGGTCATTTTTATCAATTTTGCCCGTCAGTATGGGTTGTAATTTTTTATTTCTCAACCAACTAACCACACGTGTCCATACCAGGGACGCCCGGCCGCTGCCCCTGATCTCAATTGTATTCCGATTAAGTTTCGAAAATGAAATTGTATTCCGATTAACTGTGTGTGTTATCGATAAATTTAGTATTGTTATTATTATTTATAGCAGAGCGGATCGTGTTTAGCCTCAAACCAAACCAAATCAAAAAGAAAGTAAAAGTAAAATCTGTGTCGAGCAGACGAGACGGATCCTCTTTGTCCTCTCACCACCCCTCCACGCGCCTGCCCCACATCGGCGGCGGCGGCGATCCGCCCCTGCCTCTTCTATCTCCCCCGACGACTCGCTGCTGCCAATCCCCCCTTACCCGTACTCCAAGTCGCGCCACCACCATCCTCTTCCCCGACTCGACCGACTCCGTGTTCAAAACGCAACCTAATCCCCAAATCCTGCCCTAGCCTCCACATCCATGGCGCTCCCCACCTTGCCCTTCAACCCCCCCACCCCGCCGCCCCCCGGGTTCCCCGACTCGGCCATCCTCTGCAAGACGGCGCGCGTATCGGCGGACCGGAACGCGACCACCGCCGGGTGCCGCACCGAGGACGGCCAGGCCGTGGAGGTATCCTTCTGGCTCGTCCACCCGCCGGGCATCTCCCACTTCTCCGTCAACTGCCCCGGCATCAATCGCGAGTACGAGGCCTGGCTCGTCTGCGCCGAGGACGCCTTCGTCCTCTTCAGCCTCCAGTACTGGGGCCCCGCCCGCTTCTTCGTCTACACAGCCGGGAAGCACCCGTCCCTACGGCTGCTCCCAAACCCCAGCCTTCCCTACTTCGGCGGGCAGCAGTTTGGCCTCCTGCCCCGCGGCGACGGCGAGCACTACGCCCTGGCCTTCCTCCGCTGCAAGTGGAGTCTCCAAGACGATGTTTGTCGGTTTGATGCCCATGTCTTCTCGTCTGAAACACGGGCATGGACGACCAGGAGGGCATACTTGTCAGACCCCGCTGACAAGCCATTGTGTGGTCGAAATGACCTCTTCAACCAGATCAGGGTTGGAGCAACCTCGCTGGGCTGGTTTGATAACCACCATGGCATTCTCCTTCTTGACCACCTGTTTGCCACGCATCCTGTCATCAGTATAATCCCATTACCGGTGGCAACCGTTGGCTTGCCCATGCCAATCAAACCGGATGACAAGTACATTGCCTCTGAGTATTTCTACAATGTCGCCTGCTGCCATGATCTCATCAAATTCGTCCACATCAAATACGATGACCCTCATGCCTTGGCCAGAGGTTCAGGTTGGAAGGCCACAATGTGGAATATGAATGTCTCTGGGAAAAATTGGTGCAAGGGCTACACAGTTGATGTTGACGAAATCTCGGTTGACAAAAGTTTTTCTGCTAAATTGCCTGAGCTGTGGGATGATGAGACTCAACAACTGCAGTTGAAGAAACTGATGTTCCATGGCCCGATTCTGAGCACACTCAATGACGATTTGCTTTACATGATGGCCAAGGTGAAGCATGATGACGACACAGCCTGGACCATCGCTATTGACATGAAACATGCAGCTCTCAAGGCACTGGCCAAATTTTCTGTCGGACCGAACCAACAACTCCTCACCACAGCCTGCTTCTCATGCGTCTTCCCCAAGTACCTCAACATTCCCCCAGGTGCTTCTTCCTTCTTTCTCCCCATGTGATTTAACCAGCAATGCTATCTTCGAATTCTTGGTTTGTATGCTAGTAATATATGTAACTTATAAGTGCTCATGATAACGTCTGACTTTTGACACTATTTGGGCTCTTCGGATTAATTAGTTTAGCTGTTCGTTAACATTAGAAATAGACTAGGGTTTGCCATGCATTGTTTCATGCTATGCTATCCTATCCATCGGGTTCTTGGTTTTCTGTTTGTTATGAATTGTACATTTCAGTACCAAGTATTGACACTGTTGCCATTGGACTTTTTAGCTGTTTGTTAACCCTCATCATACATGTTACGCGTTAGAAACTGACATGAGGCAGCAGACGGCACACACAAAATGTGCTGCCAGTATGTACCATTTATCTATAAAGACCGCGGCCAGTCATACAGGGTAGACATACTGCATGCTAAAAGTATGCAAGGTGAGACAGCTGCTGTCATCAGCAGAGATAATTAACTTGTTTTATTAGCATAGTGTTACGATAATTGAGGCCGTAATGAACCGCCTCATTCCATTCCTTCTATAAACAGAAATGAATTGTTGATGCCAATTCAAATCCATTCCTGGAATCAAATTTAAGTATCAAACGAGAGATAAGTTTATCATCAAGTGCTGTTTGCACTACAGAATACCGAAGCACAAGTACCTCTTGTGCAAACTGCACAGTGCCTCATCTATCATGAAAATGCCACCACGTTGTCATCCAAACCTCATGTGTTACAGCAGTCAGCTAGATCCATTGTCCTTCCATCATTACGTTATCGGTCCTTCATATCATTTCTGGTTGAGCAACTTCTGCACATCCCAAACCCCACTTTACCACTGTGGATGGCCTTGACTGTTGTACTTGTGCTGCGTCGCTCTCTGGTACTAATGCGTAGCTCACTGCTGTGACTGTGGCTACGCGAGTAACTTTTGTAGCACCAGGGCTTTATCTCAAAAGCGTTCATGTTGTCTTCGTGATTAGATTACGATCCTATGGTTGTGGGGGCACTAAGGTTGATGCCTTCTTCCATTAAAATTGCTCCCTTGAGAAGTTAATTGCAGTTCTCCCCAATCTTGTGTATGTAACTTTTTATTTGACCAATTTTTCAGGGGCAGAAATGTATGATCCCTTGGAAATGCACTTTAAGAGGTAATTCATGTATTGCTATGCTACCATTACTTGTTCCAGTTTTCTTTTTTCTTTTTAATTTGCATGACATCTTGTTGAATTCTGCTGCTGATGTTGCATGACTGTTGCCAGGATGAGTTTGGTGCAGTTTGTTATGCAAGTGCAGCGGACTCGAGAATGGTTCAGGGAACTTGGTAATTGATTAGTCCACTCTTGATATATTTAGCCTTTTATACTGGCTTTGGTTCTAATATATCACATGTGCAAGTGAATGTGTGCCAACTTCAATCAAGTGGATATTTAGGGTCTTGATCTTAAATGATTTTCCTTGTGGCCATATGCAATTGTGTTAGTTTAATACGCAATATTACTCTGATCGGGTCAAGTATAATATCTTTGAATATCTTTAGATTTCCCCCTTCATTTGTGTCCGATAGAAATGTTAAGCAAGTACTGCCCTTGAAGCATTATTTCCTGCTGCTGCACATATACCATCTTACAAAGTTGTGACTGTCATGACTAGAAGATCCACATCTGTGTGGTGCTTTGCAGATCTATTCTTAGATTGTGACTTGCCAACTTACAAGGAATCCAAACCACTGCTTACTGAGTGCTGCCCAGTATCCTCTTTGTGTGTACATATTCGTGCGGTAAGTTCTGTTCTGGTGACTCATAGGTGTAGTCCTTGAACATATATTTGTATTTGCACCCACAAGCTTCAAATTATTTATCATCTCTTCGAACTACGCACACAGTTGCTAGCAATTTTATATTCCTCTAATATGCTTTTGGTTTCAAATGATGAGATCTCAATTTTCCTGAATCCTATAACATTTTGATGCAGCTACTGAAATATGCTACTTGCACTGATGAAGCCTCCAATAATATGCAACATCTCTTACGGTATATAAACGCAGAAACCTGTTCATGTACTTGTTTACCGGAATTAGGTTAGTGTTATTTCTGACTATAATGTCTATGTTTCCTAGAGCATTTGAGGGTTTTGACATGCTGCTAACCGAGTCATTTAATGAGCAAGCAAGTGATGAGACCCTGAGGAGCAAAATCATTGTAGCCCTTCCAATTTTAGACAAGTAATTGAAAACCATACACACGTGTCTACTTCATTACCAAAAAAAAGATTTGTTGATCTTTCTATACCTTCCCCTCTTTGCAGTCTTTTGCACAGTATGCTACCAACAGTGGTTCCTGAAGGAAGGTGCCAAGGCGGAGTAGGAATATTTGAACAGTATGAGAAGTCAGGCTATACAAAGAAGGGCCACCAGTCGTGTGGCTCTACTGCTGACAAGGTTTGCTACAGCAAGAAGCGAAACCGTGCAAAGAAAAGGACCCACAAGCAGCAGCAAGAGATTTCCAAGCCCAATTACTTTGGGGGGAATGTGGCTTTGAACCGCTGGTGGTACTTGGGCGGCTACATGCTGATGTCTATCGGTATGCTGGCGCTGTGCTGGATGATCCTAACCACTTTGGAAGTATGGACTGAACCAGCCAGCTCCAACCTGACGCTGCGATCCTTCGGAACCAAACTGAGTGTGATCTACAAATACTACACTGACACATGGTCTGAGGATGGAAGATCTTGCAGGAGATGCTAGCTTAGGTCATTCGTCTTGGTCTTTTGCCTTTTATAGTTGTCCTGTGATGAAACCACCCTACGGAATCATGTACATGTTCTAGCCAGGTTTGGGGGCTGAGTATCTGGAGCCGTAGCAGGTTTGGGTGTGAGTGTCGTTTTTTTTTTTTTTGTCAATCATCTCCTTTATTCATTCATAATGATGTTAGTATCCTTTACAATGTAAGGTATACCCACGTCAGGGGTGGAGGATATCCACCCCGATACCAGGAGGGGGAGAAAATCTAGCTCTCTTGGCCAGTTTCATGAGCTAGCTACCTGATTACTTTATTACAATGATCATACATAACATGACTAAAATCTAGCTGATGGCACTAGCTACTGAAGAAGAATTACCATTGATGAGGGCTGTGGGCGGAGTTGCGTGATAGACATGTCTCCGGAATCCAATGAAGAACAACGATTACTTAGGATCAGCTTGCGGATTTGCAGTTTCTTCTCTGTTGTTCCGCTTCATCTCATTCGATCCAAACCTCCCCAGATACATTCTTATCATCCAAGGAAATGAGTTGAACCGTGGAAGTACCAGTGATTTGGGTCGTCGGAACAGCTGGTACGACCACCATTGCCCGTCTTTTATTCTGCTTAGGTCCATGTGCTTCGTGTTTTGGCCATCATTTTCTCATACAAACTCTGATTTGGTGTTCTTAGGCTCGTTGGGTTTGTACTAGCAAAATGGCCTGTACATTGCAACGGAAGAAAAAAAACATAATCTTCAATGATGATGACCACATTATGTTCACACATCATCGCTTGATTTTGAAATTTTGTGCGTAAATGGAAGAAAATGTTTTTTCTTTTGAATTTATTCACAAGTTCAAGCAATCTTTACATTTTCAAAAAAAAAAATCATGGTTGTCAAAAATCTTGTAAACTCAAAGAATTATTCCTAATTTCAAGAACTTTTTTAGAAAACATATAATAATAATCCAATCCATCCAACAATTAATTCTTCAAAAACCACACGGGTATATTTTCACAAAGACTTAGAAACATTAATGTTTAACTACATACATTAGATCTTTCATGAACAATTTTACAAATATGAGAACAATTTTAAAATCGAGAACATTTTTTACAGTTTACAAACATTTACTAAAAATCGTGAATATTTTTTATTTTTCAAACGGGTTAAATTTTTTTTTTTGAATTGGCGATCAATTCTAGAAAAGACGAACATAATTTTTTATGTTGGAGGATTTTACTATAAATTCACAAACATTTTTGAAACGCATGAAGTTTTTCTGAATAAACAAACATTTTTATAAGTCAGTAATATATTTATTAAATTCACGATCATTGTATGGAATTTGCAAAAAAATAATATAAAAATCCGGCGCCTTTTTTGAATCGACAAACATTTTATGTTTTCGTCAACATTTTAATTCAAAATTCCTATTTTGTAATATGAAAATGCTTTTGTAATTCTAAATTATTTAAATTAGAAATAAACAAAAATGGAACGGAAAAATTTAAATAAAAAAAGAAACTATCAAAACAGGCATTAGCTATTTTTCAAATTTTAAGACATTTTTTAAATGCATTAACATATTTTGAATTAGAAAGCATTTTGTTAAATGCTTTTAATAATTTTTAATACATGGAGTTTGATTTGAAATCATGGACTTTTCTTATTTTACAAACATTTTTTGAACTTGCAAACATTTTATTGTATATGCAATCATTTTTTACAAAAACTCTGAGCAGTTTTTCAAGTCAGAAACATTTTATTTTTTAAAATATGTTGATTTAAAATTTTAAGTTTATTAAAAGTTTAAAGGTTATTTGAAGTTCTAAATTATAAAATAGAAAAATAAAATGGAATTGAAGATAAATAAATAAACGGAACTAAAAAACTGGCTCCTGTGCTTGGGCTGGCCCATACGGTGTGCTGGATATTCTCCTAGGGTGCAGAGCGTAATATATGAGGTTTTTACATGGGCCGGCCCAGTCCGAGATTTTCCGCTTTGTGAAACGTTTTCTATTACTTACCGGTGACATGATGGGTAATTTATGCAAACTTCAGGAACAATTTTCATGACGTACCACAGAAGCAATAGATGTTTTATTAATAGGTAAAGATAAATATATAAAAGAGCCCGACAATTTACTTGTATTGAATCTTCAATTTGGCCTCGTAGTGAAACCTCCACTTTGTAAAACTCTCCAAAGGTCATGTATTTGGTCCTATAACTTATGCGGGTTAATTCCAACTTGGATCATTTCATTGCTCTTAATCCTTAGAGTTTCAGCCCACCTACACACACAACAAACAAAAGGGAAGTAATCTCTTCCTAATAATAAAACAAACAGTGCTTCTGTCATTCATCATAATATTTACCTTCAAAGTTGTAAACAATTACCCACCATGCAACCGGTAAGTGAGGAAAAATGATTCGTTTTTTTCACAAAAGTCACGAGAGAGGTTTCCAGTTTATTTAAAATCGATATCCTAATGTAACGCTTCCACTATGCCGTTGCAGTGGCTAGAGCTTGATTCTTCTATCACACAGACCTGGGTTTGAGCCCAGGTTTTGGCTTTTATGCTTTTTCCTATTGTTTTCATCTTTTTCCTTTCCTATTTATACCAACTTTTTTAATAATAATTAAAGAGGTATTGATTCTTCCTTCAGGTTTTATAGATATATAAATTTTCATCCGTTCCGCACGCACGGTAAAATTTATACGCTAGCATAACCTTTGCTAATCGAGCCATCTATTGGCATGCATGGGGTTGATGGCGCTGCTGACGTTTGATTTGGCTGATGTCGACAATGTTAGATCTACTTGACGTGCTCCGGCAGTCCGACGCTGTCGATGTCGTTGACGTTTGATGGCTCGACGCGCTCCAGATTGTCTTCCCCGACCACAACCCACGGGGGCTAGACTCTAGAGGCCCGCACCTTTGCAATCTCCGGCCACGAACATGCATGCAATACTGGCTACCTGCCTCGCGCACTCGACAGAGGAGTATTGCGTCGGCTGGGCGGCGTCTTCTCGTGAAGCAGACAAGGGCTCTCACGTGGGCTTTAGGATGATATTTGTGCAAATCTGTTATCTTTTCCAGCTTGATCCTGAGACGTCCAAGTTGCCAAGTCTCAACATGTACGTGGTTATGATATCCCTAAAAAAATTGGTTGTGTATATAGACACGACTGGACTGTCTTTCCATTACTTAGAATCGCCACCTTTCTGCACTGAGGACACATAGGTTGATCCAGATCCTGTTGCTACTGCCTTCGTCCTTGATTATTTTCACTGTGCATCTTACTCGAGAGCCTATCGTCTCCTCTCTTTTTCCCAGTCATCACTATGATTCTTGGTACAGACCTCGCATGCATGTTTGTTTGATCCATCGTCAGTTTGCCACATAGTCAGGTTGTGCCACCGTCCTCCGAACTTGGATATTTGCTATGAGAATCTGTCACGAAAAGCACTACCAATGACTGCTCGGCTTCTATGGATATTTGGATAGGCACTCCTAGCTTTGGTCATCATCGTGACAATCACTCAACCAAAAAACACGGTGGCAATGCATTGAGTTATTTTCTTAAATCATGACTTACAAACAAAAACATACTATAATATTCTTACTATGTTTACAAAAAAATCTGAAAAGTGATTTTACATTTTTCTATTGTTATGTTTTCATGTTCTCCAAATTGTAAAATTATGCTTTGTTATTAATGTCCACCGGTAGTTTCACAAAACATAAGCACTTATCATATTGATATTTTACTATATTTTTATATGTGGTGTATTCCATATGTCTCAAACAATGTTACATTTGTAGGGTATTAAATTTATTGTTGCCTTTTTTTTAAGAAAAAAAATCCGTTCATCCATGTTATTGTTTTTAATATTTTACTATCCGAGGTGGTACTAATTGTTTGCGACCGTCCAAAATAATTATGAGATCGTATGGTAACGCATGGTAGACGACGTTTTCAACATAGGGAAGCACATGCATTGTGATCGAGACATGGTGCATCTACCTCAAAAGTCAAAACGCACATAGCCTTACCAATGACGAGTAATTTCATTAAGAAAGAAGAGCTTCAATCATGTGGATACTTCTACTATCATTGCAACGCACGGACATTTGTGCTAGTAACTCTAATAAAAAGTAAAGACTATGCAACGTTCACATCAAAAGGCACGGAAACCTAGTATTCATGCATGATAAACACAAAAGTGTATCAATGGACATGATATGAGGAGTTTTATGAAACAAGTGAGTTATAAAACACTATAAATTTCACTCGCCAACAGTCTGAAGCTTAAACCTTGTTTGCCTTTGATTAAGAGAGTTGATTAGCTGAGCTCATTGTCGTGGACCCTAAAATTTACCATTGAAAGCTGAAGGCCAAAAGTGTATCTTTATTTCCCTTGCAAGCTCAAAGCAAGATATAATGTACTCACACAAGAAATAGAGTTTTTAGTATTGTTACATCAAGGCGTTCTATTTTTATTTTGGGAAAGGAGGATAAACCGAACCTATGAATCGAGGGATGTATACTACCATATATTATTTATTACTAGCAAATATGACCGTGCATTGCAACAGGTAGTAAAGATTTCTTACCTGAGACATTATCATTTTGATCCAATTTTGATTCTGACTTGTCATATTGATGGTGTGCACCTACGACCACATTCAGGCATCATCGACGTGGTGTCGTTCGACACTGAGGAGGCCGCGTTTATAAATTAAGTATATTCAGAAAACCTATATGTATAGCCATCACATGCAATAGATGAAACACAAATTGAGATTGTACTTATCAATTCATCTGTTACCCTAAAAAATAAACTATCAACATTCATTACAATCAGATGAATAGTTCAAATGTTTTTAAAATAAACCTTCATGTACTTTGATGTTCAGCAATTTTATAAGTGCATGTTCATCCTATAAAAATTATTTGCGTATTTACTAAAAAAATGTAGTCCGTTGGTAAGAACGCACGTGGATTCTGTCAAGAAAAGGCACATACGTAAAGTCTTAGATCATGAAATATGTACAAAAAGAGAACTTAGATTATAACATTTCCCAAATATTAACGTTTAAGTTTACATGTTACAATACAGATCGTGTGTATGAAATAAAGACAAATATTGATTTACACTGTATCCTATATAGTATTTTAAAAATATTAAATAACAACATATTCAAACTCTACATATTTTTCTAATCAAATTTGATATGAAATCTTGCAACAGATGGTGTCATGTTCTTCTTCCCTGAGCGTTACCGAGTCCACCATGTCCCAACTCCTCAAGTATTGGGCAATCGCGTGTAGTCAGGGACGAATCTAGGGGGGCGAGGGGGGGGGGGGGGTAGACCCCGGTGCGAGGGGGGAGGGGGTAGCCCCCCTAACAAATTGTTCTTTTTACTATGATAGTGGTTGTTGTAGCCAAGAAATTTCATTTCATATGAATTTTGCCTTCTCCATAAACAAATTTGCCCCCCTTATGCTTGCATGTTGACTCCGTCCCTGCCGCCAGTAATGTCCCTGGCCCAGGCACGTCCATGCAAGGCGTGAGCAACCGTCTTGTTTCGTCGACGCACAAAGGAGAAGAGGGTTGGAGCCAGCACAACGATCAAACAAAAAAAAGCAGGGGGCAGATGCAGTTGAGTCTTCCTCCTCTGGCGTTGAACATAGTGGTTGGCTAGAATTATGGGACGCCAATGTGCCATCGAAGATCGGGATTCCGATGACTTCAGTATTGCACATCTAAATCATATACCATTGATTTTATATGAAAATTCGTGCGGGTATTTTTCATTTTTTTCCTCTGTAGCCCACGACCGCGCCCGGGCGAGGCGCCCCGGGGACGCGCGGCCAGGGCGGCGCGTCGCTGTCGCCGTTCCACGAGCAGCTCCTGCCGCCGTCGTTCCACGGGGACTCCCCCTCCTCCTCCGTGGGCGTGGCGCCGCCGCCCAGGGAGCCGCTTCAGCGCCTGCACCACCTCGCCCATGAACGACCGTTGCGCCGCCTCCACGTGCACGCACATGGACGCGATGGCCGCCGCCTTGCCCAGCTTCTCCGCATGGCGAGCTGCTCATGAGGGTCAACTATGCGATGCGAGACTAAGTCACACTGTGGCGCCTATGCGCTCGACGCCACACTGCAGAGTGTGCAACGCCTGAGGCTTAGGCGTCGCACTATGTAGGGGTGGGCCCGGCCTGTCCAGCGTGGCCGTTTGTGTGGCGTCGAACGCTTAGGCGTCACACAGTGTAGTGTGACGCCTAGGTGTCAGGCGTCACACAAAAGGGTCAGACGCGTGAAATCTTTTTTCCGAAGGTTCACTCTGTGAGTTCTTTCATTCCAGGGGTCATTTTTATCAATTTTGCCAGTTATGGCGGCCTAGATGTACACCTGGATGTGAGCCCGCCGCCGCCCTCCCTCCACGTACAGCTCTTGCACGGCGTTCACGTGGCCACGGCCGCGTCCACCGGCGACCTCCTCACGGCCGCTATAAAAGTGCAGCAGCGACTCGCTCACAGAGACACAGCGAAACAACATTAGCCAAGTGTCATCGCCCATCGATTAAGCCAGCACCAACTTGTCAGTTCTCTTCGTACGTTAGCTTTTCTAGTCTCTGCCTTGAGTAATGGCGACCATGGTGGCCTTGAGTTCCTTCGCCGTCGTTGGCCGGTCCGCCGCCCGCTATCCAGTGGCGGCCCCGCGCCGGCGCGCCCTCGTCGTCAGGGCCCAGACCGAGGTGAGCTTTCACGTCGACTGTTTTGCATGTTGGTTAGTTGGAGACTCGATCTCAACGTGAGATATGTTTGTGTATGTGCAGCCTGACATGGACTCAACCAAGGAGACAACGAGCGCATCGACCTCCTCCCCGAGCACGAGCCCGGCCCCGACCCCGATCCCGGCGGCACCCAAGCCCATGACTAAGAAGGCTAACCCCTCGGTCTGGGACGCGCTCGCGTTCAGCGGCCCGGCGCCGGAGCGCATCAACGGCCGGCTGGCCATGGTAGGCTTCGTGGCGGCGCTGTCCGTCGAGGCGGCGCGTGGCGGTGGGCTCCTCGACCAGGCCGGCAGTGGCGCCGGGCTGGGCTGGTTCCTGGCGACCGCAGGGGTTTTCTCCGTAGCGTCGCTTGTGCCGCTGCTGCAGGGCCAGAGCGTGGAGAGCAAATCCAGCGGCATCTGGAGCGCCGACGCCGAGCTCTGGAACGGCCGCTTCGCTATGCTCGGCCTCGTCGCGCTCGCCGCCACCGAGTTCATCACCGGCGCGCCGTTCGTCAACATCTAAGGGATTGTAGCGCTGTGGATTTTCATTTTGAACTGACAAATTGTAATAGCACTAACCGTTGTAGCCACGTTGCAATTTTGTACCATCGGTGATCGAATTTTGTAAATCTCATGTTTAGGTTGTTTTCCTGGCTTCTTATCCTTTGTTAGTGTGGCGTCATCGCAACATCTCTTCTTCTTGTTTCTCCTTTTCTTTTCTTGACAAGTTTTGCCCCGTCCTCTTGTGGTTGACTATATATTTCCACGACGACAAATATTATTTATACTAGCAAAAAAGTTCATGCGTTGCAACGGAAGAGAAAATAACACACGCTTTGAACGTAATATATTTCCACATGGCATCACATTTGTGTTGTCGACGATGGCCTCAGTGCGAAAACGCGTTTGAATGTACAATCACTCGGAATAAGATAAGAAATATGTTGTTTCTCTCCACAAGATTTTCCAAAGATGTGCATATGTGGTTAATGATATTTTCTTTCCTCTCAATCTTAAAAATTCAAATTTATGGTCACCTAACTTGTCATCACGTTCAAATACAGTCACAAAATATGTATGTACCAGTGTGTATGGCCCCACCTGTGAGTGAATGAGGACGCTCGGCCGACGCATATTTATATAAAAGACCATCATATTTTTATTTGCGGAGAAAGCCAACTCGTGAGATTTCTTTTTTGCACAAAACCCCTTTCATTGAACCAACGACCGTCGTATACGATCCGAGGCATTCTGGCTAGAAAAGGTGTGGCAGCTACGTCTCAAACCGACAAGCAAAGGTAAACACGCAAAGTGTTCGAGCCACTACAACACGTACTTAACCACAACGGATAGTATGTATTGAGAAAAAAGGCGCCAGTCCATTTTGCAAGTTTTTTTTTTGGAAATTTGTAGATTTTGTTGAGGGGTTGGAGATTTCTAGATGGTATGTAAATTGTAATTTTAGTAACAAAAATTACGTCTAAATATTCATGTGTTATAAACATTATACATACAAAAAAAACCTAGTTCAAAAACTGTTCAAGTATTTTTACAAAAATATTCACATATTTAAATTATAGTTATGAGTTATAAAAAATGCACCATCTAAAATAATACAAATAATTCAAAATAACAACTAAAATAGTATTTCACTTGTACAAACATTAAATAATTATTCATACATTTGTATAGTTTAAGGGTTGTATAATTTAAAATTGAAACTGTTGATATGAATATTCAATCATGTCTAATATTTAAATTATATAATTTTTTAATATATTTCACGAGTAAAAATTATACGAATGCAAATATTTGTAAATATTTAATAAATGTTTGTACTCATGATTTTACTCAATTTAAATATAAGAAATGCATGTATAATTTGCTTGGTATTCATAACATATTTATTTACTTAAAAGTTTAGTTCGAGTGCTAGTTTCGTAATCCATGTATCTATCTATATAATCAAGTGAGAGTCATATAATAAAATTTAGTTTGAGTTTTGCTTCTCTACTTTCTTGCTGCAATCAAAGTAAAGGAGAATAATAAAAAAGATCATATGCCAATCTTATAGTAAGTAGTGACATCACATAAGGAAAAGTATAAGTGGTAAAATTTATTGAAGATTGACAAACATAGCATTGGTCGGTGATGCAACACATGAAAGAATTAATAAGGAAACAAAAGATTTACATGCAAATACACTATACTTGCCATCTTTTATGATTGTGATCCCCCATTAATTATAATATGCCAAAAGTGTCGACATTGGACAAGGAAGACAACTTAATGATTTATGCTTGTTCACATTCACATAGAAATTATATTATTATAGATCCTCTAACATGTGGTGCTTTCCCAATACCTTTGCTAGCCTAAACTTCACACTAAGTAGAGATACTACTTGTGCATCCGAAACCTTAAACCCAAATCACTAGTAGAAAACAGGGCTTTCGTCCTAGCCTCGATCGAGCAATAGTCCCGATGGACTTACGAACCGGGACTAATTCTTGCTTCGGTCCCGGTTCGAGCGGCCAAGACTCCTGTTGGGCCTCGGCGGGCACCGGTTCCGGTTCGTTTGGGACCTTTAGTCCCGGTTCCAGCTACCAACCGAGACTAAAGGCACTAGTATAAAAACTACTTTACGTGAGATACATTAGTCCCGGTTTGTAAAAGGACCGACACTAATGTGACCATTAGTGTCGGTTCCAACGGCTAGGGGGCATCATTAGTCCCGGTTCGTGTTCAACCTCTAGTACCGGTTCCTGACACGAACTGGTAGTAAGGGGGTGGTGGCAAGCTGGTGTTAGGTTGGGGCCCCACTAGAACCTTTAGTCCTGGTTCGTGGAACGAACCGGTTCTAGAAGCTCACATTCAATCCCGGTTTGTGTCTTCAACCGGGCCGAAAGGTTTTCCTATATAAACACTTCGTCCAACCCGCGTTTGAGCTCTCTGTTCTTCCCCTTTCCTCCCCTCTCTGTTCTTCCCCGAAGCTCGATCTCATGCTTCATTTTCCCCAAATTTTGTCAAGATTTGAAGGCCCCCCATCCATCCAAGTGATCACAAAGGTCAGCAACTTTGTCCTTTTATCTCTCTTGTTAGATTAGCTCTTGAAATGCTCTATAAGTATAGTGATTTGTGGGTTTTACTTTGGAAGTAATTATATGTGGTAGTTTATTTGATTTATATGCAATATGAGCTCAAATTAACTCTTAGTTTGCATATGTAGGTCTGGTTTACTTAATGCCTTCCCGTCCCCGTCCTAACCACCGTCAATCGCCCGCACCGTCCCATCGCGGGCACCACCATGGTGAGCCTCTTGTTCTTATTATCTTTTTTATAAAAAGAAAATCATGTTTGTGTGATTTAGATATATAGTTACTTGTATAATTTTCTTACCCGTACGTTGTCTGTTATACATAGTGGCATGGTTTTGATATCCGTCCCCGTCGGCCCTCGTCCGGTTTATGATTCGGATGTGGTATATTCTCTTTTATAACTATTTGCTGCATTTCGTGTTTATGACAAATTATGCCCATCAAGTTGACATAGATATTTTTATCTAGGAGGTATGTGAATCGTAAATTCCAACCGACCCTCTTATCGAGAGGTTAAGTTTAGTTGAAAAAGAAAACGAGTATTTGAAAGAAAAATTGAAAAGAATTGAAGAAGAGAAGATGAAACTGGAGTTGTGTGTTGCCGATGTCGTCGATGATCACAAGATCAATATGGAGAAAATGCGCTTGAAGATTAGAAAGATTAGAAAATATGCCATTGATAGTGAGGCTTGGTATCATTATGTTGTTTTATCAATTGTTACCTTAGTTGCGATCTTGATCGCATTTGTTGTTGCATTTAAATGCTTTAGCTAGAGAGTTTCTATGTTGTTTTATGATAATAAGTGTGTATGAAATTTATGTATGAACTTTGTTCAGGCTTGTCCCTTGCTACAAAAGGGATTGGGCCACTTTGCTGCACCATTGCTACTTTTGTTACTTGTTGCTTGCTACGAATCATCTCACCACACAATCACTTGTTACCGACAATTTCAGTGCGTGCAGATTTTACCTTGCTGAAAACCACTTGTCAGATCCTTCTGCTCCTCGTTGGGTTCGACACTCTTACTTATTGAAAGGACTACGGTTGATCCCCTATACTTGTGGGTCATCAATACACCTTGCCGGAATTAAGATACAACGTGCTGATACAACTTGCTGAAATTAAGATACAACTTGCTCATACAATTTGGTGAAATCTACTGAGTCCAACGTGGATATTTTCCTTTTCCATCACTGGCTTCTTTTGCTGCCTTGGCCGCACGAGCCCTTTCTCTCTTTCTCTCCCTCTCAGCTTCACGGGCCTGTTCCCGCTGTCTGTAAACCTCCTTCAGCCGAAGTTTCTCTTCTTGGTTTTTCCTTATCATCTCATCAAGAAAAGCCCTCTGCTCCACATAGTACTCTTCCCACTCTTTCTTCTGCGCTGCTTTCTCCTCTGCTTCACCCTTCTCGCGGCGCTCTTCCAAGTCCAAGCTAGCCCATGCACGGCGACCTCTTTCACGAATCTCGGTCACCGCCCAGTCCGGCATTTCCGTGTCAATCCAATGATAGTACATGCAGAGAGGAGGAGGAGACTACCGGATGGATCAGATTCAAGTAAACAATAATATCAAGTAAACAATAATCTGGATGACTTGAGCATACCGGAGGCCTGATGTACGCAGAAATAGATTCGGGTGGATCAGATTCATAATTGGCGCACATGAAAAACTTCATGCCCAACCAATCTGAAAAATCCGTCACCTCCTTCACCTTGCAGAGATCACCGCACCAACATGAAAAGATGAAGTGCAGATTCTCCCTTTTTTCCTCCACGTGTCTTGTCTAGAATAGCTTCGGACTCATCAACTTGTTTCTTGACCTCTTTGCGCTATGATCACAAGACAATGACATGCAAGTGAATATGTGTACTAGAGTTCACACTTAACATAGGTGAGCACACTTACCACAAAGTTCAGGACAGGGGCGAAGGAAGTTTGGTACCCTTCGCGAATTAGCTTGTTGTATTCGCCATGGGCAAGTGCATCGTACTCAGTGGGTTCTTCCAATATGTCCTCCTCGTAAGCCGACGGACAAATCTCGACACGAGTACTCTCTTGAAACCATCTTACGTAGTTGTTGAACGCAAGCGGACAATGCTCGCGGTGCTGGGCTCCTTGCGTACTCGTAGCTGCCTGCACACTTTGCTCGAACATGATGACATAGTTCTTATGATGCTTATGCTAATCCTTGATCTTTCGCTGCCTCCTCCAATCCAACCTGTTTTTTTACAAAACCCATCAGTAGCTCGATCAACACTAAAAACAAGACCCATGAGTAGTTCTTTATTGTGCATGATTTTGTTATCTCTGAAGCTGTGTGTCGGTGTCCACCCACTCCGGCGGGTGTGGCTGAAACAACCCAAATTGATGCATCACATGATGCGGGAGATGAAACTCAACCGCCCAATTGCATATAAGGGGACAACACATTAGCCAAAGATGTTTTTCCTGCAGGCATATTGGATTGAGCTCGAACGTGTGTGCATCACCAAAGTTTGGCCCGACACCATATGGCTGCCATTCCACCTACAACACAACATAAAAGGCACAATTCATTTTACTCACAACAAAAGCTGGAAGTCAACTCTGAAACCATCTTACCTGCTCAGCGGTAAGCGAATCCATCTCGTTGGTGTATTGCTTCTACAATAGATTCACTTCGCTTGCCACCTTCGATACCACGTCCCACTTGTAAGCCCAGGTAGGAAGCCGTACATGGTTGCCATGGTCATCCCACGTATTCCACTTTGAGGTTTTAGGGCGTTCAACAGGAAGGCGTTCCCAGCTCCATATCGAAAGTAGGAGCATACAACCACCAACTCCACCGTCCTTTGTGGACCTGCGAGAAGCATCGTCCAACTAAAAGTAACAACAAACATGCATCAGTTTAGCAGAAAAGTATAAGAGAGAGTACTTACTATTAAAAATTTATTACGTGCCGATACAAGTAAGCCAGTGCGGCCGAGCCCCAACTGAACTTGTTGTCGAAAACAGTCAATGTCTCCAGCCACATCCATGGAGCATTCTTGCCAGTGCCGTCAGCGAAGATAGTCCTAGAGATGACATACGACATGTACACGCGAGCATACGTATGGATCTCCTCGTCATTTGCGTCCTGAGGACAATGAGCAAAGTTGGCGGCACTCCAAGTGAAAGGAGCGCCGGCCGGGACTCTATCTTTCTTCCCTCCATCTTCTACCTCCGGCTCTGGAGGCGACATACCAATAAGGGCCTCCATTTGTTGCCGCCATCCCTCGGAATCAGTGCTCATACAAAGAGGCTTCCCCTCGATCGGAAGTGCGGTGATCATGGAAACATCTTGAAGAGTCACTGTCATCTCTCCGGCTCTGGAGGCGACATACCAATAAGGGCCTCCATTTGTTGCCGCCATCCCTCGGAATCAGTGCTCATACAAAGAGGCTTCCCCTCGATCGGAAGTGCGGTGATCATGGAAACATCTTGAAGAGTCACTGTCATCTCTCCGGTCCGGAGGTGAAAACTATGTGTCTCCGGACTCCACCGATCAATAAGTGCAGTGACTGTCGCAGCGTTCAGATTGGGCGTTGACCGACTCACAAGCTTAATGAATGGAAGGAGTCATGTGATCTAGATGTATGGTGTGCACCGCTCATCGTACTGCATTACAGTTGATGGGGTTATAGTCCTAGGGTAGGGTCATAGGCCTGCCCTATAAGTCCTACCCAAGGACTACCCTTCATAAGGGATATGGCCCTTAGTCAGTCCCGACTGAACTAAGGACTTGTTCATGCGAACACGCATCGGTCAGTTCACAGCCCTGGTTCTCATCAGCAACACAGGGGAGGCAGCCGTTCCATGAATCCCGAAGATCGTCGCCGCTCACGCACCCCTCCGTGGGGTGGGCCCTACGGGCCCCGACATCATGATGATCGGCGTTCAGTCGGTGACACTTATAATCCGAGGCCTGACGCGAGGGGACATATCGCCCAGAGGAGGGTCGACAGGGGTCGAGCCCACCGTGATGGTCTCGATATGGACCGTCCGAGTGGAAGCAGGACCATCGTCTCTGGCCCCGAGTGTTTCAGTCGAGCCATCCGTTCGGCTGACATCCCTCCCAACTTCCGATTGGCAACGGGGATCAGCAAGTTTACAAGAGAATCCAAGCCAGAAACATGGTTGGACGACTACCGAGTGGCAGTCCAGATCGGAGGAGGGGACGACCACGTCGCCATGAAACACCTCCCTCTGATGCTCGACGGCTCGGCACGAGCGTGGCTGAACCAGTTGGCTCCCTCAAGCATCTACAGCTGGGCAGATCTGGCCCGAGTATTCATCAGGACCTTCGAAGGGACGTGCAAGCGCCCTGCTGGCCTCGTGGAGTTCCAGCACTGTGTCCAGAAGCAGAATGAACCCCTGCGCGATTTCATTCAACGTTGGACGACCCTCTACCACACGGTGGAGAACGTCACGGAGCACCAAGCAGTCTGCGCCTTCAAGGCAGGCGTGCGCTACAGAGATCTGTACCTGAAGTTCGGTCGAACAGGCGACATCTCCATGAGCAAGATGATGGAGATAACGGCACGCTATGCAAATGGAGAAGAAGAGGACCGCATCCATAGTGGCAAGCACAAAGCAGTCGCCGATGGGGATGGGAATAACACTCGGAAGCAGAAGCAGAAAGCTCCGTCCACTCCGCAGGCAGAAGCCACAGCTGTTACCAATGCCAAGTTCAAAGGCAAAGGGAAGGCTCAATTCACCCCCAAGAAGAAGCAGTTCAATAACCCCATCCTGGACCAGCCATGTCCGATTCAAACGAAGATAGATGAAGAGGGCAACGCCATATATCCGAAGCATACCACTCGGCAATGTCGCCTCCTGATCCAGGGGTTCGGCGAAGGGCAACTGAGTGAAAAGGGCAATGAACAGGATGAGGAGGACAAGGAGGATCCGTTCCCCCAAGTCCATGCAATACTAATGATTTTTGCTGACGTTGAGAGCAAGAGTCGACTGAAGCTGGTGAACAGGGAGGTGAACATGGCCACGCCGACCAACCCCACGTTCCTCAAATGGTCTTAGACTGCGATCACCTTTGACCAGTCGGATCATCCAGCACATGTACCCACCCCAGGGAGGCAGGCTCTGGTCGTCGACCCAGTGGTGGAAGGAGTCCGATTGCGCAAAGTCCTCATGGACGGCGGCAGTGGTTTGAACATCATGTACGCTGACACTCTCAAGGGGATGGGCATTCCGATGCCCAAACTTAGAGAGAGCAGCATGCAGTTCCACGGAGTCGTCCCCAGATGAAAGACCAAGTCACTCGGCCAGATCGCGTTGGACGTCGTCTTCGGCTCCGACAAGGACTTCCGTAAGGAAAAGCTGACGTTCGAGGTGGTGGACTTCCAGAGCGCGTACCACGCAATTCTAGGCCGTCCGGCGTATGCGCGTTTCATGGCCCGTCCATGTTACGTGTACTTGAAGCTGAAGATGCCAGGCCCAAAAGATGTGATCACTATCACAGGCAATCGACAGCGGGCTGAGGAGTGTTTGCAGCAGGGATCAAGGATCGCCGATCAGCAGATGGCTGTCCTCGAGCTTGACGAGTACAAGAAGACAGTCGACCCCGCTGACTTGATGCGTTCGAAGAAGCCAGCTTCGGAGTCCGCATTCCAGTCGGCGGGAGAGACGAAGAAGGTCAGCATCCACCCGACGGACGACACCGATGCCCCGACGAATATCTCCACCACCGTCGATCCTAAATAGGAAGCCGAGCTCATCCAATTCCTCCGTGAGAACTAGGACATCTTCGCATGGAAGCCCTCTGACATGCCAGGTGTACCCAGGGAGTTGGCTGAGCACCGACTGCATGTGGATCCCGCTGCTCGGCCTGTTCGAGAACGCCTGCGTCGGTCCGCCGCACACAAGAGGAAGGCAATCGGAGAAGAGGTGGCCAAGATTTTGGCAGCCAACTTCATTCGCGAGGTACACCACTCCGAGTAGCTCACCAATGTTGTCATGGTGCCCAAGAAGGACAAGTCGCTCCAAATGTGCATTGACTTCAAGCATCTCAATAAGGTCTGCCCGAAAGACCATTTTCCACTCCCCCGCATCGATCAAATTGTCGACTCGACTGCGGGTTGCGAGCGTTTGTCATTTCTTGATGCCTACTCGGGCTATCATCAGATCCGTCTGTATGGCCCCGATGAATTAAAAACAGCCTTCATCACCCCATTCGGGTGCTTCTGCTACATCACTATGCCATTTGGTTTGAAGAATGCAGGAGCAACCTTTATGCACATGATCCAAAAATGCCTCCTCGACCAGATCGGTCGGAATGTGGAGGCGTATATGGATGATATCGTAGTCAAGTCACGCAAAGGTTCCGACCTGCTAACAGACTTGGCAGAAACATTCGCCAACCTTCGTAGGTACGATATCAAACTCAACCCAGCCAAGTGTTCATTCGGTGTTCCCAGCGGAAAGTTACTTGGTTTCTTCGTTTCCGAACGAGGGATCGATGTCAACCCCGAAAAGATCAGGACCATCGTCCGAATGGAGCGGCCGGTCAGAATACACGATGTTCAAAGGCTCACAGGTTGCCTAGCGGCTTTGAGCAGGTTTATCAGTCGACTCGGCGAGAAGGCGCTTCCTCTGTACCGACTCATGAAGAAATCAGATACTTTCGAGTGGACAGACGAAGCCCAAGTCGCGTTCGGCGACCTCAAAGTCCTACTTTCCACCCAGCCGGTTCTTACTGCTCTGCTCAGTAAAGAGCCCCTTCTTCTGTACATCGCGGCTACAAATCAAGTCGTCAGCACTGTTCTCACAGTCAAACGAGAAGAAGAAGGCAAAGCATACAAGGTTCAGCGGCCAGTGTATTATGTCTCCGAAGTCCTGACTCCTTCCAAGCAGAGGTATCCCCACTATCAAAAACTTATCTACGAGATTTACATGACTGCGAAGAAGGTAGCTTATTATTTCTAAGACCACTCGGTGTCTGTCGTTTTTGATGCTCCGTTGTCGGAAATCCTTCACAATCAGGACGCATCGGGCCGAGTGGCGAAATGGGCAATGGAGATGTTGTACTGCGACATCAAGTTCGAGGCCAAGAAAGCTATAAAGTCTCAAGCTCTGGCTGGCTTCATAGCAGAATGGGTAGAACAACAGCAACCGACCCACATCTATTCGGCTCATTGGACAATGTTCTTCGATGGGTCCAAGATGTTGAATGGCTCCGGCGCTGGCGTTGTGATCATATCGCCAAAGGGCGACAAACTCAAGTATGTGCTGCAGATACACTTTGATTCCTCCAACAACGAGGCAGAGTATGAAGCTCTCCTTTATGGACTGCGCATGGCCATCTCACTCGGCGTCCGTCGCCTGATGGTCTATGGCGATTCGGATTTGGTGGTCAATCAAGTGATGAAGGAGTGGGACGTCATGAACCCCACCATGACCACGTACTGCAATGCAGTGAGGAAGCTCGAGAAAAAGTTTGAAGGTCTGGAACTCCACCACGTTCCGCGACTGAAAAACCAAGCAGCTGATGAGTTGGCAAAACTCGGATCCACTCGGAGACCAGTCCCGAGTGACGTATGCCTCGAGCACCTCTGAAAAGGACGTGGATGTCGCCTAGAGGGGGGGTGAATAGGCGCTTTAAAATAGTTAAGGTTTAGGCTTGAACAAATGCGGAATAAAACTAACGTTTAATATGTCAAGCACAAAACCTACAAACAACTAGGCTCACCTATGTGCACCAACAACTTATGCTAAGCAAGATAAACAACTAAGTGATAGCAAGATATATTACAATAAACAATATGTCTATCACAAAGTAAAGTGCATAAGTAAAGGGTTCGGGTAAGAGATAACCGAGGCACGGGGAGACGATGATGTATCCCGAAGTTCACACCCTTGCGGATGCTAATCTCCGTTAGAGCGGTGTGGAGGCACAATGCTCCCCAAGATGCCACTAAGGCCACCGTAATCTCCTCACGTCCTCGCACAATGCAAGATGCCGTGATTCCACTAAGGGACCCTTGAGGGCGGTCACCGAACCCGTACAAATGGCAACCCTTGGGGGCGGTCACCGAACCCGTACAAATGGCAACCCTTGGGGGCGATCACCGAACCCGTACAAATGGCAACCCTTGGGGGCGGTCACCGAACCCGTACACGTGGCAACCCTTGGGGGCGGTTACCGGTACCCGTACAAATTGCTCGGGGCAATCTCCACAACCTTATTGGAGACCCCGACGCTTCCCGGAGCTTCACACCACAATGATTGAGCTCCGAGACACCACCAAGCTTCTAGGACGCCAAAGCATCCACGAAGAACAATATCAAGGGTACTAAGTACCAAAGGTAGTAAGCTTCTCAACTTCTCACTTCCACGTATCACCGTGGAGAACTCAAACCGATGCAACTAATGCAATGGCAAGAACACACGAAGTGATCAAGTCCCTCACACTCAAATCCCTCCACAACAACAAAGGCTATGGAGAAATATGAGAGGAAGAACAAGGAGCTCACAAAGAACTCCAAGATCAAGATCCAAGGGGTTCCCCTCACATAGAGGAGAAATTGATTGGTGGAGATGTGGATCTAGATCTCCTCTCTCTTTTCCCTCAAGAACAAGCAAGAATCACTGGAGGGATAGAGAGTAATCAAGCTCTAAGAATGTCAACAATGGAGATAGAACAAGAGCTCAACAGATGGATGAGGCAAGGGGGAAGAAGACCCCCTTTATATAGTGGGGGGAAGAATCAGACCGTTACCCCCACTCTCTGCCCGAGCTCCAGCGGTACTACCACTGGCTGCAGCGGTACTACCGCTGGCACTCCAGCGGTACTACCGCTGTCACTCCAGCGGTACTACCGCCAGCTAGCGGTACTACCGCTAGCTGCAGCGGTACTACCGCTGGCACTCCAGCGGTACTACCGCTGGCCCCAGCGGTACTACCGCTGGGCCCCTGGTAGTGCAAAGGCACTACCACCGCCAAGAAAGTCTTCGCAAAAAGGTCCGTCCACGAACAACCGCTAGGCAGGCGGTACTAAGCTCCTGGGGCGGTACTACCGCTGACCAGGGGCGGTACTACCGCGAGCCAGCGGTACTACCGCTAGGGCCAGCGGTACTACCGCCAACTCTAGCGGTACTACCGCTAGGTCGAGCGGTACTACCGCTAGGTCCAGCGGTACTACCGCTCGCCACTGAAACAGCCATAACTTTCGCATACGAGCTCCGAATCGAGCAAACCCAAGCTTGTTGGATTCAGGACGACAAGGGCTATCCAAACAGCGATAAGACCATGCGGTTATGAATATGCCAAAGATATAGAGATGTGAGATCTCTATGAATGAAGAACCGGCAAAAACTCCAACATCGAAAACATCATAGTAGATGCATATGGACTCCGTTTTCGATGAACTCGAGCTTGTCATGAAGATGACCATAAGCTCTAAAACTCACAAAGAGAAACACCAACTAAGAACCAAGAAGTATGATGCAAGGATGCAAATGGTTTGAGCTCTCAACGAACGATACGATCAAGCTACTCACTTGAGAGCCCCCCTTGATAGACCAACAATCTATCCTAACCAGAAAACCTATCAAGGGCAAACCTATACCTTGCACCTCATCCTCTTGAGCTAGATGATGATGATCTTGGCTTCCTCAAGATGGACCACCTTTCTTGATTGTGTTGGCTTGATGAAGACTCGTTGATTGCTCCCCCATACTCACTATGGGTGAGCCACTCTTCAGCATATCTTCACAAGTCCATTGCCACCACAATGGACGGAAAGCTTCAAGCATGCTATCTTCGTGCTGATCCACTTGAACTTGCACATCGCAATCTTGATGACGATCACAACTTGACGTCATACTCCATGGGTTGTATGAGATCTTCCCTTTGACGCAAGCCCATGGAAACACACCTAACCCCCACATAGAACTCTCACGAAGACCATGGGTTAGTACACAAACACGTAATGGACAATGCTTACCATACCATGGGATCACTTGATCCCTCTCGGTACATCTTGTACGCTTTGTGTGTTGATCATCTTGGTTTACTCTTTGTCTGAGATCTTGATCAACCATTGATGATGATCACAACTTGACGTCATACTCCATGGGTTGTATGAGATCTTCCCTTTGACGCAAGCCCATGTAAACACACCTAACCCCCACATAGAACTCTCACGAAGACCATGGGTTAGTACACAAACACGTAATGGACAATGCTTACCATACCATGGGATCACTTGATCCCTCTCGGTACATCTTGTACGCTTTGTGTGTTGATCATCTTGATTTAATCTTTGTCTGAGATCTTGATCAACCATGTCTCTCTATGACCATTCTTTGGATAATACCTTGGATACCATCTTGGTCATCATATAAACTCCTTGAACCCAACAGATGGACTTCAAGAAGTGCCTATGGACAAATCCATACCATGGGATCACTTGATCCCTCTCGGTACATCTTGTAGGCTTTGTGTGTTGATCATCTTGATTTACTCTTTGTCTGAGATCTTGATCAACCATGCGTCTCTATGACCATTCTTTGGATAATACCTTGAATACCATCTTGGTCATCATATAAACTCCTTGAACCCAACAGATGGACTTCAAGAAGTGCCTATGGACAAATCCTATAAATGTAACTTAAGGCAACCATTAGTCCATAGGAATTGTCATCAAGTACCAAAACCACATATGGAGATATATGCTCAATATATGCTCCAACAACCTCCACCTTCCCTCAGCTAAAGAAGATCCCTTCACAGAGGAACCAGTACAACCAAAGAGCTCCACAGATCCGACTGAAGTCGAAGTCCCTGTTGTGGTTGATTTGATCATGGAGATTCTTGCTATCATCCCCGAGTGGACTGTGCCATTCATTGCATACATCCTGAGGCAAGAATTACCGGAAGACGAAGTCCAAGCCAGACAGATCGTCCGCAGGTCAAAGTCGTTCACTGTCATTGACGGCCAGTTGTACAAGGAAAGCATTTCAGGTGTCCTTCAACGATGCATCTCCCCTGAGGAGGGACAGTTGATCCTGGAAGAAATTCACTCGGGAACCTGCGGTCATCACGCCTCCTCAAGAGCAATCGTCGCCAAAGCATTCAGAGCTGGCTTCTTTTGACTGCAGGCGAATGAAATGGCGAAAGATATGGTCGACCGATGTGAAGGCTGTCAGTTCTACTCTAACAAATCCCACAAACCAACATCTGTGTTGAAGACAATCCTTCTTGTTTGGCCGTTTGCCGTATGGGGATTAGATACAGTCGGTCCGTTCAGGACAGGCCAAGGGGGATTCACACATCTGTTGGTGGCAGTCGACAAGTTCACAAAGTGGATCGAAGCCAAGCCCATCAAGAAGCTCGACGCCCTAACGGCCATCAAGTTTGTTAGGGACATCATCTCCACATTCGGGGTACCTCACAGCATAATCACTGACAACGGAACAAACTTTGACTTGGACAGATTCAAAGGTTTCTGTACAGGCCAAGGTATCCGAGTGGATTTTGCATCTGTGGCGCATCCCCAAACAAACGGGCAAGCAGAGTGGGCGAATGGACTTGTTCTGCAAGGTTTGAAGCCTCGACTCCTGCGAGAGGTGGGACATGCTGCTGGTGCATGGGTCACCGAGCTACCTTCGGTGCTTTGGGGTCTCCGCACAACTCCAAATAGATCTACATGGCGATCCCCGTTCTTCCTCGTTTACGGAGCAGAGGCAGTCCTTCCGAGTGACTTGCTTCACAACGCTCCACGAGTTGAACTCTTCTTCGAAGCTGAAGCAGAACAAGCAAGGCAAGATGGAGTGTATCTTCTAGAAGAGGAGCGCGAGATGGCACTGACTCGCTCAACCATTTATCAACAAGATCTGCGGCGTTTTCACGCGCGACATGTCAGGAGTCGTACATTCCAAGCAGGCGACCTGGTGCTCCGAGTGGATCAGCACAGACCTCGTAAGTTGGCTCCCGCCTGGGAAGGACCCTTCATCATCTCCAAGGTGCTGAACAACGGAGCATACCGACTCTACAACATCGACAGGGAAACGGATGAGCCGCGAGCATGGAACGGAGATCTCCTGAAGCGCTTCTACACGTGACCGTCGACTGAAGCAATGTAAAGAACAAGTATCAGTGAAATAATAGAAAGCAGATTGAGTTTTTGCAGATTCAAAATTCTTCCGCGGTCGCAGACTCCGGTCTAAAAAAAAAGACTTAGCCGCGATCCAGAATCGCCTAAGTATTAACTTGCTCCGAGTGTGCACCAAACGTCGCACTCGGGAACTTAGCTGCGATTCAGAATCGCCTAAGTATTAACTTTCTCCGAGTGTGCACCAAACGTCGCACTCGGGGACTTAGCTGCGATCACGAATCGCCTAAGTATTAACTTTCTCCGAGTGTGCACTAAACGTCGCACTCGTGGACTTAGCTGCGATCCAGAATCGCCTAAGTATTAACTTTCTCCGAGTGTGCACCAAACGTCGCACTCGGGGACTTAGCCGCGATCCAGAATCGCCTAAGTATTAACTTTCTCCGAGTGTGCACCAAACGTCGCACTCGGGGACTTAGCTGCGATCACGAATCGCCTAAGTATTAACTTTCTCCGAGTGTGCACTAAACGTCGCACTTGGGGACTTAGCTGCGATCCAGAATCACCTAAGTATTAACATTCTCCGAGTGTGCACTAAACATCGCACTCGGGGACTTAGCTGCGATCCAGAATCGCCTAAGTATTAACATTCTCCGAGTGTGCACTAAACATCGCACTCGGGGACTTAGCTGCGATCCAGAATCGCCTAAGTATTAACATTCTCCGAGTGTGCACTAAACGTCACACTCGGGGACTTAGTTGCGATCAAGAATCGCCTAAGTACGCACTTTCTCCGAGTGTGCACTTAACGTCGCGCTCGGGGACTTGTCTACGATCGACAATCGCTTAAATAGAAAGCTTCCTTCGAGTGTATCTCACAGATCCACTCGGAGGCTTAGCAGACCCTCATTGTGGCTCATGTAGATGTCAAGACCACTGACAATTACATGAGTAGCAGAACCTCATTGAGGCTCATGTAGATGTCAAGACCACTGACAATTACATGAGTAGTAGAACCTCATTGAGGCTCATGTAGATGTCAAGACCACTGACAATTACATGAGTAGCAGAACCTCATTGAGGCTCATGTAGATGTCAAGACCACTGACAATTACATGAGTAACAACTCGCTCCGAGTACGACCTGGCAATCGCACTCGAAGACTTAGCCGCGATCCCGAATCGCCTAAGTACTCTATTGCCTTCGATTGTATCATACAGATCCACTCTGAGACTCAGCAGACCCTCGGTGAGGCTCATGCAGATGTCAAGACAACTGACAATTACATGAGTAACAACTCGCTCCGAGTACGACCTGACAATCGCACTCGAAGACTTAGCCGCGATCCCGAATCGCCTAAGTACTCTATTGCCTTCGAGTGTATCCTACAGATCCACTTGGAGACTCAGCAGACCCTCGGTGAGGCTCATGCAGATGTCAAGACAACTGACAATTACATGCTCCGCATGTTTGCCATTGGCTTCACCAAGAAACGCCAAACAAAAACCACGAGCCAAAATCGTATCAACAACTCTTTGGCAAAAGAAGAGAAAAAGATTCGATTCAAATTCAAAGTTCACCTAAGGATAGTTGGCTCGGTGTAGATCAAGATTATCCACACCGAACCACGAATGTGACGGCCAACAGTAGTGGCCAAAGTTTCTTACAACCAACACTCGGCATACCGAGGGAAAAGTTTTCTTAAACGTCGTCAGGACTAGCGATGGGACTGGCAGGCTCCACGAATGTGTCGAGGTCGATCCCGTCGACGATGCGAGTGGCGCTCTCAAGGAAGGTCTCCATGAAGTCTTCGAACCGAAGCTTTTTCGTGTTGGCGACCTGCAACGCCTTCAGCTTCTCTTCGCGAGCCTCCTTGCAGTGCATTCGGACCAGCGACAGAGCGACGTCCGCACCACAGCGAGCCGCAGACTTCTTCCACGCCTGCACTCGGTTCGGGACCTCCTCCAGCCGAGTCATCAAGCCTTCCATCTCGTGCCGCGACTCGTCTTCCGGCCAAAGCTCCTTGTCGATTCGGCCGACGACCTCTCTCAGTCGACCGATGAAAGGCCCCACCTTGCCCAGGCGAATGTGCGCTCGGAGCATATCTCGACTGGCATCCTCGCCGAGTGGAACGTTCGCAAGAATCGACCGCTCGACGTCGGCTGCTTCAACCTCAGCGTCCATGCAAAAATCTGCAGAGACAGGACGAGCAAACAGTCATCGCAGAATGAAATGCACAGTCCACAAGCACTCGGAAAAACAGAACTTACCACCGAGAAGCGCTATCATCTTCCGGGCCCAGTCACTGACATAATTTTCCTGTGCTATGCACCGCCTGTTCAACACTTTCATCTGCCCCATCAACTCGGTCCTTTGTTTCCCCATTTTATCCACTTCAGCAGTCAACGCCTTGTTTGCCTCACGGGCCTCCTCCAAGGACTTTTCCCGTTCAGCCAGGACATCCTTCATACCAACCAAGGCAACCATTGCTGCATCCAGTTCCCCAGCAAACTGCACCGTTTCAGCCCTTAGAGTCTCGTACGCTGCTCCCATCTCGTAAGTTTTCTGCAAGACAACGACCAAGAGACGACCAGACAAATTCAACAAGGACAACAATAAACATTCTAACTTCTTCATACCCATGCCGACGCAAGCAGTCGACAGCGGTCTCGAGGACTACACCCAGTAGGTTCACTAAGAGTGACTCCACTGACATGAAGCTCAAACAGGTCCGCCCTATTGAGATACATGACAGCAAATAAGCCTATGAGGTTACTACTACCCGACCTGAGTAAAATTACTCTCGGGGACTCATCCAGTAGGTGCACTCGGAATGCCCCCACTGCTAACATTCGAACAGATTAGTTTTTGATCTGATCAAGTTAAAGAACATGTGTATAAAGACAACTATCGGTGCAAGCACTCGACAGAAGTCTCGGGGACTACACCCACTGGGTTCACTAAGAGTGAACCCATTGCAAAACAATCATACAATATCCGAGTGCATTGATCAAACACCCAGTGGGTTACAGGAGGAAAGTAAATACTTACTAGCCCACTTACTCGGATATTGTCCCGCAGTTCCAAGCTTCGCTTGTACACGGACGCGATGGAGTCGTACGCTTTCTTGGCCTCTCCCGCCATCAGCTTCGCCTGCACCATGGCTCGCTTGGCAGCTCCCACTTGATCTTCCGGGAGGTGTTGGACGTTATACTCGACAGTCGACGGGCCTGGCATCGTAGGAGGCTCCTTGGGCATCCCAAGGCCTGCTCCAGTCGGTTCAGCAGCAATCAGCGCCGTTTCAGTCGACGACATCGCCTCAGTCGGCGGCGCGTCCATGGCGAGAGTAGTAACCGGCGGAACAGCCTCAAGGACACGCACCGTAGCTTGCTCAGACCTCCTCTGGTCGCCCTCCTCCACATAAATCACCCCTGAGAGAAACCCGACCGAAGGGCATGAGACGAAAGGAAAAAAGAAAAGACCAAAGACAGAATTCGTGACGCAATAACGTAGACTCTCGGAATCGCTACGACGCACCTGGCTGAGATGTGGCAACGTTGTCCATGTCCATGGGATCGTCCCCCTGGCGTGTCGGAGAGGTAGCAGAGGTGGCAACTCTGTCGAGTGAAATCCATTCGACCAATAAGCAGGAGCTCGATCAAATACTGAAAGAAGATAGAAGAACAATGCACTTACGTTGAGGTAACCGGAACTGTGACCCTCATCCGCGGCAAAGCCTTCCGAGGCTTAGATCCACTCGGTTTGGCCACCTTAGAGGGCTGACCCGCAGGCTCGGCAGCAGCGTCCCTGGTCCTCTTGGTGGTCCGAGCACTCGGAACCACGGGAACGGTTGGCAAGGCGCTCGGAACCACAGGAGCGGCTGGCGGGGCACTCGAGGATGCTGGAGGGGCCGAAGGAGCCGCAGGTTCATGACGACGTTTGGTTCGAAGCTTTGGCGATGGGGGTGGAGAGTTCTGCTCTTCATCTTCCTCCTCTTCTTCTTCGGACTCCTCCTCCGTCTCCCCACTGTCGGAGACGTACTCGACGCTCTCCATGCTGCCCTCCTGGCTGCCTTCCTCCTCCTCGGCCGGATTCCCGTTTGAGACAGGAGAGAACCAGTTGGTCCACGTCTGCACAAGATACAGTCGACAACATCATACGTCAGTTGGTAAAACAAGAAAAAGCGATAAATCTAAGACAATTGGATGCACTCGACAAGTTTTACTCACCTCATTCGGAGGAGGGTTGTCCGCGCGGAAGGCCTTCACTCGCCGGGCCCCTCTGGGGTTTTCGCACGCGCCCGTGATGTTGAGGACCCACGACGCCACCATCTCCCCAGTCACGCACTCGACATTAGTCCGAGTGGAGTCCTCAGGCCCCGTGTAGTGCCACATGGCGTGGTGTCGAGCTTGCAGGGGCTGGATACACCGACCCAGGAAAACCTCTAGCAAATCTATGCCGGTGACTCCCCTTCGGACGACATCTACAAGCGCATCGACCAGAGGCTGGATATAGATCTTCTCCGCCTTCGTGAGCATGACCTTCTTAGGCGGAGCCGGTCGGTCTAAGCTAAAGGGAGGCAGTCCAGTTGTGGCATTCGGGCATGCAACGTCCTGGCAGTAGAACCATGTCGACTGCCAGTTCCTAACAGATTCACTCAACTGAAGAGCGGGATAGCTACTTTTACTCTTCTTTTGGAGGAGGTGAGTTTTATCATCCGACTGGTTTAGTCGTTTGATAGTTTGGGATCTAGCAGAGAAGATGTGTTTGAAAAGCCCCCAATGGGGAGGACAGCCGATGAAACATTCGCACAACACGACGAAGGCAGAGAGATGAGCTATGGCGTTTGGGGAGAAATGGTGGAGCTGCGCCCCGAAGTGGTTCATAATACCTTTGAAAAAGGGATGAGGAGGCACAGTGAAACCTCGGTGCACGTGGCTGAGCAGCAAGACACGCTCCCCCTCCCGGGGCGCCGGCTCGGTCTCGCCCTCCTCCGGCAACCTCCACGACTTGTGCGCAATCATTCCGTGCTCCACCAACTCCAGCAATTTCTCCTCCGTCACCGTGGAGGGAAGGAAATCCCCCTGGATCCACCCCGCCGGTAGCGCTCGCTGCCTTCGCTGAGCAGGAGCCGCCGCCTTCCCCTTCTTCTTCCACGCCTCTAGCTTGCTAGTCTGCCCCTTTGTCATGGCGGAGGCTACGAATTCGCGAGGGAGAAGGAGAGGGAAGAAGCTTGGGATGCGGAGGGGATGGCGAGAGAAGCGGAGCAAATGCAAGTTATCCGACGAGTGTAACGAAAAAACCCTCGCCGCAGAGGTTTAAATAAGGTTCCGACCGAGTCACTAGCAAGTGGCCCCGAAATCTTATCCCCCGACCGGTCGCGGCGATATCAGTGGAGAAGATGAAGGCGCGGGAATCGAGGCGTCATGTACTACTCGAGTGCGATGTCGTCATCCCCGCTGAGCGCGCGGCGACCGAAATTTGAGGATCCCAGAAAATCCGCCGCTGTTAGTTGACTGGTCACGTCAAAAGATAGCACGGAAGCACTCGGTCCCCGATAGTTCGTTTCGCAAATTCATCCACTCGGATCGTTGGTCAAAGAAGATAAAATGGATCGAGGCAAGCAACGCCAAAGTCGCATCCGTACTCCAAGCATCGCTTCGCCGTTCCAACCCCAATCCATTCGAGGACTAATGATGGGGTTATAGTCCTAGGGTAGGGTCATAGGCCTGCCCTATAAGTCCCACCCAAGGACTACCCTTCATAAGGGATAAGGCCCTTAGTCAGTTCCGACTGAACTAAGGACTTTCCATCATCCAGTCGGTAACGAATCCTCCACCATCCAGTCGGAGACGAGCATTCGGAGTGTATCAAACTAACCGACTGGATTCCACTCTGTGCATCGTAACCCTCGTGGAGGGAAACGGTCGTACGTTTCCCTGTGCCTTTATTAGCATTTAAGACATACATTACCTGTAACGTAGGCATTTATTCGCCACTACTCCACCCTTGTGCACCGAACCGTTGTGAAGGGCATCACACTCTATATAAGCCGCCCTTCCCCACTGGTGCAGGGGTTAGCAATTCACTGTAATCCATATTCCACTCGACAACAAGCTCCCAAGAGCACTGAGACGTAGGGCTATTACCACCACCGTAGAGGGGCCTGAACTCATACAACCTCGTTGTAGCTAAGACTCTGCCCATCCTTTCGTACCCTACACATCTACTGTCGGGCTTATACCCACGACAACAGTCGATGCCCTGTGAGACCGGGTCTTCAAGGGCATAAGCTCCTGCAAACAGATAGGAGTGAGTGATATCATTACATTTTCATCTTATTAAATACATGATTTTTTATCATATGATCTACTTACCATTTTCTTCTCCGACATCAAATAGGTCCGGTGTTCAACGTCATAAACATCATTCAAAAGCCACACCATCCTACAAATCACAAAAAAACTCATATTCAAAAAAAAAACTCATCTACTAATCCACTCATCTACATATTACTCATATCCTAACTACTCATATGAATCCACTCATATCCTAACTACTCATTTGAATCTACTCATATCCTAACTACTCATATCAATCTACTCATCTACTCATATCAATCTAGCCAACGTCGGGGGATCAACCTCATAGAGAGATGAGAAACAGAAGAGATTACCTCGTAGCCAACCTTGGGGGATCAATCCACGGAAGAAATCACCAGATCTGAAGGGGGGTGGGGAGGGGATTCGGACTTGGAGTAGAGCGAGCCGCCGCCGGTTTGAATGGGGGAGGGGAATGAGGAGGGGGTGGGGAGGGGGCTGGCCCGTGGTTGTATAAGTCAATGTGTGACGCCTAAGCGTTCGGCGCCACACATTACAATGTGTGACGCCTGAGGCTTAGGCGTCACACTGCGTGGGGGGGGTGGGCCCTCTCTGCCAGGTGGTCAGGGCGTGTGGCGCCGACGGCTTAGGCATCACACAGTGTAGTGTGGCGCCTAGGTGTCGGACGCCACACAAAAGGATCAGACGCGTGAAATCTTTCGCGTTAGGGTTCACTTCGTGAGTTCTTTCGTTCAAGGGGTCATTTTTATCAATTTTGCCCGTCAGTATGGGTTGTAATTTTTTATTTCTCAACCAACTAACCACACGTGTCCATACCAGGGACGCCCGGCCGCTGCCCCTGATCTCAATTGTATTCCGATTAAGTTTCGAAAATGAAATTGTATTCCGATTAACTGTGTGTGTTATCGATAAATTTAGTATTGTTATTATTATTTATAGCAGAGCGGATCGTGTTTAGCCTCAAACCAAACCAAATCAAAAAGAAAGTAAAAGTAAAATCTGTGTCGAGCAGACGAGACGGATCCTCTTTGTCCTCTCACCACCCCTCCACGCGCCTGCCCCACATCGGCGGCGGCGGCGATCCGCCCCTGCCTCTTCTATCTCCCCCGACGACTCGCTGCTGCCAATCCCCCCTTACCCGTACTCCAAGTCGCGCCACCACCATCCTCTTCCCCGACTCGACCGACTCCGTGTTCAAAACGCAACCTAATCCCCAAATCCTGCCCTAGCCTCCACATCCATGGCGCTCCCCACCTTGCCCTTCAACCCCCCCACCCCGCCGCCCCCCGGGTTCCCCGACTCGGCCATCCTCTGCAAGACGGCGCGCGTATCGGCGGACCGGAACGCGACCACCGCCGGGTGCCGCACCGAGGACGGCCAGGCCGTGGAGGTATCCTTCTGGCTCGTCCACCCGCCGGGCATCTCCCACTTCTCCGTCAACTGCCCCGGCATCAATCGCGAGTACGAGGCCTGGCTCGTCTGCGCCGAGGACGCCTTCGTCCTCTTCAGCCTCCAGTACTGGGGCCCCGCCCGCTTCTTCGTCTACACAGCCGGGAAGCACCCGTCCCTACGGCTGCTCCCAAACCCCAGCCTTCCCTACTTCGGCGGGCAGCAGTTTGGCCTCCTGCCCCGCGGCGACGGCGAGCACTACGCCCTGGCCTTCCTCCGCTGCAAGTGGAGTCTCCAAGACGATGTTTGTCGGTTTGATGCCCATGTCTTCTCGTCTGAAACACGGGCATGGACGACCAGGAGGGCATACTTGTCAGACCCCGCTGACAAGCCATTGTGTGGTCGAAATGACCTCTTCAACCAGATCAGGGTTGGAGCAACCTCGCTGGGCTGGTTTGATAACCACCATGGCATTCTCCTTCTTGACCACCTGTTTGCCACGCATCCTGTCATCAGTATAATCCCATTACCGGTGGCAACCGTTGGCTTGCCCATGCCAATCAAACCGGATGACAAGTACATTGCCTCTGAGTATTTCTACAATGTCGCCTGCTGCCATGATCTCATCAAATTCGTCCACATCAAATACGATGACCCTCATGCCTTGGCCAGAGGTTCAGGTTGGAAGGCCACAATGTGGAATATGAATGTCTCTGGGAAAAATTGGTGCAAGGGCTACACAGTTGATGTTGACGAAATCTCGGTTGACAAAAGTTTTTCTGCTAAATTGCCTGAGCTGTGGGATGATGAGACTCAACAACTGCAGTTGAAGAAACTGATGTTCCATGGCCCGATTCTGAGCACACTCAATGACGATTTGCTTTACATGATGGCCAAGGTGAAGCATGATGACGACACAGCCTGGACCATCGCTATTGACATGAAACATGCAGCTCTCAAGGCACTGGCCAAATTTTCTGTCGGACCGAACCAACAACTCCTCACCACAGCCTGCTTCTCATGCGTCTTCCCCAAGTACCTCAACATTCCCCCAGGTGCTTCTTCCTTCTTTCTCCCCATGTGATTTAACCAGCAATGCTATCTTCGAATTCTTGGTTTGTATGCTAGTAATATATGTAACTTATAAGTGCTCATGATAACGTCTGACTTTTGACACTATTTGGGCTCTTCGGATTAATTAGTTTAGCTGTTCGTTAACATTAGAAATAGACTAGGGTTTGCCATGCATTGTTTCATGCTATGCTATCCTATCCATCGGGTTCTTGGTTTTCTGTTTGTTATGAATTGTACATTTCAGTACCAAGTATTGACACTGTTGCCATTGGACTTTTTAGCTGTTTGTTAACCCTCATCATACATGTTACGCGTTAGAAACTGACATGAGGCAGCAGACGGCACACACAAAATGTGCTGCCAGTATGTACCATTTATCTATAAAGACCGCGGCCAGTCATACAGGGTAGACATACTGCATGCTAAAAGTATGCAAGGTGAGACAGCTGCTGTCATCAGCAGAGATAATTAACTTGTTTTATTAGCATAGTGTTACGATAATTGAGGCCGTAATGAACCGCCTCATTCCATTCCTTCTATAAACAGAAATGAATTGTTGATGCCAATTCAAATCCATTCCTGGAATCAAATTTAAGTATCAAACGAGAGATAAGTTTATCATCAAGTGCTGTTTGCACTACAGAATACCGAAGCACAAGTACCTCTTGTGCAAACTGCACAGTGCCTCATCTATCATGAAAATGCCACCACGTTGTCATCCAAACCTCATGTGTTACAGCAGTCAGCTAGATCCATTGTCCTTCCATCATTACGTTATCGGTCCTTCATATCATTTCTGGTTGAGCAACTTCTGCACATCCCAAACCCCACTTTACCACTGTGGATGGCCTTGACTGTTGTACTTGTGCTGCGTCGCTCTCTGGTACTAATGCGTAGCTCACTGCTGTGACTGTGGCTACGCGAGTAACTTTTGTAGCACCAGGGCTTTATCTCAAAAGCGTTCATGTTGTCTTCGTGATTAGATTACGATCCTATGGTTGTGGGGGCACTAAGGTTGATGCCTTCTTCCATTAAAATTGCTCCCTTGAGAAGTTAATTGCAGTTCTCCCCAATCTTGTGTATGTAACTTTTTATTTGACCAATTTTTCAGGGGCAGAAATGTATGATCCCTTGGAAATGCACTTTAAGAGGTAATTCATGTATTGCTATGCTACCATTACTTGTTCCAGTTTTCTTTTTTCTTTTTAATTTGCATGACATCTTGTTGAATTCTGCTGCTGATGTTGCATGACTGTTGCCAGGATGAGTTTGGTGCAGTTTGTTATGCAAGTGCAGCGGACTCGAGAATGGTTCAGGGAACTTGGTAATTGATTAGTCCACTCTTGATATATTTAGCCTTTTATACTGGCTTTGGTTCTAATATATCACATGTGCAAGTGAATGTGTGCCAACTTCAATCAAGTGGATATTTAGGGTCTTGATCTTAAATGATTTTCCTTGTGGCCATATGCAATTGTGTTAGTTTAATACGCAATATTACTCTGATCGGGTCAAGTATAATATCTTTGAATATCTTTAGATTTCCCCCTTCATTTGTGTCCGATAGAAATGTTAAGCAAGTACTGCCCTTGAAGCATTATTTCCTGCTGCTGCACATATACCATCTTACAAAGTTGTGACTGTCATGACTAGAAGATCCACATCTGTGTGGTGCTTTGCAGATCTATTCTTAGATTGTGACTTGCCAACTTACAAGGAATCCAAACCACTGCTTACTGAGTGCTGCCCAGTATCCTCTTTGTGTGTACATATTCGTGCGGTAAGTTCTGTTCTGGTGACTCATAGGTGTAGTCCTTGAACATATATTTGTATTTGCACCCACAAGCTTCAAATTATTTATCATCTCTTCGAACTACGCACACAGTTGCTAGCAATTTTATATTCCTCTAATATGCTTTTGGTTTCAAATGATGAGATCTCAATTTTCCTGAATCCTATAACATTTTGATGCAGCTACTGAAATATGCTACTTGCACTGATGAAGCCTCCAATAATATGCAACATCTCTTACGGTATATAAACGCAGAAACCTGTTCATGTACTTGTTTACCGGAATTAGGTTAGTGTTATTTCTGACTATAATGTCTATGTTTCCTAGAGCATTTGAGGGTTTTGACATGCTGCTAACCGAGTCATTTAATGAGCAAGCAAGTGATGAGACCCTGAGGAGCAAAATCATTGTAGCCCTTCCAATTTTAGACAAGTAATTGAAAACCATACACACGTGTCTACTTCATTACCAAAAAAAAGATTTGTTGATCTTTCTATACCTTCCCCTCTTTGCAGTCTTTTGCACAGTATGCTACCAACAGTGGTTCCTGAAGGAAGGTGCCAAGGCGGAGTAGGAATATTTGAACAGTATGAGAAGTCAGGCTATACAAAGAAGGGCCACCAGTCGTGTGGCTCTACTGCTGACAAGGTTTGCTACAGCAAGAAGCGAAACCGTGCAAAGAAAAGGACCCACAAGCAGCAGCAAGAGATTTCCAAGCCCAATTACTTTGGGGGGAATGTGGCTTTGAACCGCTGGTGGTACTTGGGCGGCTACATGCTGATGTCTATCGGTATGCTGGCGCTGTGCTGGATGATCCTAACCACTTTGGAAGTATGGACTGAACCAGCCACCTCCAACCTGACGCTGCGATCCTTCGGAACCAAACTGAGTGTGATCTACAAATACTACACTGACACATGGTCTGAGGATGGAAGATCTTGCAGGAGATGCTAGCTTAGGTCATTCGTCTTGGTCTTTTGCCTTTTATAATTGTCCTGTGATGAAACCACCCTACGGAATCATGTACATGTTCTAGCCAGGTTTGGGGGCTGAGTATCTGGAGCCGTAGCAGGTTTGGGTGTGAGTGTCGTTTTTTTTTTTGTCAATCATCTCCTTTATTCATTCATAATGATGTTAGTATCCTTTACAATGTAAGTTATACCCACGTCAGGGGTGGAGGATATCCACCCCGAGACCAGGAGGGGGAGAAAATCTAGCTCTCTTGGCCAGTTTCATGAGCTAGCTACCTGATTACTTTCTCTATTACAATGATCATACATAACATGACTAAAATCTAGCTGATGGCACTAGCTACTGAAGAAGAATTACCATTGATGAGGGCTGTGGGCGGAGTTGCGTGATAGACACGCCTCCGGAATCCAATGAAGAACAACGATTACTTAGGATCAGCTTGCGGATTTGCAGTTTCTTCTCTGTTGTTCCGCTTCATCTCATTTAGGGATGACAATGGGTACCCATTACCCGCGTACCCTGTGGGTAAAAACCCTATTAGGGTAAGGGTATGGGTCAACAAAATACCCATGGGTACATAAAGCGGAAAATTTGAAACTCATCGGTATAGTGAGTACTGGTATGGTTTAATATAATTCACACCCGTGTACCCACGTACCCGCATATAATTTAGAAAATTAGACTGAAATATTATTTATAAACATATTAAACGTATTATATGTACAAAAATCCTGCTGCTAGTCCACGTCCAGAATGTGTTGTTGTTAGGAGTATGTATTGTTGTTAAGAAGTGTTGTTGTTTATACATTATTATTATAATTGTTGTTTATGACTATGTAATACTCTAATTGATGTGTTGCAAATATGAGTAATTACACCCGCGGATACCCATTTATCCTGACGGGTGATGGGTATAGAAAAAAATTGTACCCATCAATGGATATGGCTGATAGGTAAGATTTGGGATGGCGGATAAAGGTATGGGGTGGCTCCATCCGCATCCAAACCTGGTGGGTACCATCTCTAATCTCATTCGATCCAAACCTCCTCAGATACATTCTTATCATCCAAGGAAATGAGTTGAACCGTGGAAGTACCAGTGATTTGGGTTGTCGGAATAGCTGGTACGACCACCGTTGCCCGTCTTTTATTCTGCTTAGGTCCATGTGCTTCGTGTTTTGGCCATCATTTTCTCATACAAAGTTTGATTTGGTGTTCTTAGGCTCGTTGGGTTTGTACTATCAAAATGGACTGTGCGTTGCAACGGGAGAAAAAAACATAATCTTCAATGATGATGCCCACATTATGTTCACACATCATCGTTTGATTTTAAAATTTTGTGCGTAAATGAAAGATGTTTTTTCTTTTAAATTTATTCACAAGTTGAAGCAATCTTTACATTTTCAAAAAAAATAAATCATGGTTGTCAAAAATCTTGGTAACTCAAAGAATTATTTTTAATTTCAAGATTTTTTTTTAGAAAATATATAATAATAATCCAATCCATCCAACAATTAATTCTTCAAAAATCACACGGATATATTTTCACAAAGACTTAGAAGCATTATTGTTTAACTACATACATTAGATCTTTCATGAACAATTTTACAAATATGAGAACAATTTTAAAATCGAGAACATTTTTTACAGTTTACAAACATTTACTAAAAATCGTGAATATTTATTATATTTCAAACGGGTTTAATTTTTTTTTGAATTGGCGATCAATTCTAGAAAAGACGAACATAATTTTTGATGTTGGAGGATTTTACTATAAATTCACAAACATTTTTGAAACGCATGAAGTTTTTCAGAATAAACAAACATTTTTATAAGTCAGTAATATATTTATTAAATTCACAAAAATTTTAGGACATTTTTTAAATGCATTAACATATTTTGAATTAGAAAGCATTTTGTTAAATGCTTTTAATAATTTTTAATACATGGAGTTTGATTTGAAATCATGGACTTTTCTTACTTTACAAACATTTTTTGAACTTGCAAACATTTTGTTGTATATGCAAGCATTTTTTACAAAAACTCCGAGCAGTTTTTGAAGTCACAAATATTTTATTGTATATGCAAGCATTTTTTTACAAAAACTCCGAGCAGTTTTTAAATAATAATGGTAATGAAAGGGATTTCTTTGGTGGGATCTATGCCACTCGCATAGCAAATTTTCTTGGAGTACCCATCCGCGAAGGAGATTCCTCGCTCCATACAACTTTCCTTGATCGCGCCGCTTTGACACGCTTTCAGTTCCTTGAGAGGGATGATGAATCCCTCCTGTTGGGGCATAGTTTATGCCTAAGTAATTTTGGTGATTGATGACAGTTCCATACAGGACTAACCGTGTGTGTTAAGGTTTCACATAACACACGTCAACGGCACAAGACGACTCGTCTCCTCATTCATGGAACGGAAGCACGACGCTTTCTACGATTCTCTTTATTTGAGTCATAGGAAAGCCGTACTATTAAGAGGGGATCCGTAGTGGAAAGGTTTGGGTGGAATCTATCTTTGCACACGCACACTTCACATTCTCCCCTTTCCTTCATCTTTGGAGCGGCCCCCGCCACTTTGTTTCTCGCATCTTTGCAAAATGGTCCCCAGCGTTAGTACCGCTGGCTCTAGCGGTAGTACCGCTGGATTGCTGGCGGTAGTACCGCTGCAGCCAGCGGTAGTACCGCTAGCTAGCGGTAGTATCGTCCCTGGCCAGCGGTAGTACCGCTCCAGGAGCTTTGTTCCACCTGCCTAGCGGTAGTTCGTGGACGGACCTTATTGCGAAGACTTTCTTGGCGGTAGTAGTGCTTCTGCACTACCAAAGGGCCAGCGGTACTACCGCTGGTGTCAGCGGTAGTACCGCTGGGGAGCCCCAGCGGTAGTACCGCTGCATCCAGCGGTAGTACCGCCCCTGTTCAGCGGTAGTACCGCTGGAGTGCCAACGGTAGTACCGCTGCAGCCAGCGGTAGTACCGCTGGAGCTCGGGCAGAGAGTGGGAAAACGGTCTGATTTCCCCCCCCACTATATAAAGGGTTCTTCTAGCTAAGGAACTCTTATCTCTTACCTCTCTAAGCTCCATTGTTGCGCCCCAAGCTCAAAAGTGCCCGATCTTTCTCCCTAGCCAATCAAACTTGTTGATTCTTTAGGGATTGGTTGAGAAGGCCTAGATCCACACTTCCACCAAGAGAAAAGTTGATTCCCCCACCAATCCCTTGCGGATCTTGTTACTCTTGGGTGTTTGAGCATCCTAGACGGTTGAGGTCACCTCGAAGCCATATTCCATTGTGGTGAAGCTTCGTGGTTTAGTTGGGAGCCTCCAAGCTTTGTGTGGAGTTGCCCCAACCTTGTTTGTAAAGGTTCGGTCGCCGTCTTCAAGGGCACCTATAGTGGAATCACGGTACCTTGCATCGTGCAAGGGCGTGAGGAGGATACGGTGGTCCTAGTGGCTTTTTGGGGAGCATTGTGCCTCCACACCGCTCCAACGGAGACGTACTTCCTGTCAAAGGGAAGGAACTTCGGTAACACATCCTCGTCTCCATCGGTTCCACTTGTGGTTATCTCTATCCTTTACTTTGTATTTGCTTATGCTCGTGACTATATCTTACTTGTCTTAATAGCTCTCGTTGTTAGCTTCTATAGGGTTCACCTCATTGTTGTATTATTTGTGAACCCGTAGGGTGTTTACCTTAACTTGCTAAGATTAATTAAAAAGTGGTCGTTGTCTATTCACCCCCCTCTAGCCAACCATATCGATCCTTTCAATTGGTATCAGAGCCATGTCTCTTTATTAAGGGTTTAACCACCCGAAGAGTATGGAAGGCGAAGAGGGAATTAATCATGGGCAACCCGAGGCCATGGACTTGACTTCGGTCACAAGGGCCGACTTGAATACGGCTATGGCCGCTCTCAAGACGTCCTTGACGAACGAGGTCAAGACCATGCTTAAAGAGTTAACTGAGGGATTTAAAAGTTCACCCGAACCGACTATAGTGGTTAAACCCACCGTTTCCGATTCGGAGGCCAACTCCTCTAAGGAAGCGGCTAAAGGTATGCAACCTCCCTCGTCTCATGAAAAGGATGGGACTGGAACATATGCCTCAGTTCCACCCCCCATGGTCTATGGAGGATCCGTTCCCGCACCACGTCTTAATCCTGTTGGTCCTCCTCCTAAGCTTGTGAAAGGTGACTTTGCTAACTGGGTATTTTCTATTAAGTCTCATTTGAATCACAGCTCAATAAACTTGTGGAGAATCATTGAGCAAGGATATTATCCCCATGATCCAAGCAACCTCACTCCGAGAGAAGATGCAGACAATCAATACAATCACTCTGCTTTGTTTATTCTCCAGTCTGCCGTGCCACCTGAAGATCTTGCCCACTTACGTCCCTTCACATTGGCCAAGGATTGTTGGGAGCATATTATGGTGTTGTACAAGGGAAGCTCAAGCATTCAACGATCCAACTATGAAGTGATACTTGATAAGGTCGATGATTTTGTGATGAAGGAAGACGAGGACCCTCGTGATCTCTATCGGAGGGTGACTGCTATTGCTGTGGCACTAAAGGATCATGGGAGTAAGGATGTGGATGATACATGGGTCAAGCGCAAGTTTCTCAAAGCCATCATGCCTTTCAACAAAGCCATGTCATCTGTCATTCGTCAGCGGCCAGACTTCCACTCCTTGTCTTCCAGTGAAGTGTTGGATGAGTTCATAGCAATGTCAATCATGAACGAAACAGCCGACAATGCTCTTGCTCGTGTTCGATCAAAGACAACTTCACCCAACCTTGTGTTGAAAGCAAGAGCAATGCTTGAAGAAGAAGAAGAAGATGAGGAAGAGGAGAGCTGCCCTGAAGACACAAAGTATGCCTATCATGAGCACATGGCTCTTGCATCAAGGCAATTCTGGGGCAATAAAAGGAACTCAAGACCCAACTTCACCAAGAACAACTCGAGTGGATTCAAACCCAAGCAACGAGTAAGGACATGTTATAACTGTGGCAACGTAAGTCACTTCATGGCAGAATGTCCCTATGAGAAAAGGGAAGACAACGGAGGCAAGCTCATTCGCAAAGACAAAACCAAATCATTTCCAATCAAGAACAACTTTGTGAAGAAACCTCACCCAAAAGGGATGGTGGCCCTGGAAGAGTATCCTTCCGATGATGATGGTGATGATGATACAGTGGCAATGGCAACTGTTGCTATTGCCACTACCTCTTCCCAGAAGGTGTCTCTCTTCAACGCCCCCAACGAGAACCACATCATCAAGTGCCTCATGGCAAAAGGTATCAATCAGGTAACTCCCATCATTAAGACCAACATTGCTTCTGCTCCTTCATTGTTAAATTGTGTTGAAGATAGTGATGTTGGGGAACTTAATAAGCATGATCTTGATAAGTTTCTGTGCACTATTAAGGGAGAACCCAAGAAGCACTTTGTTGCTCTCTTGGAACAACTGGGTGAGGCCACTGACCTCATTGAGTCTCATGAGGAGACCATCTCCGAGCTTCAGGGACATAGTCGTGACTATGCCGATGAAATTGCCGAATTATCTAGTGCTCTAGAGGAAGAGCGCACTCTTCGTTTGGCTCTTGAGGAGTCATGTAACGATGACTGCGCTAAAATGCAAAAGAAACTAGATCATGATGTTGTTCTTACTTGCATGCTTAAATCTGAAAAGTATGCTCTTGAGGTTGGCCATGACAGACTCAAAGAGGAGTTTGACATACTTGACAAGGCCCACAAAGCCTTGAAAGGTGCTCATTTCTCTCTGAAAGAGTCTTATGATCAACTCCAAGCAAAGCTTACCAAGGAGATCTCTACTTGTCCTCCCTTTGTGTTAATTGATAATACTTGTGCAACTAACCCCTGTTGTGAGCATGTTCATCTTGTGGAGGAAAATGCCAAGTTAAAGGAGAAACTTGAGAAGGGCCTTGTGGCATGCATACAAGGTGAGAAGAGTCTGAACGATCTCTTGAGCACTCAAAAGGGTGATGTAGGAAAGGAAGGACTTGGACTTACCTCCAAGTCAAAAGGTAAAAGGAAGAACAAGAACAAACGATCTCTCACCCTCATGGACATCTTCGTCAAAGAGGGTGAGGGGACTCAGAAGGTGAACAGGAACAAGGTGGACTATGGGAACCCCAAGAAGGGCAAAACCGTTCCTACTAACACAGCCGACAAACTCAATTCTTCTTATGTTTTATGTTGTGCTAGTGATGGGCATGTTTATGCCAGATTTGTTGGTTCCTACGATGAAGATATTGAATGGGCTATCTGGGTTCCTAAGACCCTTGTCTCTAACATGAAAGGACCCATTAAAAAATGGGTACCTAAAACCAAGCCTTGATCTATTGCAGGAGTTTGCTTCCGGTGGGGTGTCATGGTTGCTCGATAGTGGAGCAACAAATCATATGACCGGAAGCAAGGACTTAGTGGTGGATGTGCATCCTTCTCCATCTATGCCCACCCATGTCCAATTCGCCGATGCATCCTCTTCAAAGGTATTGGGATTTGGTAAGGTGGTCGTCTCTCAAGATTTATCTATTGAGAAGGTCATGCTTTTTGAGTCACTTGCCTACAATTTACTTTCGGTTCGTCAACTTGCAATTATGGGTTTTTCCACATTCTTTAATATTGACACTGTGGTCCTCCTAAGGAGCAAGACTCTTAAAGTAGCCTATGTTGGACATGTCGAAAATGGTCTTTATGTGGTGAACTTCTCAAAGCGACCCACTAAGTCTGCGACATGTTTAATGGCTAAAGTTGACGTGGGCTGGCTTTGGCATCGCCGTTTAGCTCATGTCAATATGAGATCTTTGCAAAGTCTTCTGACAGTGGACCATGTTCGTGGACTAACAAATGTGAGCTTTGCTAAAGATCGTATCTGCAGTGCTTGCATTGAAGGAAAGATTCATGAAACTGCTCATCGTCCAACGACTCTTATCTACACCAAGAGGCCATTGGAACTTCTCCATATGGATCTGTTTGGTCCTCCAACATTTGATAGTCTTGGAGGCAGAAAATATTGCTTAGTGATTGTTGACGACTACTCAAGATATACCTGGGTATAGTTCTTTAAAAGGAAGAGTGAAACTCAACAAACGGTCATCAACTTTGCTAATGAAGCGCAACGTCAACATGAAGCAAAGATCTTGATGATTAGGAGTGACAACGGCACCGAGTTCAAGAACTACACCTTAGATGAGTTTCTAGGTGATGAGGGAATAGAACACCAATATTATGCACCATATACCCCTCAGCAAAATGGTGTGGCAGAAAGGAAGAACTGGACCTTGATAGACGCTGCAAGAACAATGATGGCAGAATTCAAATCTCCATATAACTTCTGGGCAGAGGCCATCAACACAGCATGTCATGCATCCAATCGGCTCTACATCCGCAAAGGCTTGAACAAGACTCCTTATGAGATTCTAACTGGAAACAAACCCAATCTCAAGTACTTCCGGGTATTCGGTTGTAAGTGTTTCATTCTCAAGAAAGGAGCACGATTAGCTAAATTTGATTCTAGAGCACATGAGGGTATCTTTGTTGGTTATGCTACAAACTCTCATGCTTACCGTGTCCTCAACAAGTCCACCGGACTAATTGAGGAGACGTGTAACATAGAGTTTGATGAAAATAATGGCTCCCAAGTGGAGCAAAGTGGTCTTTGTGATATAGGTGATGAAATTCCTCCCGAAGCCATAAGAAGAATGGGGATTGGTCAAATACTCCCCATTGAGGAACCCTTTGTGGCCGAAGGAGAAGGACAATGCTCTACTCAAGTGGAGCCATCACCCCCACAAGCCCCACACGCTTCCGATGAACAAAGAGAAGACTCTCAACAAATTGAACAAGCTCAAGGTCAAGATCAATTGCCCAACAATGGTGATGTGTCCCATGATATTCAAGAACTACCCCAAGACTCCGAATCGGCTCATGATCAAGATCAAGTGCAACCCCGAGATTCAGACCAAGTAGAAGCACAAGATCAAGATCAAGAGCAACCACTAATACAAGAACAAACTAGTGAACCTGCTCAAGTCGAAGGACAAGATGATCAGGAGACTGTCTCACAATTCCCGCCTGGAGCTCCAACAACCGGCTCAAGACGCAAGGGCAAGCAAAAGAACAAGTCGATGCTCCCCCATTATCTAATGAAGAACTCTCGGAGCGTCGAGCAGCCAAGAATGCGAACAAGCTGAGAGTCAAGTCACATCTTATGAAGAATGTACTTGGCAGTTTAAAAAGGGGAGTATCCACCCGTCAACAACTTTGGAATTATTGTGAGCATCACGCGTTTGTCTCGTATTGTGAACCTCAACAGGTACAGGAAGCGCTCGATGATGAGGATTGGCTTATGGCCATGCACGAAGAACTTAACAACTTCGAGCGCAACCAAGTCTGGGATTTAGTGCCTCGGCCAACGGAGGAACATAATGTCATCGGGACCAAATGGATATTCAAGAACAAGCAAGATGCCAATGGAATTGTGATTCGAAACAAGGCAAGATTGGTGGCTCAAGGCTACTCCCAAGTCGAGGGTATCGACTACGGTGAAAACTTTGCCCCTGTTGCTCGTCTAGAATCTATTCGCATGTTACTTGCATTTGCTTCTCATCATAACTTCAAATTACAACAAATGGATGTGAAAAGTGCTTTTCTTAATGGTCCTTTGAATGAGTTGGTCTATGTCAAACAACCCCCGGGATTCGAACATCCCAAGCTCCCCAATCACGTGTACAAACTTAATAAGGCACTCTATGGCCTTAAACAAGCCCCACGCGCGTGGTATGAGTATCTTACTGAGTTGTTACAAGATCGTGGGTTTGAAATTGGGAAGATAGATCCCACTCTTTTTACTAAGAGGGTTAAAGGGGATTTGTTCATATGCCAACTATATGTTGATGATATTATCTTTGGCTCTCCTAACATTTCATTCAATGAAGAATTTGCTGCACTAATGACTGAGAAGTTTGAGATGTCCATGATGGGAGAGTTGAAGTTCTTCCTCGGGTTCGAGATTAGACAAGGTCTAGAAGGGACATTCATCAAACAAGCCAAGTACACTAAAGACATGCTCAAACGGTTCGAGCTCGAAGATGTCAAGCCGGTCAAGTTCCCCATGCCAACAAGATGCAAGCTTGACAGTGATCCCAATGGTAAAGCAGTAGATCAAAAGGTATACCGCTCCATGATTGGATCCCTCCTTTACCTTTGTGCATCTAGACCGGATATTATGTTGAGTGTAGGGATATGTGCACGGTTTCAATCCGCACCAAAAGAAAGTCATTACATGGCTGTTAAGCGAATCTTTCGATATTTGGCTCATACCCCAAACTTTGGCCTCTGGTATCCCAAAGGAGCAAACTTCAATCTAGTTGGCTATTCTGACTCAGATTGGGCAGGAGATTGTGTGGAGAGGAAGTCAACGTCTGGAGGATGCCAATTCCTTGGTCGCTCTTTGGTAAGTTGGTCTTCAAAGAAGCAGAATTGCGTCTCCTTATCATCCACCGAAGCTGAGTATGTGGCAGCTGCAAGTTGTTGTGCACAATTGCTATGGATGAGGCAGACTTTAAAGGATTATGGTGTCACTTGTGACAAAGTGCCTCTTCTATGTGAAAATCAAAGCGCTATCAAGATTTCCCTCAACCCAGTGCAACATATCAAAACCAAACATATTGATATTCGTCATCACTTCATTCGTGAACATATCAAGCTAGGTGATATTGAGGTTCACTTCATCAACACTGAAGAGCAACTTGCAGATATTTTCACTAAGCCTCTAGATGAAGCAAGGTTCCGGGAGTTAAGGCATGAGCTGAATATCATTGATTCAAGTAATGTGGATTGAAACTAGGCATATTGCACCTCACTTTGCATTCCATCTTGGTCTAGATGTAGGCATGGACATAGGGGGAGTGTTGTTCTCTCAATGAACTTTCCCTCCCCCCATTATGCATAAATCAATCTAGTCTTTCACTTTAGCCATTGTCTAATGGCACTTGTGCTTCAAAGACGAGCATTGGTCATGAACCCAAGGATAATTCTTCGCGGTGTCATACCATTGTCTCAAACATAGGTGGCCTCGGCCACCGTCCCTCCATCCTTTCTTGCGTATCGAAGAAAGGATATACAATGACAAGTCAGTACATTTTCCTAGATGCTATCTATTTTTACTCACTTGTCATATGCCCAAGTCCATCTCTTTTCCTTAGCCGCGTTGCGACATTTACAGCGGTACTACCGCCAGGATTCCCATCTAACACGACCGGCTAGGAAATTTCTAGGGCTGCCTCAAGGGGGAGCAGTACTACCGCCAGGGGGAGCGGTACTACTGCCAGGACCCCAGCGGTACTACCGCTGCATCTGGCGGTACTACCGCCAGGTAGCAGTACTACCGCTGGGACCTCAGCGGTACTACCGCTGGCCCGTACCCCTTGGGCTATATAAAGGAGGGGGAGCCTGTTTTTCTCAACCTGTTTCTTCTTCCTCGCGGCTCCTCCCTCCCCTAGCCTGAAAACTCCCTGTTTGGATCTCGTTTCGTGGAGCTCCTTCTCCCCGTTGGTTTGGAAGGGTTGCTCCACCTCTCCTTCCTCCTCCAAGAGCCATGAATCCCGGTAAAGCTCCTCCCTTCTTCTATTTGGTTGATGTTCTCGTTCTACAGATAGGAGCATTGGGGATTGAATCCATATCTTTGATCTTATGGCTAGTTCTTGGGTGGCATGAAGGAGATATTTGAGGGGAGTATAGGTCCAATGGATTGTTGTTGATTATGCTGCCATGCCCTAGGATTTACTTGTTTTAGATCTAGCACTTGAACTTTTTTTTGGATTAGATCTAAAACTTGCTCTCTCTTGCCTAGGCATGTACTTATTTCGTGTTACTAGTGTTCCTCATGTAAAGTAGGGCTGGGGTGGAGTTCTTCATGTTCATATACAGCCCATGCCCTCGTAACGATTTTTATCTGTCAGATATGAAAAGTCAAACCCCAGCGGTACTACCGCCAGGGGTAGCGGTACTACCGCTATGACCCCCAGCGGTACTACCGCCAGGGGTAGCGGTACTACCGCTAGGCCCCAGCGGTACTACCGCCAGGAGCATTCACTGTGTATTCCTTTTATGTGCTTAGCAACGCGTGTTTATTTCTTCTGCGTTTTCAAAGATTCGTTGCCTTAACTCTTTTTGTCGCCTCTTTTCGCTGTGTGTTTTGTGTCACAGGTGGCTCTCGCCGTTCGAACCCTCCTCGTGACACGCAGTCAAAGCAGTATCGCAACCAAGAGGCTCCCGAGGGGTCTGCCACCTCAGGTCTGCAACCCAAAAAGCAGTCCTTCAAGAAGGTCGCGCACAAGGAGAAGAGGGTCAATGTCCGTACAATGTCCCCCAAGGACTTTCTGAAGTTTCGCACTCAGAACCACTACCTCAACGAGAGGGCTGTGATCAAGGATGTTGACCATGTCTGGGCAAGGGATCAGTGCAGGATCTACCGGGATGTTGTTGCGCATTTCAAGAAAAACTATGTCTCCGTTCAGTGGATTGACCTAGCCCATCTTCAGCGGAACCTGGACTATTTTGGTGATGCCCTCTCTCTGATTGACAAACTGGGCATCAAGGACATCATCACATACAAGACAGATTTTGATTCCACTGCTGTTGCTCAGTTCTATGTCACGGTCCACTTCTCTCCTGATGCAGAGCGCTCTATGGAGTGGATGACTGGGACTCAGAAGATGACCGGTACCTGGCGTGAGTTCATGCAATTCCTCAACATTGACTTCCAGGGAGCCGACACTCCACTTGGGCTGCGTCCTCATGCTGCAGCCCCCACCGACAGGGCCCCCGCAAAGGACAGACTGCAGAAGCTCTATGTGAGGAAGGGTGTGCTCCCCAAGCATCTGGACATCATGCACCGGATCCTTCGCAACACCCTCTTCCCTCGCATTGGTAACTTCGACGAGGTTCATGGCTCCCTGGCTGAGATGCTGCTGCTTTGTGAGGAGGCTATGTCTCAGGAGTCTGCCCCTCTGGATATTTCTGATGTGATGTTCACGGAGCTCTGGAACTGCATCATCATGCGTAAGGTTCCCATCTACGGGCCCTACCTGTTCGCATATATTCGCCATAAGTGGCAAGAGGCTTTTCCGGAGGAGGTGCTCTACGCTCAGTCCGACTACATTGTGCACGACTCGATTAAGCTTCGCGTCAAGGACAAATGGGCCAACCCATCCACTTCCTCTCAGCACATGGATACTGACACTGAGACAGCTGCTGACAGAGGAACCGCCTCCCAGTCCCGCTCTTCCGCCATGCCATCTTGGGCCATCAAGCTGCAGGACAAGATGAAGACTCTATTCTGTATGCATGCTAAGGGTCAGTACCAGACGCACGTGGCTCAGAAGGAGAGCCGCCAGAGGCATAAGCGTGTCCTCAGGACTCTTGATGTGAACATCTCCAGCGGATCTGAGGACGACATCACTCCTGAGGCTACTTGGATGCAGGATCAAGGATACCAGTGGTCTGGCGATGAGGCGGAAGAGGAGGAGCAGACCGATCAGGAGGGGACAGATGAGTCTGGCGATGCTGAGGATGACGAGTAGCTACCTGTGGCATTAGGTGTGCCCCTTTTTGGTGTCTTGTGCCAAAGGGGGAGAGAGTCTAGGAGCTGAATTTGCTTTCTTATTCGAACTTTGCGTTGCTTTGCTTTATTTCTTATGGTTTGCTTCGAACTTGGTTTGCTTAGTTTGCTATCTTGTGTGAGACATGAACTTATGAGAGATTTATTTCCTTCATATGCTGTGAGTCATATGTCCCGTATTGTCATATATCTCTATCCTTTTGTTCTCATATTATTCTCTCTGCAAATCCGGTATTGTCATCAATCCACCAAAAAAGGGGGAGATTGTTGGGGCATAGTTTATGCCTAAGTAATTTTGGTGATTGATGACAGTACCGTACAGGACTAACCATGTGTGTTAAGGTTTCAGATAACACACGTCAACGGCACAAGACGACTCGTCTCCTCATTCATGGAACGGAAGCACGGCGCTCTCTACGATTCTCTTTATTTGAGTCATAGGAAAGCCGTACTATTAAGAGGGGATCCGTAGTGGAAAGGTTTGGGTGGAATCTATCTTTGCACACGCACACTTCACATTCTCCCCTTTCCTTCATCTTTGGAGCGGCCCCCGCCACTTTGTTTCTCGCATCTTTGCAAAATGGTCCCCAGCGGTAGTACCGCTGGATTGCTGGCGGTAGTACCGCTGCAGCCAGCGGTAGTACCGCTAGCTAGCGGTAGTACCGCCCCTGGCCAGCGATAGTACTGCTCCAGGAGCTTTGTTCCACCTACCTAGCGGTAGTTTGTGGACGAACCTTTTTGCGAAGACTTTCTTGGCGGTAGTAGTGCTTCTGCACTACCAAAGGGCCAGCGGTAGTACCGCTCGAGCCCCAGCGGTAGTACCGCTGCATCCAGCGGTAGTACCGCAAGGCGGCGGTAGTACCGCCCCTGTTCAGCGGTAGTACCGCTGGAGTGCCAACGGTAGTACCGCTGCAGCCAGCGGTAGTACCGCTGGAGCTCGAGCAAAGAGTGGGAAAACGGTCTGATTTTCCCCCCCACTATATAAAGGGTTCTTCTAGCTGAGGAACTCTATCTCTTACCTCTCTAAGCTCCATTGTTGCGCCCCAAGCTCAAAAGTGCCCGATCTCTCTCCCTAGCCAATCAAACTTGTTGATTCTTTAGGGATTGGTTGAGAAGGCCTAGATCCACACTTCCACCAAGAGAAAAGTTGATTCCCCTACCAATCCCTTGCGGATCTTGTTACTCTTGGGTGTTTGAGCATCCTAGATGGTTGAGGTCACCTCGAAGCCATATTCCATTGTGGTGAAGCTTTGTGGTTTAGTTGGGAGCCTCCAAGCTTTGTGTGGAGTTGCCCCAACCTTGTTTGTAAAGGTTTGGTCGCCGCCTTCAATGGCACCTATAGTGGAATCACGGTACCTTGCATCGTGCGAGGGCGTGAGGAGGATACGGTGGCCCTAGTGGCTTTTTGGGGAGCATTGTGCCTCCACACCGCTCCAACGGAGACGTACTTCCTGTCAAGGGGAAGGAACTTCGGTAACACATCCTCGTCTCCATCGGTTCCACTTGTGGTTATCTCTATCCTTTACTTTGTATTTGCTTATGCTCGTGACTATATCTTACTTGTCTTAATAGCTCTCGTTGTTAGCTTCTATAGGGTTTACCTCATTGTCGTATTATTCGTGAACCCGTAGGGTGTTTACCTTAACTTGCTAAGATTAATTAAAAAGTGGTCGTTGTCTATTCACCCCCCTCTAGCCAACCATATCGATCCTTTCACCTCCTATACCGTTTAATATTTAACCGACAGCGTGTTTTCCATATTCTTCCTGCTCCTGCCTTCTTTGACTTTCAGGTAAAACGGAGATATTACATAACCAGAGGAGAGGCAGAGGAGTATGAGAGGGAGGCAAAAGCTCGTCTCCGTGAGGCAGCTATTCAGGCAGTGGCTGCAGCGCTTCCTTATAACCCCCATTATGATTTTGGGAATCGCCCGGACCGTCCATGGGAGTAGACCAACTTAGGCCAAAAGCCTAAGCTTGGGGGAGTACGTGTTTCTCACCGACTTTATATTCTTGCTTACACTTTCACTTTGATAGTCGGTGTTCACACTTTGCCACTGTATCATCCATGCTAGTTTATTTCTTTTTCTCGCTTTCTTTTCGTGTGTTTGTCTAGTTTGAGAAAACCCAAAATGATTTTATTGTTCTTCTTTTGCTTGTTGGGAGCTTTCCCATGTAAATAGTTTTCTTTTTCTTTGGGTCAAGGTAGAAGACCATGGTTACAATGTTTAGGGGCTCTCGCATGCATATCTGTTTATCTGTCAAAGAGCCATATTACTTTATCTTCTCCTTTGTGGTTGCTTGCAGATTCCAGCGTAGTCCAATGCACGAACACTCTTATTATTGTTCACATCATTTGGTCGTGCAAGTGAAAGGCAATAATGACGATATATGATGAATCCCTAATTCAGCCTAGCTCATCGTCATGCACGAACACTGAGCCTGGAAAAGCTGGTATGAACTCGATCTATTTTGTTTTTGTAAATATGACTAGCTCATCGTTCCTAATTCAACTTTGTTGTGAAAGAAACATGTTTGCAATGACAACTTAGAGATCATAGTTTCTGATGCCATGCTTAATTAGCTAGGAGCTTATAATGGTTTGTCTTGGATGCCAACATGAATTTCAAGATGATTATGATGTAGTATGATAGGATGGTATCCTCCTTTGAATGATTCAAGTGACTTGACTTGGCACATGTTCACGCATGTAGTTGAAACAAAATCAACATAGCTTCTATGATATTCATGTTTATGGTGATTTATGTCCTACTCATGCTTGCAGTCAATGTTGGTTAATTTCAATGCATATTGATGACTGTTGTCGCTCTCTAGTTGGTCACTTCCCAGTCTTTTGCTAGCCTTCACTTGTACTAAGCGGGAATACTGCTTGTGCATCCACTTCCATAAACCCAAAGTTGTTCCATATGAGTCCACCATACCTACCTATATGCGGTATCTACCTGCCGTTCCAAGTAAATTTGCATGTGCCACTCTCTAAATCTTCAAGAAATAATCTGTTTTGCATGCCCGAACCGCTCATGTGGTGACAGGGGGCGATCAGTATCTTCCATGCTAGGCGTGTTATCCTCGATATGTGTTTATTCACTATCATTCACGAGAAAGGGGCCGGTAATTGGAATGCCCAATTCCATGCTAAAATCGAAAAGATAATTGCAAACAAAACTCCCCCTGGATTGTTGTTGGTATGGACGGCACCCGAGGATTCGGCTAGTCGTGGAGTGTGATTGATCGGTGGTGGGGGAGTCAAAACTTTACTTTTCTGTTTGGGAACCGCCTATAGCATGTGTAGCGTGGAATATGGTGTAAACTCTTGGTCATTGAGTTGACAATGAAAGCATGCCACCCAAAATTATTATCTATATTTTCAAAGCTTGAGCTCTGGCACCTCTGCAAATCAATGCTTCCCTCTGTGAAGGGCCTATCTATTTATGTTCCTGTTGAGTAATCCTCTTCTTATAAAAGCACCAATTAGAGAGAGCACCTCTGTTATTTTTATGCTTTGCTTTTGACTGATATTGAGTATGACTATGGATGGATCTTCTTTGCCATGAATTACAATGTTTAGTCAGCCCTTGGTCTTTGAAGGTGCTCTGCATTTATGTTTTGCGGTCTCAGAAAGAGCTACCGAGATACCATCTGTTCATATTGCTTGATGATTGTTTTGATTGAAGTGTTGACGTTTGAAACTCATTATTATTTGCTCGCTAGTTGATTATGCTATTGATATGAGTTTACCATGAGAACTAGATGTCATTTGCTTATGTGGTTAGCTTGCAATCTTGGTGAAATTCTGGTTATGAGTTAGACATAGTTGCAACAACAAGATCAAACAGAGTTCGTAAAAGTTTTTCTTTTGTCTCTTTCAGTTTGTCAACTGAATTGCTTGAGGACAAGCAAGGTTTTAAGCTTGGGGGAGTTGATACGTCTCCGTCGTATCTACTTTTCCAAACTCTTTTGTCCTTGTTTTGGACTCTAATTTGCAAGATTTGAACGGAACTAACCCGGTCTAACACTGTTTTCAGCAGAATTGCCATGGAGTTTTTTTTGCGCAGAAATAAAAGTTCTCGAAATGACGTGGAAATTTACGGGGATTTTTTGTGGAATATAAAAAAAATACTGGCGCAAGAATCAACCGGAGGGGTGGAGCTGAGAGCCCACAAGCCCACCAGGCGCGCCCCCCTGGCCGCGCCTGGCAGGCTTGTGGGGCCCACGAAGCTCCACCGCCTCCAATCTCAGCTCTATTTAGTCCCTTTCGTCCGAAAAAAATCAGAGAGAAGAGTTCGTCGCGTTTTACGATACGAAGGCGCCGCCACCTCCTATTCTTCCTCTGGAGGGCAGATTTGGAGTCCGTTATGTGCTCCGGAGAGGGGAGATCGTCGCCATCGTCATCACCAACCTTCCTTCATCGCCAATTCCATGATGCTCTTCACCGTTCGTGAGTAATCTCATCGTAGGCTTGCTGGATGGTGATGGGTTGGATGAGATCTATCATGTAACCAAGTTAGTTTTGACGGGGATTGATCCCTAGTATCCACTATGTTCTGAGATTGATGTTGCTACTACTTTGCCATGCTTAATGCTTGTCACTAGGGCCTGAGTGCCATGATTTCAGATCTGAACCTATTATGTTCTCGCCAATATATGTGTGTTCTTGATCCTATCTTGCAAGTTGTAGCCACCTACTATGTGTTATGATCCGGCAACCCCGGAGTGACAATAGCCAGAACCACTCCCGGAGATGACCATAGTATGAGGAGTTCATGTATTCACCAAGTGTTAATGCATTGATCCGGTTCTATATTAAAAGGAGAACCTTAATATCCCGTAGTTTCCATTAGGACCCCGCTGCCACGGGAGGGATGGACAATAGATGTCATGCAAGTTCTTTTCCCTAAGCACATATGACTACATACAGAATACATGCCTACATTACATTGACGAACCGGAGCTAGTTACATATCTCTCCGTGTTATAACTGTTGCATGATGAATAACATCCGGCATAATCATCCATCACCGATCCAATGCCTACGAGTTTTTCCTACTGGTCCTTGCCACGTTACTTTGCCGCTACTTCTCTCACTGCTGCTACTGTTACTCTGTTGCTACTGCTCTAACTTTGCTGCTACTGCTGTCACTTTGCTGCTACTGGTTACTATTGCTACTGCTGCTATCATACTACTCTTCTACTGATACTTTGCTGCAGATACTAAACCTTTCAGGTGTGGTTGAATTGACAACTCAACTGCTAATACTTGAGAATATTCTTTGGCTTCCCCTTGTGTCGAATCAATAAATTTGGGTTGAATACTCTACCCTCGAAAACTGTTGCGATCCCCTATACTTGTGGGTTATCATGACTCAGAATAAAAATGACACAACGAAAGGAGTAAAAAGAGCCTTACATTCCCTTCCACAACAATTCCCTTATATAACTAAAGAGTTGCTAGACTCAACATCGACCAGTTTGGCTTGGTTATCCTACAGGCAGTCAAGCTCTGATACCAACACTACTAGGAAATGGGCTATAGATGATATAGACACTAATGGCGCACCAGACAAGTAGCGCGCCACTACTATATAGTAGTGGCCCACCGTGTGCAGGTGTGCCATTAGTGTGATGGACACTAATGGCGCACCACACACTCGGTGCGTCACTACTATTTTTTTTTTGCAAAACTACTAATGGCGCACCACCAGCTGGTGCGCCATTAGTAATCAAGGTTACTAATGGCGCATCTGTAGGTGGTGCACCACTACTATAATTGATTTTTTTTGCAAAAGTACTAATGGCGCACCACCAGCTGGAGCGCCATTCGTAACCAGGGTTACTAATGGCGCATCTGTAGGTGGTGTGCCACTACTATAATTTTTTCAAAACTACTCCGGTGCTTCTCCATCCGGTTCAAAAAATATCTCTCGCTCGCTCGCTCGCGTGGATTTCATGAAGGAATTCCCGTCCTCCTCCCCCCTCCCCGGCCACCATGGCGGCCGCCGTCGGCGTGTCCCCCTCCTCCCTCCTCCGCCTCCCCTCGCCCCATACCCCCGCCTCCTCCTCGTCGGTGCTGCTCCAGCGCCGGGAGCCCCCTCCTCTCCCTCACCGCCGCCCCCCCGCGCGCCTCCTTCGCCGCCGCCGCAGCCGCCGACTCCAGCAACGGAAACGGGTCCTACTCCGGTAACGGGTACGCGGCCCCGCAGACCCTCCCGCGGTTTGTTTTTCCTCTGTTTTCGCGGCAAGGCCGCGTGCTTTGGCCTAATGCCGCCGGTGGCGCTGGGCGGACAGGGTGTTCGACGGAATGCCTCCGGGGTCGTGCCTGTTCCACTGGCGAGTCGAGGCCAGATTAGTTAGTTGTAGCACTCCTCACTGATAGCGCTACATATTTCACTAGATAATATCAGCAGCGGTCATGCCCCTGAATCAATGGTGTGGAACCATGCTCGCGGCCATCTAGAGGCAGCTTATGTGGGTCGGTAGTGGCCTCGTACACGCATATCAATCTCGCTGTGTTTGTTGTTCAACAGGGCCTATCAACTGCGACTTCTTCTTAGTTCCTGATGCAGTTAGCTGATTGCCAGTCGATTTCATCGTATCGACAGTTGAAGCACATTCATGTTTAACACGTTCATGATGCAGCCTGCCCTCTTTCATTTTGCAGAAGCCAAGCATCACTGATGCCACAGTTCAACGGTCTTGTGCTTGATGAAAGCTCTAGGTTTTTATTGAATTGATTTACTGGATCCTGCTTTGCTTTGTATAGAGATGTACTCCCTCTGTAAAGAAGTATAAAATCATTTAGATCACTAAAGTAGTGATCTAAACGCTTTTATATTTCTTTACGGAGGAGTAATTACCATGAATTCGATTGATTTCTGTTGATAATCTATCCATAATCAATTCATGTATGACCATATGATTCCGATCTATGGACAACTATGATGGAAATTTCGTGTGTGCTAATTTCCATTCGTTTTCTCACAGCGGTTGCTCTCTGTGCTAAATAGACCTAGTTATTTTGCTTAAACTGCTGAAAGGATGAATATTACTTACTAATGCCCACAAAGTATCGTGTGTATTATTCTTGCCAATCTTTACGTGTGTGCTTGCTTTGGATCGTAGCAATGGACTAGTCCGGGTGTCTTTTCGTTTGGGAAAATACATAGCGTTGCTCGAGCTTTTATCTTCTTCTTACTTTTGAAAAGCTGTTGGAGGCAGTAACCCCTGACCAAACCCTTTGTGCTTGAATTGATGCTTCCCAGGCCTAATTCCGCGTGTAAATGAATTCCTTTTCTTCTAGTTTTACTTCACTCGGTATCCAATTTCTGTAGTTCTGCCTACTTCTTTACTGTGCCTGAGCTTCTGTGTTTAGACTGAATTATGATAGGTTCTCTGGACTCATATTGAAGCAATTTTAATGTTGGAGTTTGTATGTAGTAAGAGGGAAAGACAAATACGGTTGGACTGAGCTGGTTTTGACTCTCTTGATGCCTGCAGTTTGTGATATACTTCTGCTGCTGGTTGTCTGGTCTGAAGTCTGAACCTCATGGAGACCGTTTCGACAAATGAGGACACGGGCAAGGGGGCGATGTGGGAGCTGGAGAAGAGCATTGATCAGCCCATGGACGCAGAGGCCGGGAGACTGAGGAACATGTACAGAGAAAAGGTGATTGCTGCTATCATCATCCAAGTATTTGTCAGTTTTCTATATATGTGAAGCTTAGCCAGTGGCATACAGAACTAATGTGATGCGTTAAGAACATGGCTTTAGCATTGAGCATCACAGTTTTGTGTTCTGTAGCACATTCTTTTCAGCATTGCATTCTCCCTCATAGTTATCCATGTGCATGGATTTTTAGACATTGCCTAAGATGCAGAGCTATTTGGTGTCCTTACTCTGAATTTCTGAAAAATGAATAGATGAAGTATGCTAGTAAGTAAGTGATTTTGTTTTTGCCCTGTTTTCCCCTCTTGTATGTGCAGACCTACCCAACAGTTTTGATGCTACAACTAGCTTTCCAAAGCCTTGGTGTGGTGTTTGGAGATTTAGGCACATCGCCCCTTTATGTTTTCTACAATATCTTTACTAATGAGATTGAAGACACGGAGCAAATTATTAGGGCACTCTCGCTTATTATCTATTACCCGCCAGAGTACCGACCTATCAATGTGTTTGTGAATTTCTACTCTGGTAAGAGGTCTTCCTTTAGTTTTACCCGTTTGATACCTTCGTGGCACTGGAATACTCTGTATCTGCATTCCATCGTCCAGTCTTGAAAATAGGTTTACTGTTTTGTTCTTTTCGTTTTTGCAAGTAATCATGCTTTTATCTGAGGAAAACGTTAAGTTGACTCTCATAATGGGTATATTGTTTTGGGCTTTATACAAGGAATTGTTTTTCTCCATCTTTTCGATTTCGACATGCAGATGCTCTGATGTACATTAGCTAGTATTCTTGAGCAGTTAAATGATCAAAAGTATCGTCATTGCCCGCATCTGATGGGAGCGCAATGCCGTCTCCTTGCCTACCTGGGTTCAATCATCTGAACTGCTACTGTCTACTTTGTAGCTATGCAATTCATGCCTTGATAGTCAACAAATCATCTGAACTGACAATTCGCTTAGTATGCCTAGGTACATATATCACAGTTAATGAAATGCATATGTTATCTTTGCTTTTTATAGAACCCGAATACAAGTTCAAAGTAGAGAGAGACAACTTTTTCCCTGAACCAACGATAAGCAAGTTCTTATTTCAGATGTCCTTGTGCGCAGAATGCTATAACAATGCTTGGGGTTTCATAAATGTGGCATGTAAGGACTTATCATGGATACCATGCATGCAGGTTGACGGTGGTGTTATAAGGTTTAAAATAAAGGATGCTGGGGAGTATCTGCCTGTTAGTTCTAACAAAAGTTTTTTTTTTGAATGGTGAGTCAGATTGCATGCATGAGTTTCCTCCTTGTTTTTCCATTAACCGTCAGTTGTTGGTGCTACCCATTAAGACTTGCCCGTGCCCTTTCATTCCAGGTGAACTCCGCGTTCAATGGGAAGCGCAAGATGCTTCGGAAATCACTTCAACACCTATATTCTTTTGTTGAAATCGAGGCCGCTCTTACCAATATCGGTCTTCCAGCTACAGTAAGCTCTCCCTCCATCCATCCATCCTCGCTCGTGCACTAAATTCATTATTGCTGTAGGCTAGACCGTCGGAACTGATGATGGATGATTTCGTGAGGTTGCACAATCACCTGGGAAAAGTATGACCACCCCTGCATTCAAAATGCGTATGGAATCATCTTATTGGTTTGCTCGCTGGACTATGCATGCCGCTGAAGTGATTTTGTTCCCAGCTAGAGGGCACTGCAACTTGCAGGTAAATCATATACATAAAAGATGGCAAGTGGATTGGCTCAAGATATTGTTATTTAACCTGATACAACAGATAATTCTCCAAATCATTTCAGATCATCCTTGCTGACAGTGACCGCCTAGTATTCTTCAGCAGTCCCACATCCTTCACCGCAACATAATTGGTGGCATAGTTTCAGCCCACGGTGTCCTTGCATGGATGATCATAGTGATTGTGCTATAAGTTCAAAACCAATGATAATGTGCAGGGCATGATTTGCTCGCACAAGAATTGCAGTTCTTTTCCTTATCGTAGATAGCATCCCTGCAAGAGGGAAGATACGCGGGCGTTGCATGTGTATAATTTACTGCAACTATCTATCCTCTTGTACTAATCTTCGCAAGTTGGAGGCGGAAATGTAGAGATCAAATATCCTCTTGTACATTTCTGACTTGGCATTGTTGACGATTACCTGACCTCTTTCCCCCCCTGTCAATATGAGTTTCTAAGGGGAAAACATTATTTCTACAGATAACTTACCAATATTGATCCTTGCAAGTGCACCTTGTATACAAATTTTTCTATTTATGCCTATTAGTTTAGGAGAAAAGCACAACTTAGTGCACTATTTAAATTGTTTTATGATTCACAATATCCGCATTATGTCGAAAATAATTGGTCTTTATTTGAAATCAGTAAGAAGTTGGCTATCTTATAGATTAAATACATTTTCATAAACACTGGTTAGAAATGACATTTGCTATGTTTTGTGTGAACAAGTTCATTGCAAATTCTTTATGCTCTAATTTGCATATACTGGTTGTTGCAGCTGTATGATATTAGTGGGAAGAGCCCTGAAGTACACTTGAACACTAAGATGTCAATTGATGCCATGTTATCATGCATGTACTGAATATGTACATTTAGTTGCAGGTGTCTTGGATGCTTGTAGAGACAAACATACACAGATGTAACTTGTGTAGCTTTAGTTGGATTTCTCCTTCATTTGCTATGCAAATGTTCATCTTAGTTTCTTTCTCTTACAACATTTATTGTGTTACAACATTTCTTTCTCTTACGAAGAAGCAGCTGAAGAAGGCTACAGGAGAGGAGAGGACTCCAAGAGATCATCCGATGCGCGTCGAAGGGTACACTTGTGGCATCGAGGGCTGCTGGATGAGCTTCGACACGAAAAGGGAACTGTCCCTGCATGAGCGTGACTTGTGTGTTCTAGATGATTGTTAAGATGGTCAAAACTATGCTTCCTCTAGGTTAATGTGTTTGCCAACTTGCGTTCAATGTATGTGCATGTTTATAAACATATTTTCATTGTGGTGTAATATGTGTTTATCTTGAATCTTCTTGTGGGTGTGAGGATAATAATTGAATATTTTTAGAGCTGGTAGTATAACCTGTGGCGCACCATGAGCTATACTAATGGCACACCTGGGAGGCATACTGATGGCGCACCTGGGAGGCATACTAATGGCGCACCTGGAAGGCATACTAATGGCGCACCTGAGAGGCATACTAATGGCGCACCTGGGAGGCATACTAATGGCGCACCTGGGAGGCATACTAATGGCGCACCTGGGAGGCATACTAATGGCGCATCATGAGCTATACTAATGGCGCACCACCTGGTGCGCCATTAGTGTACCAGATACTAATGACGCACCTGTGGTGCGCCATTAGTAAAAATTTCTAATGGCGTGATGCTAGTGGCGCACCTATAGTGCGCCATTAGTAGCCAAAACAGGTGCGCCACTAGCAGGCCTTTTCCTAGTAGTGTAAAGCTGTCGGGACCCCGATCCTAAGTCATAAGAACCCAACATGTAACACATCACATCACTTTGCGGCCTCACACACGGTAAACTCCACGGCTGCCACCTTACCTTGGCCAGGACCATTTGCGTCTTTTGGCTCACGTATATGAATGTGTCGCTAGCATTCAAACGACAAAGAACCCGGGTCGACATGACTAGTTATAAACCCAAGTGGTACGTCTGTACGGGGACATCCATACATAACCCAGCAAAGCAGGTGTCGGTCAACAGCGTGTGTAGGAGAGTCGTAGCAAGCTACAAGGACTCCATTACACCGCGTGACATTTCCCCGAGGAGACACACACAGCAGCAAAGATGGATACATGCCGGTCAATCAATGTGTCTGGAGCAGTAACAAGCTACCAGGGCTCGGTGGAAGCACAAAGAGGCATTTCCCCGTAAAGAGTACTACTAAAGGCACACAACTAGGTGTCGAATCCCACACATATAATGCATTTCATAACATACACACAATATGCACGATATGTGTAGATACAACATGGCATCACAACATAACTCCATGACTCAAGCTTTTATTAAAGACTCATAAGAGTCAATATAGTATGATATTACAAACAGGGGTCTCGTGACCCGACACTCAAGTCATACAAACATCAAGCGGAAGCATAACATGTCTAGGTACAGACATCTACTAAAAGTGGCTGGAAGAGCCTGAAAAGCTACAATGACCCTACCAAAGGAGCCAGACATCTGTCCGGCATTCCCAAGCTATTCCGGTCAACATCGATCACATCGCGTAGAAACCTTTAATGAGACTAATGTCTCTTCTGCAAATACATAAATTAAGCAAACGTGAGTACAAAGGTACTCAGCAAGACTTACGTCAGAACTATCTACACATGCATCAGTATCAATGAAGGGGTTGTGGAGTTTAATTGCAAAAAGCCAACTTTGACTCTTGGCTAACCTATACTACGACTACAAGTACTTTATTTGAGGTGGGATAGCACACGCGAGTCCACATATTCACAAATCAATACAGCACTATGGGTCCAGTCTCGTCTCCCTACGAGAAGGCCATCCATAGCACTCACACTTATCTTGAATATTTTATAGTATCCATTCAAGTTGTCTATGACCATATAAGTTTCCAAGTAGTTGAATAGATTAGATTACCCTGCAGGGGTGTACTTCTTCACACACGCTCCCACCACTTATCACCATATGCACGTCATGCATCTCGGCAACCTTCAAGCAGAAGCACTGGCGTGGGTGTCGGCCACGACCTAGCTAACCACACAAGACTCTAGTCCAGGTTTATCGCCTATTTGAGACTGAACCCGCAAGGAAGTCCGATCGAAGTTTCCTCTACGGTCCCTAACGATGTTTACAGGGTTCCCAAGCCCACCTCGACGGATGGTACTACGCTTGGTACACCGGGCCATGATGCCTAGTCTGTCCCAAACCCACCTGTATGGGGTGCCACTCGGTAGACTACTAGCATGTCCTACAAACACCAGAAACTAGTTGCAACTCCTGGATAGAGATCTAGGTGATTAATATGTCGAGAGAGTCAATTAGGGATCCCAATGTGCGGTAGTAGCTAGTCTTGGATAACATACACGGGACTCAATTCTTAAGAACGGTCCCAATGAGACAACCTGCCATGTACTCCTACACAGCCTCTCATCGGTACCTTTACCAAATCAGGTTCACACCTTTACTCTCACACTGTGGGGCATGAACACATCCATTCTGATTCATCATCCAGATGGATCAGACCCGACGCAACTCTAAGCATAGCAGGCACAGTAAGCAAGCGTGGATGAGTAGCACATCAAGGCTCAAGCAGTTGCTACTCATGCTAAGTGGTTTCAACTATTTACTGTGGCAAAATCAGGTCATGCAGAGGAATGGGTTCAACTACCGAGAATAAATAACAGTTGAATCGCTGTTGTCCTAATGCAATAAAAGAGAGCAGGAGCGAGAGAGTAGGATTTTATCGGAATGTTCAAGGGGGGTTTGCTTGCCTCACACGTCTGAAGATAGCAATGAGTCTTCATCAATGTCAATGATCACATTGTCGGAACCATCATCTACCGAGAGGGAACAACACCAGCAAATAGAAAAGAACACATTCAATGCAATGCACCAAACATGATGTATGATATGGCATGTTAAGGTACTGAGTTACCTAGCTCAATGTTTGGTCATATTAATTGAAGTGTAATTCAAATAGGCATCAAATTCCAACTCCAAACTATTTATTAAATTTACCCTAATCATCATTTTCCCTACTTGGTGATGTTAACTTGCTTTAACATGCATGAACATGGCATAATCAGATTCCTTGCATTTTTCTGATCATTTTTCATATATTACTTATTTAATTTGGAGTTATATTTTATTTCCTATGATTTTTTAGAAGTTTAGGGTATTTTCTAGAATTATTTTTATATCAGAAAATCATTTATTGCGTTAGCATAGCGTCAGCAGGTCAACTCACCTGGTTAGGGTCAAACCTGACGTGTGGGGTCCACACGTCAGTGACCCATGGGTTAATCCCGTGCTGACCAGCCCCTAATGTGGTTTGACCCACCCCAGGGCCCATTGTGAGCGACTAATGGGGTGGGGATTAGGTCCTAATGACCTCCACGTCAGCGCCCACCGGAGCTGGGCCGGCGGCGACCAGAGCCACAACGGAGGCTCGCCGGAGTTGCCCAAAATTGTGCCACAGGGGGCGGATTCGAGCGCCGAGAGCACTGGGACGAAGCCGAGGCTCGGCCTCATTCAACAGGAGGGACAAGAGGGGCTAGGGGTGGCCGGAGAGGCACCGGCGATGAGCCGTAGCGGCTGCCGAAGCTCGGCCTCGACGGGGGTGAGGCTAGGGCGCGAGAGAGTGAGGGGAAAGAGAGGGGAAAGAGAGGGGAAATGATGGCGATCTCACGGCGGTTGCAATGGAGGCAATGTCGACGGAGGAGGAGCTCGAGGCAGGGTGAATCACCGTCGACGGGCTCCGGTGGCCGGAGTTGAAAACGGCGGCAACAAGGGCGATGCGGGGCTCGTAGGCTCGATTCGTTTGACGTGGGGGACGAGCTCGTCGATGTGGAGACGATGAGTCGGTCGGGGAAGGCTAGCAGGGGCTAGAGAGGGCGCCGGTGAGCTCGCACCGAGCTCGTTAATGTCGGACGATAGGAGAGATAGAGAGGAGAAGGGAAACAATGCAAGGGATGGGGGAATCGGTCCAGTGGCTCATCCACATCATCTCAGACGCAAGATAAGGATGGAGGAGGCACCTCCAGCGCGAAGCAGGAGGTGGAGGCTTCGGCGCACGCCACGCCTCTCCTCCTCGCGAGAGGTTGAGGATGACTAGCACTTGGGCCAGATGGGCTCCAAGTGCTGGGCCACGTAAGTATTTTCTTATTTGTTTTTATTTTGTTTATTTTATTTCCTTTTTCTGACATTTGTTTTGACTTAAATAAATATATAGCCATTTTTCACATATCCTAAAAATAATCATGTGATATGAATGGAATTATCGAGTGCCACACAATTTTTTTCATAATATATAAAACTATATTTGATATATAATAAATATAATTCCACTTAAAATAATTGTTTGATTGATTCAAAAGTCCAAAATATTATGTTCCTGTGTTTTCAAATATTGTTTGGCAAATTTACCTCATCCCAATATTTTCGCAGAATATTTTAGAGCATTTTCTTGAATCATTTTAAAGCAGTTTTTATATTGCCTTTTTGACAAAAAATGATTCTTGAGGCTTGATCACTTCCCCATTTCAAATTTAATGCAATTTGAATGCATGCATGAATATGCAATGGCAAGCAAGGTAAACTTGGGTTGTGACAAGTGTCAAGATGCAATAAAAATGTCGCATGCAAATATTGTGTATTAGCATAGGACCGAATGAAGATTGCACGACTTGAGAGAACAGTCCCTTGCAATTTGATCCAGTGGTGTATATATGTAGGGTTTTAGACCATCTTTTGTATCGAAAAGTGCGTAGCTAATATTTGTGGAAAATTTTGATTACACTTTGAATCCAATATAGTCCATTTCTTAGTTTTGTTTAATACCCATAGGGTATTTCAGGAAAATTAGCATTCAATCAGGGTAATTGAGCTCTCAAAAATACCTTTTTAGAAAAACTTATAAAATGCTTATATTATGTTTCTTAGTTTTTTTGTAGAACTACATTTTGTTTCCTTTTTTGCTGTATTTTTAGTGGACTTGCTATTTCTTTGCTGGGGCAAATCAAACATACATATGCCTGACATTGGCCTTCGGGCATTGGGGTTTGGTTTGGGAACTAGCTTGTGGCGGCAGTCACTAGCTAGTTAGTGATCGCCCCTCCCCGAGCCCCCCCCCCCACATATATTTTGGATCTGCTTAGCAAAATAACCATCATATCCTAATCCTGTTGTGCAATTAATTAGTATATGTATGTATACAATAGATTCTCTTAGTCCTTTAATAAGGGATTTATCAAGAATTAATACCCCCATTATGGATGTGCACAAGTTGATCCATTTTTTCTGATCTCATCGACGTACCCTAGCTAGCTTCTATAGGTCATGTTGTCTTTTGTCAAAGTATCGAAGAAGTTCATGGCTTCATCATTAGCCAGAAGTAATAGGCGCATTATGTTACGAAGCTCTTCAAAGTTGTTTTGGAACGGAGTTCCTGATAGGATAATTCGCTTTTTGGTACGAAGTTCCGCAAAGGCCTTCCAAATAGCGATATTCGGAAGGCTCTTCCTGAACTTCCTACCAGAAAACTAATTGTCCTATTCGGGACCCCGTTCCAAAACAACTTCGGAGAGCTTCGTACCATCATGCGCCTGTTACTTCCGGATAATGATGAAGCCATGGTTTTCTTGAATACTTTGACACTAGATGATACGTCTCCAACGTATCTATAATTTTTGATGGTTTCATGCTATTATCTTGTCAAACTTTGGATGTTTTGTATGCCTTTTATATCTTTTTTGAGACTAACTTATTAACTCCGTGCCAAGTGCGAGTTCTTGTTTTTTCCATGTTTTTGACCCCTTTTAGAGGAGGATTTTAAACGGAGTCCAAACGGAACGAAACTTCCAAAAATATTTTTTCCGAAACAGAAGAAGATCGGGAAGCTTGAGAACCAAGGCAGGGGCCCACCAGGGACCCCACAAGCCCCCTAGCCGCGGCCAGGGGGGCCCGCGCCTCCTAGGCTTGTGGGCTCCCTGGGCCACCTCTGCCCTAGGTCATCCGCATATATATTCCCTAAAATCCCAGAAAAAATTAGGAGATCATTGAAAGTACTTTTCCGCCGCCGCAAGCTTCTGTCTCCGCAAGATCCCATCTGGGGCACGTTCTGGTGCCCTGCCGGAGGGGGGATTCTGATACGGAGGGCTTCTTCATCAACACCATGACCTCTCCGATGATGCGTGAGTAGTTCACCATAGACCTACGGGTCCATAGCTAGTAGCTAGATGGCTTCTTCTCTCTCTTGGATCTTCAATACAAAGTTCTCCATGATCTTCATGGAGATCTATCCGATGTAATCTTCTTTTGCGGTGTGTTTGTCGAGATTCGATGAATTGTGGATTTATGATCAGATTATCTATGAATCTTATTTGAGTTTCTTCTGATCTCTCTTATGCATGATTTCATATCCTTGTAATTCTCTTCGAGTTGTGGGTTTTGTTTGGCCAACTAGATCTATGATTCTTGCAATGGGAGAAGTGCTTGGTTTTGGGTTCATACTGTGCGGTGACCTCACCTAGTGACAGAAGGGGTAGCGAGGCACGCATCGTGTTGTTGCCATCAAGGATAAAAAGATGGGGTTTTCATCATTGGTTTGAGTTTAACCCTCTACATCATGTCATCTTGCTTAAAGCGTTACTCTGTTTGTCATGAACTCAATACACTAGATGCATGCTGGATAGCGGTTGATGTGTGGAGTAATAGTAGTAGATGGAGAAAGTATCGGTCTACTTGTTTCTGACGTGATGCCTATATGTGTGATCATTGCCTTAGATATCGTCATGACTTTGCGTGGTTCTATCAATTGCTCGACAGTAATTTGTTCACCCACCGTAATACTTGCTATTTTGAGAGAAGCCTCTAGTGAACACTATGGCCCCCGGGTCTAGTTCACATCATATTTTCAGCCTTACACTTTTTCTTCGTTGCACTTTCCGCCTTCAGATCTCACTTTGCAATCAAACTTGAAGGGATTGACAACCCCTTTATAGCGTTGGGTGCAAGCTCTTTTGTGTTTGCGCAGGTACTCTGGACTTGACGAGATTCTCCTACTGGATTGATACCTTGGTTCTCAAACTAAGGGAAATACTTACTGCTCCTGTGCTGCATCGCCCTTTCCTCTTCAAGGGAAAAACCAACGCAAGCTCAAGAGACGACAGAAGATTTTTGTCGCCGTAGCACTAGACAACGTGACATATAGAAGGGTGGATGAGATCAGGAAAAATATGGACCATTTTTTGCACAACCAGAATGGCGCCATTTTGTTAAATCCCTTGAAGGTTAAGAGAAACTGTTATGATTCTGACTCCTGTTCCTAGCGAGGGACTAAAGGTTCCTCGTATATAGGAAACCACAATCCAAGCATTTAAAAAATGTTAAATTTGCATAGAATTTGTTCTCGAATGCTATGGACAATACCGACAGAGAAGGAGAAGAGGCCCTGTTCGAGATCATACGCTCCCCGATACCAGATGAGAATGAAGAAGATGACGGCTCGCAATATCTGAACAATACCGGTGATGGTATGATGTTCGATGAAGACGAACGAATAGATGAAGTCTAGAAAATGGCGATGAAGGAAATGTTGTTCTTCAAATAACAAATACCAACAAGGTATATTTATATAAGGCATTTGGTGATCATCACATGTTTTAATTGATTTGTATATATGTTAGCGAATCGATCTTTCTTCTTTTAGCCCTCCGGATCGAGCAAATCTTCTACAAGCAGCAGGGTAGTTCGAGGCCCGGCAAAAATGTTGCCGACTAGCGTAAAGTACAACATCAATGCCATCAAACCTAATGGTGAACCTGATGGACCTAAGAAGAATGCGAAGAAGTTCATTCGTCACTGTGGAGTTATTGACAGGGACCAAATCTCGACCTCCGTTCAAGAATGGAAAAAGATAGCAAAGGGAGATCCAAATGTTACTATTTTCGACAAAGGAGCAAAAAAATTGCTTTGGGAATCGCCCATGTCACATTTCACCCTACCAGATCATTTAACAGATGTAGATCTGGAGAAAGTCAAGAACAATGCTCTTAAGAAGATGGAGATAGCATTCAACAACCACAAGAAAAGTATATGGGCCGCGTATGTCAATGCACGAAAGTAGACTCCAGAATTCAAGCGAACACTAGAGAAGGCAAGAGAACACTGGGAAGCTTTCGTGAACTTCAAGGAATCGGAAGTAGCTCAGGAACGGTCAAGAGAAAACAAGATTAATGCCGCGAAAAAGAAGTGGTGCCATAAGCTGGGGCCAGGTGGCTACGAGGTGGCCCGGCCTAAGTGGGATCTCGCTGAGCAAGAGATGATGGATGCAGGGGTCACTCCAGTTACAAGGAGCTGCCCCCCAGGTGCTTGACTTGGTTCGATGGGCATGGGGGGACATTGGACCCAAAGACATGCGATGTTTTGGAGCGGGCATGTCTTAAAGGAGCTGATGTAAGTTTACTTGTTGCAATAGAAGAGGCTCGAACAGGGGTGTTCACGCCCAACAGAGAGAACGACGAGCTTATGCGCGACCTGAAGAATCCTGAACACCTGGGAATAACACGAGGCAAAGGCGGTGTTCCATGGTTTGAGGGGTTTGCGGACTGGAACGCCAACTACAGAAGCCGTGCAAGAAAGAAGCAACAGGGGGAGGAGAAGATGAAGATGGAGGAGGAGCATGGGAAGCGGGAAGCAGACCGCCTTTGCATCATAGAATCAAAGCACGGGCAGTTAGAACTCGCTTTCAAGCGGCAACAACAGCAGATCGACTCACTTAGCCAGGAAAGGGGGTCTCGGCAGCGGCAACAGCTAGAGGATCCATCATTAGATAACATTGTCCCATCCATGCCGAGAAGCAGCGTGGGTTCTGCCCCGGGCGATGATGCACTGGATAGATACCCTGGGGATGATATCATAGATACGACAACTTATGAGCTACACATAAAAGTGAAGAAAATATCCATGAAGGTGGCGGGCGTCTATGCTTATACAAATCCCCCTGAAGCAACCTTCCCTTGCAATCCGATTCCAGCTGGCTATGCTCGTGTTGGGGTTGATGAAGTGGTGGCAGGATATTTGGGGCTAGAGCTTGACATTCCTAGAGGTGACGACGAGCACACACTGGGAGAGGCCATACATCATATCATTCGATGGAGAAAGGATTGCATCGTCTTTCCAAGGCCACCGACACCGCGTCAGCCGGCTCCTCATCCAAATCCGCCATCGCGTCAGCCCACTCCTCCTCCAAGTCCGGCACCGCGTCAGCCCACTCCTCGTCCTCCAAGTCTAGCACCGTGTCAGCCGACTCCTCGTCCTCCAAGTCCGACACCACGTTAGCCGACTCCTCCTCTAAGTCAGGCACCACATCAGCCGTCTCCGCCGCCTCAGCAATAGCGGGAGAGAGGCGCCGCAGCTAGGTCGGCTAGCGTTACAACAAGAGGCAAGAAATTCAGATATGGTCCAAGTCTCAAGCCTCTTCCAAGGTTGCCTTACCACCTGACTCCCGAGGAAAACACAGCCGAAGTGCAAGACCAAGTGAAGGACCATTTTGGACCGAAACCACCCCCGCCGCCAAAGGAGATCATACCTGAGCATGTCATACAAAACTTAATTGATAATGCACAACCAGCTGTCAAGCATATCGACTCAGACTATGACTTTTCAATCATGAAGTCATATCGAACACAAAAAAGGAGTCGAGCTCGAGCTCGAGCCAAGCAGCTGGAAAAATGCGGGTAAATTGTTCCCAAGGTGGGAGAACTCGTAGTGCAATCGACCCCCCCTACAAACACATGTGAGTACCCCTGATCAGCAGCTGGTAATAACAGACGATCATAGAAGGTAGGCTAAAGAGGTCGGTGTCAGTGTAGAACAACTCCTAGGCATCGAGGACTTCCAAGCGTTTAGAGAGGAGCAACTACAATGGAAATATGTCCGAGGCCAACCTATGGTCAAGCCTGAGCAGATCCCACTTCTATTAACGAGATTGTATGAATTGCATCAATGGTACCTGAGAGTAGTAAAGACTACCGATCGAGAGTCCCTCATGGTGAAAGTCGAGGCACAACATTACTACCATAAAAAAGATTTGTGGGTTGAGTATCAAGAAATGTTTTAGGTACTCAATCAAGACGCACTCGACAAATCTCTCATCAATTGCTATTGTCTGTAAGTGATTTATTTCTGTTATTTAAGTCTCTAGCTAGCTATAGTGCTCGTTCATTACGTGTAATTATCCTCACTATATATTCTTTTTTGTGGTATTATGCAGAATGAAGATGTATGAAATAAAAAAAATCTGGATGCTATGGCATTGGGTTCATCGACCCAAATACCATTAATGAAGAAACATGGACGCATAAATGGGAATGAAAAGACACAGAGAAAAGATTGGTAGAGTCCTTGGTGCGACTAAATACCTAACCAGAAATACTACTTCCTTACAAATTCGGGTGAGTGGCACTGTCTTGTACTACAAATTCTGTTTTTGCTTACTAGATTTTAATAAGTGTAGTTGATGAGTTATATATGCACATGTCCGTTTAATTATACAAACATGTGCGCATGCAATTTTCACTGGATCTTGTTAATCATTGAAGTTGACGAGGAAAAAGTTCTAGTACTCGACTCACTACTTAAAGACGATAGAGACTACGCAATCGTGAGGGGGATGGTTGACAGGTAATTTCAACCATTATCGAACTATATGTCGGCCTCTTTAGTTCATTTCCTGATATCAACTAATTAATAACTCCTTTATTCATTTTCTTTGCCACCGGGCAGAGCTTGGAGAAGTTCATCAAACACGTTGAAGGCCCATGGAAACAAGAACTGAAATGGGTGCGACCCAGGGTAATTAATTAAGTAGTACTAGCTAGCTACCATCTATCTATACTTATACTAATTAGAGACTTTCAAGAAATTACCATATTAATTAGATTTTATGAGCCGTTAATCTGATGGGACCGAGTTATTACGGCCTAGATCAACTCATAAAATCCTCCATAAAAAAGTTAATTTTAAATAACTTCTACCTCAATATATCTAGAACTGACGATCTGTTTCATGCATTTTTTTAGGGCAGGCTTCGGGGTAGAAAATCTCCCCTGCCCTTACGATAGTTCCTTTTTTTGAGGGACTACGATAGTTCTTCATCATGCTCCCTCTTGGCATCGCCTCTCCCAGCCTTCCTCCGCTCCATTGTTGCACCAACACACGAAACGAGACCAGGTTTAAATTAATCCAGAAAATATGGTACGTTCGAATCCATCCTTTCCCTTCGGCCTAGCGTTGATCTATATTCTGGCATGTACATGCAACCATGCAGCGGAAGATGAGTTGTACTGATAGGCGTCTATGCTAGCTCGCGCGCCAATCTTGAAAACGAGATCATTGTGAAGATGCCACATCTATTGTCCTCCTCGAGTGCTCTCCACCACATCATGTACACCGTGGCAAGGGCCATCAGCTCCGTTGAAGAATCCTCTTCCGGTCTTCCCTATTAATCCCCTGCTCTCTTGAGCCTCCTCCGCCTCTCTGGCCATGTACTATCTCTCAGGTCTTGACCGGCCGACCGACCTGCACTGATTAAGTGAAAAGGAAATTCCACAAGTCAGATATCATGCAGCGACATAGGAGAGTCATAATCACGTTTTCACATTGCGTCTGGAAGAAGAGCATCAGGAAAAACTGCAATGAGACAGATTAGAATCAAGGGTAAGATGCAGATAACCCTACCTCAACTGACCGATTCTTCTGTCCGCACCATCCCTAGATTCATGTTCTATCTAAAGGAAATTATGATGCACTCAATCCTCTTTGAAGTTCTTCCATGCTGCAATTGGAATCCAGTACATGAAACTATCCTACAATGGTTGACGCAGGCATAAAGCATAGTTGGAGGTGTACTGATAACAGTTTTAAGTTGATTGGGTGGCCACGAGGACACATGAAGCTTCCAGGACAAGTAACTATAGTTGCATGTTGACACGTATGATCACATCCCAATTTACTTCAATATTCACCTTACGTACACCCAGTACAAATCGTCATATAATTATGTTGCAGGTCCTTATTTCCTACAGTATTGGACGAATTGTTCACACGCTAAAGTGGCAATTGTGTAATGGTGCGATCTTCCTCAGAATATCAGGCTTATTGTTCAATCAACCGAAAAGAAATTCATGGTATGTGTATTAGTGTATGCTCACGCTTTCAGTCGTGATGCTTCTCCTTCACAAAAGAATCTCACAATGCTCCTAACTAATGTACGTGTTCATTGAGAAACCTACTTTTTTCTTTCCAAATTGAAAGGTAACCTTCTGAATTAGAAACCATTCGAGCTAGCCAATATTGTATTCGACTTTACATCCTACAGTATGGCTGATTGCAGTAATGTTCTTCATAAATGTGTATCTAATTTTTTCATCAAAGAATACATATCCTAAATGTTTATTTTTAACATGGCTATCCTCTGAAGACAAGATATAAGATAATAGCTATCAGGTGTGCCTTAACGATAGTTATATTCTAAATTGCAGATGATTTTGGATATATGCATTACCGCATAGCTTAAGACTTTATCTATGATCATTGTTAGTGCAGCAGCAAAATATATATACTAAAAGTGTTAATCTCAAGTTTATAAAATGTCAGAAATGCATCCTTTGTATATGTCATTATAACTCATGTATTGGTGACCTACGTAAATGTAATTGTTATTTATGTATTTATTTATTTATTCTGATGACCATTTAGAGGAAAATATGCGGTCAACAAGTTAAAATGGAGCATACAAAATGCTATATGCATTTATTGTTTAGAAGGTTATATTGAAAAAAACTAATTTATCAATGGGTAATTAAACTTATTTATAGATCACATTTTACTCACAAAACAATATTAGTTTTCCCCTCTTTTGCTGGTAAATATTTGTTTTCCCACTATCATGCTTACTTCAAGAAGACTTATACGGATGATAGTGGTTAAACTCAATAATGAATTTTTTGACTTAACACATTTTTTAATAATTGTATTATCCAAAAAGAAAAATTACCCCGTGCAAGAGCACGGGTCGACGACTAGTCTCTTTAATTATAATTTCAATAACATTATCATGCTTGATTAATTATTACCTGATTGAATTCTATTATTGTAAAATGCGTGAGTCAGGCGTCGGGGAATAATTTATGTGCATACAACGTTTGCGAGAACATCGCATGATGACGTCCGAAAGGTCCAAAAGTGAGAGACAATTTTAGGTACGTTTGCCAGAACACTATTTGCAATTATTTTTATCATGATCTAATATATGTACAAACAACTAATATATTCATATTGATCTTCTTTTTTAATAAAGATGAATCAAAAGCGGGACCAACTCCTACCAACGGATCGCGTACGAGCAATTCAAGAGGAAATAACAGGATTTTTGCTCGACTAGGTTATAGATCCCAAAGGAGAATACCATTACAAGCTGTAATTAATGCCTCCATGTAATGATCTTCAAATTGTAGGAGAAATTGTGTATATATATATATGTGTGTGTGTGTGTGTGTGTGTGTGTGTGTGTGAATGGTCGTGCGAGCAATTCGATGATATATATATGATCGGTTCTACGAGAAATTTTATTTTTATATATGCATAACGTGTACAATATGTAGTAGCGTAAAATATGTTTGAAATGAAAAAGAATTAAATGGGAAACACAAAATTAAAAGGATAAATAAACCATAAACCCAAAACCCCTAAACCTTTTAGTCCCGGTTGGTGACTAAAGGCCCCCAGCCCCCCGGCGCGGGCTTGTGCCACGTGTTGGGCATTTGGTCCCGGTTCGTGACGAAGCGACACTAAAGGGGGGGGGGCTTTAGTCCCCACCCTTTAGTGCCGGTTGCAGAACCGACACTAAAGATCATTACGAACCGGGACTATTGCCTGATTCTGCACTAGTGAGGGCTTGGCTCCTGGCGCAACCACTTTTGTCCCGTCTCGTGTGTCGAACAGGGACTAAAAGTCTGTCTTCAATCCCGGTGCTAGACACCAACCGGGACTAAAAGAATGCCTATATATATGTCATGCCCGTTCACTCTGTTTTTGGCCGGCCAACGTGTGAGAGGTATGTGCCACTCTGTTCTGACCTCCTATGCACATGAGGTGTTCGATGAAATGCCTGAACCATACTTAAGCTTTCTCTCTTCTCCAAGCTCGACCTCCAAGCTCCATTTCCCACAAGATTTGTCTAGGTTTGGCTATGAACCAACTATCCAAGTGTTCTAAAAAGGTTAGCAACTTCATCCCGATCTCTCACTACTAGTTTAGCTCATTTCAAATGCTCTATAAGTAGTGTGGTTTGCGGGTTTTATATATTTAATCATATAATGCACGCAGATGAATTGACAATGGATGTACGGTGACCAACGCACCTCCAACTACATTGACGACATGCATAATTTTCTCGAAGTGGCTGAGGTAAACAAGCAGAATGGTTTTATGCATTGTCCATGTATTGTTTGTGGAAATACGAAGGATTACTCTTCCTCAAAAACCCTTCATTTGCACCTGCTTGAGAAGGGTTTCATGCCACACTATAATGTTTGGACCAAGCACGGAGAAAGAGGGGTTGTGATATAAGAGAATGAAGAAGGAGAGGATGATGACAACTATCCGGATCCTATGTTCCCTGAATATGGTGATACTACAACGGGGGAAGCTGAAGATCAAGAGGCACCAGATCTGCCCGGTGATGATGATCTTCGCCGGGTCATTGTTGATGCACAGTGATAATGCGGAAGTGAAAGGGAGAAGTTGAAGTTCGACCACATGTTAGAGGATCACAAAAAAGGGCTGTACCCAAATTGCAAAGATGGCAACACAAAGCTTGGTACCAAACTGGAATTGCTGCAATGGAAGGCAGAGAATGGCGTATCTGACAGGGGATTTCAGAAGCTACTGAAATAATGAAGAGCAAGCTTCCAAAGGATAACAAATTGCCTGGAAGTACGTACAAAGCAAATAAGGCTCTCTGGCCTCTAAGATTAGAGGTCCATAAGATACATGCATGCCCTAATGACTGCATCCTCTACCGTGGTGACGAGTACGAGAATTTGAATGCATGCCCGATATGTGGTGCATTGTGGTATAAGATCATACGAGATGACCCTGGTGATGTTGAGGGCCAGTGCCCCAGGAAGAGGGTTCCTGCCAAGGTGATGTGGTATGATCTTATAATACCACGGTTGAAGCGTCTGCTTAGAAACAAAGAGCATGCCAAGTTGTTGCAATAGCACAGAGAAGGCCGTAAGAAAGACGGGATGTTGAGAGTATCCGCTGCTGGGTCACAATGGAGAAAAATCGAGAGAAAGTAGGGGGACTTTGCACATGAGGCAAGGAACATATGGTTTGGTTTAAGTGGAGATGGCATTAATCCTTTTGGAGAGCAAAGAAGCAATGATAGCACCTGGCCTGTAACTCTATGCATCTATAACCTTCCTCCTTGGATGTTCATGAAGAGGAAGTTCATTATGATGCCGATGCTGATCCAAGACCCTAAGCAACCCAACAATGACATTGATGTGTACCTAAGGCCACTAGTTGAATAAATTTTACAGTTGTCGGATAAAAAACGTGTACATGTGTGGGATGAGCACAAACACTAGAATTTGACCTACGAGCATTGTTGTTTTAACCATAAATAATTGGCCTGCTCTTAGTAACCTTTCAGGACAGACAAATAAGGGATACGACACATGCACGCACTGTTTAGATGAGACTGAAAGTATATATTTGGACAAATGTAAGAAGAATGCATACCTGCGACATCGTTGATTTCTTCCGAGCAGGCATCACTTAAGAAAGAAAGGCAAGCATTTCAAAGGTGAGGCAGATCACCGGAAGAAGCCTGTCCTTCGTACATGTGATGTTATATTCGATATGGTCAAGGATTTACAAGTTATCTGTTGAAAGGGTCCTGACAGACAATCTGTTCCGAATTACGCTCACGGACATGCACTCATGTGGAAGAAGAAATCTTAATTTTGGGACCTACCTTATTGGACAGACCTAGAGGTCCGCTCTGCAATCGACGTGATGCACGTGACGAAGAATGTTTGCGTGAACCTGCTAGGTTTTATGGGCGTGTATGGGAAGACAAAAGATACACCAAAGGCATGGGAGGACCAGCAGCGTATGAACTAGAAAGACACATGCATCCAAAGCAGTATCAAGGTCCTGCCAACTACACTCTTACCAAAGGAGAGAAGGAAATCTATTTATAATACCTGCCCAGTATCAAGGTCCCGTCTGGCTTCTCTTCGAATATAAATGGAATAATAAATATGGGAGAGAAAAAAATTCCAGAACCTAAAGTCGCATGATGCATCTGCTTCCGGTTGCATTGAGGGGGCTTCTACCAAAAAATGTTCGATTAGCTATTGTGAAGATATTGCATTCCTCAATTCAATTTATCAGAAGCTAATCGATCCAGAAGTCCTACCAAGGTTACAAAATGATTTGGTCCAATGTCTTGTCAAATTCGAGTTGTTCGTCCCACCACCCTTCTTCAATATTATGAAGCACGTCCTAGTTCACCTAGACGACGAGATTGCCATTCTGGGTCCTGTATTTCTACACAATATGTTTCCCCTTGAGAGGTTCATGGGGGTCTTAAATAAATATGTCTGTAACTGTCGTGGGTATAAGTCTGACAGTAGATGTGTAGGGTACGAAAGGATGGGCAGAGCCTTAGCTACGGCGAGATTGTATGAGTTCAGGCCCCTCTACGGTGGAGGTAATAGCCCTACGTCTCAGTGCTCTGGGAGCTTGTTGTCGAGTGGAATATGGATTACAGTGAATTTCTAACCCCTGCACCAGTGGAGGGAGGGCGGCTTATATAGAGTGCGCTGCCCTCCACAACGGTTCGGTGCACAGGGGTGGAGTAGTGGCGAATAAATGCCCACGTTACAGGTAACGTATGTCTTAAATGCTAATAAAGGTACATGGAAACGTATGACCGTTTCCCTCCAGGGGGTTACGATGCGCAGAGTGGAATCCAGTCGGTTAGTTTGATACACTCCGAATGCTCATCTCCGACTGGATGGTGGAGGATTCGTTACCGACTGGATGACGGGATGTCCTTAATTTAGTCAGAACTGACTAAGGGTTGTTGGGGAACGTCGCATGGGAAACAAAATTTTTCCTACGCGCACGAAGACCTATCATGGTGATGTCCATCTACGAGAGGGGATGTTCGATCTACATACCCTTGTAGACCGCACAGCAGAAGCGTTAGTAAACGCGGTTGATGTAGTGGAACGTCCTCACGTCCCTCGATCCGCCCCGCGAACCGTCCCGTGATCAGTCCCACGATCTAGTGCCGAACGGACGGCACCTCCGCGTTCAGCACACGTACAGCTCGACGATGATCTCGGCCTTCTTGATCCAGCAAGAGAGACGGAGAGGTAGATGAGTTCTCTGGCAGCGTGACGGCGCTCCGGAGGTTGGTGGTGATCTTATCTCAGCAGGGCTCCGCCCGAGCTCCGCAAAAACGCGATCTAGAGGTAAAACCGTGGAGATATGTGGTCGGGGTGCCGTGGCAAAGTTGTCTCAAATCAGCCCTAAAACCTCCATATATATAGGGGGAGGAGGGGGAGCCTTGCCTTGGGGTCCAAGGACTCCCAAGGGGGTCGGCCGAGCCAAGGTGGGCAACCCTCCCCTTCCAAACCGAGTCCAACTAGGTTTGGAAGGAGGAGTCCTTCCCCCTTTTTCCACCTCCTCTTTTTTTTTTCTTTTCTCTTTGATTTTCTTCCTATGGCGCATAGGGCCTTCTTGGGCTGTCCCACCAGCCCACTAAGGGCTGGTGCGCCACCCCCAAGGCCTATGGGCTTCCCCGGGGTGGGTTGCCCCCCCGGTGAACACCCGGAACCCATTCGTCATTCCCGGTACATTCCCGGTAACTCCGAAAACCTTCCGGTAATCAAATGAGGTAATCCTATATATCAATCTTCGTTTCCGGGCCATTCCGGAAACCCTCGTGACGTCCGTGATCTCATCCGGGACTCCGAACAACATTCGGTAACCAACCATATAACTCAAATACGCATAAAACAACGTCGAACCTTAAGTGTGCAGACCCTGCGGGTTCGAGAACTATGCAGACATGACCCGAGTGACTCCTCGGTCAATATCCAATAGCGGGACCTGGATGCCCACATTGGATCCCACATATTCTACGAAGATCTTATAGTTTGAACCTCAGTGCCAAGGATTCATATAATCCCGTATGTCATTCCCTTTGTCCTTCGGTATGTTACTTGCCCGAGATTCGATCGTTAGTATCCGCATACCTATTTCAATCTCGTTTACCGGCAAGTCTCTTTACTCGTTCCGTAATACAAGATCCCGCAACTTACACTAAGTCACATTGCTTGCAAGGCTTGTGTGTGATGTTGTATTAGCGAGTGGGCCCCGAGATACCTCTCCGTCACACGGAGTGACAAATCCCAGTCACGATCCATACTAACTCAACGAACACCTTCGGAGATACCTGTAGAGCATCTTTATAGTCACCCAGTTACGTTGCGACGTTTGATACACACAAAGTATTCCTCCGGTGTCAGTGAGTTATATGATCTCATGGTCATAGGAACAAATACTTGACACGCAGAAAACAATAGCAACAAAATGACATGATCAACATGCTACGTCTATTAGTTTGGGTCTAGTCCATCACGTGATTCTCCTAATGATGTGATCCAGTTATCAAGCAACAACACCTTGTTCATAATAAGAAGACACTGACTATCTTTGATCAACTGGCTAGCCAACTAGAGGCTTGCTAGGGACAGTGTTTTGTCTATGTATCCACACATGTATATAAGTCTTCATTTAATACAATTATAGCATGGATAATAAATGATTATCTTGATACAGGAACTATAATAATAACTTTATTTATTATTGCCTCTAGGGCATAATTCCAACAGTCTCCCACTTGCACTAGAGTCAATAATCTTGCCCTCACATCATCATGCAAATTACATTGTAATAAATCTAACACCCATACAGTTCTGGTGTTGATCATGCTTTTCCCATGGAAGAGGTTTAGTCAGCGGGTCTGCTACATTCAGATCCGTGTGCACTTTGCATATATTTACGTCCTCCCCTTCGACGTAGTCGCGGATGAGGTTGAAGCGTCGTTTGATGCGTCTGGACTTCTTGTGAAACCGTGGTTCCTTTGCTAGGGCAATGGCACCCGTGTTGTCACAGAACAAGGTTATTGGATTCAGTGTGCTTGGCACCACTCCAATATCCGTCATGAACTGCTTCATCCAGACACCCTCCTTAGCCGCCTCCGAGGCAGCCATGTACTCCGCTTCACATGTAGAATCTGCTACGATTCTCTGCTTGGAACTGCACCAGCTTACCGCACCCCCATTAAGAATAAATACGTATCCAGTTTGTGATTAGAGTCGTCCGGATCTGTGTCAAAGCTTGCATCGACGTAACCTTTTACGGCGAGCTCTTCGTCACCTCCATACACGAGAAACATCTCCTTAGTCCTTTTCAGGTACTTCAGGATATTCTTGACCGCCGTCCAGTGATCCACTCCTGGATTACTCTGGAACCTACCTGCCATACTTATGGCCAGGCTAACGTCCGGTCTAGTGCACAACATTGCATACATGATAGAACCTATGGCTGAAGCATAGGGGATGGTGCTCATATGCTCTCTATCCTCATCAGTTGCTGGGCACTGAGTCTTACTCAATCTCGTACCTTGTAAAACTGGCAAGAACCCTTTCTTGGACTGTTCCATTTTGAACCTCTTCATAACTTTATCAAGGTATGTGCTTTGTGAAAGTCCTATCAGGCGTTTTGATCTATCCCTGTAGATCTTAATGCCTAGAATGTAAGCAGCTTCTCCTAGGTCCTTCATAGAGAAACTTTTATTCAAGTAATCCTTTATGCTCTCCAAAAACTCTACGTTGTTTCCAATCAGCAATATGTCATCCACATATAATATTAGAAACGCCACAGAGCTCCCACTCACTTTCTTGTAAATACAAGATTCTCCAACCACTTGTATAAACCCAAATGCTTTGATCACCTCATCAAAGCGTTTGTTCCAACTCCGAGATGCTTGCACCAGTCCATAAATGGATCGCTGGAGCTTGCACACCTTGTTAGCATTCTTAGGATCGACAAAACCTTCGTGTTGCATCATATACAACTCTTCCTTAAGGAAACCGTTAAGGAACGCCGTTTTGACATCCATCTGCCAGATTTCATAATCGAAAAATGCAGCTATTGCTAACATGATTCTGACGGACTTAAGCATCGCTACGTGTGAGAATGTCTCATCGTAGTGAACTCCTTGAACTTGTGAAAAACCCTTTGCCACAAGTTGAGCTTTATAAACGGTCACATTGCCGTCAGCGTCCGTCTTCCTCTTAAAGATCCATTTGTTCTGAATAGCCTTGCGGCCCTCAGGTAGTACTTCCAAAGTCCACACTTTGTTCTCATAGATGGATCCTATCTCGGACTTCACGGCTTCTAGCCATTTGTTGGAATATGGGCCCACCATTGCTTCTTCATAATTTGCAGGTTCATTGTTTTCTAACAACATGATTGACAAGACGGGATTACCATACCACTCTGGAGCAGCACGTGGTCTCGTCGACCTGCGTGGTTCGACAGAAACTTGAACCGGAGTTTCATGATCATCATAATTAACTTCCTCCTCAACCGGCGTCGCAATGACAGAGGTTTCCCCTTGCCCTGCGCCACCATCTAGAGGGATGAGAGGTTCGACAACCTCATCAAGTTCTATCTTCCTCCCACTCAATTCTCTCGAGAGAAACTCCTTCTCGAGAAAAGCTCCGTTTTTAGCAACAAACACTTTGCCCTCGGATTTGAGATAGATGGTGTACCCAACTGTCTCTTTTGGGTAACCTATGAAGATGCACTTTTCCGCTTTGGGTTCCAGCTTTTTAGGCTGAAGCTTTTTGACATAAGCATCACATCCCCAAACTTTAAGAAATGACAACTTTGGCCTTTTGCCATACCACAGTTCGTATGGTGTCGTCTCAACGGATTTTGATGGTGCCCTATTTAAAGTGAATGCAGCTGTTTCTAATGCATAACCCCAAAACGATAACGACAAATCGGTAAGAGACATCATAGATCGCACCATCTCTAATAAAGTACGATTACGACGTTCGGACACACCATTACGCTGTGGTGTTCCAGGCGGTGTCAACTGTGAAACAATTCCACATTGTCTTAACTGAGCACCAAACTCGAAACTCAGATATTCACCCCCACGATCAGACCGTAGGAACTTGATCTTCTTGTTACGATGATTTTCAACTTCACTCTGAAATTGCTTGAACTTTTCAAATGTTTCAGACTTGTGTTTCATTAAGTAGACATAACCATATTTACTCAAATCGTCAGTGAAGGTGAGAAAATAACGATATTCGCCACGTGCCTCTACGCTCATCGGACCACACACATCGGTATGTATGATTTCCAACAAGTCACTTGCACGCTCCATTGTTCCAGAGAACGGAGTTTTAGACATCTTGCCCATGAGGCATGGTTCGCACGTGTCAAGTGAATCAAAGTCAAGTGACTCCAAAATTCCATCAGCATGGAGTTTCTTCATGCGCTTTACACCAATATGACCTAAACGGCAGTGCCACAAAAACATGGCGCTATCATTGTTAACTCTAACTCTTTTGGTCTCAATGTTATGTACGTGTGTATCACTATCAAGATTCAATATGAACAATCCTCTCACATTGGGTGCATGACCATAAAAGATGTTACTCATAGAAATAGAACAACCATTATTCTCTGACTTAAAAGAGTAACCGTCTCGCAATAAACAAGATCCAGATATAATGTTCATGCTCAACGCACGCACTAAATAACAATGATTCAAGTTCATAACTAATCCTGATGGTAACTGAAGTGAAACTGTGCCGACGGCGATTGCATCAACCTTGGAACCATTTCCTACGCGCATGGTCACTTCATCTTTCGCCAGCCTTCGTTTATTCCACAGTTCCTGTTTCGAGTTGCAAATATGAGCAACAGAACCGGTATCGAATACCCAGGCACTACTACGAGAGCCGGTTAAGTACACATCAATAACATGTATATCAAATATACTTGATTTTTCTTTGGCCGCCTTCTTATCAGCCAGATACTTGGGGCAATTGCGCTTCCAGTGACCCATACCCTTGCAATAGTAACACTCTGTTTCAGGCTTAGGTCCAGCTTTGGGTTTCTTCGTTGGATTGGCAACAGGCTTGCCGCTCTTCATTGAATTACCCTTTTTGCCTTTGCCGTTTCTCTTGAAACTAGTGGTCTTATTCACCATCAACACTTGATGTTCTTTACGGAGTTCAGACTCTGCGACTTTCAGCATCGCAAACAACTTGGCGGCAGTGATTGAAGGATTCTGTCAGTGATAGCCTCTTGCGGGAGTTCAATCCCCAGCTCAGCTAGACGGTTTGAGTACCCAGACATTTTGAGCACATGTTCACTGACAGACGAGTTCTCCTCCATCTTGCAAGCATAGAATTTATCGGAGATCTCATACCTCTCGATCCGGGCGTTCTTCTGAAAGATGAACTTCAACTCCTGGAACATCTCAAATGCTCCATGACGCTCAAAGCGACGTTGAAGTCCCGGTTCTAAGCCATACAAGACTGCACATTGAACTACTGAGTAGTCGTCCTTACGTGCTAACCAAGCGTTCTTAACATCCTGGTCAGCCGTAGCGGGTGGTTCATCTCCTAGTGCAGCATTAAGGACATAATCCTTCTTCCCAGCTTGTAAGATTAGCTTAAGATTACGAGCCCAGTCTACAAAGTTGCTTCCATCATCTTTCAACTTAGCTTTCTCTAGGAACGTATTAAAATTCAGGGTGACTGTCGCGTGAGCCATGATCTACAACACAAATATATTCAAAGTGGACTTGGACTATGTTCAAGATAATTAGAGTTTAACTTAATCAAATTACTCGCTAAACTCCCACTCAAAAAGTACATCTCTCTAGTCATTTGAGTGGTTCATGATCCACTTACACTAGCTCAAGTCCGATCATCACGTGAGTTGAGTATAGTTTCAGTGGTAAGCATCCCTATGCTAATCATATCATCTATATGATTCATGATCGACCTTTCGGTCTCATGTGTTCCGAGGCCATGTCTGCACATGCTAGGCTCGTCAAGCTTAACCCGAGTGTTCCGTGTGCGCAACTGTTTTGCACCTGTTGTATGTGAACGTTGAGTCTATCACACCCGATCATCACGTGGTGTCTCGAAACAACGAACTGTAGCAACGGTGCACAGTCGGGGAGAACACAATTTCGTCTTGAAATTTTAGTCAGAGATCACCTCATAATGCTACCGTCGTTCTAAGCAGAATAAGGTGCATAAAAGGATTAACATCACATGCAATTCATAAGTGACATGATATGGCCATCATCACGTGCTCCTTGATCTCCATCACCAAAGCACCGGCACGATCTTCTTGTCACCGGTGCCACACCATGATCTCCATCAACGTGTCGCCATCGGGGTTGTCATGCTACTCATGCTATTACTACTAAAGCTACATCCTAGCAAAATAGTAAACGCATCTACAAGCACAAACGTTAGTTTAAAGACAACCCTATGGCTCCTGCCGGTTGCCGTACCATCGACGTGCAAGTCGATATTTATCTATTACAACATGATCATCTCATACATCCAATATATCACATCACATCGTTGGCCATATCACATCACAAGCATACCCTGCAAAAACAAGTTAGACGTCCTCTAATTTTGTTGTTGCATGTTTTACGTGTTGACCGTGGGTATCTAGTAGGATCGCATCTTACTTACGCAAACACCACAACGGAGATATATGAATTGCTATTTAACCTCATCCAAGGACCTCCTCGGTCAAATCCGATTCAACTAAAGTTGGAGAAACTGACACTTGCCAGTCATCTTTGAGCAACGGGGTTACTCGTAGCGATGAAACCAGTCTCTCGTAAGCGTACGAGTAATGTCGGTCCAAGCCGCTTCAATCCAAAAATACCGCGGAATCAAGAAAAGACTAAGGAGGGCAGCAAAACGCACATCACCGCCCACAAAAACTTTTGTGTTCTACTCGAGAAGACATCTACGCATGAACCTAGCTCATGATGCCACTGTAGGGGAACGTCGCATGGGAAACAAAATTTTTCCTACGCGCACGAAGACCTATCAAGGTGATGTCCATCTACGAGAGGGGATGTTCGATCTACGTACCCTTGTAGACCGCACAGAAGAAGCGTTAGTGAACGCGGTTGATGTAGTGGAACGTCTTCACGTCCCTCGATCCGCCCCGCGAACCGTCCCGCGATCAGTCCCACGATCTAGTGCCGAACGGACGGCACCTCCGCGTTCAGCACACGTACAGCTCGACGATGATCTCGGCCTTCTTGATCCAGCAAGAGAGACGGAGAGGTAGATGAGTTCTCCGGCAGCGTGACGGCGCTCCGGAGGTTGGTAGTGATCTTATTTCAGCAGGGCTCCGCCCGAGCTCCGCAGAAACGCGATCTAGAGGTAAAACCGTGGAGACATGTGGTCGGGGTGCCGTGGCAAAGTTGTCTCAAATCAGGCCTAAAACCTCCGTATATATAGGGGGAGGAGGGGGAGCCTTGCCTTGGGGTCCAAGGACTCCCAAGGGGGTCGGCCGAGCCAAGGGGGGCAACCCTCCCCTTCCAAACCGAGTCCAACTAGGTTTGGAAGGAGGAGTCCTTCCCCCTTTTTCCACCTCCTCTTTTTTTTTCTTTTCTCTTTGATTTTCTTCCTATGGCGCATAGGGCCTTCTTGGGCTGTCCCACCAGCCCACTAAGGGCTGGTGCGCCACCCCAAGGCCTATGGGCTTCCCCGGGGTGGGTTGCCCCCCCGGTGAACACCCGGAACCCATTCGTCATTCCCGGTACATTCCCGGTAACTCCGAAAACCTTCCGGTAATCAAATGAGGTCATCCTATATATCAATCTTCATTTCCGGACCATTTCGGAAACCCTCGTGATGTCCGTGATCTCATCTGGGACTCCGAACAACATTCGGTAACCAACCATATAACTCAAATACGCATAAAACAACGTCGAACCTTAAGTGTGCAGACCCTGCGGGTTCGAGAACTATGCAGACATGACCCGAGTGACTCCTCGGTCAATATCCAATAGCGGGACTTGGATGCCCATATTGGATCCCACATATTCTACGAAGATCTTATCGTTTGAACCTCAGTGCCAAGGATTCATATAATCCCGTATGTCATTCCCTTTGTCCTTCGGTATGTTACTTGCCCGAGATTCGATCGTCAGTATCCGCATACCTATTTCAATCTCGTTTACCGGCAAGTCTCTTTACTCGTTTCGTAATACAAGATCCCGCAACTTACACTAAGTCACATTGCTTGCAAGGCTTGTGTGTGATGTTGTATTAGCGAGTGGGCCCCGAGATACCTCTCCGTCACACGGAGTGACAAATCCCAGTCTCGATCCATACTAACTCTACGAACACCTTCGGAGATACCTATAGAGCATCTTTATAGTCACCCAGTTACGTTGCGACGTTTGGTACACACAAAGTATTCCTCCGGTGTCAGTGAGTTATATGATCTCATGGTCATAGGAACAAATACTTGACATGCAGAAAACAGTAGGAAAAAAATGACACGATCAACATGCTATGTCTATTAGTTTGGGTCTAGTCCATCACGTGATTCTCCTAATGACGTGATCCAGTTATCAAGCAACAACACCTTGTTCATAATCAAAAGACACTGACTATCTTTGATCAAATGGCTAGCCAACTAGAGGCTTGCTAGGGACAGTGTTTTGTCTATGTATCCACACATGTATATAAGTCTTCATTTAATACAATTATAACATGGATAATAAACGATTATCTTGATACAGGAATTATAATAATAACTTTATTTATTATTGCCTCTAGGGCATAATTCCAACAAGGGTCCCATCCCTTATGAAGGGTAGTCCTTGGGTAGGACCTATAGGGCAGGCCTATGACCCTACTCTTGGACTATAACCCCATCATTAGTCCCCGAATGGTTTGGGGTTGGAACGACGAAGCGATGCTTGAAGTATGGATCCGACTGGTACGGATGAGACTTTGGCGTTGCTTGCCTCGATCCATTTTATATTCTTTGACCAACGATCCGAGTGGAAGTATTTGTGAAACGAACTGTTGGGAACCGAGTGCTCCCGTGGTATCTTCTGACGTGACCAGTCAACTGACAGCGGCGGATTTTCTGGGATCCTCAAATTTCGGTTACCGCGCGCTTAGCGGGGGTGACGACATTGCACTCGAGTAGTACCTGACGCCTCGATTCCCGTGCCTTCAACCTCTCCACTGATATCGCCGCGACCGGTCGGGGGATAAGATTTCGGGACCACTTGCCAGTGGCCCAGTCGGAACCTTATTTAAACCTCGGCGGCGAGGGTTTTTTCGTTACACTCGCCGGATAACTTGCCTTTGCTACGCTTCCCTCGCCATCCTCTGCGCACCCCAAGCTCCTTCCCTCTCTTTCTCCCTCGCGAATCCGCAGCTTCCGCCATGACCAAGGGGCAGACTAGCAAGCTAGAGGCGCGAAAGAATAAAGGGAAGGCGGCGGCTCCTGCTCAGCGGAGGCAGCGAACTCTACCGGCGGGGTGGATCCAGGGGGACTTCCTCCCCTCCAAGGTGACGTAGGAGAACCTGCTGGAGTTGGTGGAGCACGGGATGATCGCGCACAAGTCGTGGAGGTTGCCGGCGGAGGACGAGACCGAGCCGGCGCCCCGGGAGGGGGAGCGCGTCCTGCTGCTCAGCCACGTGCATCGAGGTTTCTCTCTGCCCCCACATCCCTTCTTCAAAGGCATAATGAACCACTTCAGGGCGCGACTCCACCAGTTTCCCCCGAATGCCATAGCTCATCTCTTTGCTTTCATAGTCTTGTGCGAGTGTTTCATCGGCTGTCCTCCCCATTGGGGGCTTTTCAAACATATCTTCTCTGCTAGATCCCAAACCATCAAATGACTTAATCAGTCGGATGATAAAACTCACCTTCTCCAGCTCTGCGGAGGCTTAGGCTTGCAAAAAAAGAGCAAAAGTAGTTATCCCGCTCTTCAGCTGAGTGAATCGGTTAGGAACTGGCAGTCGACATGGTTCTACTGCCAGGATGTTGCTTGCCCGAATGCCACAACAGGGTTGCCTCCTTTTAGCTTAGATCGACCAGCTCCGCCTAAGCAGCTTGCGCTCACGAAGGCGGAGAAGATCCATATCCAGCCTCTGGTCGACGCATCGTAGATGTCGTCAGAAAGGGAGTCACCGGCATAGATTTGCTGGAGGTTTTCCTCGGCCGGCGCATCCAGCCACTGCAGGCCCGAGACCACGCCATGTGGCACTACACGGGGCCCGAAGACTCCACTCGGACCAACGTCGAGTGCGTGACCGGGGAGACGGTGGCGTCGTGGGTGCTCAACATCACAGGCGCCTGCGAAAACCCCAGAGGGTCCCGGCGAGTGAAGGCTTTCCGCGCAGACAACCCTCCTCCGAACGAGGTGAGTACAACTTGTCGAATGCATATAACTGTCTTAGATTTATCGCCTTCTTGAATCGCTGTCTGACGTCTGATGTCGTCGACTGTATCTTATGCAGAAGTGGACCAACTGGTTCTCTCGTGTCTCGAACGGGAATCCGGCCGAGGAGGAGGAGGAGGGCAGCCAGGAGGGCAGTGTGGAGAGCGTCGAGTACGTCTCCTACAGTGGGGAGACGGAGGAGGAGTCTGGGGAAGAGGAGGAGGAAGAGGAAGAGCAGAACTCGCCACCCCCGCTGCCAGAGCTTCGAACCAAACGTCGACATGAACCTGCGGCTCCCTCGGCCCCTCCAGCATCCTCGAGTGCCCTGTCAACCGCTCCTGCGGTTCCGAGCGCCCCGCCAACTGTTCCGTGGCTCCGAGTGCTCGGCGCATCAAGAGGACCAGGGACGCTGCTGCTGAACCTGCGGGTCAGCCCTCTAAGGTGGCCAAACCGAGTGGATCTAAACCTCGGAAGGCTTTGCCGCAGATGAGGGTCATCGTTCCTGTCACCTCAACGTAAGTGCATTATTCTTCTAACTTCTTCCGATATTCGATTGAACTCCTGCTTATTGGTCGAATGAATTTCACTCGACAGAGTTGCTACCTCTGCCACCTCTCCGGCACGCCAGGGGGATGATCCCATGGACATGGACAATGTTGTCACATCCCAGCCAGGTGCGTCGTAGCGATTCCAAGAGTTTACATTATTGCATCACGAATTCTGTCTTCGGTCTTGCCTTTTTTTCCTGTGATCTCACGCCGTTCAGTCGGGTTTCCTTCAGGGGCGATTTATGTGGATGAGGGTGACCAGGGGAGGTCTGAGCAAGCTGCGGTGCCTGTCCTTGAGGCTGTTCCGTCGGTTGCTGCTCTCGCCGCGGACGTGCCGCTGACTGAGGTGATGCCGGCGACTGAAACGGCGCTGGTTGCTGCTGAACCGACTGGAGCGGGCCTTGGGATGCCCAAGGAGCCTCCTACGATGCCAGGCCCGTCGACTGTCGAGTACAACGTCCAGCGTCTCCCGGAAGATCAGGTGGGAGCAGCCAAGGGAGCTATGGTGCAGGCGGAGCTGATGGCGGGAGAGGCCAAGAAAGCGTACGACTCCATCGCGTCCGTGTACAAGCGAAGCTTGGAACTGCGGGACGATATCCGAGTAAGTGGGCTAGTAAGTATTTACTTTCCTCCTGTAACCCACTGGGTGTTTGATCAATGCAGTTGGATATTGTATGATTGTTTTACAATGGGTTCGCTCTTAGTGAACCCAGTGGGTGTAGTCCCCGAGACTTTTGTCGAGTGCTTGCACCGGCAGTTGTCTTTATGCATATGCTCTTTAACTTGTTCAGATGAAAAATTAATCTGTTCGAATGCTAGCAGTGGGGGCACTCCGAGTGCACCTACTGGATGAGACCCCGAGAGTAATGTTACTCAGGTCGGGAGGAGTAACCTCATAGGCTTGTTTGTTGTCATGTATCTCAAATAAGGCGGACCTGTTTGAGCTTCATGCCAGTGGGGTCACTCTTAGTGAACCCACTGGGTGTAGTCCCGAGACCGCTGTCGACTGCTTGCGTCGGCTGGGGTCTGAAGAACTTAGAATGTATATTGTTGTCCTTGTTGAATTTGTCTGATCTTCTCTTGGCGCTGACTTGCAGAAAACTTGCGAGATGGGAGCGGTGTTCGAGGCTCTGAGGGCAAAAAAGGTGCAGTTCGCTGGTGAACTCGATGCAGCGATGGTTGCAATGGCTGGTATGAAGGATGTGCTGGCGGAACGAGAAAAATCCTTGGAGCAGGCCCGTGAGGCGAACAAGGCATTGACTGCTGAAATGGAGAGAATGAAGGCGCAAAGGACCGAGATGATGGGACAAATGAAAGTGCCGAACAGGCGGTGTATAGCACAGGAAAAATATGTGAGTGACTGGGCCCGGAAGATGATAGCGCTTCTGGGTGGTAAGTTCTGTTTTTCCGAGTGCTTGTGGTATGTGCATTCACTCGGCGCTTATTGTTTGCTCGTCCTGTCTTTGCAGATTTTTGCATGGACGCTGAGGCTGAAGCAGCTGACATTGAGCGGTCGATTCTTGAGAACATTCCACTCGGCGAGGACGCCAATCGAGATCTGCTCTGAGCGCACATTCGCCTGGGCAAAGTTGGGCCTTTCATCGGTCGATTGAGGGAAGTCGTCGGCCGGATCGACAAAGAGCTTTGGCCTGAAGACGAGTCTCGGCACGAGATGGAAGGCTTGATGACTCGGTTGGAGGAGGTCCCTAACCGAGTGCAGGCGTGGAAGAAGTCTGCAGCTCGCTGTGGTGCGGAAGTCGCTCTGTCTTTTGTCCGAGTGCACCGCAAGGAGGCTCGCGAGGAGAAGTTGAAGGCATTGCAAGTCGCTAACACGAAAAAGCTTTGATTCGAAGACTTCATGGAGACCTTTCTTGAGAGCGCTACTCGCATCGCCGACGGGATCGACCTCGACACATTCGTAGAGCCTGCCAGTCCCGGTGCCAGTCCTGACGCCGTTTGAGAAAACTTTTACCTCGGTATGCCGAGTGTTGGTTGTAAGAAACTTTAGCCACTTCTGTTGGCCGTCACATTCTTGGGTCGGTGTGGATAAGCTTGATCTACACCAAGCCAACTATCCTTAGTTGAACTTTGAATTTGAATCGAATCTTTTGCTCTTCTTTTGCCAAAGAGTTGTTGAGACGATTTTGGCTCGTGTTTTTGTTTGGCGTTTCTTGGTGAAGCCAATGGCGAACATGCGGAGCATGTAACTGTCAGTTGTCTTGACATCTGCATGAGCCTCACTGAGGGTCTGTAGAGTCTCCGAGTGGATCTGTAGGATACACTCGAAGGTCATAGAGTACTTAGGCGATTCGTGATCGCGGCTAAGTTGTCGAGTGCGACTGTCAGGTCGTACTCGGAGCGAGTTGTTACTGACGTAATTGTCAGTGGTCTTGACATCCACATGAGCCTCAATGAGGTTCTGCTACTCATGTAATTGTCAGTGGTTTTGACATCCACATGAGCCTCAATGAGGTTCTGTTGAGTCCCCGAGTGTATCTGTAGGATACAGTCGAAGGCATCTGAGTACTTAGGCGATTCGTGGTCGCGGCTAAGTCTTCGAGTGCGACTGTGAAGCCGTACTCAGAGCGAGTTGTTACTGATGTAGTTGTCAGTGGTCTTGACATCCATATGAGCCTCAATGAGGTTCTGCTACTCATGTAATTGTCAGTGGTTTTGACATCCACATGAGCCTCAATGAGGTTCTGTTGAGTCCCCGAGTGTATCTGTAGGATACAGTCGAAGGCATCTGAGTACTTAGGCGATTCGTGATCGCGGCTAAGTCTTCGAGTGCGACTGTGAAGCCGTACTCGGAGCGAGTTGTTACTCATGTAGTTGTCAGTGGTCTTGACATCCACATGAGCCTCAATGAGGTTCTGCTACTCATGTAATTGTCAGTGGTCTTGACATCCACATGAGTCTCAATGAGGGTCTGCCACTCATGCAATTGTCAGTGGTCTTGACATCCACATGAGCCTCAATGAGGGTCTGCTAAACCTCTGAGTGGATCTGTGAGATATATTCGAAGGAAGCTTTCTATTTAAGCGACTCTTGATCGCAGACAAGTCCTCGAGTGCAACATTAAGTGCACACTCGGAGAAAATGTGTAGTTAGGCGATTCGTGATAGCAGCCAAGTCCCCGAGTGCGACGTTTAGTGCACACTCGGAGAAAGTTTATACTTAGGAGATTTTTGATCGCAGCTAAGTCTCCGAGTGCGACGTTTAGTGCACACTCGGAAAAAGTTAGTACTTAGGCGATTCTGGATCGCAGCTAAGTCCCCGAGTGTGACGTTTAGTGCACACTCGAAGAAAGTTTGTACTTAGGCGATTCTTGATCGCAACTAAGTCTCCGAGTGCGACGTTAAGTGCACACTCGGAGGAAGTTAGTACTTAGGCGATTCTGGATCGCAGCTAAGTCCCCGAGTGCGATGTTAAGTGCACACTCGGAGAAAGTTAGTACTTAGGCGATTCTGGATCACAGCTAAGTCCCCGAGTGCGACGTTAAGTGCACACTCGGAGAAAGTTAGTACTTAGACGATTCTGGATCGCAGCTAAGTCCCCGAGTGCGACGTTAAGTGCACACTCGGAGAAAGTTAGTACTTAGGTGATTCTGGATCGCAGCTAAGTCCCCGAGTGCGACGTTAAGTGCACACTCGGAGAAAGTTAGTACTTAGGCGATTCTGGATCGCAGCTAAGTCCCCGAGTGTGACGTTAAGTGCACACTCGGAGAAAGTTAATACTTAGGTGATTCCGGATCACAGCTAAGTTATTTTTTTGAGACCGGAGTCTGCGATCGCGGAAGAATTTTGAATCTGCAAAAAAACTCGATCTGCTTTGTATTATTTCACCAATACTTGTTCTTTACATTGCTTCAGTCGACGGTCACGTGTAGAAGCGCTTCAGGAGATCTCCATTCCATGCTCGCGGCTCGTGTGTTTCCCTGTCGATGTTGTAGAGTCGCTATGCACCGTTGTTCAGCACCTTGGAAATGATGAAGGGTCCTTCCCAGGCGGGAGCCAACTTATGAGGTCTCTGCTTATCCACTCGGAGCACCAGGTCGCCAGCTTGGAATGTACGACTCCTGACATGTCGCGCGTGGAACCGCCGCAGATCTTGTTGATAAATTGTTGAGCGAGTCAGTGCCATCTCGCGCTCCTCCTCTAGAAGATCCACTCCGTCTTGCCTTGCTTGTTCTGCTTCAGCTTCGGAGAAGAGCTCAACTCGTGGAGCGTTGTGAAGCAAGTCACTCGGATGGACTGCCTCTGCTCCGTAAACGAGGAAGAATGGGGATCGCCCTGTAGATCTATTTGGGGTTGTGCGGAGACCCCAGAGCACCGAAGGTAGCTCGGTGACCCATGCACCAGCAGCATGTCCCACCTCTCACAGGAGTCGAGGCTTCAAACCTTGCAGAATAAGTCCATTCGCCCGCTCTGCTTGCCCGTTTGTTGGGGGATGCGCCACAGATGCAAAATCCACTCGGATACCTTGGCCTGTACATAAACCTTTGAATCTGTCCGAGTCAAAGTTTGTTCCGTTGTCAGTGATTATGCTGTGAGGTACCCCGAATCTGGAGATGATGTCCCTGACAAACTTGATAGCCGTTAGAGCGTCGAGCTTCTTGATGGGCTTGGCTTCGATCCACTTTGTGAACTTGTCGACTGCCACCAACAGATGTGTGTATCCCCCTTGGCCTGTCCTGAATGGACCGACTGTATCTAATCCCCATACTGCAAATGGCCAAACTAGAGGGATTGTCTTCAACGCAGATGTTGGCTTGTGGGGCTTGTTGGAGTAGAACTGACAGCCTTCACATCGGTTGACCACATCTTTAGCCATTTCGTTCGCCTGCAGCCAGAAGAAGCCAGCTCTGAATGCTTTGGCGACGATTGCTCTTGAAGAGGCATGATGACCGCAGGTTCCCGAGTGAATTTCTTCCAGGATCAACTGTCCCTCCTTAGGGGAGATGCATCGTTGAAGGACGCCTGAAATGCTTTCCTTGTACAACTGGCTGTCAATGACAGTGAACGACTTTGACCTGCGGACGATCTGTCTGGCTTGGACTTTGTCTTCCGGTAATTCTTGCCTCACGATGTATGCAATGAATGGCACAGTCCACTCGGGGATGACAACAAGAATGTCCAAGATCAAATCAACCACAGTAGGTACTTCGATTTCAGTCGGGTCCGTCGAGCTCTTTGGTTGTACTGGTTCCTCTGTGAAGGGATCTTCTTTAACTAAGGGAAGGTGGAGGTGCTCGAGGCAGACGTCACTCGGGACTGGTCTTCGAGTGGATCCGAGTTTTGCCAACTCATCAGCTGCTTGGTTTTTCAGTCGCGGAACATGGTGGAGTTCCAAACCTTGAAACTTTTTCTCGAGCTTCCTCACTGCATTGCAGTACGTGGTCATGGTGGGGTGCTGACGTCCCACTCCTTCATCACTTGATTGACCACCAAATCCGAATCGCCGTAGACAATCAGGCGACGGACGCCGAGTGAGATGGCCATGCGCAATCCGTAAAGGAGAGCTTCATACTCTGCCTCGTTGTTGGAGGAATCAAAGTGTATATATAGCACATACTTGAGTTTGTCGCCCTTTGGCGATATGATCACAACGCCAGCGCCGGAGCCGTTCAACATCTTGGACCCATCGAAGAACATTGTCCAATGAGCCGAATAGATGTGGGTCGGTTGCTGTTGTTCTACCCATTCTGCTATGAAGTCAGCTAGAGCTTGAGACTTTATAGCTTTCTTGGCCTCGAACTTGATGTCCCAGTACAGCATCTCCATTGCCCACTTCGCCACTCGGCCTGATGCGTCCCGATTGTGGAGGATTTCCGACAACGGAGCATCAGAAATGACGAACACCGAGTGGTCATGGAAATAGTGGGCCACCTTCTTCGCAGTCATGTAAATCCCGTAGATAAGTTTTTGATAGTGGGGATACCTCTGCTTGGAAGGAGTCAGGACTTCGGAGACGTAATATACTAGCCGCTGAACTTTGTATGCTTTGCCTTCTTCTTCTCGTTCGACCGTGAGAACAGTGCCGACGACTTGATTTGTAGTTGCAATGTACAGAAGAAGGGGCTCTTTACTGAGCAGAGCAGTAAGAACCGGCTGGGTGGAAAGTAGGACTTTGAGGTCGTCGAATGCGACTTGGGCTTCATCTGTCCACTCGAAGGTATCTGATTTTTTCATGAGTCGGTACAGAGGAAGTGCCTTCTCGCCGAGTCGACTGATAAACCTGCTCAAAGCCGCTAGGCAACCTGTGAGCCTTTGAACATCGTGTATTCTGACCGGACGCTCCATTCGGACGATGGTCCCGATCTTTTCGGGGTTAACATCGATCCCTCGTTCGGAAATGAAGAAACCGAGTAACTTTCCGCTGGGAACACCGAATGAACACTTGGCTGGGTTGAGCTTGATATCGTACCTACGAAGGTTGGCGAATGTTTCTGCCAAGTCAGTCAGCAGGTCGGAACCTGTGGGTGACTTGACTACGATATCATCCATATACGCCTCCACATTTCGACCAATCTGGTTGAGAAGGCATTTTTGGATCATGCGCATAAAGGTTGCTCCTGCATTCTTCAAACCAAATGGCATAGTGATGTAGCAGAAGCACCCGAATGGGGTGATGAAGGCTGTTCTTAATTCATCGGGGCCATACACGGATCTGATGATAGCCCGAGTAGGCATCAAGAAATGACAAACGCTCGCAACCCGCAGTCAAATCGACAATTGAGATGCTTGAAGTCGATGCACATTCGGAGCGACTTGTCCTTCTTGGGCACCATGACAACATTGGCGAGCCACTCAGAGTGGTGAACCTCGCGAATGAAGTTGGCTGCCAAAAGCTTGGCCACCTCTTCCCCGATTGCCTTCCTCTTGTGCGCGGCGGACCGGCGCAGGCATTCTCGGACGGGCCGAGCGGCGGGATCCACGTGCAGTCGGTGCTCAGCCAACTCCCTGGGTACACCTGGCATGTCAGAAGGCTTCCATGCGAAGATGTCCCAGTTCTCATGGAGGAATTGGATGAGCTCGGCTTCCTATTTAGGATCGAGGGTGGTGGAGATGTTCGTCGGGGCAGCGGTGTCGTCCGTCGGGTGGATGCTGACCTTCTTCGTCTCTCCCGCCGACTGGAATGTGGACTCCGAAGCTGGCTTCTTCAAACGCATCAAGTCAGCGGGGTCGACTGTTTTCTTGTACTCGTCAAGCTCGAGGATGGCCATCTGCTGATCGGCGATTCTTGATCCCTGCTGCAGACACTCCTCGGCCCGCTGTCGATTGCCTGTGATGGTGATCACACCTTTCGGGCCTGGCATCTTCAGCTTGAGGTATACGTAACATGGACGGGCCATGAAACGTGCATACGTCGGGCGGCCCATAATTGCGTGGTAAGCGCTCTTGAAGTCCACCACCTCGAACGTCAGCTTTTCCTTGCGGAAGTTCTTGTCGGAGCCGAAAACGACATCCAACGCGATCTGGCCGAGTGACTTGGCCTTTCATCCAGGGACGACTCCATGGAACTGCATACTGCTCTCGATGAGTTTGGACATCGGAATGCCCATCCCCTTGAGAGTGTCAGCGTACATGATGTTCAAACCACTGCCGCCGTCCATGAGGACTTTGCGCAGTCGGACTCCTTCCACCACCGGGTCGATGACCAGAGCTTGCCTCCCTGGGGTGGGCACGTGTGCTGGATGATCCGACTGGTCAAAGGTGATTGCAGTCTAAGACCATTTGGGGAACGCGGGGTTGGTCGGCGTGGCCATGTTCACCTCCTTGTTCACCAGCTTCAGTCGACTCTTGCTCTCAACATCAGCAAAAATCATCAGTGTTGCATGGACCTGGGGGAACGGATCCTCCTTGTCCTCCTCATCTTGCTCATTGCCCTTTTCACTCGGTTGCCCTTCGCCGAACCCCTGGATCAGGAGGCGACATTGCCGAGTGGTATGCTTCGGATATATGGCGTTGCCCTCTTCATCCATCTTCATGTGAATCGGACATGGCTGGTCCAGGATGAGGTTGTTGAATTGCTTCTTATTGGGGGTGAACTGAGCCTTCCCCTTGCCCTTGAACTTGGCATTGGTAACAGCTGCGGCTTCTGCCTGCGGAGTGGACAGAGCTTTCTGCTTCTGTTTCCGAGTGTTATTCCCATCTCCGTCGGCGACTGTTTTGTGCTTGCCGCTGCGGATGCGGTCCTCTTCTTCGCCGTTTGCATAGCGTGCCGCTATCTCCATCATCTTGCTCATGGAGATATTGCCTGTTCGACCGAACTTCAGGTACACATCTCTGTACCGCACGCCTGCCTTGAAGGCACAGACTGCTTGGTGCTCTGTGACGTTCTCCACCGTGTGGTAGAGGGTCGTCCAACGCTGAATGAAATTGCGCAGGGGTTCATTCTGCTTCTGGACGCAGTGCTGGAGCTCCACGAGGCCAGCAGGGCGTTTGGACATCCCTTCGAAGGTCCTTATGAACACTCGGGCCAGATCTGCCCAACTGTGGATGCTTGAGGGGGCCAATTGGTTCAGCCACGCTCGCGCCGAGCCGTCGAGCATCAGAGGGAGGTGCTTCATGGCGACGTGGTCGTCTCCTCCTCCGATCTGGACTGCCACTCGGTAGTCATCCAGCCACGTTTCTGGCTTGGACTCTCCTGTAAACTTGCTGATCCCCGTCGCCAATCGGAAGTTGGGAGGGATGTCAGCCGAACGGATTGCTCGACTGAAACACTCGGGACCAGAAACGATGGTCCTGCTTCCACTCGGATGGTCAATATCGCGACCATCGCGGTGGGCTCGGCCCCTGTCGACCCACCGCTGGGCGATATGCCCTCTCGCGTCGGGCCTTGGATCGTAAGTTTCACCGACTGAACGCCGATCATCATGATGTCGGGACCCGTAGGGCCCACCCTGCGGAGGGGTGCGAGAACGGCGACGATCTTCGGGATTTTAAGAACGGCTGCCTCCCCTGCGTCGCTGATGAGAACCAGGGCTATGAACTGACCGATGCGTGTTCGCATGAACAGAACTATTGTGGATCCTGTTGTGCAACTCGGAGACCGCTGAATTTTGCTGTTGCGCCGTGTGCAATAGGGCGCGGATTTTCTCGATCCCCCTGCCAGCCTCTGAATCAGTCGGCTGAAGGGAATCGGCTATCTTGGCGGCGACAGCCAAGTTGAGGATGGGTGTGCGGAACAGCTCCACGTTGCCCCGCCGAGTGTGCTGACTGGTAGAACGGCGAGGTGGACGGAGAGCGCCGGATGTTTCGCCGATCTCGCGCTCGTTCCGCCCAGTTTGGCGGGGACTTTCATGGGAATTGGCCATGTGTACTTCTGCTGCAGGCCCGCGACCCACGCACTCGAAGGAAACTCAGTCGGAACCGAGTCCGAGCGCTGGGACGGCGGGGCAACCACAACCGACTCTAAGACCACCACTTGTGAAGACGCGTTCTGGCGCGCTCGGGCGTGTTGCACCCAATGCTGGAGCCGCGGACGGCGGGACCGCTTGTTGCGGCGCGTGACGACGGTGTAGGTCGACACCGGAGCCGACTGCTGGAGAAGAAGAATGCCGCGGGCGCCGGCACGGAAGTGCGTAGCCCCGCGACGGGGAAGCGCCTCGACTTCGAGAAGAGCATCTCGAAGCCATGCCGAATCGTCGACGAAGAAGGAGAGAGCGCCGAAGAGGATCTCGTGACCCATGATCGAATCTCCGCCGGATGACATGACGAAAAGATGTAGTCGCAAACTCGCCGGAAGTCGCTTAGACGCCTGCCCCAAGGTGGGCGCCAACTGTCGTGGGTATAAGTCTGACAGTAGATGTGTAGGGTACGAAAGGATGGGCAGAGCCTTAGCTACGGCGAGATTGTATGAGTTCAGGCCCCTCTACGGTGGAGGTAATAGCCCTACGTCTCAGTGCTCTGGGAGCTTGTTGTCCAGTGGAACATGGATTACAGTGAATTGCTAACCCCTGCACCAGTGGGGGGAGGGCGGCTTATATAGAGTGCGCTGCCCTCCACAACGGTTCGGTGCACAGGGGTGGAGTAGTGGCGAATAAATGCCCATGTTACAGCTAACGTATGTCTTAAATGCTAATAGAGGTACGTGGAAACGTACGACCGTTTCCCTCCAGGGGGGTTACGATGCGGAGAGTGGAATCCAGTCGTTTAGTTTGATACACTCCGAATGCTCATCTCCGACTGGATGGTGGAGGATTCGTTACCGACTGGATGATGAGATGTCCTTAATTTAGTCGGAACTGACTAAGGGTCCCATCCCTTATGAAGGGTAGTCCTTGGGTAGGACCTATAGGGCAGGCCTATGACCTTACCCTAGGACTATAACCCCATCAGTAACCGTGCTAGGCCGAAGGAAGCATCTTCAAGGGCCACAAATCAAAGGAGGTCATTGTATTTTGTGTTGACTTTATTCCAGACATTAAGCCGATTGGTGTCCCTCAATCGCGTCATGAGGGGAGACTGAGCTAGGACTAAACTCAATAATATGTAGGGACCGGCATTCTTGGGTGCAAGCACACTACACAGTTCTACAGAATTCTATGTTGGTGACCCCGTATATCAATGAACACAAGAATATTCTACGCTCCTAACACCCGGAGTAGTCTAACGAATGGACTACACGTGAACACATCGAGACTTTTGGCGGTTGGTTGCAAATACTTCTCATGGGTAAAAACATTGTTGGAGATGACCTGTACTTGTTGGCCAGGACACCATCTTTGACTATATTAACTTCCAAAGGATACGAGATAAATTGAAATACATTTTACACGATCGCCCAAGATAAAAAGAGCACCAATCAAAATAATGGTGTCCGCTTTGATGTTACAAACACCAATAGGCCTAAGGACGCATATTATGGTTACATAGAGGACAAATGGGAACTTGACTATGGGAAATATTTGAAGGTCTCTTTGTTTCGGTGCAAATGGGGCAATCTGAAAGGAGGCGGGGTAAAGGAAGACCTGCGGTACGGAATGACAATAGTGGATCTCAATAATCTTGGGTACACAGACGGACCATTCGTCCTAGCTAATGATATGGCGCAGGTTTTCTATTGGAAGGACATGTCTACCAAACCGAGAAAAAGAAAAGATAAGGAAGCAAATGCATCATAGGATGAGCCGAAGAGCCACGGAGTTCTCTCAAGAAAAAGAAACATCGTGGGGGTGGAGGACAAGACAGACATTTCAGAAGATTATGAAAAGTTCCATAAAATTCCTCCCTTCAAAGTGAAGGCTGACCCAAGCATCGTGTTAAACGGTGAAGATTATCCATGGTTACGATGCAATAAGCAATAAGATTATCCAAGCTTTCATCCTACAATATCACTGATGTTACATGTAAAAAAATGAAATCCCTTTTTAACCCTCTCAACTTTTTAGCACATGCTATGTGTGTGAAACTATGATACCATGCCAAGTTTCAACCTTTTGAGTGTTCATTTGTAGTGCTTTTCAATTTCAAGGTCATTTAGCTTAAAACAAATCATAAAATGCATGAAAAATAGAAAAATGAAGTCAAAAAAGGGTTGAAAATTGAGTGTGTGGCTTGGAATGGTGCATATTGAGTGCACAAAAAGTATGGAGTTAAAATATGTTAAAAGAATGAAATCTCTTCGTAACAGATGAGTTTGTGCGAAACCTTGATACTTCGAAAGAGATTGTCGAGTTTGTACACGAAATGCATCTAGTTTTTGTCGTAACCCTCTCAAATTTTTAGCACATGCTATGTGTGTGAAATTATGATACCATGCCAAATTTCAACCTTTTCAGATTTCATTTGTAGTGCTTTTTAATTTCAAGGTTATTCAGCTCAAAAAAAGCATTGCATGCATGAAAAATAGAAAATGAAGTGAGAAAAGGGTAGAAAATTGATTATGTGGCTTTGACTAGTGCCTATTGAACGCACGAAAAGTCTCGAGTTAAAATATGTTAAAAAATGAAATCCCTTTGTAAGAGATGAGTTTTCGTCCGAAATCGTGATTTCGTGATACTTCGAAAGAGATTGTACGGTTTATACACGAAGTGCATCCAGTTTTTGCCGTAACCCTCTCAAATTTTTAGCACATGCTTTGTGGGTGAAATTATGATACCATGCCAAGTTTCAACCTTTTCATAGTTCATTTATAGTTCTTTTCAATTTTAGGGCCATTTAGCTAAAAAATCATTAAATGCATGAAAAATAGAAAATGAAGTCAGAAAAGGGTTGAAAATTGATTACTTGGCTTTGAATGGTGCATACTGAATGCACAAAAAGTTTGGAGTTAAAATATGTTAAGAAATAGCAAAAAAATTCTCATAAAGTATTTTTTGTTAAAAACTTTAATAACAAAAATAAAAAACCCCGCCTACTAAGGCAACAACTGCCTGTATATTATTAGAAACCCATTTACACATGGGCCACGATGCAGGCCCGTGTAGCAAGTACGCCCAACAGGGAAGATATGAAATTTAGGCATTTACTGCCTCCTATAGAGAGGAGTTTGGGACGATAGCCGCAGTAGGGCTTATAAACCGCTGCGAGCGGCCTTCGCACCGAGGTGGGACTAAACTTCCACCCCTCCTCAGATGTGCCAGCGCCAACCCATTAGTCCCGGTTGGTGGCTCCAACTAGGACTAAAGGTGAAATTTCGCACACGCAAATGGCAGGAGGCCAAGCCTTTATTCCCGGTCGGAGCCTCCAATCGGGAATAAAGGGGGAATTTCGTCACCCGAAAGGGTGGGATCCTAACCCTTTAGTCCCGGTTCGTGGCTCCAACTGGGATAAAAGGGACCTTTATTCCTGGTTGGAGCCACGAACGGGGACTAAAGGGTTGGGATATATAACGTATGCGGCCTTGCCTCGCTAATCTTCCTCTCCACTCTGACGCCGAACCCACGCACGACACCGCTAGACTGTTGGGTCACCGTCATCTCCGCTCCCCCAACCCCGACGCCACCGTCACCGCTCCTCCGGCCCCGACCCCGCCGCGCGCCACTCGATAAAGACACCACCGGCCGGCCACCTCCATCGAATCTGCCGCCTCCTCCCACGGTGAGCCGTCGCCGCTCCTCTTGTCTCTATGTTCATTTTCTTTGTGTGGTTCTCGTAGGATTCACATATATTGCGTTACATCTAGTGGCGAATCTAGGATCATGGGGTTGGGCTCAAAGTATTATCTCAAACTTTAGCAGATTACTACTAAAAACATGTACTAGCTCCCATTCAAAATTTAAATTAGTTAGTTTAAAACTGCGAAAGTTATTATGGATCGGATGAAGTACTATGTAATATCAACTTCACATCTCCAGGACTCATCATGGAGAATTTCACTTATCCTGTAAAAGAAAATAAATTACCACAATGAAAACATAGAGAAAAGGTAATAGCAAACAATGTAGAACTCACTTTTGTTTACAGATTAATTCCTTTTGAGGTTTTTTTGATGCCTAACTCCGTAGGAGCACTTTGCTCAATATGGAGAGAAGGTTTCTGGCCCTACCAGATATGTCTGATCTTCAAAAATCAGATATGTGTTAGTAAGCAGCCCGGGAAATTCAATAAATGCATAGGTTCATACAACTATACAATAAGAAATGCAAAAAATTTAGAACTAATTTTGTTAGCAAAATGCATCTCAACAATATTGTACTGGACAAGCAAAAATAGAAATTAACAACATAATTAGACCTTTGAAAGTTGAAACATTATCAAGATAGAAAGCGTCTCTCTCATGGCAAAGATCATGCAATACAAATGTAAGTCTTGTGTGAGTTTCTACACACCTTGTTTCCTATAAAACCGTAATCTGTTAATAGTTTGCAATACAACTGACATGTGGGCTCGCAAAGCTTTATGTAGTGGGAGGTGAAGAAGCACCTACAACAATGAGATGGTACTTCAAAATACATGTTATACACATGTACATAAATGCTTGGTGGCACAAAAAAGAACCTTGAAAATGATGAGAATAACAGTTGTTTGCTCTTCAGTAGCTGCTTGGCTCAGCCATGTTGACACAATAGTCAAACCGCTCATTGTTAAAAACCTGCACAGTTACGGAAACATGAAGCTAGGAATGATATAATCATTTCGTTGTTGCTGGGAGAGGTGTCCAACATTATCCAACATAATGAGCCCAAGTTTGTCAATCGCCATAACACTACAGGAATCGCGCATTTTGCCGTCAGGACGCTACGGACGGCAAAGAGAGAATTACAGACGGCAAATTTTTTGCCGTCAGCCCATGATGGCAAAAAATGTCGTCAACCCATGTGCCCGCAAAGGGTGTCTTTGCCGTCAGCGGTTGGGAGAGCAGACGGCAAAAAATTTGCCGTTAGTGAAATTATGTTGCCGTCTTTTGAGGTGGTAGACGGCAAATATTTGGTAGGAAGACGGAACGGCCTAGATAACGGACGACGTTAGTCATTTTTGCCGTCTACTTGACGATATCACACACGTCAAAATAGTCTGTTGTTTGCCGTCTTCTTCATATGTAGAAGACGGCAAACCATCTCAAAAATTTGCCGTCTGTCGACCGTGTACAAGACGACAAAACCACATCATATCTTTGGCGTCTGTTGATGCTGTTCAAGACGGAAAATTAATAGGCGTGTCAAGTATTTTTTTGCCGTTATGAACATGACGGCAAAGAGGCTACTAAATAGACAATATAACAACATAAATAGACAATATAACAACATAAATAGACAATATAACAATATAGTCCATAACACATTCATATATATATATATATATATACATACATACATACATACATACATACATACATACAGCACACACCATACCACATCAATATAACAAGTGTCGACAAATAAGATCACAAAGGTTGGCCTCCACGTAAGGAAAAACGCATAATTGAATCTAGCAAACACCACCACCTAACCTACCGCATGGACACTATAGTACATACCTCAACTCTACAAGCGCTGATGCAGCAACCACAACCAAAACAAAAAAGGCAAGGGAGGCTGGTGGTATAGGTTGTTGTCTGCGCGTCGCCTCTGTTGGCCACCTCTAAATGCCAACAGGTCCAGGTTGTGGTCATGCCATAAGCATCCTTTACCATTGCCTCCCGCCCCCTCCATCATCAGGCTTATTTGCGGCTGCTGCTCGTCCCCCTACTCCATGTCTCCATCTGCACGGACAAGAGCAAGTTAGTTGAATGGCATGCACATGATAAAACTGCAAGAGATATATATTTATCTACATAAATTCTATTCAACTACATAAATTCTACTACAGTAAAGAGTTTGCATGGATGGTTGACTTCAAAAGAGACTGAAAGGAGAACATTTTCCCCTGCTAGTCCAAAACCTGCAGTACAAGTATACAGCTCTAAGATAAAATCATAAATCTTAGGTTTTGAAGTAGAAGTAATATGCTTATTTAATCGGACTACTAAGGATTGTTTGTAGAACAATTGGTGGTTCCGGTTGGATATTATCCAAAAGGAGAACCTTTGCCGTCGCATCTTGGTGAGGAAACGGGCTCCTGTCGTTGACCCGGAGGTTCTTTGGTGGCGGTCGCATGGGCCACTTTCAGTGCGGAGGCAGCCGGCCCCCGAGAAGGAGGTACGTCGCCGTGTTAGGGAGGAGGACGAGCACATCCGTCGCTAGTTGGTTGTGTTGGACGCTAGGTTCTCCAATACCTCGCAGGTTCTTCACGGATCTCGCCCGAGCTATGATCCTATGATGGTACCTTCTTTGTGGGTGTCCATCGCTCGCTCCTCAATACAACGGAAGCTCTTTGGGTGATCAGTTTGGTAAGGAGTCGCGAGTGAACTAGATTATACTAGAGATGTATTCGAGATTATATTCGATGATATTTGAGATGTATTAAGTTGATTATTGGTTGTAAACCTTTTTGCCTCTTGAGATCTATTGCAGGACAAGCGCTTTTGACTTTGTTGCTAGAAAAAATTAAGCTTCTTAGTGTCAGCAGGTCCATCATTGCATGTGTTTTGTTTTTTGTTGTTGTAGCCTTTGGGATAGGTTTTTATTTGTCCAATGTCTGTGATTTTTAATCGTATATAGAATCATGAATACAGGAAATGGCGTGGTCCGACGACGATAGTATCACTGCGTGCCATTTGTGCTGGGATGACAAGGGTATATGCGACTGTTATCCTCACCTAGACAACGATATGTCCTTCACCGTCAAGCTCACAGATGACTTCTCGATTATTACGGTATGTAAAGACGGCATGTATTTTTTGTTAGTCAAGTATGACGTGTGCTTTTTTGCTTTCGTTAGCCTTTAATTTTCTTTTGTACAATTTGACTAGTGCGTTCCCTGCCATGCAAGATTTGCTGTCTTGGACAAGCTTCATTTTAAAGAGAAGGACAGTACAGAGCCTAAGATAGCTCACCTAAGAACATGGCATTTTACTTTTGTTGTCAAGGTAAAAAATGATGAATATCATACATATTTTGGTTGTTCTAATTGGAGATCATTTTGCAAGGCATATGGGTCGAATGAGGACATGAACATTACCTTCGATCATGGTAATGATGATGTTCGTGATAATAATATAGAAATTTAGGTGCATGCGGAGGATGACTTGATTCCAGTTCTACTTCCACCTGCAGTTTGTCGACAAATTTGTTAGGTAATTTATATTGATTGTTCAAAAGTATTAGGTACTTATCCTGATAAAATTATTTTATTTTCAATTATTAGCTTATTTCCGTGCTACAAGAACTACATGGTAGATAATAGACCGTACCTACTATAGTTATAGCTCCAAGCTTACTTGGTTGGAGAAAAATCATCTCATCTCATTTATTCATGATGTTGACGATCATGTTGAAAATTACATGGCTGGCAACGTTTATCATGGATATGTGCCACTAGTGCACCAGTTGAGCCCTTATAACATCACTTCAGACAACTTTGCAAGATTTTTTTTATCGTTGCATCACTAATCCACTTTTTTTATACATTTTTCTTAAGAAAAACTAGTTTGCTAACTATATTATTATTACTAATGTTCTTCGACAGGTACTCCCGCGAGAGACCATGCCTAAATGGATGATTACCACCGATGATTTGCTAATGGTTAGCTTACGGCCAACCCCGATTAATTACCATGGTAAATATAGGATATCTCAAAGTGAAGACACTCTGAAAATCAAAGGATGGAGAAATGCAATACAAGCATCCACGATACCATTTGGAGAGGAATACTTGCACATCCTACAAGTTGGAGATACGTTGATGTGTGTCTTCAATACGAACATGTCGGAGTTCACCTCTATTATGCTTTTTTATCTAGGAGATAGCAGTAGTTAGTGTTTCAACCTAGTGATAACTTGGTCATTCGCTACTATGATAACAACCATAATGATGAGGAATACATCTTATTATTCTATTTTACCTAGAATGATGAAGAGCTTTTTAACTAGTATGTAGAATGATGAGGAGTAATACGATGTCGTGTAATGCTTTCTTCATTGCTATATGTATGTACTAGCTAGCGTCTAGTTGACATCGACCGAAAACACCAACAAGCATAAGGAATCAAAGATGATGGACACAACATCAAAAGGAGGAACCACAAGATGAAACCCCTAAACCCTCCAGAAACCTCTAAACCCCTCTTCTAAAAAACAGCGTCTCGCAGCTCCTAACGCGTGGCCGCCTTTTAATCCCGGTTGGTATCACCAACTGGGACTAAAGGTCCCCGCCCCGTGGAGCCCTAAAGTGGCCACCTGGAGCACCGTTAGGCCCGGTTCGGAACACAACCGGACTAAAAGTTTCGATCTTTTGTCTCGATTGTTTAGTCCCGGTTGGAAAACCGGGTCTAAAGTGTTGGAAATATGCCCTAGAGGCAATAATAAAATAGTTATTTTTATATTTCCTTGTTCAAGATAATTTTTTATTATCCATGATAAAATTGTATTGAATGGAAACTTAGATACATGTGTGGATACATAGACAACACACTGTCCCTAGTAAGCCTGTAGTTGACTAGCTCGTTGATCAAAGATGGTTAAGGTTTCCTAGCCATAGGCAAGTGTTGTCACTTGATAACGGGATCACATCATTTGGAGAATGATGTGATGGACAAGACCCAAACAATGAACGTAGCATGTGATTGTGTCATTTTATTGCTACTGTTTTTCTGCATGTCAAGTATATGTTCCTATGACCATGAGATCATGTAATTCACTGACACCGGAAGAATACCTTGTGTGTATCAAATGTCGCAACGTAATTGAGTGACTATAAAGGTGCTCTACAGGTATCTCCGAACGTGTCCGTTGAGTTATCATGGATCAAGACTTAGATTTGTCACTCCATATGACGGAGATGTATCTCAGGGCCCACTCGGTAATACAACATCACAACAAGCCTTGTAAGCAATGTGACTAAAGAGTTAGCCACGGGATTTTGTATTACGGAACGACTAAAGAGACTTGCCAGTAACAAGATTCAAATAGGTATAGAGATACCGACGATTGAACCTCGGGCAAGTAACATACGGAAGGACAAAGGGAATGATATACGAGATTAACTGAATCATTGACATAGAGGTTCAATCGATTAAGATCTTCGTAGAATATGTAGGATCCAATATAGACATCCAGCTCCCTCTATTGGATATTGACCGGAGAGTGTCTTGGTCAGGTCTACATAGTTCTCGAACCCACAGGGTCTGCACACTTAAGGTTCGGTGATGTTTCGATATAGTTGAATTATAGATGTTGGTAACCGAATGTTGTTCGGAGTCCCGAATGAGATCCCGGACGTCACGAGGAGTTTCGAAATGGTCCGGAGACTAAGATTGATATATAGGAAGGTTTCATTTGGTTTCCGGGAGGATGTCGCAAAGACGTTCGACTACATCCCGCGTTTCTTAACGCTTCCCGCTTAGCGATCTACAAGGGTATGTGTATCCGACCTGTCCTCTCATAGATGGTCATCACAATTGATAGATCTTATGTGTGCATAGGAATTTTTTTGTTTCCCATGCAACGTTCCCCAACATTGGCATCCTGAGCTTGGTCTATGCGTAGATGACATCTCAAGTAGAACACAAAGTAGTTTGTGGGCATTGATATTCAGATTGCTTCTCTACTTAGTATTTTCTAGATTCAGCGGTATTGTTGGATGAAGCGTCCCGGACCAACATTACTCGTACACTTACGAGAGATTGGTTCCATCGACTAATATGCAACTTGTTGCATAAAGATGGCTGGCGGGTGTCTGTTTCTCCTACTTTAGTTGAATCGGATTTGACGGAGTCGATCCTTAGAGAAGGTTAAATAGCAACTTGAATATCACCGTTGTGGTTTTGCGTAAGTAATACGCGATCATGTGATGACGAGTTGAGGGATATACTTGTCTCCCCTTGTTGGTTACCCCAAGTGGAAGGTGGAGATGTAGTCAGCAACAAATTTCCCTTACACGGGGACTGTAAGGTTTATCGAACCAGGAGGACTCCGAGGATCAACAAGTAGGTGTACGCTGCTCTAGCGTTAGCAGAAGACGGGACCTGCATACACAACAAATAACTTTGCTCCCAACGAGTGCATAGAGGTTGTCAATCTCTCCGGCCTTGTAGTTTGCAAAGGATCAAAACACAAGCAGGAATAGTGATAGTGATTGCAATGGAAAAGTAGGAAGCAGTAAATGATGGAGGTGTAAGCAATGTTGGTAATATGGACCTGAGTCACATGATGTTCACTAGTGATGTCTCTCTCCCAAAAGACGATGAACAACTATGCATGGGTAAACAAATTATAGCTGGGCAATTGACAGAATCATAAACGCACCGCAATGCTAATTATGATACTTGAAAGTTAGAGGCTCAATAGTAATGGGAAGTACGCCAAGACAAGTAGACCGTTTATTCATCAGCATCTACTTACTAATCATCGACCTTGAGATATCTATCCAGAACATCTCGCTGGTATTAAGTTGTGAGCCCCACCCAAAGTCTCATGTAAGGTAAATAATCCTTGCAACCGCGGTCACAAGCACCGTTGTTTTCTCCATGGCGGCAACAACACATCCCCTAGTCTCATGTTTCTGTCACTCAAGCTAGACATCAAGGGGCATGACCCCACAATCATGCATAACGCTCCCTCTTGGAGTTACAATCTACTACTCGGCCAAAGCAATAAAGAGCAACGGAGAACATGCATGAATCACTAAAGAACATAATATAAAAGGATAATAATATATAACTCATCACAATCTGAACATAATCTCATAATCCATCGGATCCCAACAAACCAAGCATAGCAATAGCAGGAAAATTACATAGATGCCTTGATCATGTAGGACAGCTCACAAGGGCTAATCATTGAAGCACAATATTGGAGAGAAGACATCACATGACTACTGGTCATGGACTCATGGTCCAAGGAGGACTACTCACAACACGTCCGAGAAGCGTCCATGGCAGTGGAGAAGCTCCCGGAGGACTACTCACAGGATGCCGGGAAAAGGTCTCCTGACGCTCCCGATCTCGGAAGCGCTGCGATGGCGGAACGATGGAGAAGTTCGTGATTCTGCATATGCTGGAAGGGTTTCTGATTGGAGGGGTAAATATAGGCCAAAGGAAGGCGTCAGAGGAGGTGGGGCCCACCCGGGCGACCTGTGGGCGCGGTCAGGGGCCAGGCCATGCAGGGAGGCCGCCTGGGCAGCCCCTCGCTCCCCTCTGGCCCATATTTGGTACTCCGAAAGCTTCCGTCACGCTGATTTATATATATTTTTCTCGTGATTTTTGGGACTCTGGAAATCTGGGTAAAAGTCCCTGCAAAAAAGACATCAGCGGACAAAAACTGGCACTGGGTGCACTGAGTTAGTAGGTTAGTCCAAATATGTGTAAAAAGATATAAAAGTGTAGCAAAACATATAACAATGTCACCCAAAAGATCATGGAACAAGCAGAAATTATAGATACGTTTGGGATGTATCAACATCCCCAAGCTTAATTCCTCCTCGTCCTCGAGTAGGTAAATGATAACACAAATAATTTGTGTGGTGAGATGCTAACACACATATAAGAACTTCAAAGTAAAGCAAGTAAGATATGCAATTCAAGTAAAGACAATAACAAGCAAGAGTCTATATTTAGTATTGAAATTAGCAAAGTAAGAACATAAAGGTGCAAGAGCTCTCGCTGTCCGTGACTCGAATGTCTCCAAATGGTGTTTGTGTGCAAGAAGTGGGAGATGGTTTTAGAGAATAAAAATATTTTTTAATTGAGAACTCAATCTACTAAACTTCGCACTTGGTATCCATTGGAATCTTATCTTGACTCATCCCTAGACCACTAGTCAAGCACAAGTCAAAATGATCCTCTCCCTTTCGACTTTGAGAACTCATGCAATGGATGAGCGCAAGCAAGATATGTTGGAACTTAGGATGGAAAATAGAATAATGATGGGGAAGGAAGAAAAAAGGTGTGAAAGGCTCACATCTAGGAGGACAACCATAGGCGAGAGAAAGCCAAATGATAGATATGATGTGAGGAGTAGGGATTGCCATGGAACGGATGCACATATGAGCTAAGGTAAGCTCTCCAATGGAACTAGTGGGGGTGCATCCAACTTGCTTGCTCATGAATACCTAGAACTCATTTGAGGAGGCTCATCATTGGAATATACAAGCCAAGTTATGTAGTGTAAGGTCCCCACATAGTTATGCATGAATGATAATCTCTATGTAGTACAAAATAACAATGGAGTACAAGTGTGGATCTTTCAAAAGGAATAGTAGTTTTGCCCCCTTCTATTTTTTTGTGGACTCTTTGTCTCTTTCTATTTATCTCTCATTTGTCCTCTTTGGGATCTTTTAATTTGTCCTCTTTGGGATCTTTTCCTCACTTAAGGGCAATAGTCTATATTTTACAAGAATAAAAAGAAGATCTTCACACTTTATAAGACGTACTCACATAAAGACAAATGAAAACTATCATGATGTATGAAAATGTATGCCTCTACGAGTGTAGCAGGATATGCAATGAAACTAGCGTGTCATGTAGCAATAATAAGGGCAAGGCCCAACTAGCATGCGGCTCCTCGATCAAGCAAAAGCATGTATGACATGAAGATCAAGTCATGAGATGGTGGATGTTGCATGGTGCTGCCTCTTGAGCTTGCGTTGGTTTTTCCCTTGAAGAGGAAAGGGTGATGCAGCACACGAGCAGTAAGTATTTACCTCAGTTTGAGAACCAAGGTATCAATCCAGTACGAGAATCAAGCCAAGTGTCCAGAGTACCTGCGCAAACACAAACGAGCTTGCACGCAACGCTATAAAGGGGTTGTCAATCCCTTCAAGATTGATTGCAAAGTGAGATCTCAAGGCGGAAAGTGCAACGAAGTAAAAGTGTAAGGATGAAAATATGATGTGAAGTAGACCCGGGGGCCATAGTGTTCACTAGAGGCTTCTCTCAAAATAGCAAATATTACGGTGGGTGAACAAATTACTGTCGAGCAATTGATAGAACCGCGCAAAGTCATGACGATATCTAAGGCAATGATCATACATATAGGCATCACGTCCGAGATAAGTAGACCGATACTTTCTGCATCTACTACTATTATTCCACACATCGACCGCTATCCAGCATGCATCTAGTGTATTGAGTTCATGACGAACAGAGTAACGCCTTAAGCAAGATGACATGATGTAGAGGGATAAACTCAAACCAATGATGTAAACCCTATCTTTTTACCTTTGATGGCAACAACACAATGCGTGCCTCGCTACCCCTTCTGTCACTAGGTGAGGTCACCGCATGGTATGAGCCCAAAACCAAGCACTTCTCCCATTGAAAGAATCATAGATCAAGTTGGCCAAACAAAACCCACAACTCGAAGAGAATTACAAGGATATGAAATCATGCATATAAGAGATCAGAAGAAACTCAAATAAGATTCATAGATAATCTGATCATAAATCCACAATTCATTGGATCTCGATAGACACACCGCAAAAGAAGATTACATCGGATAGATCTCCATGAAGATCATGGAGAACTATGTATTGAAGATCCAAGAGAGAGAAGAAGTCATCTAGCTACTAGCTATGGACCCGAAGGTCTATGGTGAACTACTCACGCATCATCGGAGAGGCAATGGTGTTGATGAAGAAGCCCTCTGTATCCGAATCCCCCCTCCGACAGGGCGCCAGAACTTGCCCCAGATGGGATCTTGCAGAGACAGAAGCTTGCGGCGGCAGAAAAGTGTTTTCGTGGATCTCTTGCGTAGTTTTGGACTTTTCGGGAATTTATAGGCGGAAGAGGTAGGGCAGACGAGCCACAGGGGGCCCACAAGCCTGCTAGGCGCGGGCCCCCTGGCCACGCCTAGGGGCTTGTGGCCTCCCCTGGTGGCCTCTGCCTTGGTTCTCACGTCCCCTGCGTATCTTCTGTTCCGAAAAAATCTTTTTGGAAGTTTTATTCCGTTTGGACACCGTTTAAAATTCTCCTCTGAAAGGGGTCAAAAACACGGAAAAAACAGGAACTGGCACTTGGCACTGAGTTAATAAGTTAGTCCCAAAAAAGATATAAAAGGCATAAAAACATCCAAAGTTTGACAAGATAATAGCATGGAACCATAAAAAATTATAGATACGTTGGAGACGTGTCAAGCATCCGCAAGCTTAACTCCTGCTCGTCCTCGAGTAGGGAAGTGATAAAGACTGAATTTTTGATGTGGAATGCTACGTAGCATAGTTGTCCTTTGTAACTTATTTCATGTGACATGAATGTTCAGATCCGTAAGATTCAAAACAATAGTTTTCTATTGACATGAAAACAATAGTACTTCAAGCAAACTAGCAAGGTAATCATGAACTTTCAAAATAACAAGGCCAAAGAAAGTTATCCCTACAAAATCATATAGTCTGGCTATGCTCCATCATCCCCACACAACTAATTTAAATCATGCATAACCCCATTATTGGCCAAGTAATTGTTTTTGCACTCTTACTTTCTCAAACCTTTTTCAACTCTCACGCAATACATGAGCACGAGCCATGGATATAGCACTATGGTAGAATAGAGTGTGGTGGAGGTTGTGAGACAAAAAGGAGGAGATGGTCACATTGACTCGGCGTATCAAAGGGCTATGGAGATGCCCATTAATAGATGTCAATGTGAATGAGTAGGGATTGCCATACAAAGGATGCACTAGAGCTATAAGTATGTAAAAGCTCAAAAGGAGAACTAGTGGGTGTGCATCCAACTTGCTTGCTCACGAAGACCTAGGGCAATTTTGAGGAAGCCCATCATTGGAATATACAAGCCAAGTTATATAATGAAGATTCCCACTAGCATATGGTGGTGACAAAATGAGAGGCTCTCAATCATTAAGAACATGGTGCTATTATGAAGCACAAGTGTGGAAAGAGATAGTAGCATTGTCCCTTCTTTCTTTTTCTCTCTTTTTTGTTTGGGCTCTTTGGCCTCTTTCCCTATTTTTTTTATTGTGGGCAATGTTGGCCTCTTTTTTTCCCCCTCACATGGGACAATGCTCTAATAATGATGATCATCACACTTTTATTTACTCAGAGCTCAAAGCTTAGAATGATGATGACTCTATAGGAAATGCCTCCGGTAGTGTACCGGGATGTGCAACAATCTAGCTTGGCGTATGACGTTGAAACATCTCGCTGGCTATCTTACGATCATGCAATGGCAATATGAGAGTGAAGGCACAAGTCATGAGACGGAATGATGGGAGTTTCATGGCAATATATCTCGGAATGGTTATGAAAATGCCATAGTAGGTAGGTATGGTGGTGGCTGTGTTGAGGAAGGCATATGGTGGGTTTGTGCACCGGCAAAAAATGCGCGGTACTAGAGAGGCTAGCAATGGTGGAAGGTGAAAGTGCATCTATACCATGGACTCACATTAGTCATGAAGAACTCACATACTTATTGCAACTTTTTTATTAGTAATCAAAACAAAGTGCTAAACGCATACTCCTAGGTGAAGGGTTGGTAGGTGTTAACCATCGCGCGATCCCGACCGCAACACAAAGGATGACAATCAATAGATCAATTATGCTCCGACTTCCTAACATAGCGGTTCACCATACATGCATGTTACGGGAATCACCAACTTCAACACAAGTATTTCTAGATTCATAACACCCTACTAACATAACTCTTAATATTACCAAATCCATGACTCAAAACTAATTGAGAGGAATCAAACTTCTCTTTCTACTCAATGCACATGAAGATGGAAGTTTTATTGTATCCTACTTGGGTACCTCTCACCTTTGGGACTACTTTCATAGCACAAGCCAACTACCAAGTTACGCACCGCCGTGCTCTAAAATATCTAAGTGAAGCACATAGAGCAAAATTGTCTAGCTCAAAAGATATAAGTGAAACACAATGAGTATTCTAGCAAATTCACGATGAGTGCATGTCTCTCTCAAAAGGTTTGCAGCAAGGATAAGTGAAACAAGTAGTGAACGGTCTAATTGTTTTTGACGTGATGCCTATAGATATAATCATTGCCATAGATGACGTCACGACTTTGCGCAGTTCTATCAATTGCTCGACGGTAATTTGTTCACCCACCGTCTACTTGCTTTCATGAGTGAAGCCACTAGTGAACACTACGGCCCCCGGGTCTATTCACACCTATTGTTTCCACTTTCGTTTTTACTTTGCTTTGTTACTTTGTTGCTTTCAGTTCTCACTTGGCAAACTATCTATAAGGGATTGACAACGCCTTCATAGCGTTGGGAGCAAGCTTTTTTGTGTTTGTGCAGGTACTTGTGATACTCCTTCACTGGATCGATACCTTGGTTCTCAAAACTGAGGGAAATACTTACCGCCGCTGTGCTACATCACCCTTTCCGCTTTGAGGGAACACCAACGCAAGGCTCCAAGGCCACGGGGGAAATCCTTTGCATATTTGCCTAGGAAGTCCCTTAAGGCGTAGCCGTAGCAGAAGGATTCCTGGTGCCGTTGCTGAGGAGTATCAAGACAAGAATAGTCTCCCGCCAGCACGTGTTTCTGGCGCCGTTGGAAGGTCTTTTGTTGTAGTAGCAAGCATCCCCAAGTTTGAGCTTTTGTATCTTTTTTAATCCTTTCATATCCCGGTTTCACCTATTCTCAAAAACTTCATCCACACAAAACTTGAAAAGAACTCGTGAGATAGGTTAGTGCACATAATAATAAATTAACTATTTATGTACTTCGAAGACAAGTCGCATAATAATTTCAAACATTATATGATGATTACTATCATTTGCACAATTTATATCTATCAATATAGGCTATGGGAACTATAGGATAAGTAGATAACAAAACTATGACAACAATCTGTCCAAACATAAAAGTGCGTAAAAATTTATGAAAACAATGTACTTCTGTAACTAAAACAATTATTAACATTTAGCAAATGCTATAAAACTTATATTACAACACTTTGTAAAAATTTCAGAAACTTTTCATGTTCCAGTCAAATATGAAAATTGAAACACTACATCACGAGTTTCTGTTTTTACACAACACCAATCAAAGCATGCAATGCAAGCATCCTAATGAAATTGTTGGAATTTTTTATTGAAAAAAAGATTATAAATAAGACCTAACATAGAACAACAAAATAAAATGATGCTCCAAGCAAAACTCATATTATGTGACAAATAAAAATATAGCTCTAAGTAAGATATACCGATAATGTTCAAGACGAAAGAGGGGAGGACTTCCGATGCATCCCCAAGCTTAGGCGCTTGAGTCTTCCTTCGATATTACCTTGGGGGTGCCTTGGGCATACCCAACCTTAGGTTCTTGTCACTCCTTATTCTCCTCATATCGGTGTCTCACCCAAAACTTGAAAACTTCAATCACACAAAACTTTACGGAACTTCGTGAGATGGGTTAGTATAATAAATAATGATCATCCACTTACGTATTGTCCAGACAAGATTCATAATTGTTCCCACATGATACCTATTTTATTCTACTATTCCCATAATTTATATCACTGAATATAAGCTATGGGAACACTAAAACAAGCAAACTATGCATGCAAAACAGAATCTGTCAAAAATAGAACAGTTTGTGAAGATCTGTAGTGTAACCATACTTCCATGTCTCTAAAAATTCTGAAAACTCTGGACAATCTAATAAATTTGAATATCAACTATGTGTAAAAAATTCAGACCAAAATCACATTCCAGTGAAGTTTCAAAATTCCTGGACTAATAGCAAATGTTACTACTTTTGCATAGAATTAAGTCAACTATCATCCACACTATCCAAAAGGCTTTACTTGGCAGTTTATTGACATGAAAGGCATAAAACAGGATTACTACAGTAGCTCAATCATGTGATCACCAAAAAACAGAAATTAAAAGTGTTGGGTTGTCTCCCAACAAGCGCTTTTCTTTAAAGCCTTTTAGCTAGGCATGATGATTCCAATGATACTCACATCGGAATAATAATTATAACATGCAAAAGAGCATCATGAATCTCATGACAAGCACATTTAATTCTAGCCCACTTTCTATGGATAGGGATTTTGTGATCAAACAATTTATGGGAGCAAGAATCAACTAGCATAGGATGGGAAAACAAGCATAACTTCAAAACTTTGAACACATAGAGAGGAACCTTGATATTATTGCAATTCCTACAAGCATATTTTCCTCCCTCATAATAATTTTCAGTAGCATCATGAAGGAATTTCACAATATAAATATCACATACAACATTCTTTTCATGATCTACAAGCATAAATTTATCACTCTTCACATAAGCAAACTTCTTCTCATTCATAATAGTGGGAGCAAACTCAACGAAATAACTATCATGAGGTACTTGATTGACATAACCACTTTGAATATTAAAATCATGATAACAAATTTCATGGTTACTATCACTCTTTATAGCATACATGTCATCGCAATAATAATCATACATAGGAGGCATGCTATCATCATAATAGTTTTGCTCATCAAAACTTGGGGCACTAAAAATATCATATTCATTAAGCATAGCGTCCCCAAGCTTGTGGCTTTGCATGTCATTGGCATCATGAATATTCACAGTATTCATACTAACAATATTGCTATCAAGCTCATCACTCAAAGATTTAGTGTCAAACATTTTAATAACTTCTTCTTCTAACACTTGAGCACAATTTTCCATTCCATCATTTTCACGAAGGATATTAAAAAATATGAAGCATAGGAGGCAACCTCAATTTCTTTTTTTTGTAGTTTTCTATTATAAAACCAAATTAGTGAAAAACAAGAAAATAAAGATTTGATTGCAAGATCTAAAGATATACCTTCAAGCACTCACCTCCGCGGCAACGGTGACAGAAAAGAGGTTGATGTCTACTACACAACCTTCTTGTAGACTCGTGTTGGGCCTCCAAGTGTAGAGTTTTGTAGGACAATATCAAGTTTCCAGCTAGTGGATGACCTAAGTTTTATCAATCCATGGGAGGCGTTGGGGCATAGTTTATGCCTAAGTAATTTTGGTGATTGATGACACTACCGCAAAGGACTAACCGTGTGTATTAAGATTTCAGATAACACACGTCAACGGCACAAGACGACTCGCCCCCTCTTTCGTGGAACTGAAGCACGGTGTTCTCTACGATTCTCTTTATTTCAGTCATAGGAAAGCCGTACTATTAAGAGGGGAACCGTAGTGGAAAGGTTTGGGTGGAATCAATCTTGCACGCGCACACTTCACATATTTTCCCCCTTGCCGGCAACTTTGGAGTGGCTCCCGCCTTTGTGTTTCCTTCTTCTTTGCAAATGGTCCCCCAGCGGTAGTACCGCTGGGCCTAGCGGTAGTACTGCTGGCCCTAGCGGTAGTACCGCTAGCCCTACCGGTAGTACCGCTGGAGTGCTAGCGGTAGTACCGCTACAGCCAGCGGTAGTACCGCTAGCTGGCGGTAGTATCGCTCCTGGTCAGCGGTAGTACCGCTCCAAGTGCTTAGTAGCGCCTGCCTAGCGGTTGTACGTGAACGAACCTTCTTGCGAAGACTTTCTTGGCGGTGGTAGTTCTTATGCACTACCAGGAGCCCAGCGGTAGTACCACTGCAGCCAGCGGTAGTACCGCTGGAGTGCTAGCGGTAGTACCGCTGCATCCAGCGGTAGTACCGCTAGGCACGGGCTGTGAGTGGGAAAACGGTTGGATTCCCCCCCCCCCCCCATTATATAAAGGGTTCTTCTAGTTGTGGAACCCTATCTCTTACCCTCCCAAGCTCCATTGTTGCTCCCTAAGCTCAAAAGTGCCCGATCTCTCTCCCTAGCCAATGAAACTTGTTGATTCGTTAGGGATTGGTTGAGAAGGCCTAGATCCACACTTCCACCAAGAGAAAAGTTGATTCCCCCACCAATCCCTTGCGGATCTTGTTACTCTTGGGTGTTTGAGCATCCTAGACGGTTGAGGTCACCTCGAAGCCACATTCCATTGTGGTGAATCTTCGTGGTCTTGTTGGGAGCCTCCAAGCTTTGTGTGGAGTTTGCCCCAACCTTGTTTGTAAAGGTTCGGTCGCCGCCTTCAAGGGTACCTATAGTGGAATGACGGTACCTTGCATCGTGCGAGGGCGTGAGGAGAATACGGTGGCCTTAGTGGCTTATTGGGGAGCATTGTGCCTCCACACCGCTCCAATGGAGACGTACTTCCTATCAAAGGGAAGGAACTTCGGTAACACATCCTCGTCTCCATTGGTTCCACTTGTGGTTATCTCTAACCTTTACTTTGTGTATGCTTATGTTGTTCTATCTCATACTTGTCTTAGTAGCTCTCGTTGTTAGCTTCATTAAGGTTCACCCCATTGTTGTAATATTTGTGAACCCGTATGTTGTTTACTCTAACTTGCTAAGATTAATTAAAAAGTGGTCGTTGCCTATTCACCCCCTCTAGTCAACCCTATCGATCCTTTCAACCTTCAAGCACTCACCTCCGCGGCAACGGCGACAGAAAAGAGCTTGATGTCTACTACACAACCTTCTTGTAGACTCGTGTTGGGCCTCCAAGCATAGAGTTTTGTAGGACTATCAAGTTTCCCTCTAGTGGATGACCTAAGTTTTATCAATCCATGGGAGGCGTAGGATGAAGATGGTCTCTCTCAAGCAACCCTGCAATCAAATAACAAAGAGTCTCTTGTGTCCCCAACACACCCAATACAATGGTAAATTGTATAGGTGCACTAGTTTGGCGAAGAGATGGTGATACAAGTGTAATATGGATGGTAGATATTGGTTTTTATAATCTGAAAATATAAAAACAGAAAGGTAAAAAATAGTAAACAACGAGCAAAACGTTATATAAATGCTTGGAAACAAGGCCTAGGGTCCATACTTTCACTAGTGCAAGTTCTCCCAACAATACTAACATAGTTGAATCATATATAAATCCCTCATGTGCGACAAAGAGTTCACTCCAAAGTCACAAAAAGCGGAGAACAAACGACAAAATTATTGTAGGGTACGAAACCACCTCAAAGTTATCTTCTTCGATCAATCTTATGAGCTATCCCTATAAGTGTCACGAACAGCCCTAGAGTTCGTACTAAAGTAACACCTTAAGATACACATCAACCAAAACCCTCATGTCACCAAGATACTCCAATGTCACCACAAGTACCCATGGGCTTGATTGTATGATATGCATCACACAATTTCAGATTCATCATGTTCAATCCAACACAAAGAACTTCAAAAAGTGCCCCAAAGTTTCTGCCGAAGAGTCAAGACGACAACATGTGACAACCCCTATTCATAGATTCCTCCTACTTCTTGAGCTTGCGTTGGTTTTTTCCTTGAAGAGGAAAGCGTGATGCAGCAAAGTAGAGATAAGTATATCCCTCTATTTGAGAACCAAGGTATCAATCCAGTAGGAGTATCAAGATGAGGCACCAAGGCACCTGCGCAAAGACAAACAAACTTGCACCCAACGCGATAAAGGGGTTGTCAATCCCTTTACGATTACTTGCAAAGTGAGATCTGATAGTGATAATAGGTAAATATAAATAAATAAATAAAAGTGCAGCAAGGTATATTTGGTATTTTTGTATGTAGATCTGAATATATAATGTGTAAAGTAGACCCGGGGGCCATAGTGTTCACTAGAGGGTTCTCTCATGATAGCAAGTATTACGGTGGGTGAACGAATTACTGTCGAGCAATTGATAGAATCGCGCAAAGTCATGACGATATCTAAGGCAATGATCATACATATAGGCATCACGTCCGAGACAAGTAGACCGATACTTTCTGCATCTACTACTATTACTCCACACATCCACCGCTATCCAGCATGCATCTAGTGTATTAAGTTCATAACAAATAGAGTAACGCCTTAAGCAAGTTGACACGATGTAGAGGGATAAATTCATGCAATATGATATAAACCCCATCTTTTTACCCTTGATGGCAACAACACGATGCGTGCCTTGCTACCCCTTCTATCACTAGGTGAGGACACCGCACGGTATGAACCCAAAACCAAGCACTTCTCCCAGTGCAAGAATTATAGATCAAGTTGGCCAAACGAAACCCATAACTCGAAGAGAATTACAAGGATATAAAATCGTGCATATAAGAAATCAGAGGAGACTTAAATAATATTCATAGATAATCTGATCATAAATCCACAATTCATTGGATCTCGACAAACACACCGCAAAAGAAAGTTACATCGGATAGATCTCCATGAAGATCATGGAGAACTTTGTATTGACGATCCAAGAGAGAGAATAAGCCATCTAGCTACTAGCCATGGACCCGAAGGTGTGTGGTGAATTACTCACGCATCATCGGAGAGGCAATGGTGTTGATGAAGAAGCCCTCCGTGTCCAAATCCCCCTCCCGCAGGGCACCAAAACGGTCCCCAGATGGGATCTCGTGGAAACAGAAGCTTGCGGCGGCGGAGAAGTATTTTTGTGGATCTCTTTCTTGGTTTGGGGATTTTAGGGAATTTATAGGCGAAAGAGGTAGGGCAAAGGAGGCACGGGGGCCCACAAGCCTGCTAGGCGCGCCCCTCCTGGGGCGCGCCTAGGGGGCTCGTGGCCTCCTCCATGACCCTCTACCTTGGTTCTCAAGTCTTCTGGATCCCTTCTGTTATGGAAAAAATAATCCCGAAGGTTTTATTCCGATTGGACTCCGTTTAATATTCTTATCTGAAAAAGGTCAAAAACACGGAAAAAACAGAAACTGGCACTAGGCACTGAGTTAATAGGTTAGTCCCAAAAATGATATAAAATAGCATATAAGTGCATATAAAACATCCCAAGTTGATAATATAGTAGCATGGAAAAATAAAAAATTATAGATACGTTGGAGACGTATCAAGCATCCCCAAGCATAACTCCTGCTCGTCCTCGAGTAGGGAAGTGATAAAGACCGAATTTTTGATGTGGAATGCTACCTAACATATTTGTTCTCTGTAACTTCTTTATTGTGGCATGAATGTTCAGATCCATAAGATTCAAAACAATAGTTTAATATTGACATGCAAACAATAATACTTCAAGCATACTAGCAAAGTAATCATGAACTTTTGAAATAACAAGGCCAAAGAAAGTTATCCCTACAAAATCATATAGTCTGGCTATGATCCATCATCCCCACACAACGAACTTAAATCATGCACAACCCCGGTATTGGCCAAGTAATTATTTTCGCACTCTTACTTTCTCAAACTTTTTCAACTCTCATGCAATACATGAGCGTGAGCCATGGATATAGCACTATAGGTGGAATAGAGTGTGGTAGAGGTTGTGAGGCAAGAAGGAGAAGATGGTCACATCGACTCGGCGTATCAATGGGTTATGGAGATGCCCATCAATAGATGTCAATGTGAATGAGTAGGGATTGTCATGCAACGGATGCACTAGAGCTATAAGTGTATGAGAGCTCAAAAATAAAAACTAGTGGGTGTGCACCCAACTTGCTTGCTCACGAAGACCTAGGGCAATTTTGAGGAAGCCCATCATTGGAATATAGAAGCCAAGTTATATAATGAAAATTCCCACTAGTATATGAAAGTGACAAAACAAGAGACTCTCTATCATGAAGAACATGGTGCTATTTTGAAGCACAATTGTGGAAAAAGATAGTAGCATTGTCCCTTCTCTCTTTTTCTCTCATTTTTATGGGTTCTTTGGCCTCTCTTTTTTCATTTCATTTGTTTCCCTCTTTTTTTGTGGGAATATTTGGCCTATTTTTTATTTACTCACATGGGACAATGCTCTAATAATGATGATCATCACACTTTTATTTACTTATAACTCGATACTTAGAACAATAATGACTCTATATCAAATGCCTCCGGCAGTGTACCGGGATGTGCAACGATCTAGCTTAGCGTATGACATTGAAACATCTCACTAGCTATCTTATGATTATGCAATGGAAATATGAAAGTGATGGCACATGTCATGATATAGAACGGTGGAAGTTGCATGGCAATATATCTCGGAATGGCTATGAAAATGCCATAATAGGTAGGTATGGTGGCTGTTTTGAGGAAGGTATATGGTGGTTTTGTGCACCGGCGAAAGTTGCGCGGCACTAGAGAGGCTAGCAATGGTGGAAGGGTGAGAGTGCATATATAACATGGACTCACATTAGTCATGAAGAACTCATATACTTACTGGGAAAGTTTTACTAGTAATCGAAACAAAGTGCTAAACGCTTACTCCTAGGGGAAGGGTTGGTAGGAGTTAACCATCGCGCGATCCCGACCGCCACACAAAGGATGACAATCAATAAATCAATTGTGATCCGACTTCATAACATAGCGGTTCACCATACGTGCATGCTACGGGAATCACTAACCTGAACACAAGTATTTCTAGATTCACAACACCCTACTATCATAACTCTAATATTACCATATCCATATCTCAAAACTAATTGTGAGGAATCAAACTTCTCTTACTAATAAATGCACTTGAATATGATTTTTTTATTATATCCTCTTCGGATGCCTATCATATTTAGGACTAATTTCATAACACACGCCAATTACCAAGTTACTTAGAGAGAGCGCTCTCAAAATGATATAAGTGAAGATCGAGAGTTTTTATTTCTACAAAATATGACACCGACGCCCTACAATGATTTAAGTGAAGCACTAGAGAAAAATTATCTAGCTCAAAAGATATAAGTGAAGCTCATGGGAGAAAAATTATATAGCTCAAAAGATATAAGTGAAGCACATGCGAGCTAAATTGCCTAACTCAAAAGATATAAGTGAAGCTCATTGAGTATTCTAACAAATACACGATGAGTGCATGTCCCTCTCAAAAGGTGTGCAGAAAGGATGATTGTGATAAAACAAAAAGCAAAGACTCCTATGATACACGACGCTCCAACCAAAACACATATCATGTGGTAAATAAAAATATAGCTCCAAGTAACGTTACCGATGGATTGAAGACGAAAGAGGAGATGCCTTCCCGGGGCATCCCCAAGCTTAGGCTTTTTGGTGTCCTTGAATTTATCTTGGGATGACTTGGGAATCCCCAATCTTAGGCTCTTTCCACTCTTTATTCCAGTGCCTATAAGAACATCACCCAAAACTTGAAAACTTCACAACAGAAAACTTAAACAGAAACTCGTGATATCATTAGCATAAGAAAACAAACCACCAACTTTTTAGGTACTGTACTAAACTTAATTTCCATTTAGATTGATGTTATATTACTGTATTCTCACTTCTCCATGGCTCGTAACCCCCGATACTAACCATGGTTTCGTCAAAATAAGCAATCAACACAATAAAAAACAGAATCTATCAAAAACAGAACAGTCTGTAGCAATATGTATATTTAGTATACCTCTGCTATCCCAAAAATTCCGAAATCATATGGAAATTAGGGAAATTTGCATATCAATAAGCAGCAAAAATAATAAACTCAAAAGCTCTTTCTGGATAGGAATTAAAAATAATTGCGTGAGTACAAAGTTTCAGTCTTTTTTCACCGTGATTAAACAACTATCACCAAAACTAATCATAAAGGTTCTACTTGGCACGGACACTAATTGAAACATAAAAAACACAATCATAAAAGAATAATTATGGTGTGGACTCACCAAAACAGAAAGTAGAAAAGCAAAACTAAATTTATTCATTGGGTTGCCTCCCAACAAGCGCTATTGTTTAACGCCCTTAGCTAGGCGTAAGGCAATAGATTCAAGTGTTGTCATCTTTAGTGCTCAAACCATAAGTACCTTTCATAATGTATTCATAAGGAAATTTTATTTTCTTTCTAGGAAAGTGTTTCATGCCCTTCTTTAATGGAAATTGAAATTTAATATTCCCTTCCTTCATATCAATAACAACACCAGTAGTCCTAAGAAAAGGTCTACCAAGACTAATGGGACATGTCGGATTGCAATCAATATCAAGCACAATGAAATCAACGGGCACATAGTTCCTATTTGCAATAATAAGAACATCATTGATCCTTCCCATAGGTTTCTTAATAGTAGAATCCGCAATATGCAAATTAAGAGAGCACTCATCAATCTCATTGAAACCTTGAACATCACATAAAGATTTTGGAATTGTAGAAACACTAGTACCCAAATCACACCAAACATGGCATTCATAATTTTTAATCTTAATTTTTATAGTAGGTTCCCACTCATCATGAAGTTTTCTAGGAATATATATTTCCAACTCAAGTTTCTCTTCAAGAGATTTCATCATAGCATCAACGATATGTTTGGTAAAAAGCCTTATTTTGGCTATAAGCATGTGAATAGTTTAGCATGGATTGCATCAAGGAAATACATTCAATCAAAGAGCAACCATCATAATTAAATTCCTTGAAATCCAAAGTAGTAATTTCATCACTATTTAAAGTTTTGATACCCTCTACTCCACTTTTAGTATTTTTAGCATCAAGATAAATAGACTCTGAATCATTAGGGCGTTTCTCAACCAAAGTGGATTCATATCCACACCCATCATCATGAAGATTGACATTAGAAAACAAGGATTCAATAGGAGCCACACCAAGCACTTTAAGATCTTCGTGATTCTCATCACGAGAACACGCCTTTTAACCATTCATGTCTAGCATGAATTTGGGCGGTTCTTTCTTTACTCTCATTCATGGAAACACGCATAGCTTTCAAAGTTTCATCCATATTAATCTTGGGAGGAACACATCTCAATTTCAAAGCATCAATATCAAGAGACATTCTAACAACAGTCCTAGCCAAGTCATCAATTTTAAGCAGTTTTTCTTCTATGGAAGCATTGAAAATCTTTTGCGAATTAATAAACTCTTTAATATTACTCTCAAGATCAGAGGATATTTTATTATAATTTCCATGAGCATTGTTGTAGGAATTGCCAAAATTATTAGAAGGATTACTAGGAAAAGGCCTAGGATTAAAGTTACCTCTATAAGCATTGTTGTTACCAAAATTATTCCTACCAACAAAAATAACATCCAAATTTTCATTGCTATTCTCAATCAAGGAAGATAAATGCATATCATCTGGATCTAGAGGAGCACTTTTACTAGCAAACAACTTCATTAACTCATCCATCTTAGCACTCAAAGAGTTAATTTCTTCTATAGCATGCACTTTTTTACTAGTAGGTGACCTTTCAGTGTGCCATTGAGAATAATTTGTCATGATATTATCTAGGAGTTTTGTAGCTTCTCCTAGTGTGATTTCCATAAAAGTTCCACCAGAGGCGGAATCCAAGATATTTCTAGAAGCAAAATTCAAACCAGCATAGAAAATTTGTATAATCATCCAAAGACTTAGGCCATGAGCGGGACAATTTCTAATCATCAATTTCATTCTCTCCCAAGATTGTGCAACATGTTCATGATCTAGTTGCTGAAAATTCATGATATCATTACGGAGAGAGATAATCTTAGCAGGTGGAAAATACTTGGAAATAAAGGCATCTTTACACTCGTTCCATGAATCAATACTATTTTTGGGTAAAGATGAAAACCAAGTTTTTGCTCGATCTCGTAATGATAATGGAAATAGCTTCAATTTAATCATATCATTATCCGCATCTTTCTTATTTTTCATATCGCATAACTCAATAAAGGTATTAAGATGGGATGCGGCATCTTCACTAGGAAGGCCGGAAAATTGCTCTTTCATAACAAGATTCAACAAGGCAGCATTAATTTCATATGAATCCGCACTAGTGGCGGGAGGAATTGGAATACTAATAAGATCATTGTTATTAGTATTATAGAAGTCACACAATTTAGTGTTTTCGTACATGGTGACTTAGCAAGCACACAAGCACACAAGCAAACAGAAAGCAAGCGAAAAAAAGGGTGAATGAAAAAGGCAAATAAAGAAAGGCAAATATTTTTCTAAATTTTGTTTTAGAACTGGGGGAGAGGAAAATGAGAGGCAAATGGCAAATGATGTAAATGCAAGAGATGAATTTGCGATAGGTACTTGGTAGATATGCTTCACTTGAATACTCCCCGGCAACGGCGCCAGAAATTTCCTGCTACTTCTTGAGCTTGCGTTGGTTTTTCCCTTGAAGAGGAAAGGGTGATGCATCAAAGAAGAGATAAGTATTTCCCTCAGTTAGAGAACCAAGGTATCAATCTAGTAGGAGTATCAAGATAAGGCACCAAGGCACCCGCGCAAAGACAAACAAACTTGTACCCAACGCGATAAAGGGGTTGTCAATCCCTTTACGATTACTTGCAAAGTGAGATCTGATAGTGATAATAGGTAAATATAAATAAATAAATAAAAGTGCAGCAAGGTATTTTTGGTATTTTTGTATGTAGATCTGTATATACAATGTGTAAAATAGACCCGGGGACCATAGTGTTCACTAGAGGCTTCTCTCATGATAGCAAGTATTACGGTGGGTGAACGAATTACTGTCGAGCAATTGATAGAATCGCGTAAAGTCGTGACGATATCTAAGGCAATGATCATACATATAGGCATCACGTCCGAGACAAGTAGACTGATACTTTGTGCATCTACTACAATTACTCCACACATCGATCGATATCTGATGACCCACAAACGTATGGGATCACAGCAGTTTTCGAGGGTAGAGTATTCAACCCAAATTTGTTGATTCGCCAAGACGGGAAGCGAAAGAATATTCTCAAGTATTAGCAGCTGAATGTGTCAGATTCAACCACACCTGAAAGATTAGTGTCTGCAAGCAAAGTATCAGTAGCAAGGTAGTATGATAGCAACGATGCCAGAAACGATCTGTTGACAGCAGACTATTCCTAACTGCTGTATCAATGGCGCCAGCATGTTGAGGGGGGATTATTCTTGAGAAGAATGCTTCCCCGGCTACGGCTCCAACAAAGTCTTGCAACAAGTAACAGAGAAGTAGCAAGGAACAAAAGTAGCAGCAGCAGCAGCAAAGTAACAAGTAACAGCAGTAGCAACAGTAGCAGCAGAGGGACAGCAGCAGCAAAGTGGCCCAATCCCTTTGGTAGCAAGGGACAAGCCTAGGCAAAGTAACGTAGCGAGAACCAGTAGTAGAAGACTCGTAGGCAGGGGATCAGTGATGGATGAGTATGACGGATGTGATTCATCATGTAACAACTATAACACGGAGAGATATGTAACTAACTCCCGTTTGTCAATCTAATGTAGGCATGTATTCCGTATGTAGTCATACATGCTTAGGGAAAAGAACTTGCATGACATCTATTGTCCATCTCTCCCGTGGCAGCGGGGTCCTAATGGAAACTACGGGATATTAAGGTTCTCCTTTTAATAAAGAACCGGACCAACGCATTAACACGCGGTGAATACATGAACTCCTCATACTATGGTCATCTCTGGGACTGGTTAAGGCTATTGTCACTCCGGGGTTGCCATGTCATAACACATAGTAGGTGACTACAACTTTCAAGATAGGATCTAAAACACACATATATTGGCGACAACATAATAGGTTCAGATCTGAAATCATGTCACTCGGGCCCTAGTGACAAGCATTAAGCATAGCCAAGTAGTAGCAACATCAATCTAGAACATAGTGGATACTAGGGATCAATCCCCGTCAAGAACTAACTCGATTACATGATAGATCTCATCCAACTCATCACCGTCCAGCAAGCCTACGATGAGATTACTCACGAACGATGAAGAGCATCATGGAATTGTCGATGGAGAAAGGTTGATGATGACGATGGCGACGATTTCCCCTCTCCGGAGCCCGAAACGGACTCTAGATCTGCCCTCCAGATGAAGAACAGGATGTGGCGGCGCCTCCGTATCGCAAAACATGATGAAACCTTCTCTGATTTTTTTCCAGGCGAGAGGAAGATATAGAGCTGAGATTAGGGGCGGTGGTGCTACGTGGGCCCCATAAGCTTGCACGGCGCGGCCGTAGGGGGTGGCTGTGGCCTGTGGGCTTGTGGCCCACTCGCACGCCCCCTCCGGTGGATCTTTGCGCAGGTACTTTTCTTTTATTCCAGAAAAAATCTCCGTAAATTTTCAGGACATTTCAAGAACTTTAATTTGTGCACAAAAACAACACCATGGCAATTGTGCTGAAAACAACGTCAGTCCGGGTTAGTTCCATTCAAATCATGCAAATTAGAGTCCAAAACAAGGGCAAAAGAGTTCGGAAAAGTAGATACGACGGAGACGTATCAACTCCCCCAAGCTTAAAGCCTTGCTTGTCCTCAAGCAACTCAGTTGACAAATTGAGAGAGACAAAATAAAAACTTTGACGAACTCTGTTTGATCTTGTTGCTGCAACTATGTCTAACTCATAACTAGAATTTCAGCAAGATCACAAGTAAACCACATAAGCAAATGACATCTAGGTCTCACGGTAAACTCATATCAATGGCATTATCAACTAGCAAGCAAACAATAATAAGCCTCAAGTGTCAACACTTCAATCAAAACAACATGAAGCAGTACGAATAGATGGTATCTCGCTAGCTCTTTCTGAGACCACACAACATAAATGTAGAGCACCTTCAAAGACCAAGGGCTGACTAAACATTGTAATTCATGGCAATGAAGATCCAGTCATAGTCATACTCAACACAGTTAAAAGCAAAGCATAAAAATGACAGAGGTGCTCTCTAATTGGTGCTTTTGTAAGAGGAGCATGACTCAACAGGAACATAAATAGACAGGCCCTTCGCAGAGGGAAGCATTGATTTGCAGAGGTGCTAGAGCTCAAGCTTTGAAAACAGAGATAATAATTTTGGGTGGCATGCTTTCATTGCCAACGCAATGACTAAGAGCTCTCAACATCTTCCAGGCTACACACGCTATAGGCGGTTCCCAAATAGAAAAGTAAAGTTTTGACTCCCCCACCACCAATCAATCACACTCCACGGCTAGCCGAATCCTCAGGTACCGTCCATACCAACATCAATCCTGGGGGAGTTTTGTTTGCAATTATCTTTTCGATTTGAGCATGGAACTGGGAATTCCAATTACCGGCCCCTTTCTCGTGAATGATAGTGAATAAACACATATCGAGGATAACACGCCTAACATGGAAGATACCAATAGCCCCCTGTCACCACATGAGCGGCTCGGGCATGCAAAACAAATTATTTCTTGAAGATTTAGAGAGTGGCACATGCAAATTTACTTGGAACGGCAGGTAGATACCGCACATAGGTAGGTATGGTGGACTCATATGGCACAACTTTGGGTTTATGGAGGTGGATGCACAAGCAGTATTCTCGCTTAGTACAAGTGAAGGCTAGCAAAAGACTGGGAAGCGACCAACTAGAGAGCGACAACAGTCATCAAAATGCATTGAGATTAACTAACATTGAGTGCAAGCATGAGTAGGACATAAATCACCATGAACGTGAACATCATAGAGGCTATGTTGATTTTGTTTCAAATACATGCATGAACATGCGCCAAGTCAAGACACTTGAAACATTCAAAGGAGGATACCATCCTATCATACTACATCATAGTCATCTCAACATTCATGTGGGCAACCAAGACAAACCATTATAAGCTCCTAGCTAAGTAAGCATGGCATAAGCAACTATGATCTCTAAGTTTTCATTGCAAACATGTTTCTCTCACAACAAAGCTGAACTAGGCATGATGAGCTAGTCATATTTACAAAAACAAAATAGATCGAGTTCATACCAGCTTTTCCAGGCTCAGTCACTTCATCATATATCGTCATTACTGCCTTTCCCTTGCACGACCGAACGATGTGAACAATAATAAGCGTGCTCGTGCATTGGACTAAAGCTGGAATCTGCAGGCAAACACAAAGGAGAAGACAAAGTAATATGGCTCTTTGAAAGCTAAAGAGGTATGCATGCAAGAGCCACTAAACATTGTAACCAATATCTTCTACCTTGACCCAAAGAAAAAGAAAACTATCTACACGGGAAAGCTCCCAACAAGCAAAAAGAAGAAAAGAAAATCTTTTTTGGTTTTTCTCAAACTAGACACACACACGAAAAGAAAACTAGAAAAAGAAAATAAACTAGCATAGATGATACAGTGGCAAAGTGTGAACACCGGCTAACAAAGTAAAAGCATAAGCAAGAATGTAAAGTCGGTGAGAACATGTACTCCCCCAAGCTTAGGATTTTGGTCTAACTTGGTCTACTCCCAAGGAGGGCAATAACCAGCTCTGGGGTACTCCGGAGTGGACTAAGGATGCCACTGCCGTGTGAGCTCCTCTGGCTCCCACTGATAAACTGGCGTCTGGTACTCGACTGGCGGCTCGGGCACGGGCACCTGTGGTTGGGCTAAGCCCCAATATGCGTAGATGTCCGAGGGCATAATAATGTACCTGCCTGCATGAAGATTGAACAAAGAAGGAGCAGGCAAAGTAATAGTCTCACGAGTACCCTGACTAAATACCAGGTTATAAATCATCCTTCTACTTATATCTCTATCAAGAAAGTCATGGCGAACCATGCTATCATAATCTAGATATCTCTCGGGAAGAAGAATCTCTTCTTCCTCCTCCAGTCTAATAGGTATCTCAAAGTGTCTGGCAAGACGAGTAGCATAGATACCTCCACAGACTACGCCTTTAGAACGGTTCATGTTCAACCGTTGAGCTACTATAGCGCCCAAGCTATAAGTTTTATCGTTATAAAGGGCTTCGCACAAGACCGCAAGATCTGGGGAACTAAGTGACCCAGCTTTCTCGTGGCCAATCAAACATTTTCCCACAAAAAGTGAGAAGTACCGAAGCATGGGAAAATGAATGCTAGCAGCTCTAGCGCAAGACACTCCTCTCTCCTCTCCTACAACAATTGTACCGATGAAAGCTTCCAAGTCACGTGGATGAGGTTCATGAATATCCCAAACAAAAGGAAATTTGCAAACATTGCAAAAATCCTGAAGTGACATGCGCTGGGGGATATCATAAAGTTTAAACTCAACCATAGGAGGATTCTTCCTCGGATAGAAGTTAAAGCTTTGTACGAAGATATTAGTGAGGAGGAGGTATTGCGGACACTTATCTTCAATGAAGGCGGTAAGGCCTACGTTCTCCACCAAGTGATAAAAGTCCTCATAAATTCCAGCGACGCGTAAGAACACGTCGCTTGGCCACTTGCATGCTCGAACTTCTGCGACTCGAGGGACCGGATACTTGGGCTTCTTCTCACTCCCATCATCCTTGGGGTCATGGCTTGACGAGCCTCTTAAGAACCTCCTCATCTTTTCCCTTTTCCTATCTCTGAAAATTTTTGAAATTTTTAGTGATTCTAAGGAAAAGTGAATAAGGCTCAACAAAACTCGTAGCAACTACTCCCACAAGTGCCTAGAGACCATATTATGCATCAAAACTACTTGGGACCAGCTAGAATCAGCATGCAAAGCTCAAGAACATGGTCACGAAGGTAGCAAAAATACGCGGAGTATAAGGCACTAGAGCAAAAACTAATTGGACCAATGGAGGAGTCACTTACCAAGGAGAAATTTCCCCAAAACAGTTCGGAGAACGGTGATTTGAGCAAAGAGACCGAAAATCCCAGCAAGAGGAGCAAGAACACGGGTTTGAGCTGTGAAACGATTTTTTCTGGAGGTAGGAGAAGCAGATCAGAGCAAGAGTGAGTGGAGGGGGTGCCTGTGGCCCCCCAGACAGGCTCTTTGTCCCAGTATTTTTCAAAAAATCCAGAAAAAATCATACTTGATTTTCACAGTGTTCGGAGAACTTTTATTTTCGGGGTACTTTTCTACCGGACGCTAAAACAGAAAACAGGGAAAACTAAACTAAATCTATCATTTCTCTTTTAATCAACCGAAGGTGAAAGCTTGGAACAGAGGTTTGTGACTCCTCGATTCATCCATTTCATGGTCATCGAAAGAAATCCGTCAATGGGGTTAATCAAATCCCCTCGACAAAACTTTCTCAAATAGGGCGTTCAAATGGGGATGTTCAAAGCTCCCATTTTCAAATGGGATGTTCGCAAAAGAGAACGGAGAATTTTCGAATAGTCACTAGGTCACCTCAATGGGGATGTGTATCTCCCCAACAAGCAAATCATACTTCATCTTGACACGAGGAATAGGGCGTTCAAAGCTCCCAATAAGAATCGATGCAGTCTTTTTGATAGCATTGATGCAATGTACTCGATATTGTTTCTTCGGAAAGTGCACCGTACGCTCATTACCGTTGACATGAAAAGTGACATTGCCTTTGTTGCAATCTATAACAGCCCCTGTGGTGTTTAAAAAGGGTCTTCCAAGGATGACCGCCATGGCATTATCCTCGGGAATATCCAAGATAACAAAGTCTGTTAAGATGGTGACATTAGCAACCACAACAGGCACATCCTCACAAATGCCGATAGGGAAAGCAGTTGATTTGTCGGCCATTTGCAGAGAGATTTTAGTGGGTGTCAACTTATCCAGTTCAAGTCTACGATAAAGAGAGAGAGGCATAACACTAACACCGGCTCCAAGATCGCATAACGCAGTTCTAACGTAGTTGCCTATAATGGAGCAAGGTATAGTGGGCACACCGGGATCACCTAGTTTCTTCGAAGTTCCACCCTTGAAGGTATAGTTAGCAAGCATGGTGGAAATCTCAACCTCAGGTATCCTCCTCTTATTAGTCACAATATCTTTCATGTACTTAGCATACGGAGACATCTTGAGCATATCCGTCAAACACATCTGCAGAAAGACAGGTCTGATCATCTCAACGAATCGCTCAAAATCCTCATCATCCTTTTTCTTGGATGGTTTGGGAGGAAAGGGCATATGTTTCTGAACCCATGGTTCCCTTTCTTTACCATGCTTCCTAGCAGCTAAGTCATTCTTATCGTATCTCTTAGTCTTAAGCTATGGGTTATCAAGATCAACACTAGGTTCAATCTCCACATCCTTTTCATTGCTAGGTTGAGCATCTTCATGAACATCACTATCGATATTACCATTAGGCTCATGTTCATCACCAGATTGTGTTTCAGCATCAGAGATAGAGGCATCGTTTGGACTCTTAGGGGTAGCAACAACAGGGTTGCTAGCGTGCAGGTTCCTATCATCTTTCTTCTTCTTTCTAGGATGACTAGGTGCATAAGTGCTAACTCCTTGAGAATCTTGTTCAATTCTCTTCGAATGACCCTCATGATACAGAGGTTCCTGGGTCATTCTACCGCCTCTAGTAACGACTCTGACGGAATTGTCATTCAACTCATTGAGCAAGTCATTCTGAGCTTTAAGTACTTGTTCTACCTGAGTAGTAACCATAGAGGCATGCTTACTCACAAGCTTAAGATCATTGACGTTTCTATCCACACACGCACTTAAATGACTAAGCATACGAGCATTCTTTTCCAATTGTCTGCTAACATAATCATTGAAACTTTGTTGTTTGGCAACAAAGTTATCAAATTCATCCAGGCATAAGCTAGCAGGTTTATCAAAAGAAATATTACTCTCATCAAACCTACGCAGAGAATTTACTTCTACTACCTGTATCGGATTATCGACACCATGGATCTCTTCGATAGGTGGTAGATTTTTGAGATCTTCAGATTTAATGCCTTTCTCTCGCATAGATTTCTTGGCTTCTTGCATATCTTCGGGATTGAGGAATAGAATACCTCTTTTCTTCGGAGTTAGCTTAGGAGGTGGTTCGAGAATAGTCCAAGCATTCTCATTGCACAAGATGTTATTCAGTAGAATCTCAACTTGTTCTATGGTTCGTTCCCTAAAAACACAACCAACACAACTATCTAGGTGGTCTTTGGAAGCATCGGTAAGTCCATTATAGAAGATATCAAGTATTTCATTCTTCTCAAGAGGGTGACCAGGCAAAGCATTCAGTAGCTGGATGAGCCTCCCCCAAGCTTGTGGGAGACTCTCTTCTTTAGATTGAGCAAAGTTGTATATTTCCTGCAAGGCAGCTTGCTTCTTATGGGCAGGGAAATATTTTTCAGAGAACTAGTAGACCATATCCTGGGGGCTACGCACACAACCAGGAGCAAGAGAAGTGAACCAGGTCTTAGCATCATCCTTTAGCGAGAAAGGAAACAGCTTAAGCATATAGTAGTGGCGGATTTTTTCCTCACTAGTGAATAGGGTGGCTATATCGTGCAGTTTGGTAAGATGGGCTACAACCGTTTCGGACTCATAACCGTGAAAAGGATCACATTCGACTAGAGTGATTAACTCAGGGTCGACAAATAATTCATAATCCTTATGGGTCACAAAGATAGGTGAAGTGGCAAACTTCGGGTCATATTTCATCCTAGCGTTCACAGACTTTTCTTTCCACTTGCGTAGAAGTTTCTCAACATCATAGCTATCCTTACACGCAAGAAAATCCTCAGCTATCTCTCCCTCCATAACATAGCGTGTATCAAGCATAACAGGCAATTCAGGCATAGTAGCAGGTTCTACTTCAATAGTATCAACAGTTTCAAAAATATCATCACATCTAGCAGCAATTCTAGCAATATGTGCATCAAGGGCACCTAGTGGCAAAGCAGTATCAGGCATAACATCATCAGGCATAGTATCTAGCATGGCATCATCAGACATAGTATCAAGCATAGCATCATCAGGCATAGTATCAAGCATAGCATCATCAAGCACATGCGACATATCAAGATCTCTAGCAGGAGGCGATGTCGCAAACTTACTCAAAACTGAAGGTGAATCAAGTGCAGAGCTAGATGGCAGTTCCTTACCTCTCCTCGTAGTGCAAGGCAGATTTTAGTTCTTGGATCTTTCGGATTCCTCATAGTGATCGGCAGACGTCAATCCCAAGTGACTCAGAGAATATAGATGTGCCTCCCCGGCAACGGCGCCAGAAAAAGCCTTGATGACCGACAAGCGTATGGGATCGCGGCAGTTTTCGAGGGTAGAGTATTCAACCCAAATTTGTTGATTCACCAAGACGGGAAGCGAAAGAATATTCTCAAGTATTAGCAGCTGAATGTGTCAGATTCAACCACACCTGAAAGATTAGTGTCTGCAATCAAAGTATCAGTAGCAAGGTAGTATGATAGCAACGGTGCCAGAAATGATCTTTTGACGGCAGACTATTCCTAACTGCTGTATCAATGGCGCCAACACGTTGATGGGGGATTATTCTTGAGAAGAATGCTTCCCCGGCTACGGCTCCAACAAAGTCTTGCAACAAGTAATAGAGAAGTAGCAAGGAACAGCGGTAGCAGCAGCATCAAAGTAACCAGTAACATCAGTAGCAACAGTAGCAGCAGAGTGACAACAGCAGCAAAGTGGCCCAATCCCTTTGGTAGCAAGGGACAAGCCTAGGCAAAGTAACATAGCGAGAACTAGTAGTAAAAGACTCGTAGGTAGGGGATCGGTGATGGATGAGTATGACGGATGTGATTCATCATGTAACAGCTATAACACGGAGAGATATGTAACTAGCTCCCGTTCGTCAATCTAAGTAGGCATGTATTCCGTATGTAATCATACGTGCTTAGGGAAAAGAACTTGCATGACATCTATTGTCCATCCCTCCCGTGGCAGCGGGGTCCTAATGGAAACTACGGGATATTAAGGTTTTCCTTTTAATAAAAAACCGGACCAACGCATTAACACGCGGTGAATACATGAACTCCTCATACTATGGTCATCTCCGGGAGTGGTTCCGGCTATTGTCACTCCGGGGTTGCCGGGTCATAACACATAGTAGGTGACTACAACTTGCAAGATATGATCTAAAACACACATATATTGGCAACAACATAATAGGTTCAGATCTGAAATCATGGCACTCGGGCCCTAGTGACAAACATTAAGCATAGCCAAGTAGTAGCAACATCAATCTAGAACATAGTGGATACTAGGGATCAATCCCCGTTAAGAACTAACTCGATTACATGATAGATATCATCCAACTCATCACCGTCCATCAAGCCTACAATGAGATTACTCACGAACGATGAAGAGCATCATGGAATTGTCGATGGAGAAAGGTTGATGATGACGATGGCAACGATTTCCCCTCTCCGGAGCCCGAAACGGACTCGAGATCTGCTCTCCAGATGAAGAACAGGATGTGGCAGCGCCTCCGTATCGCGAAACGCAATGAAACCTTCTCTCTGATATTTTTTGAGGTGAAATGGAAGATATAGAGCTGAGATTGGGGGAAGTGGTGCCACGTGGGCCTCACAAGCCTGCACGGTACGGCCATAGGGGGTGGCCGCGGCCTGTGGGCTTGTGGCCCATTGGCACGCCCCCTCCAGTGGATCTTTGCGCAGGTATTTTTCTTTTATTCCAGAAAAAATCTCCGTAAATTTTCAGGACATTCGGAGAACTTTTATTTCTGCACAAAAACAACACCATGGCAATTCTGCTGAAAACATCGTGAGTCCGGGTTAGTTCCATTCAAATCAGGCAAATTAGAGTCCAAAACAAGGGCAAAAGAGTTCGGAAAAGTAGATACGACGGAGAAGTAACACTATCCAGCATGCATCTAGTGTATTAAGTTCATAACAAACAGAGTAACGCCTTAAGCAAGATGACATGATGTAGAGGGATAAATTCTTGCAATATGATATAAACCCCATCTTTTTACCCTTGATGGCAACAACACGATGCGTGCCTTGCTACCCCTTCTATCACTAGGTGCGGCCACCGCACGGTATGAACCCAAAACCAAGCACTTCTCCCATTGCAAGAATTATAGATCAAGTATGCCAAACGAAACCCATAACTCGAAGAGAATTACAAGGATACGAAATCATGCATATAAGAAATCAGAGGAGACTCAAATAATATTCATAGATAATCCGATCATAAATCCACAATTCATCGGATCTCGACAAACACACCGTAAAAGAAAGTTACATTAGATAGATCTCTATGAAGATCATGGAGAACTTTGTATTGAAGATCAAAGAGAGAGAAGAAGCCATCTAGCTACTAGCTATGGACCCGAAGGTCTGTGGTGAACTACTCACGTATCATCGGAGAGGCAATGGTGTTGATGAAGAAGCCCTCCGTGTCCGAATCCCCCTCCAATAGGGCACGAGAACGGTCCCCAGATGGGATCTCACGGAAAAAGAAGCTTGCAGCGGCGGAAAAGTATTTTCGTGGCTCTCTCTGTTGGTTTGGGGATTTTAGGGAATTTATAGGCGAAAGAGGTAGGGCAAAGGAGGCATGGGGGGCCCACGAGCCTGCTAGGCGCACCCCCCTGGGGCGCGCCTAGGGGGCTCGTGGCCTCCTCTGTGGCCCTATGCCTTGGTTCTCAAGTCTTCTGGATCCCTTATGTTATGGAAAAAATCATCCCGAAGGTTTTATTCCGTTTGGACTCCATTCAATATTCTAATATGAAAAAGGTCAAAAACACGGAAAAAACAGAAACTGGCACTGGGCACTGAGTTAATAGGTTAGTCCCAAAAATGATATAAAATAGCATATAAATGCATATAAAACATCCCAAGTTTATAATATAGTAGCATGGAACAATCAAAAATTATAGATACGTTGGAGACGTATCAAGCATCCCCACGCTTAACTCCTGCTCGTCCTCGAGTAGGGAACTGATAAAGACCGACTATTTTATGTGGAATGCTACCTAACATATTTGTTCTTTGTAACTTCTTTATTGTGGCATGAATGTTCAGATCCATAAGATTCAAAACAATAGTTTAATATTGACATGAAAATAATAATACTTCAAGCATACTAGCAAAGTAATCATGAACTTTTGAAATAACAAGGCCAAAGAAAGTTGTCCCTACAAAATCATATAGTCTGGCTATGCTCCATCATCCCCACACAACGAATTTAAATCATGCACCACCTCGGTATTTGCCAAGTAATTCTTTTCGCACTCTTACATTCTCAAACTTTTTCAACTCTCACGCAATACATGAGCGTGAGCCATGGATATAGCACTATAGGTGGAATAGAGTCTGGCGGAGGTTGTGAGGCTAAAAGGAGGAGAGGGTCACATCGACTCGGCGTATCAATGGGTTATGGAGATACCCATCAATAGATATCAATGTGAATGAGTAGGGATTGTCATGCAACAGATGCACTAGAGATATAAGTGTATGAAAGCTCAAAAATAAAAACTACTGGGTGTGCACCCAACTTGCTTGCTCATGAAGACCTAGGGCAATTTTGAGGAAGCCCATCATTGAAATATACAAGCCAAGTTATATAATGAAAATTCCCACTAGTATATGAAAGTGAAAAAACAAGAGACTCTCTATCGTGAAGAACATGGTGCTATTTTGAAGCACAAGTGTGGAAAAAGATAGTAGCATTGTCCCTTCTCTCTTTTTCTCTCATTTTTATGGGTTCTTTGGCCTCTCTTTTTTCATTTTGCCCTTTTTTTCATTTTTATGGGTTCTTTGGCCTTTTTTTGGTGGGCATCTTTGGCCTCTTTTTTATCTCCTCACATGGTACAATGCTCTAATAATGATGATCATCACACTTTTATTTATTTACAACTCGATACTTAGAACAATAATGACTCTATATGAAATGCCTCCGGCAGTGTACCGGGATGTTCAACGATCTAGCTTAGCGCATGACGTTGTAACATCTCGCTAGCTATCTTACGATCATGCAATGGCAATATGAAAGTGATGGCACATGTCATGAGACGGAACGATGGAAGTTGCATGGCAATATATCTCGGAATGGCTATGAAAATGCCATAATAGGTAGGTATGGTGGCTGTTTTGAGGAAGGTATATGGTAATTTTGTGCACCGGCGAAAGTTGCGCGTCACTAGAGAAGCTAGCAATGGTGGAAGGGTGAGAGTGCATCTATACCATGGACTCACATTAGTCATGAATAACTCATATACTTATTGCGGAAGTTTTATTAGTAATCGAAACAAAGTGCTAAACGCTTACTCCTAGGGGAAGGTTGGTAGGAGTTAACCATCGCACGATCCCGACCGCCACACAAAGGATGACAATCAATAAATCAATTATGCTCCGACTTCATAATATAGCGGTTCACCATAAGTGCATGCTACGGGAATCACCAACCACAACACAAGTATTTCTAGATTCACAACACCCTACTATCATAACTCTAATATTACCATATCCATATCTCAAAACTAATTGTGAGGAATCAAACTTCTCTTACTAATAAATGCACTTGAATATGATTTTTTTATTATATCCTCTTCGGATGCCTATCATATTTAGGACTAATTTCATAACACACGCCAATTACCAAGTTACTTAGAGAGAGCGCTCTCAAAATGATATAAGTGAAGATCGAGAGTTTTTACTTCTACAAAATATGACACCGACGTGCTCTACAATGATTTAAGTGAAGCACTAGAGCAAAATTATCTTGCTCAAAATATATAAGAGAAGCTCATGGGAGCAAAATTATATAGCTCAAAAGATATAAGTGAAGCACATGCGAGCTAAATTGCCTAACTCAAAAGATATAAGTGAAGCTCATTGAGTATTCTAACAAATTCACGATGAGTGCATGTCCCTCTAAAAAGGTGTGCATCAAGGATGATTGTGATAAAACAAAAAGCAAAGAATCCTATAATACATGACGCTCCAAGCAAAACACATATCATGTGGTAAATAAAAATATAGCTCCATGTAACGTTACCGATGGATTGAAGACGAAAGAGGGGATGCCTTCCCGGGGCATCACCAAGCTTAGGCTTTTTGGTTTCCTTGAATTTGGCTTGGGATGACTTGGGCATACCCAAGCTTAGACTCTTTCCACTCTTTATTGCATTGTCCATAAGAACATCACCTAAAACTTGAAAACTTCACAACACAAAACTTAAAGAGAAACTCGTGATATCATTAGCACAATAAAACAAACCACCAACTTTTTAGGTACTGTAGTAAACTTAATTTCCATTTAGATTGATGTTATATTACTGTATTCTCACTTCTCCATGGCTCATACCCCCCGATACTAACCATAGTTTCATCAAAATAAGCAATCAACACAACAAAAACAGAATCTGTCAAAAGCAGAACAATTTGTAGCAATCTGTATATTTCATATACCTCTGCTATCCCAAAAATTCTTAAACAATTATGAAAATTAGGGAAATGTGCATATCAATCAGAAGCAAAAAGAATCAACTCAAAAGCTCTTTTTGGATAGGAATTAAAAATAATTTCGTGAGCACAACGTTTTTATCTTTTTTCAGCATGATTAAACAACTATCACCAAAACTAATCATAAATGTTCTACTTGACACGAACATTGATTAAAACATAAAAAACACAATCGTAAGAGAATCATGATGCTGTGGACTAAAAAAACAGAAAGTAAAAAGCAAAAATAAATTTATTCATTGGGTTGCCTCCCAACAAGCGATATTGTTTAACGCCCTTAGCTAGGCGTAAGGCAATAGATTCAAGTGTTGTCATGTTTAGTGCTCAAATCATAAGTAGCTTTCATAATGGATTCATAAGGCAATTTTATTTTCTTTCTAGGAAAATGTTCCATGCCCTTCTTTAATGGAAATTGAAATTTAAGATTCCCTTCCTTCATATCAATAACAACACCAATAGTTCTAAGGAAAGGTCTACCAAGAATTGTGGGACATGTCGGATTGCAATCAATATCAAGCACAATGAAATCTGTGGGCACATAGTTCCTATTTGCAATAATAAGAATATCATTTATCCTTCCCATAGGTTTCTTAATAGTAGTATCCGCAAGATGCAAATTAAGAGAGAACTCGTCAATCTCATTGAAACCTAGAACATCACATTAAGAATTTGGAATTGTGGAAACACTAGCACCCAAATCGCACAAAGCATGGCATTCATAATTTTTTATCTTAATTTTTATAGTAGGTTCCCACTCATCATGAAGTTTTCTAGGAATAGATATTTCCAACTCAAGTTTCTCTTCAAGAGATTTCATCATAGCATCAACATATGTTTGGTAAAAGCCTTATTTTGGCTATAAGCATGTGGAGAGTTTAGCATGGATTGCATCAAGGAAATACATTCAATCAAAGAGCAACCATCATAATTAAATTCATTGAAATCCAAAGTAGTAATTTCATCACTATTAAAAGTTTTGATATCCTCTAATCCACTTTTAGTATTTTTAGCATCAAGATAAATAGACTCTGAATCATTGGGGCGTTTCTCAACCAAAGTGGATTCAAATCTAGCCCCATCATCATTAAGATTGACATTATAAAACAAGGATTCAGTAGGAGTCACACCAAGCACTTTAAGATCTTCGTGATTCTCATCACGAGAACATGCCTTTTTAAGCCATTCATGTCTAGCACAAATTTGGGCGGTTCTTTCTTTACTCTCATTCATGGAAACATGCATAGCTTTCAATGTTTCATCCATATTAATCTTGGGAGGAACACATCTCAATTTCAAAGCATCAATATCAAGAGACATTCTATCAATAGTCCTAGCCAAGTCATCAATTTTAAGCAGTTTTTCTTCTATGGAAGCATTGAAAATCTTTTGCAAATTAATAAACTCTTTAATATTAATCTCAAGATCAGAGGGTATTTTATTATAATTTCCATGAGCATTGTTGTAGGAATTGCCAAAATTATTAGAGGGATTACTAGGAAAAGGCATAGGAATAAAGTTACCTCTATAAGCATTGTTGTTACCAAAATTATTCCTACCAAACAAATTAAAATCCAAATTTTCATTGCTATTATCAATCAAGGAAGATAAAGGCATATCATTAGGATCTAGAGGAGCACTTTTACTAGCAAACAACTTCATTAACTCATCCATCTTAGCACTCAAAGAGTTAATTTCTTCTATAGCATGCACTTTTTTACTAGTAGGTGACCTTTCAGTGTGCCATTGAGAATAATTTGTCATGATATTATCTAGGAGTTTTGTAGCTTCTCCTAGTGTGATTTCCATAAAAGTTCCACCAGAGGCGGAATCCAAGATATTTCTAGAAGCAAAATTCAAACCAGCATAGAAAATTTGTATAATCATCCAAAGACTTAGGCCATGAGCGGGACAATTTCTAATCATCAATTTCATTCTCTCCCAAGATTGTGCAACATGTTCATGATCTAGTTGCTGAAAGTTCATGATATCATTACGGAGAGAGATAATCTTAGCAGGTGGAAAATACTTGGAAATAAAGGCATCTTTACACTCGTTCCATGAATCAATACTATTTTTGGGTAAAGATGAAAACCAAGTTTTTGCTCGATCTCGTAATGATAATGGAAATAGCTTCAATTTAATCATATCATTATCCGCATCTTTCTTATTTTTCATATCGCATAACTCAATAAAGGTATTAAGATGGGATGCGGCATCTTCACTAGGAAGGCCGGAAAATTGCTCTTTCATAACAAGATTCAACAAGGCAGCATTAATTTCTTATGAATCCGCACTAGTGGCGGGAGCAATTGGAGTACTAATAAAATCATTGTTATTAGTATTAGATAAGTCACACAATTTAGTGTTTTCAGACATGGTGACTTAGCAAGCAGACAAGCACACGAGTAAACAGAAAGCAAGCGAAAGAAAGGGCGAATGAAAAAGGCAAATAAAGAAGGGCAAATATTTTTGTAAATTTTGTTTTAGAAGTCGGGGAGAGGAAAACGAGAGGCAAATGGAAAATAATGTAAATGCAAGAGATGAGTTTGCGATAGGTACTTGGTAGATATGCTTCACTTGAATACTCCTCGGCAACAGCGCCAGAAATTTCCTCCTACTTCTTGAGCTTGCGTTGGTTTTCCCCTTGAAGAGGAAAGGGTGATGCAACAAAGTAGAGATAAGTATTTCCCTCAGTTTGAGAACCAAGGTATCAATCCAGTAGGAGTATCAAGATGAGGCACCAAGGCACCTGCACAAAGACAAACAAACTTGCACCCAACGCGATAAAGGGGTTGTCAATCCCTTTACGATTACTTGCAAAGTGAGATCTGATAGTGATAATAGGTAAATATAAATAAATAAATAAAAGTGCAGCAAGGTATTTTTGGTATTTTTGTATGTAGATCTGAATATATAATGTGTAAAATAGACCCGGGGGCCATAGTGTTCACTAGAGGCTTCTCTCATGATAACAAGTATAATGGTGGGTGAACGAATTACTGTCGAGCAATTGATAGAATCGCGCAAAGTCATGACGATATCTAAGGCAATGATCATACATATAGGCATGACGTCCGAGACAAGCAGACCAATAATTTCTGCATCTACTACTATTACTCCACACATCGACCGCTATCCAGCATGCATCTAGTGTATTAAGTTCATAACAAACAGGGAAACGCCTTAAGCAAGATGACATGATGTAGAGGGATAAATTCATGTAATATGATATAAACCCCATCTTTTTACCCTTGATGGCAACAACACGATGCGTGCCTCGCTACCCCTTCTGTCACTAGGTGAGGACACCGCACGGTATGAACCCAAAACCAAGCACTTCTCCCACTGCAAGAATTATAGATCAAGTTCGCCAAACGAAACCCATAACTCGAAGAGAATTACAAGGATACGAAATCATGCATATAAGAAATCAGAGGAGACTCAAATAATATTCATAGATAATCTGATCATAAATCCACAATTCATTGGATCTTGACAAACACACTGCAAAAGAAAGTTACATCGGATAGATCTCCATGAAGATCATGGAGAAATTTGTATTGAAGATCTAAGAGAGAGAAGAAGCCATCCAGCTACTAGCTATGGACTCGAAGGTCTGTGGTGAACTACTCACGCATCATCGGAGAGGCAATGGTGATGATGAAGAAGCCCTCCGTGTCCAAATCCCCCTCTGGCAGGGCACCAGAATGGTCCCCAGATGGGATCTCGCGGAAACAGAAGCTTCGGCGGCGGAAAAGTATTTTCGTGGCTCTCTCTGTTAGTTTGGGGATTTTAGGGAATTTATAGGTGAAAGAGGTAGGACAAAGGAGGCACGGGGGGGCCACGAGCCTTCTAGGTGCCCCCCTGGGGCACGCCTAGGGGGCTCGTGGCCTCCTCAGTGGCCCTCTGCCTTGGTTTTAAAGTCTTCTGGATCGCTTATGTTATGGAAAAAATCATCCCGAAGGTTTTTTTCCGTTTGGACTCCGTTTAATATTCTTATCTGAAAAAGGTCAAAAACACGGAAAAAACAGAAACTGGCACTCGGCACTGAGTTGATAGGTTAGTCCCAAAAATGATATAAAATAGCATATAAATGCATATAAAACATCCCAAGTTGATAATATAGTACCATGGAACAATACAAAACTATAGATACGCTGGAGACGTATCAATTCCCAAGGTCACGGAACACGCAAGTTGACCTCTAAAACATACATCAAGTGTATCAAAAGAACACCCCATTGTCACCACGGATATGCCATCGCAAGACATACATCAAGTGTTCTCAAATCCTTAAAGACTCAATCTGATATGAAAACTTTAAGGGAAAACTCAGTTCATCACAAGAAGATAGAGAGTGGAAAACTCCATATGATTCAGCCATATTAATAAAGCTCGTGATACATCAGGATCGTGCCATCTCAAGAAAACAAGAGAGGGAGAGATCAAACACATAGCTACTCGTACATACCCTCAACCCCGATGGTGAACTACTCCCTTCTCGTCATGGAGACCGCCAGGATGATGAAGATGGCCTCTGGTGATGGTTTCCCCCTCCGACAGGGTGCCGGAACGGGCTCCCGATTGGATTTCGTGGCTCTAGAGGCTTGCAGCGGCGGAACTCTCGATCTAGGTTTCTTTCTTGAGGTTTCTTGATTTATAGGAATTTATGGCGTCGGTCTCGCGTCAACACGGTGCGCGAGGGGCCCATAAGACAAGGGGAGCGCCCCTGGATTCTGGCCAAGTGGTGGACCCCCTCCGGTTGATTCTTTCGCCGGTATTTTTTATATTTTCCAAAAAAAATCTCCGTAAATTTTCAGCTCATTCCGAGAACTTCTATTTCTGCACAAAAACAACACCACGGTAGTTCTGCTGAAAACAGCGTCAGTCCGGGTTAGTTCTAATCAAATCATACCTAAATCATATAAAATAATTATAAATATGGCATGAATACTTCATAAATTATAGATATGTTGGAGACGTATCAAGCATGATCGATAAGGATGAGCTAGCTTGAGCAATCCATCCAACTAGACCACAAACACGTCAAATAAGGTTCAAAGATTCAAGGGCACTTTGGTCCTTGTAGGTGCTAGAAAATGGAAAAGAAAAAGAAAACAATGGAAAAAATGACATGTTAATCAAAGTGCACATGAGTTGGATGGCATTTTTACGAAGTCAATCTTAACAATGATATTTTTGCAAAGCCCAATACTAAAAATGGCAAATAACCAAATTTCTCGTTATTATCCCATAGCTCATCATGAACATCAATATATCACCGATCAGGACATGAAATTGCAACCACATGCATCGACCGTGGCATATGTATGTGTGTGTGCCTCCTATCCGTCCTCGTGGTCGGTTTGGATGAATCAAATTGTGTGTGTGCCTGCGAGCCGTCCTCGTGGTCGGTTTGGATGAATCAAAACGGTTGTGTTTGCGTGCATGTTCCGTCAAGTCGTGCCACTGATCAAGCAATCGGCGGCTTGCAGTTTCCACCTGTTCCGGAAGGGAAAATCCATCCAGTTGCATGGATGTCTGCTCCACGGCTGGGGTGGCCTCGGGCGGGCTGACAAAGGCTCGGCTGACCGCCCGTGGGTGCACGTGCCGTTGCCGACGACCCCGTGAGCTGCCTCACCGGCTGCTGGCGGCCATGCTCCCGCATCCCGCCGGTGATGGCCTCCCCCACCCGACCCCAATGACCCGTCGCTCCAACTTTCACCCTTTCACTGACGAGCCCCCCCCCCCGCCGTCCCGCATCGACCCCCTCTGCCCCTTCCGACTGCTCCACCGTGTTGGCCCCTTTTGATGACCCGGCGTTGCCTCTACGGCGCCCGCCGGCGCTCGTCCGGGACGGAGTGTCCTGGGCCGTTGCGGTAGCTCGAGCGGGTCGTAGGGTTCCCTCGGCCGAACTTGGGAAGGTCTGGCCCGACGAGCCCTCCCCCCCCCCCCCAAAAAAATCCCCCCAGCAGGCCATGGGCCTGACCCCCAAGTCGTTGGCCCACCAAGGCTGGGTGTGGCTGCCGTGTAGGGTTTCCCCTACAGCCGACAGCCAACCAGCTCCTCGATTCGCTACTCCCACCTCCTCTCGACCCGACGCTGCCACCTCCTCCCATCGTGACCCGCGTGGAGCCTTCTTCGACCAGAGCCCCTGCCCTCCCTCCCTCGCCCCTTCCCGTCCCCACATGGCAGCGCCGGTCGGCCCCATGACGCGGGATAGCGATGACGACCGACTTCGCCTAAAGCGTCGGTTGGATGTCCGGGACATCCGCTCTTCCTCTTGGCCCGCCCCGATCGGGGCCCGTCACAAGGAGGAGTTGCGGCACCACTTGCAGCAGCCGCCGGACTCCTCCCGGACCGACTGCAGGTTGCCCCGCGCACTGTCGACAGACGCTATCCCCGGTGGGACGAACGATGCTTGCACGGCCGCGGCCGCTCCCAGTTCAGGCTGGGTATCGTTCCCCGGCTCGGGAGTCTCGCTGGTCCCCCGCTCGTGATGATTGGACAACTCGCCGCTCGCCATCCCCATCCCGATGTCGCGACCGATCAATCTCACCCACCAAGCCACGACATGCGACCGAGGCCTCCCCCACACATTGCTACGTCCCCCCGCGTTCCCAGTCATAGATCCCTCTGCCAAAGGGCCCCAACAACGGGCGGGGTCGGCAGGGGGCCAAGAAGAAGAAGCGTAAGGGCCCCATCTGCAACTCTGCCCCCGCCGCCCCGATGGTTGAGGGGACGGCCGTGACCACGGGGGATGGTCCCCCGTACTTCAATTGCAGCATCCTCGGACACTTGCAGGTGGCATGCCCTAACCCACCGCAATTCTACCTGTGCAAGGACATCGGTCACCCCACCGTCCTCTGCCCTGATCGGCCGATGTTCGAGGAGCTGATGGTGTATGGACATGGCATCGAGGAGTTGGCGTTCCTCCACATGGAGATCCCCAACGTGCCACCCCTGATGCCTTCCCTCTCGGCCATTGTCATGGTACTAGGCAATAGCGTGGCCTCTCCCGAGATCACTCTGGCCCTCAATAAGCTCGTGGTCAACATCACTAGGCAATAGCCGAAGGCGGTCCCGGTCCTCGAGACGGCCTGGATCTTGACCGTGGGCCTCCCTGATATCCCCCGCTCCGAGCGGGTCATCCACAACATGGCGCAGATCCTGAGCAAGGTGGTGGTGATCGATGAACTCTCCCTCCGCAAGGAGGAGGAAGTCTATGTCAAGACAAAGTGCCTCGACTCTAGCAAGCTCCGGGTCACTGTCCGTGTCATCTTGAACAACCTTGGGTACGCCCTCAAGATTCGGCCGGAGCCACCCAACCACATCGGGCGCCCTCGGTCCCAGGACGATGGGAACGACGGTGGAGGCGGCGATGCTGGTGGGGGACGGGGCGACCACTCCTGTCGCGTCCGACATCCCCGCTCTAACGATGAGGAGGACTTCACCGACCACAGCCGATCACCTTCTCAGGACCCCCCTTTCTCGCCAGGTTGGGGGATCATTTGGACTACGCGTCACACAGATGGTGGATCCCCTCCTGCAGTCGGTCGACCCCTCTTCCCCGGGCGTCCGTGATGCCTCGGGCGCGAGCATGCTGGTGGCTCCCGCGTAGTCACCGCATTCCCCGACCTCGCCCTCGCTCTTTGATGATCCTACCATCGCCCTCTCTGGTCCCTCCTCCTCTGCCACCGTTTCGGGCAAGGGGCTTGAGCCGCCCCTGTCCACCCATGGGCATGATGTGGATGATGTTCTCGTGGGGACTGGACCGGTCGGGGCAGGATGTGCTCATGGGGACTGGACCGGTCGGGGCAGGATGTGCTCGTGGGGACTCAACCGGCTGCGCGGGATTTGTCCATGGCGAGTGTCTTCCCTCCACTATTCCGTCCACATGCCTCCTGAACACCTCTGTGCCGCTCCCTCTCCTGGACCCGGACGTGCCTCCCCCGGTCTAGGACCAGGCGCTTCAGTGCCCTCTGCTGACCCCGTAGCTGGACCTGGCTCCTCCTCCTCCGATGGTCAGGTCCTACCACACCGGTGGCCGCCCACCCTGACCCCCCCCCGAAATGTTGCGTACTCCAAGTGGGGACGGTCGGCATCGACTCCGGTGGTCTCCTCTAGGTGTAGCGACATGATCGACGCTGCTCGCCCAGTGTGCTGCCCGGCCCCATCCATCTCCGAGCGGGCGAAGATCCGGGCTGCGACCACGAACCTCGAGCCAGGTACACCAGTGCTTCCTACGCTTCATCTTCATGCTCGTTCTCCGCTCTTGAATCAGTCCCACCCGACCACCTCCCCAGGGTGGCAATCGACTACGATTGTGTTCAGGGGGGAATTGGGTCCCCCTTACAGCAGATTGAGGCCATTAGGGCAAGTGAGCTCCTCGACGCTAAACATGCAGAGTCATGCGCTAGCCTACGTCGTGCCCCCCGCTATGGTGCCCCCTCTCACCCTCCTGCCGCTGGCGCAGCTGGAGCAGAAATTTGTGGTCGCACGCATTCCCGCACTGCGGCACTCCGTTCCCAAAGTGCCTCCCTTGTCCTGGGGTCAAGAAGCCCCTCCATGGTTGCTTTATGCGGGCCATTTTCTGGAACATGCGCAGTTTCGGCCAAGATGGCCGGCACCGCCAACTCATTGAGTGCATGCATGATGAACGAATTAACATTATTGTTGTCCAGGAGACTATGCGGATGGACTTCTCCCTGCAAGAGTTGGAACACTTGAGTGCTCATCTCTTTGCTTGGCACTGGCTCCCTTCTAGTGGCACCCATTCCGGTGGCATCCTTCTAGGTGTGAAACATGCCACCTTTGAAATAGGTAGCATGGACCGGGGTGAGTTATATGTTAGTATGGAGATCTATGAGTGGTCCATCAACTTCAAGTGGGAGATTGTGGTGGTCTATGGCGCGACTGATCACCGCCAATCTACGGCCTTCCTTGAGGAGCTTCATAGAAAGATCTCCTTTGCTCTGCTCCTCACAGTGGTGGGCGGTGATTTCAACCTCACTCGCTGTGTTGAAGACAAAAACAATAATCAGGTGAACTTCCCCCGCATGCAGCTCTTCAACGACTGCATCGCGAACCTCGTCGTGAGAGAGATCGATCGGGTTGGCGCCAGATTCACCTGGACCAACCGCCAGGCCGACCCGTCGATGTCAGTCCTGGACCATCTATTTGTGGATTCGGAGTGGGAGATCAAATGCCCCCTTGTCTCCCCACGGGCCGTTAACCACATTGGATCGTATCACGTTCCCCTTCTACTCTCTTTGGACAATGATAGACCTCCTCCTCCGCCAAGATTTCGGTTCGAGGCCTTTTGGCTTAATCATGTGGGCTTTGCTCATGCGGTGCGCGTTCGCTCGATGGTAGCGCATGTCTCCCCCACCACTCAATCTCTGTCGTGGACTCCTCGTAGTTTTGCGCTAAGCTGGTCCGCCAGTTTATGAAGTATTGGGGTGCCAACTTGGGCCGCAATCTTCGTGAGAGGAAAAGGAGGCTACTTGAATCCATCCAAACCCTAGACTTTAGGGCCAACTCTTTAGGACTGGATCCTGACGAGTGGATCCGTCAATACGAACTTGAGGACCAGCTGATGGTGAATTACTCGGATGAGGAGGCTTTTTGGTGTTAGCGTGGAACGCAACGCTGGATTTGGCGGGGTGATGCCAACAGACCCTACTGACAGGCCATTGCGAACGGTCGTCGTCGCCGGAACTCCATCCCCTTCTCTCGGATGGGGAGACCCTCCTCCAGCACCCGGCTGAGATTCGCGTCCACGTGGACGGCTTCTTCAAAGCCCTATTGTCGCCCTCCCCTCGTGGAGGGTTGTCCCTAGCCTAGTCCTTCTAGGATATTCGCCATCGCGTCTCAAACTCAAAGAACGTGGCACTCACTGCCCCATTCTCCAGGGACGAGGTCTGGGCGGCCATCAATGGCATGAACCCGACTTCTACACCTGGCCCCGATGGCCTCCCGGTGAAGTTCTTCCAGACCTTCTGGGATGTGATCAAGCGGGAGGTGATGGCCCTGTTCGATGAATTCGATGTGGGATCCATTGACCTCTCCCACCTTAACTTTGGGAACATTATCCTTATTCCCAAGGTGGTGGGGGTGTCCAACATCCGCCAGTACCGGCCAATCACGGTGATCAACGTGATGTTCCGAATCCTGGCTAAGGGGTACGCCAATAGGGTGACCCTGTTAGCTCATCGCATCATCCATCCTAACCAATCGGCCTTTATTCAGAGCCTATTTATGTTGGATGGGGTCTTGGTCTTCCATGAGGTCTTGCACGAGGTGTGCACTAGGTGGCAGCGTGCGGTCTTCTTGAAGATCGACTTCCACAAGGCCTATGATACCGTCTCCTGGGCCTTCCTTTGGGATCTGCTCCTCGGGAAGGGCTTTGATGATCGGTGAGTTGCCCAAGTTATGCGGATGGTCTCGTCTGGCAGGACCGCGGTTATCATCAATGGGGAGGCTGGACCGTACGTCCCCACTCTTTCTGGGGTTACACAAGGGGACCCCTTCTCCCCCTTCTTGTTCAACATGATGGTTGAAGCCGTTTCCACCATCGTTGATAAGGCCAAGGTGGCTGACCATATTCATGGAGTTGTTAATCATCTCATAGGAGGGGAGGGGTCTCCCTCCTGCAATATGATAATGATACTATTATCATGGTGGAAGGCCCTGAGGAATACATTAGCAACCTCAAATTCCTCCTCTTGTGCTTTCACCAGATGTCGGTGCTCAAGATCAACTTCGACAAGAGCGAAGTGATGATCCTTGCCTACTCTCCCGATGAGGCCCAACTCATTGCTGACCGCCTCAACTGCCAGCTTGGGTACTTCCCCTCCTCCTACCTGGGGGTACCCATTAGTGACTCGCACCTCTTCGTCGCGAACCTGGGCCTACGGTGACTAAGCTCCAACACCAGATAGAACCGTGGCAAGGAAGGTGGTTGTCCAAGGCGGCCAGGACCGTGCTCATCAACTCCTCCCTCTCCAGCCTTCTCATATTCGTGATGCGCTTCTACAACCTCCATGAAATTCTGCATCACGAGATTGCCAAGTACATGTCTAGATTTTACTGGAATGGCGAGGGCGATAAAAAAGAAATACCATATGGTCAGCTGACCCGACATCTGCAAGCCTCGTGACCAAGGAGGTCTGGGGATCATGTCGTCAAAGCACATGAACATCGCCTTGCTGACTAAGTGGTTGTGAAGGATCGCCAATGGTGACGATGGTCTCTGGCTAGACATCATTAGGAACAAGTACCTTCGGGACCAGCCGCTCGCCTTCTGCCATCGCTGTGGAGGTTCTCCATCCTGGCAATCGGTCATCCAGCTACTCCCTATACTTCGCATCGGATCTTACATCTTGATTGGATCTGGTTCCGATACGTTGTTCTGGTATGATCGATAGGCCGGTTACTCATCGTTCGATGTCCGCTTCCCTTTTGGATTGAGGGCGCCTCGCGTTCCACCGCCCCTTGGGTCCTCCTCAAACCACTGCGTGGGATGAGATGTTGGATTGCATCGCCCTCCACTTGCCCGACATTGACATTGCCTCGGACTGCATGTCATAGCGCCTAGAACCCTCGGGCGACTTCTCCTCTATGTCTTTGTACAAGGCCATCGCCCCGTCGACTGCCCTGGAGTCCCTCACTGTTGTGTAGGCCATTAGGTTACCACTCAAAATCGGAATATTCCTCTGACAATAGATTAGGGGTCGGGTACCTTCACGGGTGGAGGTGCTCAAAGGTAATGGCCCTAGAGATGGGATCTGCCCCCTGTGCGACACATTGGAGGACTCGAATCACATCTTCTTCAATTCCTCACCGCACAATTCCTCTGGAGTTGCTTCCGTGATGTCGTCGGTGGTCATTGGTGCCGTACCAATGTCCCTGACCTCTTCGCGGAGATTCAGTCCGCCCCCTTATCGGCCTGCCACATTAGGCGGCTGACCATCGGGGTGCTCACGTGGACTCCCTGGACTGTCCGCAACAAACTTGTGATTCAGCATGTGTCTCTACGACATGCCAATGATGTAGTTCTTAAAATATGTGGTTTCCTGCAGCTCTGGCGGCCGCTTAGCTGCTCCTCCGACCGAGATGCCATCACCAACATCATCGCCGACCTTCGCTTGATGGTTCTCCGCATGGCGCCCCCGCTTCTGCCTCCACCTCCCGAGCCGGATTAGACTGATGAACATTCTCCACCCGTTGTTGGGTTTGGGTGTGGGTTTGTGTGTTTCTTAGGGCTTGTTGAGTTGTTCCGTGAGCGGAATCCTTTGATGTTGTCTTGTGCTAATTTTGTGTGTGTGCGTGTGTGCAAAATCTATGTCGTATGTTATAACCTGCGGTTTGCTTTATTTATAAAACGAAACGAAAACCTTTTTCAGTATTAGTATTAGAGATACATGATTTTTCTCTCATACTTGCAAAAACTTCCGCTATAATCACTATGCATCCAATGTATACTTCTTATCGAAGATAAAACCAAATTTCGCATGCTTTTATACTGAAAAACTTCAATATTTCGTGTTTCCCTAATTAACTAGCAAGTGAAACAAAATATAGAATCTATAAAACTATCATGTGCAAATCCATGTGTTTGTTGACTATTTTTTAATAAGAAAAGGAGTAATTTTTGTAATCCCTCTATTCCATCATCTATCGCCCTTCAAATCATTTTAACTTTTCTTTTTTGCTGTGGAAATTATTTTTTATTTGCATGTATTAATTTTCTGTCATGACAACATGTTTGAACTGCAACGCATGGGCATTCTTTTCAGTTATATATAAAGTGGAACAGAAAAACTATTTATATAGCATGATTATGCATTAGTGGTCACACGACCGCGGTTAATTCCCCATGTTAGCACTCCCCGTCCGGCCGGTGTTTCTTTAGAGCAACTTCAACCAACAGACTTAAACGAAAGATGATTTTATCCGCTTTTTGTCTATCAGGATCAGTCCAACGAACATTAATGTCCGCTCAGTGTTTGGATCGGTGCATGCGCACAATGGTGGCTCGACCTATTTTTCCGACGTGTTATTTTTTTGTCAAACATTTTTGAAAATAAAAAATGTTGGTGACGATGGCAACGCAGCATGGGTGCGCTCCTCCTCCTCTATCTCGAGTCGTTCCTCCTTCGCCTCCCGCTCCAGCGTCATGTGCTGAAGCCCGTCGACGCGCTCCTCTGCTAGGTGCAGTGCCCTCCGGTGCTGGAGGTAGGCGGTCTCCTGCTGCGGTGTCGCGCCCAACCAAATGAGCAGTGCGATGACCCACTCGTGGAGGCAGCCGGTCCACTTGTAGACCTCCGGCTGCAAGTCCGTGGGCTCGCTCTTCGACGGAGGGGGCACGACGAAGTCGCCGGCGGCGGACAGCGTGATGGTCTCCGCAAGCTGCGTCTAGTACGTCGCATCCTCCTCATCGGCCTTGTGCCGCTCTTCCTCCTCGCTCTCGTAGAGTGCGTCTGCCAGTGTCGCCTGGTAGGCGGCCTCTGCCTCCTGGTCCTCATCGCTCACGACGGGCCACGGCGGCAAAGGGCCTCCTGACTGCACGTCGCCCACATCGCACCGGTGCTGCTTTTCGTGCTCGACCGCGAACCAGACCTCCCAGTGGGGAGAGTCGGCCGCATACAGTTTCAGCTGCCGCCTTCGGCAACTCACCTCCTCCGCGTGCATCCGCGCCGATCATGGCACGACCGGCACCGGATCCTCTCCGGATCCAAATATCAGTGGTGCGGGAGGGTGACATCCGGGTATGACAGCGGGACGCGGTGCTCCCAGTGCCACCGCGCTTGGTGCACCGAGACGCTGACACGCTCGCGAGGCCGGGGGGAAGACGCCGGCGGGGAGATCGCGCGGGGTAGACGGGGGACTTGCCCTTGTTGTGGGAGGAGCCGACCATGGTTGCTGGCTAGGGTTTGGTCGCCAACGAGGTGGCGAGATGGGACGGGGGTTTCTGGAAACAGATGAGGCCGAACCCCACTGTACGCTCGGATTGAAAAATGCCGACCACGATCGCTGACGCGTGGGCCCGTGAAGGGTGGCCGTCATTAATTAAGTTGATTGCTGGTAGTTGGGACGGACACCGAAAGGGCGCACGTGCGTCTGTGCCGACACTTTTCAGTACCAAATTTGAATCGAAAATGAATCAACGTGGAGGCGTTTTGTCAATGGGTCTACGCGTTAGACCATCATTTTTATTCGTACGGATCCGAACAAACAACCAAAACGAATCATCCCATTAGAGCTGCTCTTAACACCCGAGGTTTCCGGTGAAAGACGGCAGTCGGTGCGAAAAGGATACGCACATAGGGCCTTTGTTGAATTTCTACATTATGGTCCATGATTAAACCGACTGTACGTACTGTACGTACACATGCGAAGTAGCGATAGGCTGGCTTGGTCGACGTCCACCATTAAACACGACCCATGCCCTATCCTTGTCGGCAGGACAAAGCTGTAGGTACGTCCCTGTCATGTATATCAATGCAACCATGGAAGTGATAAGTGAGACTGATACAATGTAACTAATAATGTTAATATGATCAGCTCGATCATGCTAACTGCATTCATTTACGAGATTTATTCATACTATTTTTTTTAACTTATCGCACTATCAATCAATAATTATTTAGGTTTCAAAAGAATTTGAAGCACATTTTTTAAACCGTGACAAAAAAGTAATTGTTTGTGCCTTTTCGACGGACCACAAAACCGTGACCAATACTTTATAGAAGGCCAATTAAAATTTGCAAGATGGCTACCGTGAAGTGGAAGTACTAGAGGTACTTAAAGTTGCTAGTCTGGTCTTTGAAGAGAAGTACTTCGGTCTCCTTATCCTTGATGGGGCCCATGTTGAAAGGGCATTTTTAAAATCTTTGGATAATTTTAACAAAATGGTTGATTCAGTGGGGAGACGGTCTCCATGACTAACACGGAAAAGGGAGACACTTGTCAAATCTGTCGCTTAGGCACTACCCACTTGTATAATGGAAGTTTTTGAGGTACTTTTTTTGGTTTGCGTGGAACTGTCTTGGATGGTAAGAGGCTTTCATTGGGCAGCTGAGAAGGACAAAAGGAAAGTTTATTAATGTGCTTGGGATGAACTTATGCAACTAAAGTGTAAAGGTGGGACTAGTTTCCATGATTTTGGTATCTTTAACCAAGCAGTATTAGCTCGGCAAGCATGGAGATTGATTTCTAAACCCAATAGTTCGTGTGCACAAGTATTGAAGGCCAGTTATTATCTTGATGGTAAACTCGAAGATACCGTGTTTTCTGGTAATGCATCTTCTTTGTGGTAGGCTATTGCATATGGCCGTGACCTTCTAAAAAAGGGTTTGATCTGAAGGTGGGGAACGGAGGGAGTATACGGGTGTGGCGTGACACCCTTCTTGTATAAACCTATAACAGTGCAAGGAATGTGTAGAATCAAATTTGTTTCAGACTTGCTCAATGACTATGGCTCATGGGACTTACAGTTGATACAACAATATTTCCTACCGGCGGATGTCGGATAAATTTTGAAAATCCGTGTGTTGCCATGGCTAGGAGAAGACACCCATGCTTGGGGTCCAGGAAGTGCGATGTATTTTTTTTGTTAAGAGTGCTTACCAGCTCGGCTTTGAAGAGGCCCACAGAAGCACGTCTACTGGTTCCAGTACGCAGCCTGATGGACATCGTTCTTGTTCGCAACTCATTTGGTCCATTGATGTACCCCCAAAGTGTTCGGAACTTTGCTTGGCGCCTTACCACAAACTCTCTGCCTACTTGGAGAAATAGATATATTATGGGCCTCGAAATAAATGGTCTATGCCAAGTATGTGGAATTGAATCTGAAGATGTCTTTCATGCACTTTGTCATTGTATATTGTAAGGAATTCTATGGGACGTAATGGTAGAAGTTTGGTCAATGCCTTGTATAGGTACCATGCAAAACAATGGAAAAGAATGGTTGCTACATGCTTTAGAGCCTCTTCCTGATGTTGAGCGCTCAATGCTGCTTATGTTGCTTTGGCGGGCATTACACAACCGTAATGCGGTGGTTCATCACAAACTCCTCCCATCCACAGAGGCTTCTAAGTGCTTCTTGGTAAGTTATTGTTGAGTTCTACCGTAGGTGCATCGCATGCGAATTAAAATTTCCCTACGCGCACAACATCCAAGAATATGCTACGAAGATGGATCATAGATCATTACAACTAGACATGCAATGTCGTGCAGCGGAAGTAGAGTTGGGGCAGCGCGTCCGCGTGGTCCGTCTCCTCCTCATCCGATCTCCCTCGAACAGCCAGTCGCCGGATCGTCTCCCTTGAATAGACGGTCGTTGGATCCCACGGACAGGTTCGTCGGAGCGGTGCAAGTGCACCGCCTCTAATGGTATCCGCGTGTGCAGGAGAAACACTTTGGGGTGGCTGCTAGGCCCGGATCACACAGTTGGCAGCGGCGAGTGGAGGTGGCTAGGTGCAACACATGCACAACCCAAATGACGGCGCCGAAGCGATCAACTGAATAAGAGTGTCGCACCTCCACTATATATAGGCGTTCGACGCGGGCTCAACTCTTGGGCCTCGCACGGAACCTAAAGCCCACATGTTCCTTCCCTTAAGCACGTGACCCCTTAGGTTCTTGTTCACTTGGTCGCGATTCAGATCACACCGGACTCGGCTAGTCGGTAGCGGCCTCTACCAAAGCATGCCGACTCCAAGTGCTCGATGAGGCTGCTTAAGCGAACATGTACTTCATACTTCGGTTCCCTTTGCCACACGATATATGTTGTCATGCACAAGGCAACATGGTCATCCTTGTTGCACCATGACCTCTTTCTCGTTCCGGTGAATCCGACCTACATTCGGATTATCTCATAATCCTCATCGCATGGCCATGATTATCCAGGTTAGACCACCCGATGGCCCCAGAGTATATCTCTCCTGATCGGAGGGGCAAATCCCATCTTGCTCGACCATGTCTCACAACATGGGTCTGGACAAGCCCGAAACCTACCTTTGTAACTACCTAGTCACGGAGTAGCATTTGGTCGGCCCAAAGAAAGCTGGTCACCATCCCGAGTACATGCGCCAGCTCAGGTCTTAGGACATAGAACATATGTTGTACTAGATACCCACACATGACCTATTGATGCGTCTCATAGTAGGATCTGTCCAACTCAGACCTTATCTCGACTCGGATTCGATTACGTTGAATCCTACCATCTCTCCGAGTCCATATTATCTGGCTAGCATCCAATGCTACATGGTTAGTGAGACCGAACCATCTGCCGTGTCATATGCTAATCTAATTGGTTGCGTGTCCACACAACCCCTTTGGCTAGGGACCATTCAGGACACTCATCATACACTATATAGTCTCACAAACAATTCATGTACTTGTCGATACACATCACAGATAATGTCCAAGGAGTATCTTTATTCCTAAACACATATGAAATATCATCATACATGATTGCCTTAGGGCATATCTCCAACAATTATCTTGATTCCCTCATCGGTATTAAGGTGGACCTCTCCTCTGATACAAGTAAAGGGAAGGTGAATTTTTTCAAATGATATTCTTGCTGGCCGGCCACATGCGATAATAGGAGATGGTCCAAAGTGGAGCGCCCCAAACTCTGGATGGTCAAGCTATCGAGGGATGGATCTTATGCATATGACGGTACAACAGGATCTGGTATGGTCTTTCAGATGACAAATGTGTGATCATTTTTTCCTCATGGAGGCTTTTCATGTCGGGATTCTTTCGAAGCGAAGTTGAGTGCTTGTATGTAAGAATTGTTGTTCACAATACATACAAGTGACCACCCAATTGAGATTGAGATGGATTCAATTGGTGAGGTTGTTAAATTGTGATCAAAATTCTACCATGTTGGACTAGACGTAGTACAAACAATGTGGGTGTTTGCGTTGGTACTAATGATACTTGTGATCTGTGTTGGGTTTTCCGTGAAGAGGAACGGCTTATCGCAGCACAATGTGGGTAAATATTTCACTCAATTAAGAAACCATGGTTTATCGAACCAATAGGAATATCAATCCTCAACCGTCTTTAGCGGCTGCACACAAAAGAGCAGACAATTTGCACCCAACACAGGTAAGAGGGTTGTCAATCCCCTTGATCTCGTTATTTGCAAGAGAATGAGGTGTGTAGATAATTGTAGATAGTTATGAATTGCAAAACAAAATAAAATACAAATAATAACACAGAGGAAATTATAAATTTTCTGAATATGTAAGTGAATAGAACTGGGGGCATAGTGTTCTCTAGTGGAATCTCTCTTGAAAGCAACATATGGTGGGTAAACAAATTACTGTTGGACAATTGATAGAATAACGGATAGTTGTGCGATTTTCACGTGTATATAGACATCACGTCCATAAGAAAATAGTCCAACTCCTGCCTGCACCTATTATTATTACTCCACCCATCGACCGCTATCCAGCACGCATCTAGAGTATTAAGTAAATCATGGTAATGATTGGAGAACAATGACATGATGTAGACAAAGTAAATTCAACCAATATGAATAAACTCCATTGTTTTATCCTTAGTGGTAGCAACACAAAGATGCAACTTGTCCCCTTCCGTCATTGGTTACCCCAAGTGGAAGGTGGAGATATAGTCAGTAGCAGATTTCCCTTACATGGAGACTGTAAGGTTTATCGAACCAAGAGGACTCCTAGGCTCAACAAGTAGGTGTCTCATGTCCTGGTCAGCAGAAGACGTGGACCTGCACACACAACAAATAACTTTGCTCCCAACGAGTACAAAGAGGTTGTCAATCTATCTGGCCTTGTACTTTGCAAAGGATCAAAACACAAGTGGGAAGGTAATAGTCATTGCAACGGAAAAGTAAATGAAAGCGGTAAATGATGGAGGTGTAAACAATGATGGTGATATGGACCGGAGTCACATGATGTTCACTAGTGATGTCTCTCTCCCAAAAGAAGATAAACAATTATGCTTGGATAAACAAATCACAGTTGGGCAATTGACAGAATTATGATCGCACTGCAATGCTAATTATGCTCCTTGATAGTTAGAGGTTCAATAGTAATGGGCAGTACGCGAGGATAAGTAGACCGTTTATTCATCAGCATCTACTTACTAATCATCAACCTTGAGATATCTATCCAGAACATCTCTCCGATATTAAGTTGCGAGCCCCACCCAAAGTGTAAACTCAAAGCAACGGACAACTGCATTAACGAACTATGCGTAAGGTAAACAATCGTTGCAACCGTGGTCACAAGCATCGTTATTTTCTTCCTGGTGGCAACAAGCACATCCCCTAGTCTCATGTTTCTGTCACTCAAGCTAGACATCGAGGCGCATGAACCCACAATCATGCATAATGCTCCCTCTTGGAGTTAGAATCTACAACTTGGCCAAAGCAATAAAAAGCAACAGATACTAGTGGGGGTGCATCCAATTTGTTTGCTCATGAAGACCTAGAGCTCATTTGAGGAGGCTCATCATTGGAATATGCAAACCAAGTTCTATAGTGTAAGGGTCCCCACATAGTTATGCATGAATGATAATATCTATGTAGTACCAATATAGCAATAGAGTACAAGTGTGGATCTTACAAAGGAATAGTAGTGTTGCCCCCTTCTCTGTTTTTATTTCTTTTTCTTTTTATGTTTCTCTTTTTCTTATTTTTTTGTGGCCTCTTTGGCTCTTTCTTTTCATCTCTCATTTGTCCTCTTTGGGATCTTTTGTTTGTCCACTTGGCGATCTTTTCTTCACTTAAGGGCAACACTCTATGTTTTACATGAATAAAAGAAAAATCATCACACTTTATAAGAAGTACTCAACATAAAGATAAGTGAAAACTATCATAATGTATGCCTCTGCCAGTGTAGCGGGATATGCAATGATACTAGCGCGTCATGTAGCAATAATGAGGGCAAGGCCCAACTAGCATGCTGCTCCTCGATCAAGCAAAAGCATGTATTACATGAAGATCAAGTCATGAGATGGTGCATGTTGCATGGCAATGTATCTCAGAAAGGCTGTGGAAATGCCTTAGTAGGTAGGTATGGTGGCTGTTTTGAGGAAAGATATAATGAGGCTTATGTATGACAGAGCGTATCATGTCATGGGTTTGGATGCACCAGCGGAGTTTGCACCAACTCTCAATGTGATAAAGGGCAATGCACCGTACCGAAGAGGCTAGCAAAATATGGATGGTGGAAGTGTCAACAACGGGATATTCACATTAGTCCGAAGAACTCATACACTTATTATTGGTAACTCTCTTTCTAGTTAGGAAATTCACAAAGAGACAAGTACCCTCAGGTGGAGTGTTTGGGGGTTTGGTTATCCTTGCGCATCCTCGACTCATGGTAACGTAAGGGTACTCTATATATTCCAACCCCTCGAGAGGTTAGCGATCAATTTAGTACCTAGAGCTCTCAACTAATTTTTAATTTTTGAAAAACACATGGATTTCCCAAAATACGACACCTATCACTAATAGGCTCAAGCTCTTGGCACCAATAGAAAAACATTATTGAAATCAAGACCTCAAAACTGTTGCAGGTTACTACTATACTTAAATAGCAATCTCAATTACCTACTCATGCAAGACACACAACTCACTGCAACAAGCCAACTCTCTAAACAAGATAAGCATGATAACTCAAGAGAGTTCCAGAAACAACCTAAATAAAATCTTTAAAAAGATAAGCATGAAAACTAAGAGTTAAGCATGACAGTAGCTACGAAAAGGTGAAGAACACACAAAAAGATAAGCATGAAAACCTATGTTGTGTTCTAGAGTGGAATGGAGCATGTCTTTCTCCCAAACATGGTAGGCTAGGTTCTATTGTTATGAACAGCAAGCAAAACTAAAAAAGTAAAAAGCAAATAGTGGGACGCTCCAAGCATAGCACATATCATATGAAGTGATAAAATATAGCATGGAGATGGACGGACTGATGATTGTTGATAGAGAAGGGGATGCACAGGGGCATCCCCAAGCTTAGACGCTTGAGTATTCTTGATTATTTCTTGGGGTGCATGGGGGCATCCCCAAGCTTGAGTGCTTGACACTCCTGCATCTTGTTTCATCATCTCTCCCATCGCATACTTGAAAACTCCCTTTATACGAAACTCATCATAAGCTTATTAGAGTGGTTAGTTACCTTAATAAAATAATTCATTACCTGCTCGAAATAAAGATTTTCATGAAAAGCTACTGCTTCTTATGAATGCCAAAAGTTGTTTTGCAAATAAAAAGCAACCTTAGGATTCTTAAAACAATGGAAACACAAAACATGGCAGAATCTATGAAAAACATAACAGCAGGTAGTAAATAATTTTTTCGGAGCACTTCTGCAACTCAAATCAAAAAACACAGAACAGATGCCAGAAAGGCAATTATATAGAACATGATGTCAAAATAATTCATATCAACAAGATGACCGGGTGATCTTTGGCGAATTTTTCCGTCAAGCAGACGGGATCTGTTTCTGGACAGCATGTCACAATTTTTGAACTTTCTTGCAATTGGAGGCTATAACTTGGCACAAATCTTAAAAATAAAGATACAATGATGTTGCTACAGTAGTAACACACATCAAGACCACTAAAACAGAAAGTAAAAACAAATTCGGTTGCTCCTGATACGTCTCAAACGTATCTATAATTTTTTATGGTTTCATGCTGTTATCTTGTCATCTTTGGATGTTTTATGTACCTTTTATATCTTTTTTGGGACTGACTTATTAATTCAGTGCCAAGTGCCAGTTCCTGTTTTTTCTGTGTTTTTGGCTCTTTTCAGATCTGATTTTGGAACGGAGTCCAAACGGAATAAAATCCCCGAAATAAATTTTTCCCGAACGGAAGAAGATTAGGGGGCTTGAGGGCCAAGCCAGGAGAGCTACAGGGGGCCCACAAGCCCTGTAGCCGCCACCAGGGGCGGAGGCTAGCAGGCTTGTGGCCTCCCTGGCGCCCCCCTGACCTAGCTCCTTCGCCTATATATTCCCTAAAATACAGAAAAAAATCAGGGAATCCACGAAAACACTTTTCCGCCGCCGCAAGCTTCCGTTTCCGCGAGATCTCATCTGGAGACCCTTCCCGGTGCCCTGGCGGAGGGGACTTTGGAGTTGGAGAGCTTCTACATCAACATCATCGCCCCTCCAATGACTCGTGAGTAGTTCACTTGAGACCTACGGGTCCGTAGTTAGTAGCTAGATGGCTTCTTCTCTCTCTTGGATCTTCAATACAAAGTTCTCCATGATCTTCATGGAGATCTATCCGATGTAATCCTCTTTGGCGGTGTGTTTTTCGAGATCCAATGAATTGTGGATTTGTGATCAGATTATCTTTGATATATATTTGAGTCTTTGCTGATTTCTTATATGCATGATTTGATATCCTTGTAAGTCTCTCCGAGTCTTGGGTTTTGTTTGGCCGACTAGATCTATGATTCTTGCAATGGGAGAAGTGCTCGGTTTTGGGTTCTTACCGTGTGGTGACCTTTCCCAGTGACAGTAGGAGCAGCAAGGCACACATCATGTAGTTGCCATCAAGAGTAACAAGGTGGGCTTTGTCGTAGATATGAGATTGTACATCTACATCATGTCATCTTGCTTAAGGCGTTACTCTGTTCTTTTGGACTTAATACACTAGATGCATGCTCGATAGCGGTCGACGTGTGGAGTAATAGTAGTAGATGCAGAAAGTATCGGTCAACTTGGTTGGGATGTGATGCCTATAGATATAATCATTGCCATAGATGACGTCACGACTTTTCGCGGTTCTATGAATTGCTCGACAGTAATTTGTTCACCCACCGTCTACTTGCTTTCATGACAGAAGCCACTAGTGAACACTACGGCCCCCGGGTCTATTCACACCTATCGTTTCCACTTTCGCTTTTACTTTGCTTTGTTACTTTGTTGCTTTCAGTTCTCACTTGGCAAACAATCTATAAGGGATTGACAGCCCCTTCATAGCGTTGGGAGCAAGATTTTTGTGTTTGTGCAGGTACTTGTGATACTCCTTCACTGGATCGATACCTTGGTTCTCAAAACCGAGGGAAATACTTACCACCGTTGTGCTACAACACCCTTTCCGCTTCAAGGGAACACCAACGCAAGGCTCAAAGGCCACGGGGAAATCCTTTGCATATTTTCCTAGGAAGTCCCTAAAGGCGTAACCGTAGCAGAAGGATTCCTGGTGCCGTTGCCGAGGACTATCAAGACAAGAACAGTCTCCCATCAGCACGTGTTTCTGGCGCCGTTGGAAGGTCTTTTGTTGTAGTAGCACCTCCCAAAAAGTGCTTTCTTTTATGCCTTTGAGCTAGGCATAATGCAAGAAGATCAACTGTTATCAACTCCAAAAGAATAACTTGCCCGTGTATAGGACTCATAAGGTAACTTAATCTTCTTTCTAGGGAAGTGTTCCATTCCCTTTTTAAGAGGAAATTGGAATTTAATAATTCCCACTTTCATGTCAATGATAGCACCAACGGTGCGGAGAAAAGGATGTCCCAAAATAATTGGACATGAAGGATCACATTCGGTGTCCATAATAAGAAAATCAACGGGCACATAATTAACATTGACAATAATAAGAACATCATCAATTCTCCCTAAATGTTTATTTATGGAAGAATCAACAAGACGAACGCCAAAAGAACATGGATCATAAGGTTTCCAATCAAGCATATTATACATTCTTTTGGGCATAACGGAGGCACTAGCTCCAACATCACACAATGCAAAGCAAGAGATATTATTCAATTTAATCTTGACCATAGGACCCTAACCATCTTCTAGTTTACTAGGAATAGAAGTCTCTAGCTTGAGCTTCTCCTCCCTAGCTTTGATATGAGCATTGGTAATATCCTCGATGAAGGCAATATTGAGTGTACTAGTGTGGGGGTCTTTAGCCATTCTTTGCAAAAGGTGATAACTTCGGAGAGACTACAATTGTCAAAATAAAGGTTACTACCATCAATTAAAGTGGTAGTAATGTCATCTAAGTTCAATCTTTTGGTAGTCTATAAATTCAAAGGACCTTCTTCTCCTATAGTTGAGGTATTAGCATCACCATTAATAGGCCCATTGGGACTAGGAGTGCGCTGGGTGCTAAAAGTTTTGAGATCCTCAACAACTTGTATAGTAGCAATGGTAGTGTGTGTAGGAAGGCTCTTAATTCTTTCTTCCTCTTCCTTTTCTATAGCCCATCTCTGTTTAAGTTTGGCTAGCATTCTTATGTTCTCATTAATTTGGACTTGGATATCATTCATGGGTGTGGTGTTCCTTTCCTCAAGTGGGGAAGTTCTAATTTAAGCATCTCTACATCATGAGCTAAGTTGTCCACCTTCAAAGAGAGACTATCTAATTTCTCTAGTTTCTCTTCTACACTCTTGTTGAAGGATTTTTGAGAGGTGATAAAATCTTTAAGCATGCTCTCTAATTCGGAAGTGGAGTTTTTGGTGCTACGATAATTGTTGTTGTTCCCATAGTTGTTGGATGGGAACGGTCTAGGATTGCTACCAAAATTACTCCTATAAGCATTGTTATTGAAGTTGTTCCTAGAAATAAAATTAACAACCACTTGCTCTCTTTCTTGAGCAACCAAAGAATTTAAAGGAACATCATGAGGATCAATAGGAGCTTGCTTAGTGAGTAGAGTCATGATCATGTCAACCTTATCATTAAGGGAGGAAATCTCCTCAACAGAGTTTACCTTCCTACCTGTTGGAGCTCTCTCGGTGTGCCATTGAGAATAATTTGTCATCATCTCATCCAATAGCTTTGTGGAAGCACCAAGTGTAGTTGACATAAAGGTTCCTCTCGCAGCTGAGTCTAATAGATTCCGTGAGGTAAAGTTCAATCCTGCATAAAAAGTTTGGATAACCATCCAAGTAGTCAAACCATGAGTAGGTCAATACTTAACAAGAGATTTCATACGTTCCCAAGCTTGAGCAACATGTTCATTATCCAATTGCCTAAGATTCATAATGTTACTCCTCAACTGGATAATCTTAGCAGGCGGGTAATACTTCCCAATAAAAGCATCTTTGCACTTATCCCAAGAATCTATGTTGTTCCTAGGCAAAGATTGAAGCCACACTTAAGCTCCTCCTCTCAAGGAGAAAGGAAAAAGCCTAAGTTTAACAATATCACCGTCTACCTCTTTATATTTTTGCATATCACAGAGCTCAACAAAATTGTTCAAGTGCAAGGCAGCATCATCTCCAGCACCAGAGAATTGATCTTTCATAACTAGGTTCAGTAAAGCAGGTTTAATCTCATAGGACGTGGCTCGAGTGGTGGGAGCAGCAATAGAAGTGCAGATAAAGTCATTGTTGTTGTGACTAGTGAAGTCACACAACTTGGTGTTTTCAGTGGAACCCATAGCAGCGGCAACAAGCAAGAGCAAAGCAACTAATTTTTTGTGGTTTTTGGTATAAGACTCTAAAGAAAAAACTAAAAAGCAAACTAACAAGCCTAAAAAGCAAAGGTAAAAGATAGTGTGCAACTCCCCTATCTTGAAGACTAGAGTCCCCGGCAACGGCGCCAGAAATTCGCTTGATGACAAGTTGATGGATATACTTCTCGCCCCTCATTGGTTACCCCAAGTGGAAGGTGGAGATGTAGTCAGCAGCAGATTTCTCTTGCATGGAGACTGTAAGGTTTATCGAACCAAGAGGACTCCTAGGCTCAACAAGTAGGTGTCTCTTGTCCTGGTCAGCAGAAGACGTGGACCTGCACACACAACAAATAATTTTGCTCCCAACGAGTACAGAGAGGTTGTCAATCTCTCCGGCCTTGTACTTTGCAAATATCAAAACACAAGCGGGAAGGTAATAGTCATTGCAACGGAAAAGTAAATGAAAGCGGTAAATGATGGAGGTGTAAACAATGATGGTGATATGGACCAGAGTCACATGATGTTCACTAGTGATGTCTCTTTCCCAAAAGACCATAAACAACTATGCTGGGGTAAACAAATCATAGTTGGGCAATTGACAGAATTATGATCGCATCGCAATGCTAATTATGCTCCTTGATAATTAGAGGTTCAATAGTAATGGGTAGTACGCCAAGACAAGTAGACCATTTATTCATCAGCATGTACTTAGTAATCATCCACCTTGAGATATCTATCCAGAACATCTCTCCGGTATGAAGTTGCGAGCCCGACCCAAAGTGTAAACTCAAAGCAACGGACAACTGCATTAACGAACTATGCGCAAGGTAAACAATCCTTGCAACCGTGGTCACAAGCACCGTTGTTTTCTCCCTTGTGGCAACAAGCACATCCCCTAGTCTCATGTTTCTGTCACTCAAGTTAGACATCGAGGGGCATGAACCCACAATCATGCATAACGCTCCCTCTTGGAGTTACAATCTACTACTTGGCCAAAGCAATAAAAAGCAACGGAGAACATGCATGAATCTCTAAGGAACATAATATAAAAGGATAATCAAATATATAACTCAGAACAATCTAAGCATAATCTCATAATCCATCGGATCTCAACAAACCGAGCATAGCAATAGCAAGAGAATTACATAGATGCCTTGATCATGTAGGGCATCTCACAAGGACTAACCATTGAAGCTCAAGATTGGAGAGAAGACATCGCATAGCTACTGGTCATGGACTCATTGACCAAGGAGGACTAATCACGACACGTCCGGGAAGCGTACATGGCGGTGGAGAAGCTCCCGGAGGTCAATCCTCCCTCTGGCAGGGTGCTTGGGTCCTGACGATCCCGATCTCGGAAGCGCTACGGCAGCGGAACAATGGAGAAATTCACGATTCCAAAAAGTCTGCGAGGGTTTCCTCTCGGGACTCTAAATATAGGCCAAAGGAGGGCACCGGAGGAGGTGGGACCCACCCAGGCGACCTCCTGGCGCGGCCTAGGTCATGTTCGCACCAGCAGGCCGCCTGGGAGGCCCGTGTCCCCCCTCTGGCCTTCCTTCGATGATCCGGAAGCTTCTGTTTCGCTAATTTTTTATATATTTTTCTGGATTTTTTCGGGCTTTGGAAAATTGGGTAAAAGCCCGTGCAAAATAGACATCAGGAGACAGAAACTGGCACTAGGTGCACTGAGTTAGTAGGTTAGTCCAAATATGTGTAAAATGATATAAAAGTGTAGCAAAACATATAAAAATGTCACCGAGAAGATCATGGAACAAGCAGAAATTATAGATACGTTTGGGATGTATCACGTGCGTGATCGATCCCCCTCCGGTAAGGTGTCGGAACGAAGCTCCGGATGGGACCGCCATGGAACAGAGAGTTGCGGCAGCGTAAAAAGTGTTTTGAGTAACATGTTTAGGGTTTCTGGAATATTTGTGAATTTATAGGCTAGAGAACAGGGCAAGAGGGGCCATAGGGGAGCGCCAAAGCATCAGGGTGCGACCATCCTCCCTGGTCGTGCACTATTGCCTTGGGGACCCACGTATGGTTTCAGATTTCGTCCCGAAGCTTCTGGGTCTTTTTTTGGTTCAAAAAAATCATAAAAAAGTTCTATAGCAATTGGACTTCGTTTGGTACTGAAAACCTGAAAAACACAAGCAGAAAATAGCAACTCATATTGGGCACTAGGTTAATAGGTTAGAGCTCAAAAATAAATTAAATTGATGAATTATGACCCAAAAAGTATCCTAAGATGATAATATAACAAAATGAAATAATCAAAAATTATAGATATGATGGAGACATATGAGCCAACGCGGACGAGTATAACTCGTTTACTTGTCCTCCAAGAACTATTATGTATTGCCCCTCACATATAACCCCATGTAGTCGCACCTAAAGACGGTATTTCGTCTCATGCTTGTAATACTTCTCCATCATAGTGATTACGTCTTCGTGCATCCATGGTTTTCTCCTGCAAGGGTTTCCAAGTAAAAACATGTGTCTCCCGTGTCTCGTTTATCTTGTTTTATCTAAGAAGTGATATCTAAAGCCAAGTTTCACATACGAGATTCATCCGAGATTAGAGAAGCTAGGGTTGCGATCTGTCTGCTGCCTTTGTCCTGCCATTCATCAAACCACAGGTCTTGCCGAGACCGAAAGGAGTTCCTACGCGAGCAGTCGTCCGTGTCGAGATCAAGTTTGGAGATTGGTTTTCCTCTGCGCGTATGAGATCGATTGGTACAATCTTCAAGTCCCGAGGTGATTTACTAATGGGCCCATCAAGATAACATCGTGGATCAAGTCCAGCGCTTGCTCCAGGATTGTGAAAGAAGACAAAAGCCAATCTAGTAGCCTTGCTACTTGACCTGTAGGTCAGGATCTGCTACTTCTTCACGTGAGATCGAAGAAATTTGTCGGTGCAAGTTTTTCGTTCTTCGGTACATTCACATGCTACCTCTACTGGCTGACACTTTCACTATTTTGTGTATAGAGATTCATCTATACATGACTTTCATGAAGTATGATCTTCCATTGCTTGACCGTGATACAAGATTTATCATATGTTAAGTCAAGATGTGGGCGTTGTTGGCGCATGTCGGCTATGATGATGCAATAGATACTTTTGGAAAGAATAGAATTCAGGACTAGACTGATGAGGGGAAAAGAAAGGACCATAACACTTTTTCACAAATTCAACTTCATTTCCATAATAATATTTTGCGGGAAATTTTGATTGTGAAAACTGCCGTTGTTCTTTGGTTAAAGCTGGAATTGATTTACATGACAAAAGATCTTACCAGCAAAATGCATTTGAAGCAAAAATTATTTCTGCACAGTTTACCCAAGGGAGGTAATATTTTGAATCACAATTCAGATTTTAAAGAGTTCATATCCAATCTAGCTACAATGGATGTTAAGTATGGCAAGGAAGATACTGCTTTAATATTACTTTGTTCAGTGACAAGTTCTTTACCAATTTTTGATAGACCATATTATACAGTCGTGATACTCTCACACTTAATGAAGTTTATGAATCTTTGAACTCTAAGGAGAACATAAAACTAATGGTGCCTCATGATGGTTCAAGTTCATACCAAGCTGAGGGATTATCTATTCATGGCAGGACAAAATAAAATAACTCACATAATGGTAACAGAGGCCAAAGTAAGAACGACCATAGGGGTTGGTCGCAATCCACAGAAAAGAAACATTCTTGTAGATATTGCAAGAGATGCGAGCATGACATCTCACAATGTCTAAAATTAAAGAACAAGGAAAATAGGAATGTCACATATTAATCGAAAGGTAACAAACAAGGTAAAAATTCTGCTAATGTTGCTCGTGATGATAGTTACAATGATGCTCTTGTTGTTATTGTTGGATGTGCTAAGACCAATGATGAGTGTGTACTTGACACTACACGTACTTTTCATATGTGCCCGCATAGAGGTTGGTTTACCACTTTTGATTCTACTACTGTTGCTGGTTCCGTTTTGGATTTTGATAATTCACCATGCAAGATTGAAGGCATAGGTTCCGTTCGAATTAAGATGTTTGATGGCACAATCATAACTATGACAGATGTTCGTTATATTCCGAAGATGAAGAGAAATCTTGTCTTTATGAGAGGCTTTGAAGCAAAGGTGTACAAGTATTCAGGTGGAGATAGCATTTTGAAGGGAACCAAAGGTTTTCTTATTGTGATGAAAGGTGACTTAAGTACGACCAATCATATTTAGTACCTTTGAGGTTCTACCCTTTCACGTAATGCTACTCTAGTTATTTCAATGAATTCTGGTTGTGATGCTGCTAACCTTTGGCATAGGCGCCTTGGACATATGAATGGACTTGGTTTGGTATATTTAAATAAGAGAGGTCTTTTTAAAGGATACGAAAGTGGTATATTAAAATTTTGTGAGTGTAGTGTCTTCGACAAGCACAATAGGGTGAAGTTCAACACTTTGACTCATACAAGTGAACGTATTCTTGACTATGTGCATTTGATTTATGGGGACATCTCACAAAAAGTCACTAGGTGGTGTTAGTTACATTTTGACTATTAATGATGATTATCCGAGAAAAGTTTGGCCTTATTTCTTGAAGCATAAATATCAAGCATTTGCAACATTTAAGGAGTGGAAGATCATGATTGAGAGGCAAAATGAAAAGAAGGCAAAAAATATTTCACACTAATAATGGTATGGAATTATGTTCCAAGAAATTTGAGAATTATTGCAAGTCTGAAGGCATTTTCACACATTACACCGTTCCTTACACTCCTCAACACACCGGTATTGCTAAGCATATGAACATGCCCATTATTTACAAAGCATGTTGCATGTTGTCCAATGCAGTTTTGCATAGGCGTTTTTCGGTTGAGGTCGCTTTCACTCTTTGTTATCTCATTAACCATTCATACTCTATTGCTCTTAATAAGGAAATTCAAATTGAGGTATGGTCTGGTTCACCTATTGATTGTACATAGTTGAGAATTTTTTGTTGCACTAATTATCCTCACATTGATAATGGATAGTTGAAGCCTAGGCGTTAGAGCATATTTCTTTATGTGTGGTTTTGGTAATTGATGATAATACCTATGGACTAATTGTTGTTTTGAGTTTATTTCAAGATTTGTCCATATGCATTTCTTGAAATCCATTTGTTGGTTTCAAGGAGTTTATGTGATGACCAAGGTGGTATTCAAAGATTTATCCAAAGAGTGGTCATGTGAGAGTTGAGCTTATTAGAAGCATGTCCTGAAGAAGAAGATTGTGTGAATATTCATGTTTACCTTCAAGGCATCATCTTTATAGAGAGAAGATAAGTCTCAAGGTTGATCAAGACTAAGTCAAAGAGTGAATCAAGTTGATAAACACACAAATTATACGTGATGTACCAAGAGGAATCAAGTGATCCCATGGTATGGTAAGCATTGTCCATTATGCTTTGTGTACTAACCCATGATGTTTGTGAGGTTTCCATATGGGGTTTGGTATATTTCAATGGGCTTGCATCCAAAATAAGATATCTTACAATCAATGGAGGATGACGTTAGGTGTTGATCGTCATCGAGATTGCGGTGTGCAAGTTGAAGTGGATCATCACGAAGAGATCATGCTTGAAGCTTGCCGTCCATTGTGGTGTTAATGTACTTGTGAAGATGCGTCGAAGAGTGTCTCGGCCGTAGTGGAGTATGGGGGAGCAATCATATAGTATTCATCGAGCCAACACAATCAGAAAGGTGGTCCAACTTGCGGAATTCAAGATCGTCATCGTGTAGCTCAAGTGGACTATGAGCAAAGTATAGGTTTGCCCTTGATAGGTTTTCTATTAAACCTGTCTCATGGTGGTAGTAAGGACACCGGGATATAGGATCGTTTAGTGTACTATCAAGGGGGGCTCTCAAGTGAGTAGCTTGGTTATATCGTTCATTGAGATCTCAAACCAATTGCATCCTAGCATCATCTTTTTTGGTTCTTGTTTGGTGTTTCTCTTTGTGAGTTGTAGAGTTTCTCGCCATCTTCATGACAAGCTCAAGTTCATAAAAAATGGAGTTCATATGCATCTTCTATGATGTTTTTTATGCTAGAGTTTATGTCAGTTATCCATTCATAGAAGTTTCACATCGTTGTTGGATAGCTCTTATCATCCTCTATCCAACAAGCTTACGTTTTCTCAATACGGAGCTCGTACGTGAAAGTTTTAGCAGTTTCTTTCTTTGATCAGTTTTTCACTACTGAGGCGGTAGTACCGCTCTAGGCAGCGGTAGTACTTCTGTAGGCAGCGGTAGTACCTCTTATATACCCATAAGCGGTAGTACCTCTATCAAGTACCGCGTTTATTACCAGTGCTTGTGGGGTCTTGACTTTTCATGTCGGGTTGTGCGGCAAGTGAACGATAGTGTGAGCGGTAGTACCTCTTACTAAGTAAGCGGCAGTTCCGCTAGTGTGAACGATAGTATCGCTCCGATGATAGTACCTCCTTGTGGCTTCGTGCCATTGTTGTGCTCTGCATGTACTACCGTCCGAGCAGTAGTGCCGCTCCCCGAAGCAGTAGTACCGCTTGTGTGCGAACTTTCGGCATAACAGTTGGATTTGGGGAGGCCTATAAATAGGGTCCTATCTCCCAATGGATCTTATCCTTTGAGCTCATTTTTGCCCCCCCCCTCCATTGTTGACCTTCTTAGAGCTTGCTAACTCTCAATTCCTCCAATGATTCTTGCTAGTTCTTGAGGGAAAAGGAAGATGAGATCTAGATCTACGTTTCCACCAATCACTTTTTTCCTCTGTGTGAGGGGAACCTCTTGGATCTAGATCTTGGAGTTCTTTGTGAACTCCTTGTTCTTCCTCTCATATTCATCCATAGCTTTTGTTGTTATGGTGCGATTTGAGTGTGGGGGACTTGACCACTTTGTGTGTTCTTTCCATTGAATTAGTTGCATGGGTTTGAGTTCTCTACGATGATACGTGGAAGTGAAGTTTGAGAAGCTTATTACTCTTGGGTGTTTGGGCACCCTAGAGCTTGTGCCTCTTGGGTGCTTTGGCACCCTAGACGGTTGGTGGTGCCTCGGAGCTCAATCATTGTGGTGTAAAGCTCCGGGCAAGCGTCGGGGTCTCCAATTAGGTCATGAAGATTACCCCGAGCAATTTATACGGGTTTCGCTAACTGCCCCGAAGGGTTGCCAAAGTGTATGGGTTCTTCGTCCGCCCACAAGGGTTGCCATTTGTACGGGTTCGGTGATCGGCCTCAAGGGTCCCTTAGTGGAATCACAACATCTTCCATTATGTGAGGGCGTGAGAAGATTACGGTGGCCCTAGTGCCTTCTTTGGTAGCATTGTGCCTTCACACCGCTTCAAACAGAGACTAGCATCCCCAAGGGTGCGAACTTCGGGATACATCGTCATCTCCTCGTGCCTTGGTTATCCTTTACCCGAGCCCTTTACTTATGCACTTTACTTTGTGATAGCCATGTTGTTTCTTGTTATATATCTTGCTATCAGTTTGTTCTTTATCTTGCTTAGCAGAAGTTGTTTGTTCACATAGGTGAGCCTAGTTGTTTTAGGTTTTGTGATTTACAAATTAAATGCTAGTTTTATTCCGCACTTCATCAAGCCTAAACCTTAATTATATTAAAGCGCGTATTCACCCCCCTCTAGGTGACATCCATGTACCTTTAATTGGTATCAGAGCTAGGACTCCCTTTATTAGGCTTTACTGCCTAGATAGTAAGGACGGCGACTAGGGGATTAGGATTCTTTGACACTGTTAGTTTCGATGGCACAAATTTTGATGTTTGGGTAATTCACATGCTTAATCTCTTTAGGGTCATAGACCCAACTTTAGAGAGAATTGTAGATATGGGTTTTTCTCCTCCAAAAGGATTCTCAAAACCTATCTTTAGAGGATGAGAAAAACTTTTATGTAAATGCTCAAGCTTCTAATGTGCTTTTTGATGCTTTTAGCAATGTAGTTATATTTTGACTCTTGCCGTTCCGGGATGCTTATGAGTTGTGGACTGATGTCTACTACACAACTTGTTCTTGTAGAATCGCTTTGGGCCTCCAAGCGCAGAGTTTTGTAGGACAGTAGCAAATTTCCTTAAGTGGATGACCTAAGGTTTATGAATCTGTGGGGGGCGTAGGATGAAGATGGACTCTCTCAAACAACCCTGTAACCAAATAATAAAAAGTCTCTTGTGTCCCCAGCGCACCAAATAGAATGGTAAATGGTATAGGTGCACTAGTTCGGCGAAAAGATGGTGATACAAGTGTACTAATGATAGTAGATATTGATTTTTGTAATAGGAACAATAAAAACAGCAAGGTAGCAAGTAACAAAAGTGAGCATAAACTATATTGCAATGCTTGAAAATGAGGCATAGGGTTCGTACTTTCACTAGTGCAATCTCTCAACAATGCTAATATAATTGGATGACATAACAATCCCTCAACGTGCGATGAAGAATCACTCAAAAGTTCCTATCTAGCGGAAGACATAACAAGAAATTATTTGTAGGGTACAAAACCACCTGAAAGTTATTCTTTCTGATCAATCTTTCCAAGAGTTCATACTAAGATAACAAGTTATCCTTTGCGATCAATCTATCCAAGAGTTCGTGCTAAAATAATGCCATTGATACATATCAATCAACCCTAATGTCACCAAGATACTCCAATGTCACCTCAAGTATCCGTGGGCTAATTATACGACATGCATCAAACAATTTTAGATTCTTCATATTCAATCCAACACAAAGAACTTCAATGAGCACCCCAAGATTTATATCGTAGAAGATAGTATGAAAGCGTGCGTCAACCCCTATATATAGATTACCCCAATGTTACCTCGGAAATCCGCGTGATGAGTGCCAAAACATATATCAAGTGAATCACTTGAATACCCCAATGTCACTATGGGTATCCGCATGCAAGACATACATCATGTTCTCTCAAACCTGAAGATTTAGTCCAACATAACGAGATCTTAAAGTGAAGGATTCAATTCATCACAACAATAGCATGGGACAAACACCATATGATCCAACTATATTAACCAGGGTCATGATGTATCAAGAGCATGACATCTCAAGAACGCAAGAGAGAGAGAGAGAGAGATTAAACACGTAGCTACTGGTACAAACCCTTAACCCCGAGGGTGGAGTACTCCCTCCTTGTTATGGCCTTTGTCGGGATGATGAAGATGGCCACCGGAGATGATCTCCCCCTCCGGCAAGGTGCCGGAATGGGCTCCTGATTGGTTTTTCGTGGCTACAAAGGCTTGTGGTGGCGGAACTTCTCATCTGGGGTTATTTCTGGAGGTTTCTCTATTTATAGGAATTTTTGACGTTGGAATCACGCCAGGATGGGCCATGAGGTGCCCACTAGGTACATGGCCGCGTCAGGGGGGCGGGCATGCCCTGGTGCCTAGTGGGCATCCCGGGCCTCCTCTGTGGTGGTTGTTTGCTCCTCTGGATTTCTTCTGGGCAGACAAAAATCTCCAAAAAGATTCGTGACATTTGGACTCCGTTTGATATTGATTTTCTGTGAAGTAAAAAACAAGCAAAAAACAACAAGTGGCACTGGCCACTATGTCAATACGTTAGTCCCAAAAAATGATATAAAATTGCTATAAAATGATTACAAAACATCCAAGAATGATAATATAACAGCATGGAACAATCAAAAAATATAGATACGTTGGAGACGTATCATGGATAGAGCTTCAAGATAAATATGGTGTGTCCTAGATTTGTAGGGATGATTGCTCTCCCTCCAACTCCAGTCGTTTTGTCTTCTCAACTTCTTCTACTTCACCTTCACGTGGATTTCCACAAGGTAATGATATGGTGAGTAGTGTTGATTATTGCAATGATGATAGTGGGCTTATTGTTGATGATCCTTCATCACAATCTTATTGCAGTGCTTCTTCTTCGGACTTTAACACTTCGAGCACCCTAAACGTTTCACATGCTTGTGTTGACAGTCCTTGCATATCATGTAGAAATTTCTTCACTAGATCTGATGATTATATGCTTGATATGTCTTGTTGCCTTGATGAAAATGTATCTATTTCCTCAAGTTACAGTGCTAATAATTTAGAGGAAACCCAACACTCCATGGAACAACATGTGGTCTTGAACGGTGCTTCAAGCGATCCTACATCACCATGTATTGTTTCTCATTTTTGTCTTATGATCAAGGATTCAAATTTATCTCCTACTTTGAACCCGAATATTGCTCATGATGATGTTGATAATAATGAGGATAAGTTGATCGATGAAGAGGGTGATAATATTGCTTCCTTCAAAATTAAGGGTGGAATGATTTTTAAAGCTCTTCATAATAATAAAATTGCTTGTTCCAACTTCATGGAAATCATGTCTATTCCCATTGAGGACAAGAAATACATTGAGGAGTTGGAAGCTCATCATGGGGAGCATGAGGTCACCATTGAGAAAATGGAAGGTCGTGATCATGAGCACGCAAATGAGATAGCGGATCTTTCTCAAGCTCTTGACGAAGAACAAACCACCAAGGAATCTCTTGATGAGACTTTTGCTATAGAATTATATAGAGTGGAGGAATATCATGATAGAGCACTTATGGTGGTTAATGATTTGAGAACTAAAAATGATAAGCTTGAAGTAACGCATGCTAAACTCCTTGAGGACTTTGAGAACCTCAAAAATGGCCCAAGGTGTTGGGAAACGTTGCGTGGGAAACATTTTTTTCCATATGAACTTACAAGATAAATCTATGGAGATTCATAGCAACGACAGGGGAGAGTGTGTCTACGTACCCTCATAGATCATTAAGAGGAAGCGTTAAAACATGGTTGATGTATTCGTACTCTTCACGATCCAATCGTGATCCAAACCGATCAAGCGCCAAACGGACGACACCTCCGCATTCAGCACACGTGCAGCTCAATGATAATCTCCTCCTTCTTGATCTAGCAAGCAAGGGAGGAAAAGTAGATGCAATCACGACCAGCACGCCAGTGTGGTGGTGATGGTGGTGGTTAAGGTTTCAGTAGGGCTTTGCCAAACACTATTAAAAACAAATCTGTGGAGGAACAGGGTAACGGGAGGGAGAGGGTTGCTGTCGGTGCATGGGACTGTGTATACAGTCCTCCCCCTCTCCCTTACTATATATAGGAGGCAAGGGATATAGTTGGGGCGCAGCCCTTGGCCCCTCTTCCAAGGAGGGCCGGCGGCTAGGGTCAAGTCCTCCCTCCACAAGGAAGGGAGGAGTCCCCTTCCTCCAAGGCACCTCCGAGGTGCCTTGTCCCTTAGGGACTCTTGCCCCCCAAGCCCCATGGCCTCTAGGGTGTGGTGCTCATGGCCTAGGTTGACCATGGTGCCACCCATACATCCTATGTGGGCCCACGGTCCAGGTGGACCCCCGGAACCCTTTTGACACCCTGGTACGTTACCGATAATGGCCATAACTTTTTTGATGACCAAACTAGGACTTCTCATATAAAAATATTTACCTCGGACCATTCTGGAACTCCTCGAGATGTCCAGGATCTCATATGGGACTCCAAATAACATTCGGTCACCAACGTGAATATTCCAAAACTACTCTAGCTAATCGAACGTTAAGTGTGTGGACCTTATGGGTTCGAGAATCATATAGACATGACCGAGACACCTCTCCGGTCAATAACCAATAGCGGGACCTGGATGCTGCAAGTGCATCTAGTGCCCCTTAGTGATTTTGGTGGTTTGAAGACTTATAGGTTAAGTATGTAATGTGTTCATGAGTGTACACAGGATCTATAAGTCGCTGAGGAGTTTGAAATGTTTGATGAATATCGACCCCTAAAAATGTATATCTTCGGCTCAAGAAATTGGTCTGAAGCTGAAGAAATGAATCGCGAAGAATTTGTGATATTCCTCATGAAGATATTGAAATTGAGGAATTCGGTGTGTCCTGAAGAAAATCAATCTGAAGACTTTGAAGCATGAAGATTTATTCTTTCTGTTTTATTTTCTTCACACTTGAGTAATAGGAACACCGTACTGTTAAAGGGGGTCAAAGTAACACATTGGAATGAATTTCCTCATGATGCTCAACCCAAGCCTAATCCTACCAATAGCCTCAAGTGAGGAATATGAGAGACATGAGGACTCTCGCAGTTGAGGGTCCCGACCGTTGTCGATAGACACGCCACATCATTGGCCTTATCCACACCAACGGTCATATTATTTAAGGGCATTAATGTCAAATCATGTCGGGATGCTCCCAGGCTATAAATAGCCGCCCCCCAGAACCATTAGTTGGTTGGCTACTCCGTTAGAAACTGACACTTGTCATAAGAGCAACCCAAATTCCTTAGAGTTTTCAAGAGTAATTCATTAGTGAGGAAATACCCCAAACACCAAACCACAAACCAAAAACCAAGTGATTGAGCATCACTGAAGAAGTTGTTCCTGTGTGGACTGAAGCCTTTTACCTTTGAGGACTGTGCATCCTCCAGACGGTTAAGCGTCGTGGTCTAGAGCAATCCAGCAGTCAATTCTGGATCGCGAGGTGACCAAGTTTGTGAGGGTTTGGAAGTCTGCCCTGAAGACTTACCACGAGTGTTGGGCGAGGACAGTGTGTTCTTAGCCCAAGGAGAATACGGTAGGGACTGTGTGTCCCGGGACTATGTGTCCTTTGGTTTCAATACCAAGCCGCTCCAAACCAGATGTACAACTGTCACAGCAGTTGGAAGTGGGTCATCAACCATTGTCTTCACTGTGAAACGGGTTCTATTTCCTCAACTCTTTATATTCCTCAGATTGTGTGTTGATGATTTTCACTGTCACTATTTGAAGAATTTGCTGAAGACTTTCTCTGAAATTCCTCAACCCCAAATTCTTCACGCGAGTTTATCCTCATATGTTTTTTGCGTGCCTGCATATTGTGCAAACTGTTTTTCATATTCTTCATCCTGAAAAATTGTTGTAGTGATACTTTGCACTCCTGATCCTTTCTTGTTTCCTCTATAAGTTAGTCATCAGTGAGGAATTTCCTCAAAAGGAATTTCCTAACTGATGAAATTCTAAAAATCTCCTATTCACCCCCCTCTAGTCGATATAACACACTTTTAATTGGTATCAGAGCAAGGTACTCCCTTGTTCTGTGTGATTTTGGTTTAACCAGCTGGAGTTTTAGTTATGTCGACTGCAGGCATGATTAAGGTTACTGCAGCATGTCCTACTTTCGAACAAAAGGACATTCCCTTCTAGAATACCAAGATGCAGATGCATCTACAAGCTATTGACAATGATCTCTGGTATATTGTGGAACATGGCGTCCCTATCGTCACTGCTACTATCTCTGCTGCTGATGTGAAGAAATTCAAGCAACTTGATTCTCAAGTGAAGAATATCATCTGTGGCCATCTGAGCAAGGGCCAGTATGGCAGAGTAAGTGCTTTGGGCTCAGCAAAACTTATCTGGGAAAGGCTGTCCAAAGTGAATGAAGGAGTATCAACCCAGCGTGATTCTCGAGTTGATGTTCTTCGCAATCTCTTCAATCGCTTCAAGAGGTTTGACAATGAAAGCTGCCAAGATACCTTTGATCGCCTCACTAACATATCAAATGAACTGCAAGCACTCGGAGATCGAGTCATTACTGATCACGAAGTCGTGAAGAAACTTCTAAGATCTTTGGATTCTTCATTTGATACTTTAGTTCTGATGATTCAAGAAAGACCAAACTACAAGATGCTTGATCCAGCTGATATACTAGAAATACTCAATACTCATGAATTCCAACATGAAGAAAAGAGAGATCTATATGAACCAAGCTACTCTAGACCACGTGCACTGAAGGCCAAAACAATTTCCTCATCTGAAGAAGAAGACTCGGATGGTAGCATTGGTGATCCTGAAGAATTTGGACAGGAGCTTGCAATGCTCGTGAGGAAATTCCAGAGGTTTACACGACGTGGCGAGGTCGGTAAATCTTCAAGAAGAGATATGAGGAAATCATAATCTTCATATGAGGACTACAAGAAAAGAACGTGCCACAAATGCAAGAAATCAGGTCACTACATTGCTGATTGTCCTCGTTGGGGAAAGTAATCAAAGAAGAAGAAATACAAGGATGAAAGTTCTGATGACTCGAAGAAAAAGAAGAAATCTTCAAAATCCTCATCTTCAAACTCCTCATTGCACAAGAAGACTAGTTTCAGAAAGGCTCGGGCACTTATTGGCAAGGAAATGGATTCCGAGGCAGAATCCGAGGAATGTGATGAAGAGGAGGGTTTTGATGAAGACTCAGAATCCGGACAGGCTAGTCTTGCACTTGCAACCACATTCGTTAGCAAGTAAATCTTCAACCTTGAAGAAAATGATAACACCATCCACACTGATGACTATGCTGATGACTTCGCTCCAACCTATTGCTTCATGGCAAAAGGTTCAAAGGTACCGAATGATGCTTCCTCCTCTGATTCAAGTGACTGTGAACCTGATGATTATAAAAAACGTAGTTACAGTAAACTTGCTATCGTTGCCACTAAACAACAAACTGTCATGGAAAAGCTTCAGAAACTGCTAGATAGAAGCGATGGTCTGTTGAATGATGAAATGAATCTTACTCAAATCCTCACTGAAGATATGAAAAGTCTTCAGTCCAAATTTGATAATCTTCAAGATCGTCATGTTACACTCCTCGCTGATCATGAGAAACTTTCCTATGAATTTCTTCAAAGGAAGCTTGATCTAGATAAGCTAAGGATTTCTCATGATGATCTTCATATGGAAAATGATTCATTACTAGCTCAACAGATCAGTGCTGCTCAAGATGAATTCATTCCTCCATGTCTTAAATGCATCAAACGTGAAACTGCTAATTCTTCACCAGAATCATCAAATGTTTCAATTGCTACAAATTCTTCAACTGCTCCTGTAGTGTCAAATTCCTCACTTGAGGAAAACACAAATGTCACTGATGAAAATGCAGGGCTGAAGGAATTGTATGTGACAGGCATATAAAAAAGTCTCAAAGGACATCAAACCCTTTGTGATGTGCTCAAAAAGCAGATCTTGAACAGGAACCCGAGGAAAGAAGTAATTGCCTTTGAGAGGAAATTGAATGCTGATGGATCTTATTGGAAACCTGAGCAGTATCCCAAAACCTCATGCGTTGCTGCTACTGGGCCTCCTTTTGATCCATCCAATCTAACAGGATTTTCATGTAAATTATCCTATTCCTCAGATGAGTCATTTGACTTCAACTATAAACTGTTCAAAAATCAATCTGGTGAAGTATTTGCACGATATGTTGGAACTAACTGCAGGAATGGCCCTCCCCTGAGGAAAATCTGGGTTCCCAAAAGTTGCCTTGAAAATCTTCAGGTGAATGTATTCATGATACAACCTATGAAGAATTTTAACCCCAGATCAAATTCCTGAGGAGGACCATAGTCTTCAAGAGGATCAAAATCCTCAACTGGTCAAAACTATGCTCGTACCCGTGCTAATGCTTCTAACATGCAGGGAAATTACAAGGAATATGAATATGAGTGTTATTCTTCAAATCATTCTGTTCATAAATCCTCAAATAAATTCTCTACATATTCATTTGAGTACTCTAACCCCCTTACTGTTAGAAGAAGTGCATTAGCTTCAATGCCCCCCTTCTCATATGGTGCTCGCAGGATGATGAATGCTTTACCACCCCTTCAAATGTGGGTGGTGAAGAAATTGAACTAATCACTTATGCAGGTGAGGTCTCCAGATGAAAATCATCATATGAAGAATTTGCTGGAGACCTGAGGAAAATGTTTGATAGGACGCAAGCTAATATTGATGAAATAGAAATATTTCACATGTCCTTATAATTCTGTTTATGATGAAATTCCTATCTGATGAAATTGATATCATATTCTTCAAGCCTAAAGCATATGAGATGGTAAGATGTACTAATTCATATGTAGGATGACAAACCCAAGAGTATGAGTGGGTTCTTGATAGTGGCTGCACACATGACATGACTGGTGACAAAAGCATGTTGATGAATATGCCACTAACTGCATCACCCCTGAAGCAAATCACATATGCTGACAAAGGTAAAAGCAAGGTATTGGGACTTGGCAAAGTGGCTATTTCCACGGATAGGCACATGGACAAAGTGATGCTTGTTGAATCCCTTGGATTTAACCTCGTGTCAGTCTTAATGCTTTGTGATCTTGATATGATTGTCATCTTTGGAAGATATAGATGTGTTGTTATCATGGAATCTGACAGATCCAAAGTCTTCGAAGGTGTTAGAAGAGGGGATTTGTATATTGTTGATTTCTCTACAGGTCCTCAACTAGCCACTTGCTTACTAGCAAAAACCTCAGAAGGGTGGTTGTGGCATCGAAGACTCGGTCATGCAGGCATGAGGAATTTGCACACGCTCGCGAAGAAGAAGCATGTCATCGGCATCGAATCAGTCAAATTCCTCAAGGATCACCTCTGCGGTGCTTGTGAATCTGGGAAAATGACCAGATCCAAGCACCCCTCGAAGACAATCATGACCACTAATCGTACATTTGAATTGCTTCACATGGATCTATTTGGACCTACTCATTATGCCACACTAACAAATGCAACATCTTTATATGGCTTTGTCATAGTTGATGATTATTCCAGATACACATGGGTGCATATCATTTTATATAAAACTGAAGTGCAGGAAGTCTTCAAACAATTTTCCTCAAGGGCCTCGACGAACTTTGGCGTCAAGATCAAACACATCAGGAGTGATAATGGAACAGAGTTCAAAAACACTGGTCTTGATAATTATGTTGATGAACTTGGTATTACTCACGAATTGTTTGCTCCTTATACTCCACAACGGAATGGTGTCATCGAAAGGAAGAACAAGACTCTGGTTGAGATGGCAAGAACCATGCTTGAAGAATATCAGACTCCTCGTCGCTTTTGGCCTGAATCAATCAACACTGCATGCCATATCATCAACAGGGTATATCTTCACAAATTCCTCAAGAAAACCTCATATGAACTCCTCACTGACAAGAAACCCAACGTAAGTTATTTCAAAGTCTTCGGTGCAAAATGTTGGATGAGAGATCCTCGCCATAGCTCAAAATTTGCACCTAAGGCACATGAGGGTTTTATGCTCGGTTATGGAAAGGACTCGTACACCTACAGAGTCTTCAACAACTATCACAACAAGATTGTTGAGACTGTAGATGTGCGGTTCGATGAAATTAATGGCTCGCAAAGAGAGCAATAGCCTCCTGATCCAGATAAGTTGTCTCCTGAGGAAGCAATAAAGCTCAAAGCTACTGAAGACATTGTTCCCACTGAGGAAATTGATGAAGAAATCATTCCCAGCACTGATGAAAATCAACAAGATGCTCCTAAGGAAATTGCTCCAGAACCAATTCCTCAGCCCAGACAAAATCCTCAACCAGCTCATCCAAGGATTGCAAATGAATTAGAACTTGAAAAAATCCTCAATGACATCAACGTGCCATGTCCTCTCACTCGCTCAACAGCTTCATACTTAGTTAACTTTTGTGGGCATTTCTCCTTTGTAACTATCACAGAACCTTCAAAAGTTGCTGAGGCTTTCATGGAACCAGAGTGGATCCAAGCCATGCAAGACGAACTTCTTCAATTCAAGCTGGATGACGTATGGGAGCTCGTCAAACGACCAGATCCTCGCAAGCACAATATCATCGGCACCAAGTGGTTTTTCCGAAACAAGCAAGACGAGGATGGTCAAGTGGTGAGGAATAAGGCACGACTTGTAGCCCAAGGCTACACACAGGTTGAAGGAATAGATTTCAATGAAACTTTTGCACATGTTTCTAGACTTAAAGCTATTCGAATACTACTTGCTTATGCTAATCATCATAACATCATGTTATATCAAATGGATGTGAAAAGTGCATTCCTCAATTGTAAGCTTGAGGAAGAAGTATATGTTGCTCAGCCCCTTGGTTTTGAGGATCCAAAGAATCCAGACAAAGTCTTTAGACTTAAAAAGGTGCTCTATGGTCTCAAGCAAGCCCCTCGGGCATGGTATGATACACTGAAGGAATTCCTCATGAAGATAGGCTTCAAACCTGGTTCACTCGATCCAACTCTTTTCACTAAATCCTATGATAATGAACTATTTGTGTGCCAGATATATGTCGATGACATCATATTTGGCTGTACTGACAAACGTTACAGTGATGAATTTGCTTACATGATGAGTGAAGAATATCAGATGTCTATGATGGGGGAGCTGAAATTCTTCTTAGGTCTTCAGATTCGTCAACAACGCAATGGAATCTTCATATCACAGGAGAAATACCTCAAGGATGTTCTGAGGAAATTTGACATGCATGAATGCAAAGGTGCCAAGACTCCAATGCCTACCAATGGCCACCTCTGCACTGACGAAAATGGTAAAGAATTCGATCAGCAGGTATATCGCTCTATGATTGGCTCTTTACTGTATTTATGTGCATCTAGGCTAGATATAATGCTTAGTGTTTGCATGTGTGCACGTTTTCAAGCAAAACCGAAGGAATCACACCATAAGGCTGTGAAGCATATTCTTCGATACTTAGCTCACACACCAACACTAGGATTGTGGTACCCCAAGGGCTCAAATCTTCATCTTGTGGGATATTCTGATTCTGACTATGCTGGTGACCCTGTGGATCGCAAGTCAACCTCTGGCACATGTCATTTCCTCGGAAGATCACTAGTCTGCTGGTCCTCAAAGAAGCAAAACTGCGTTTCACTCTCCACTGCCAAAGCTGAGTACATTGCTGCTGGTTTATGATGTGCTCAATTGCTATGGATGAAGCAAACCCTCAAGGATTACAACATCAACATGAAGAATCCGCCTCTCTACTGCGACAATGAGAGTGCAATCAAGATTGCATACAACCCCGTACAACACTCGAAGACTAAGCACATCCAGATTCGTCATCATTTTCTTCGGGACCATGTCCTCAAGGGCAATATCCTCATCGACCATGTGAAGACTGGCAATCAACTAGCAGATATCTTCACCAAGCCCTTGGATGACAAAAGGTTTTGCAAGTTGCGGTGTCAGCTAAATATCTTAGAATCTTCAAATGTTTTGTAAAAACATGCCCACATCCTAACACTTATGCAAAATTGTTGACTTAGATGTGCAACACACGATGAATCGATTTTCTTCAACCAATGAAGAATATCACTCTTAGTGTGAGGAAATCAACGAATAAATTGATTCTCAGGGCCCTACGACAATTGTACGCGGCGTCTGTAATCAACATTCTTATATGGTGGGTCACGCCACCACCCAACTTGAAATTCCTCAAGTTGAATTTCTTCAAAGCTGAATTTCTTCAAAAGTCGAGTTTCTTCAAAACAGCTGTTCTTCAAACTTGTTTTTCTTCAAAACTGAAATTCATGATCATGACGCTTTGTCACAAAATCCTCAAGTTAATCAAAATTCTTCAAAAACACTTGATGATTTTCGTTTACCTAGATAGACTGTGATTTCAAGTCCTCAACAGCATTCACTTATAGCTATTTCTTCAATTTTATATTTCATCTAAGTGAATTTGATCGGACCCTACTTTCCCTCTATGCTACTCTCACCCAGTCTATTCAATTCTTCATATGCGTTCTACTTGAAACTTTGTTCGAAATCCTCACTGCGTCCTTGTCAGCTGATGATTTTGTAACAAAATCCTCAAATCTTCAAAAATATTTTTTGTTTCACTGTAACTGAACCCCACTTTCCCCGTTCGGATAACCATGATCTCCACGATCTCCACTGCTTCGGTTGTGGGCTACACGTGTCCTGCGGAGACGTAGAGACAGGGGCTATTTGGTCCGATACTTTTGCGCCAACAGTTACCACCTGACTATAAATATGTCCCCATCTCCCTTCGGTAAAATCTTCTTCGTCCCATTGCCCTCTTGCTACAGCAAAGCTCAAATGCTCTAGCGCCACCGCTAGAAGTCTCGACACCGGCAAAGAAGAGCTTGACTGCCTAGACCTCTCCGTCGCCGAAACCACGCTGGAACCGGACCATCTTCGTCCGCCGCCGCCGTAGCTGTCCTGTGTTGCCAAGTGATACGTCTCAAACGTATCTATAATTTTTTATGGTTTCACGCTGTTTTCTTGTCAACTTTGTATGTTTTGTTTATCTTTTATATCTTTTTTGGGACTAACTTATTAACTCAGTGCCAAGCGCCAGTTCCTGTTTTTTTGTGTTTTTGACTCTTTTCAGATCTGATTTTGGAACGGAGTCCAAACAGAATAAAATCCCTGAAATGATTTTTTCCAGAACGGAAGAAGATCAGGAGGCTTGAGGGCCAAGCAAGTGGGCCCACAGGGAGCCCACAAGCCCTGTTGCCGCGGCCAGGGGGAGGCCGCGGCAACCAAGCTTGTGGCCTCCCTGTGGCCCCCCTGCCCTAGGTCTTTGGCCTATATATTCCCTAAAAATCCAGAAAAAATCAGGGTGTCCATGAAAACACTTTTCCGCCGCCGCAAGCTTCCGTTTCCGCGAGATCTCATGTGGAGACCCTTCTCGGTGCCCTGCCGGAGGGGACTTTGGAGTTGGAGGGCTTCTTCATCAACATCATCGCCCCTCCAATGACTCATGAGTAGTTCACTTCAGACCTACGGGTTCGTAGTTAGTAGCTAGATGGCTTCTTCTCTCTCTTGGATCTTCAATACAAAGTTCTCCATGATCTTCATGGAGATCAATCCGATGTAATCCTCTTTGGCGGTGTGTTTGTCGAGATCCGATGAATTGTGGATTTGTGATCAGATTATCTATGATATATATTTGAGTTTTTGCTGATTTCTTATATGCATAATTTGAAATCCTTGTAAATCTCTACGAGTCTTGGGTTTTGTTTGGCCAACTAGATCTATGATCCTTGCAATGGGAGAAGTGCTTGTTTTTGGGTTCTTACCGTGTGGTGACCTTTCCCAGTGATAGTAGGGGCAGCAAGGCACACATCGTGTAGTTCCCATCAAGGGTAACAAGGTGGGCTTTGTCGTAGATATGAGATTGTACATCTACATCATGTCATCTTGCTTAAGCCGTTACTCTGTTCTTTTGGACTTAATACACTAGATGCATGCTGGATATCGGTCGACGTGTGGAGTAATAGTAGTAGATGCACAAAGTATCGGTCTACTTGTTTTGGACGTGATGCATATAGATATAATCATTGCCATAGATGACGTCACGACTTTGCGTGGTTCTATAAATTGCTCGACAGTAATTCGTTCACCCACCATCTACTTGCTTTCATGAGAGAAGCTACTAGTAAACACTACGGCCCCGGGGTCTATTCACACTTATCGTTTACACCTCCCCTTTTACTTTGCTTTGTTACTTTGTTGCTTTCAGTTCTCACTTGGCAAAGAATATATAAGGGATTGACAACCCCTTCATAGCGTTGGGAGCAACATTTTTGTGTTTGTGCAGGCACTTGTGATACTCCTTCACTGGATCGACACCTTGGTTCTCAAACTGAGGGAAATACTTACCACCGCTGTGCTACATCACCTTTTCCGCTTCGAGGGAACACCAACGCAAGGCTCCAAGGCCACGGGGAAATACTTTGCATATTTTCCTAGGAAGGCCCTAAAGGCGTAGCCGTAGCAGAAGGATTCCTGGTGTCGTTGCTGAGGAGAATCAAGACAAGAACAGTCTCCCGTCAGCACGTGTTTCTGGCGCCGTTGGAAGGTCTTTTGTTGCATCAGCAGAAGTATTTCTCGCGCCGTTGCCGGGGAAGGAGAGATCTATCCAAGTAGGTCTCACAAACTCATCTCCTGCATTTACTTTTTTTGCCACTTGCCTCTCGTTTTCCTCTCCCCCACTTCACATTTTCCCTTTTCATTTGCCTTTCTCCTTTGCCGTTTTCTTTTGCCTTTTTGCCTTTTTGCCTTTCTCCCTTGCCGTTTTCCTTTTGCCCGTTTCACTCTCCCTCTTCCTGCTCGTTTGTGTGTGAGATAGTCCATCAATGGCTAGACCTACCACTCCAAACGATACCCCTGAGAATGAAGTTCTCAACTTTAGGTAGAATGAGGAAGAAAATTTAAAGGACGCTTGATACAGGATTTGCAATGCTCAAAGTAGATCTACTCGTAAGCAATCCACTACCGTTCTTCTTCGCAGTTTCTATGTTGGAATTTCTCCTTGGAATAGCTTTATCCTTGATACCATTGTAGGCGGGAATTTTTTGGGGAGCCATACTGTTGACTCCTATGAAGCTATCATGAATTTGGTAGGCTCACCCCCGCTCATGGTTAATGGAACTACCTTAACCTTGGAACACGTGATGCAAAGGCTTGACGCTACTGAAAACAAAATTGCCACAGTTGAACTTATTGAGGGTTTGGATAGAAAGATCCACAATCAAATTACTCGGTACGGATCCAAAGTGGGAATTTTTTTGAAAAATTTAAGGGAAAAGGAACTTATAGTTAATGATTCTTCTAGAATTGGCAAACTAGAAGATGTCATAACCAACTTGGGTTTCGCTTTTGCCGTTGTGCAAAATACTCCAAATCTCACTCTCAAAAGAAAAGACTGTCAAGTCTGTTTTTGTTCCTAAAGCTAGTGGTAAGTCATCCAATAAAGATGAAGATCTTAAGATGATAAATGATCACACTACTTATGGTTTGAGCACCAAAGATGACTATACGTGATTCCATCACCTTAGGCCTAGCTAAGGGCGTTAAACAATAGCGCTTGTTGGGAGGCAACCCAACGAATCTATTATTTTTCTATCTGTTTTGTGTTTTACACACTTTCATAATTCTGTTATGATTGTGTTTTTTGTGTTCCGTTTTGCGTTTGTGCCAAGCAAAACTGTTATGATTAGTCTTGGGGATGATCGTTTGGTCATGCTGGAAAAGACAGAAACTTTCTGCTCACGAAAATAATTTCCTTTTTTTCTGTAAGAGCTTTTGAGTTGATTATTTTTTATTCTGATTGCTACCCAAATTCTTCAGACTGTCTTAAGTTTTCAGAATTGTTGAAGTACCAGAAGTATACGAAGTATATAGTTGCTATAGACTGGTCTGTTGTTAACAGATTCTGTTTTTGTTGTGTTGGTTGCTTATTTTGATGAAACCATGGATAGTATCGGGGGGTATTAGCCATGGAATATTGAAAATAAAGTAACCCAACATCAGCATAAGTAGAATTCAAGTTTGCTATAGTACCTAAGGAAGTGGTGGTTTGCTTTCTTATACTAATGTTATCACAAGTTTCTGTTTAACTTTCGTGTTGTGAAGTTTTCAAGTTTTGGGTGAAGTTCTTATGGACAAAAAGATAAAGAGTGGCAAGAGCTCATGCTTGGGGATGCCCAAGGCACCCCAAGAGATTCAAGGATGTCGTAAAATCCTAAGCTTGGGGATGCCCCGGGAAGGCATCCTCTCTCTCGTCTTCAATCCATCGATAACGTTACTTGGGGCTATATTTTTATTCACCACATGTTATGTGTTCTTCTTGGAGCGTCTTGTATCGTAGGAGTCTCTTATTTTTGTTGTGTCACAATCATCCTTGCTGCACACCTAGAGAGAGAGAGACATGCACTCACAGTGATTTTGTCGAGCTTCACTTATATCCTTCGGTAGACAATTCAGCTCATATGTGCTTCACTTATATCTTTTGAGCTAGTTCCTTTTGCTCTATATGCTTCACTTATATCTTTTAGAGCACGGCGGTGCGTGGCTTGGTAGTTGATCTATGCTATGAAAGTAGTCTCAAAGTGGTAGTTATCCAAAGGGATACGAAAACTTCCACCTTCATGTGCATTGAATAGTTAGAGAAGTTTGATTTATCTCAACTAGTTTTGAGTTGTGGTTATGGTAATATTGAAGTTATATTAGTAAGGTGTTGTGAATCTAGAAATACTTGTGTTGAAGTTAGTGATTCCCGTAGCATGCACGTATGGTGAACCGCTATGTGATGAAGTCTGAGCATGATTAGTCTATTGATTATCATCTTTTGTGTGGCGGTTGGGATCGCGCAATGGTTTATACCTACCAACCCTTCCCCTAGGAGTATGCGTTGAATGCTTTGTTTCGATTACTAATAAAACTTTTGCAACAATTATATGAGTTGTTCATGACTAATGTTGAGTCCATGGTTTATATGCACTTTCACCTTCCACCATCACTATCTTCTTTAGTGTCGTGCAACTTTCGCCGGTGCACAAAACCCACCATTAGCCTCCCTCAAAACAGCCACCATACCTACCTACTATGGCTTTTTCAAAGTCATTCCGAGATATATTGCCATGCAACTACCACATTGACATGTGCCACCACGTCTACATTGCCATTGCATGATCATAATTAGCTAGCATGATGTTTCCATTTATGGCTATGCCTTGCTAGATCATTGTCACGGTACACTACCGAAGGCATTTCATATAGAGTCATCGTTGCTCTAAGTTTTGAGTTGTAAGTGTGATGATCATCATTGATGGAGCATTTTCCCATGTGAGGAAATAAAAGAGGCCAAAGATGCCCACCAAAATGAAAAAAAAGAGGCCAAAGAGACCATCCAAAAAAAAATGAGAGAAAAAGATAGAAGGGACAATGCTACCACCTTTCCACACTTGTGCATATTAAGCACCATGATCTTCATGATCGAGAGTCTCTCGTTTTGTCACCACCATATAGCTAGTGGGAAATTTTCATTATATAACTTGGCTTCTATATTCCAATGATAGGCTTCCCCAAAATTGCCTTAGGTCTTAGTGAGCAAGCAAGTTGGATGCACACCCACTAGTTTTCTTTAAGAGCTTTCACATACTCTTAGATCTAGTGCATTATTTGTATGGCAATCCCTACTCACTCACATTGATATCTATTGATGAGCATCTCCACAGCTCATTGATATGCCTAGTTAATGTGATCATCTTCTCCTTGTTTGTCTTGCTACCTCCACCACACTCCACACCACTTATAGTGCTAAAACCATGGCTCCCACTCATGTATTGCGTGAGAGTTGAAAAGTTTTGAGAAAGTAAAGGTGTGAAAACAATTACTTGGCCAATACCGGGGTTGTGCATGATTTAAATTCGTTGTGCAATGATGATAGAGCATAGCCAGACTATATGATTTTGTAGGGATAACTTTCTTTTGGCCTTGTTATTTTGAAAGTTCATGATTACTATGCTAGTTTGCTTGAATTATTATTGATTCCACGTCAATAGAAAACTATTGTTTTGAATATAATGGATCTGAACATTCACGTCACATAAGAGGAGTTACAAAGGACATCTATGCTAGGTAGCATGAAAGCATCAAAAATTCATTGTTTATCACTTCCCTACTCGAGGATGAGCAGGAGTTAAGCTTGGGGATGCTTGATACGTCTCAAACGTATCTATAATTTTTGATGATTTCACGTTGTTATCTTGTCAACTTTGGATGTTTTGTTTACCTTTTATATCTTTTTTGGGACTAACTTATTAACTCAGTGCCAAGCGCCAGTTCCTGTTTTTTCTGTGTTTTTGACTCTTTTCAGATCTGATTTTGGAATGGAGTCCAAACGGAATAAAATCCCTGAAATGATTTTTTCCGGAACGGAAGAAGATCAGGAGGCTTGAGGGCCAAGCAAGTGGGCCCACGGGTAGCTCACAAGCCTTGTTGCCGCGGCCAGGGGGGAGGCCGCGGCAACCAAGCTTGTGGCCTCCCTGTGGCCCCCTGCCCTAGGTCTTTGGCCTATATATTCCCTAAAAATCCAGAAAAAATGAAGGCATCCACGAAAACACTTTTCCGCCGCTGCAAGCTTCCGTTTCCGCGAGATCTCATCTGGAGACCCTTCCCGGTGCCCTGCCGGAGGGGACTTTGGAGTTGGAGGGCTTCTTCGTCAACATCATCGCCCCTCCAATGACTCGTGAGTAGTTCACTTCAGACCTACGGGTCCGTAGTTAGTAGCTAGATGGCTTCTTATCTCTCTTGGATCTTCAATACAAAGTTCTCCATGATCTTCATGGAGATCTATCCGATGTAATACTCTTTGGCGGCGTGTTTGTCAAGATCCGATGAATTGTGGATTTGTGATCATAATATCTATGATATATATTTGAGTCTTTGCTGATTTCTTATATGCATGATTTGATATCCTTGTAAGTCTCTCCGAGTCTTGGGTTTTGTTTGGCCAACTAGATCTAGGATTCTTGCAATGGGAGAAGTGCTTGGTTTTGGGTTCTTACCGTGTGGTGACCTTTCCCAATGCAGTAGGGGAAGCAAGGCACACATCGTGTAGTTGCCATCAAGGGTAACAAGGTGGGCTTTGTCGTAGATATGAGATTGTCCATCTACATCATGTCATCTTGCTTAAGGTGTTACTCTGTTCTTTTGGACTTAATACACTAGATGCATGCTGGATAGCGGTCGACGTGTGGAGTAATAGTAGTAGATGCAAAAAGTATCAGTCTACTTGTTTTGGACGTGATGCCTATAGATATAATCATTGCCATAGATGACATCACGACTTTGCGCGGTTCTATCAATTGCTCGACAGTAATTCGTTCACCCACCGTCTACTTGCTTTCATGAGAGAAGCCACTAGTAAACACTACGGCCCCCGGGTCTATTCACACCTATCGTTTACACCTCCGCTTTTACTTTGCTTTGTTACTTTGTTGCTTTCAGTTCTCACTTGGCAAACAATCTATAAGGGATTGACAACCCTTCATAGCGTTGGGAGAAAGCTTTTTGTGTTCGTGCAGGCACTTGTGATACTCATTCACTGGATCGATACCTTGGTTCTCAAACTGAGGGAAATACTTACCACCGCTGCGCTACATCACCCTTTCCGCTTCGAGGGTACACCAACGCAAGGCTCCAAGGCCACGGGTAAATCCTTTGCATATTTGCCTAGAAAGTCCCTAAAGGCGTAGTTGTAGCAGAAGGATTCCTAGTGTCGTTGCTGAGGAGAATCAAGACAAGAACAGTCTCCCGTCAGCACGTGTTTCTGGCGTCGTTGGAAGGTCTTTTGTTGCATCAGCAGAAGTATTTCTGGCGCCGTTGCCGGGGAAGGAGAGATCTATCCAAGCAGGTCTCACAAACTCATCTCCTGCATTTACTTTTTTTGCCAGTTGCCTATCGTTTTCCTCTCCTCCACTTCACATTTTCCCTTTTCATTTGCCTTTCTCCTTTGCCGTTTTCTTTTGCCTTTTTGCCTTTCTCCCTTGCCGTTTTCCTTTTGCCCGTTTCACTCTCCCTCTTCCCGCTAGTTTGTGTGTGAGATAGTCCATCAATGGCTAGACCTATCACTCCAAACGATACCCCTGAGAATGAAGTTCTCAATTTTAGCCAGAATGAGGAAGAAAATTTAAAGGATGCTTGGTACAGGATTTGCAATGCTCAAAGTAGATCTACTCGTAAGCAATCCACTACCGTTCTTCTTTGCAGTTTCTATGTTGGAATTTCTCCTTGGAATAGGTATATCCTTGATACCATTGTAGGCGGGAATTTTTTGGGGAGCCATACTATTGACTCCTATGGAGCTATCATCAATTTCGTAGGCTCACCCCCGCTCATGGTTAATGGAACTACCTCAACCTGACTCATGATGCACTTGTGTCAACACAGGCTGAATTGAAGACTTTGACACACAAATACTCTAAGCTCTCCGACCGTCAAAGTCTCAAAAGCAATTTCATCAAATTTTCCACTGAAGCAGTTGACAAGTACAACAATAAGGCTGCCCCTCCAGCACCAACACCTCAGCCTCTGATTGAGGAACCAACTGATGAAACTACTCATGCTGAGGAAATCCCTCAAGAAAGCTGTGCTGATGAACCAGTTATTGAGGAATTGCCAAGGAAAATCCAACTGATGATTCTGCTACAGTTGGTGAAACTGCTCCAGCTGCTTCTAAGCCAGCTAATGTCTCTGCTCCAGCTGGTGCTTCTAAGCCAGCTGATGACTGTGCTCCAGCTGATGAAACTGCTTTAGCTGAGAAAACGCCTTCACCAAAAGCTTCAAAGGTGAAGAAAATGACTCCGTCTGCATCAGATGTGAAGAAGAACAGGGTTGCTGAAAAGGAAGCCAAGAAAAGAAAAGCTTCATCAGCAGAAGAATCAACTGAGGCCAAGCGCCTCAAAGCTCTTGAAGAAAATGCACCTCTGGATCCTGTGCCTCTCAACGTTGCTCCATCATATGAGATGACTCCCTTCGAAAGCGAAGACAAGGAGCACGTGGCTGATAAGGAGATGAAGAATGCCGAGTCTGAGGAACACACTGATGAGGAAATTCGCATTGATGACAGTCCTCAGACCTTCATTCCTCCTGACGAAACTGCACACGGATCAGCTGCACGAGCTGATGAATCTGGCTCCTCCACCAAGCAGTCATCAAGATCCTGAGAAAAATCCTCAGCCTGATGAAATTCAAAATCCTGAGAAAAATCCTCAACCCGAGGCTTGATTCCGTGAGAGCAGACCTTCCCCTGCAACGGCACCAGAAGAATGCTGCTAGCACTCTTCGGCAATCGAAACTAGAAGAATGTTGTTGACAGCCCACCAGCACATGGGATCGTAGCAGTTTTAAAGGGTAGAGTATTCGACCCAAACTTGTTGGTTAGCCAGACAAGAGGTGAGAGGATACTCTCGAGTATTAGCAGCTGAATGTGTCAGATTCAACCACACCTGAAAGATTAGTATCTGCAAGCAAAGTAGTAACAGCAAAGTAACGAGTAACGGTAGTGGCAAGGATCAGCAGTAGTGACAGCAGTAGCAATTAGCAACAGTGGCAAGCGACAGTAGTAGCAACAGTAGGAGCAGAGCAAGACAAGTAACAGTAGCAGAGCAAGACAAGTAACAGCAGCAGTAGGACAAACTCGTAGGCAATGGGTCGGTGATTTGTTTGGATGATATTCATCATGCAACAGTTATAACACGGAGAGATATGTGGCTAGCTCCTGTTCGTCAATGTGATGTAAGCATGCATTCCGTGTGTCGTCATACATGCTTAGGGAAAAGAACTTGCATGACATCTATTGTCCATCCCTCCCGTGGCCGCGGGTCCAAAAGGAAACTATGGGATATTAAGGTTCTCCTTTTAATAAAGAACCGAACCAACGCATTAGCACTTGGTGAACACATGAACTCCTCAAACTATGGTCATCACCGGGAGTGGTTCCGGTTATTATCACTCCGGGGTTGCCGGATCATAACACATAGTAGGTAACTACAACTTGCAAGATCGGTTCTAAAACACACATATATTGGTGGCAACATAATAATTTCAGATCTGAAATCATGGCACTCGGGCCCTAGTGACAAGCGTTAAACATGGAAAAGTAGAAGCAACATCAATCTCAGAACATAGTGGATCCTAGGGATCAATCCCCATCAAAACTAACTCGATTACATGATAGATCTCATCCTACTCATCACCGCCCAGCGAGCCTACAAATAGATTATTCACGAATGACAAAGTGCTTCATGGAATTGGAGAGGGAAGAAGGTTGATGATGACGATGGCGATGATTTCCCTTCTCCGGAGCCCAAAACGGACTCCAGATCTGCCCTCCAGATGAAGAACAGGTTGTGGCGGCGCCTCCATATCACAAAGTGAACTTATAGAGCTGAGATTGGGGGCGGCAGAGCCACGTGGGTCCCACAAGCTTGCCATCCGCCACCAGGGGGTGGTGGTGGCAGGGCTTGTGGCCCACTCGCCCACCCCCTCAGGTGGATCTTTGCGCAGGTATTTTTCATATTTTCCAAAAATGTTCCCCGTAAATTTTAGGACGTTCTCAAAACTTTGATTTCTGCACAAAAATAACACCAAGGCAATTCTGCTGAAAACAGCGTCAGTCTAGGTTAGTTCCATTCAAATCATGCAAATTAGAGTCCAAAACAAGGGCAAAAGAGTTTGGAAAATTAGATACGATGGAGACGTATCAACTCCCCCAAGCTTAAAACCTTGCTTGTCCTCAAGCAACTCAGTGGACAAACTGAGAGAGAAAGAAAAACTTTGACAAACTCTGTTTGATCTTGTTGTTGCAACTATGTCTAACTCATAACAAGAATTTTAGCAAGATCACAAGTTAACCACATAAGCAAGTGACACAAAGGTCTCACGGTAAACTAATATCAATGGCATAATCAGCTAACGAGCAAATAATAATGAGTTTTGAATACCAACACTTCAATCAAAACAAGCATGAAGCAATATGAATAGGTGGTATCTCGCTAACTCTTTCTGAGACCGCAAAACATAAATGCAGAGCACTTTCAAAGATCAAGGGCTGACTAAACATTGTAATTCATAGCAACGAAATCCAGTCATAGTCATACTCAATATCAATCAAAAGCAAAGCATAACAATGACAGAGGTGCTCTCTAATTGGTGCTTATAAAAGAAGAGGATGACTCGACAGGAAAATAAATAGACAGGCCCTTCGCAGAGGGAAGCATTGATTTGCAGAGGTGCCAGAGCTCAAGCTTTGAAAACAGAGATAATAATTTTGGGTGGCATGCTTTCATTGTCAATGCAATGACCAAGAGTTCTCAATATCTTCCATGCTACTCATGCTATAGGCGGTTCCCAAATAGAAAAGTAAAGTTTTAACTCCCCCACCACCAATCAATCACACTCCATGGCTAGCCGAATCCTTGGGTACCGTCCATACTAACATCAATCTAGGGGGAGTCTTGTTTTACAGTTATGTTTTCGATTTAAGCGTGGAACTAGGCATTCCAATTACTGGCCCCTTTCTCGTGAATGATAGTAAATAAACACATGTCGAGGATAACACTCCTAGCATGGAAGATACCAATAGCCCTCTGCCACCACATGAGCGGTTCGGGCATGAAAAACAAATTATTTCTTGAAAGTTTAGAGAGTGGCACATGCAAATTTACTTGGAACGGCAGGTAGATACCGCAAATAGGTAGGTATGGTGGACTCTCATGGAAAAACTTTTGGGTTTATGGAAGTGGATGCACAAGCAGTGTTCCACTTAGTACAAGTGAAGGCTAGCAAAAGACTGGGAAGCAACCAACTAGAGAGCAACAACAGTCATCAAGTTGCAATGAGTTTGACTAACATTGAATGCAAGCATGAACAGGATATAAATCACCATGAACACAAACATCATAGAGGCTATGTTGATTTTGTTTCAACTACATGCATGAACATGCTCCAAGTCAAGCCACTTGAATCATTCAAAGGAGAATACCATCCTATCATACTACATCATAGTCATCTCAAAATCTATGTTGGCATTCAAGACAAATCATTATAAACTCTCAGCTAACTAAGCATGGCATCCGAAACTATGATCTCTAAGTTGTCATTGCAAACATGGTTCTCTCACAACAAAGCTAAATCTAGGTCGACATTCTAGTCATATTTACAAAAATAAAATAGATAGAGTTTATACCAGCTTTTCAGTCTCATGCACTTCATCATATATCATCATTATTGCCTTTCACTTGCACGATCGAACGATGTGAACAATAATAAGAGCACTCGTGCATTGGACTAAGCTGAATCTGCAGGCAGACACAAAGGAGAAGACAAAGTAATATGGCTCTTTGAAAGCTAAACACGTATTCAAGCAAGAACCGCTAAACATTGTAACCAATATCTTCTACCTTGACCCAAAGAAAAAGAAAACTATTTACACGGGAAAGCTCCCAACAAGCAAAAGAAGAAATAAAAATCTTTTTGGGGTTTACTAAAAAGGACACAAAACAACAAAACAAGAAAATGAATATAAACTAGCATGGATAATACAGTGACAAAGTGTGAACACCGGCTAACAAAGTGAAAGCATAAGCATGAATGTAAAGTCGGTGAGAAGACGTACTCCCCCAAGCTTAGGCTTTTGGCCTAGCTTGGACTACCCCCGTGGTGGGAAATCACCAGCTCCGGGATACTCCGGAGCAGACTGTGGATGCCACTGCTGTGTGAGCTCCTCTGGCTCCCACTGATAAACTGGCGTCTGGTACTCGACTGGCGGCTCAGGCACGGGCGCCTGTGGTTGGGCCAAGCCCCAATATGCGTAGATCTCCGAGGGCATAATAGTGTACCTGCGTGCATGAAGATCAAACAAAGAAGGAGCAGGCAAAGTAATAGTCTCTCGAGTACCCTGACTAAATACCAGGTTATAAATCATCCGTATACTAGCATCTCTATCCAGAAAATCCTGGCGAACCATGCTGTCATAATCCAGATATTTCTCGGGGAGAAGCATCTCTCCTTCCTCTCCTAGTCTAATGGGTATCTCAAGGTGTCTGGCAAGACGGGTAGCATAGATACCTCCATAGACGACACCCTTGGAACGGTTGATGTTCAACCGCTGGGCTACTATAGCACCTAGGCTATAAGCCTAATCGTTATAAAGGCCTTCGTGCAAAACCGCAAGGTCTAGAGAACTAAGTGATCTAGCCTGCCCATGGCCAATCAAACATTTTCCCACAAATAGTGAGAAGTACCGAAGCACAGGAAAATGTATGCTAGCAATTCTAGCGCGAGACAATCCTCTCTCCTCTCCAACATCAATAGTACCAATGAAATCCTCCAAGTCCCGTGGACGAGGGTCACGGATATCCCCAACATAAGGTAATTTGCATACATTGCAAAAATCCTGTAGTGTCATGCACTTGGGAACATCGTATATCATGAACTCAAGCATGGGAGGATTCTTCCTCGGATAAAAGTTGAAGCTTTGAACGAAAATATTGGTGAGGAGGAGGTATTGTGAGCACTTATCTGCAACGAACACAGTAAGACCTGCGTTCTCCACGAAGTAATAAAAGTCTTCATAAAGTCCGGCGGCGTGCAAAAATTCATCACTTGGCCACTCGCACGCTCGAACTTCTGTGACTCCAGGGATTACGTACTTGGGGTGGTTCTTCTTATTCTCTTTGGGGTTACGTCTTGAAGAGCCTCTCAAGAACCTCCTCATTTTTTCCTTTTTCTAGCTCTGAAAAATTCTGAAATTTTTAGAGACTTCGAAAGAAAAGTGAATAAAGATTAACCCAACTTGTAGCAACTACTCCTACTAGTGCCTAGAGACCGTATCATGCGCTAAAACTACTTGGGACCAGCTAAAATTAACATTTCTAGCTCAAGAACAGGGTCACCAAGGTAGCAAGAATACACGAAGGATAAAGCACTAGAGCAAAAACTAATTGGACCAATGGAGGAGTCACTTACCAAGGAGTAATTTCCCCAAAATGGTTCGGAGAATGGTGCTTTGAGCAAGGAGATCGAAAATCACAGCCAAATGAGCAAGAACACGGGTTTTAGGTGCGAAACAATTTTTTTTGGAGGTGGAAGAAGAGGCTGGGAGGTGGAATGAGTGGAGGGGGTCCCTGTGGGCCCCACAAGCTCGCTAGCCACCACCAGGGGGTGGCGGTGGCAGGGCTTGTGGCCCACTGGTCTGGCCCCCAGGCCAGCTCTCAGGCCCAGTAATTTTCAAATATTTCAGAAAAATCATACTAAAGTTTCAGGACCATCGGAGAACTTTTATTTTCGAGGTATTTTTCTCTCGGACGCTAAAAAAAGAAAACAGGAAAAGCTCAACTGAATCTATCATTTTTCTTCTAAGCAACAGAAAATGAAAGCTCAAAACAGAGGTATGTGACTCTTTGATTCATCCATTTCATGGTCATCGAAAGAAATCCGTCAATGGGGTTGATCAAGTCCTCATGACAAAACCTTCTCGAATCGCAAGAGAGAACGGAGAATTTTCGAATAACCACTAAGTCACCTCGATGGGGATATGTATCTCCCCAACAAGCAAATCATACTTCATCTTGACACGAGGAATAGGGCATTCAAAGCGCCCAATAAGAATCGATGAAGTCTTTTCGATAGCATTGATGCAATGTACTTGATATCGTTTCTTCGGAAAGTGCACTCTGTGCTCCTTACTGTTAACATGGAAAGTGACATTGCCTTTCTTGCAATCTATAACAGCCCTTGCAGTGTTTAAAAAGGGTCTTCCGAGGATGACAGCCATAGCATCGTCCTCGGGAATATCCAAGATAACAAAGTGTATTAAGATAGTGGTGTTAGCAACCACAACAGGCACATCCTCGCAAATGCCGATAGGGAAAGCAGTTGATTTGCCGGCCATTTGCAGAGAAATTTCAGTGGGTGTCAATTTATCCAATTCAAGTCTACGATAAAGAGAGAGCGGCATAACACTAACAACGGCTCCAAGGTCACATAAGGTAGTTCTTACGTAATTTCCTTTAATGGGGCAAGGTATAGTGGGCACTCCGGGATCACCAAGTTTCTTAGGAGTTCCACCTTTGAAAGTGTAGTTGGCAAGCATGGTGGAGATCTCAAGATCTGGTATCTTCCGTTTATTAGTCACAATATATTTCATGTACTTAGCATACGGAGACATCTTGAGCATATCAGTTAACCGCATCTGCAAAAATGTGGGTCTTATCATCTCAACGAAGCGCTCAAAATCCTCATCATCCTTTTTCTTGGATGGCTTAGGAGGAAAGGGCATAGATCTCTGAACCCATGGCTCCCTTTCTTTACCATGCTTCCTAGCAGTGAAGTCATTCTTATCGTATCTCTTAGGTTGTGGGTTATCAGGATTAACCGAAGGTTGAATCTCCACATCCTCATCATTGCTAGTTTGAGCATTATTATGAACATCGCTGTCCATATTGTCACCAGGTTCATGTTCATCACCAGGTTGTGTTTCTGCATCAAACGCAGAAATATCATTAGGTTCTTCAGGTGTGACAGTATTTGGTGAACTGGCATGTAGGTTTCTATCATCCTTCTTCTTCTCCTTAGGATGACTGAGTGTATCAGCATTGATTCCTTGAGAATCTTGATCAATTCTCTTAGGATGATCTTCAGGATACAAAGGTTCCTTAGTAATTTTGCCTCCTCTAGTAATGACTCTGACAGAGTTGTCATTTAATTCATTAAGCAGGTCATTCTGAGCTTTAAGTACTTGTTCTACCTGAGTAGTAATCATAGAGACATGTTTACTCAGAAGCTTCAGATCATTGACATTTCTGTCTGCACAAGCACTTAAATGGCTAAGAATCCGAGCACTTTGTTCCAAATGTCTGCTAACATAATCATTGAAACTCTGTTGTTTGGCAACGAAGTTGTAAATTCATCAAAGCATAGGCTAGCAGGTTTGTCAAAAGGAATATCACTATCATCAAACCTACACAGAGAATTCACTTCTACTACTTGTATCGGGTTATCGAGACCATGGATCTCTTCGATAGGTGGTAGATTTTTGACATCTTCAGATCTAATGCCTTTCTCTTATATAGACTTCTTGGCTTCTTGCATATCTTCGGGACTGAGGAATAGAATACCTCTTTTCTTCAGAGTTGGCTTAGGAGGTGGTTCGGGAATAGTCCAAGCATTATCGTTGATCAAGATGTTATGCAGTAGGGTCTCAGCTTGTTCTATAGTTCGTTCCCTAAAAACACAACTGGCACAACTATCTAGGTGGTCTCTAGAGGCATCGGTAAGTCCGTTATAGAGGATATCAAGTATCTCGTTCTTCTTAAGAGGGTGATCAGGCAAAGCATTTTGTAGCTGGACAAGCCTCCCCCAAGCTTGTGGGAGACTCTCTTCTTGGAGTTGAGCAAACTTGTATATTTCCTACAGGGCAGCTTGCTTCTTATGGGCAGGGAAATATTTCTCACAGAAGTAATAGACCATATCCTGGGGACTACTCACACATCCAAGAGCAAGAGAGGTGAACCAGGCTTTAGCGTCATCCTTTAGAGAGAAAGGAAACATCTTAAGGATATAGTAGTGGCGGATCTTCTCCTCATTAGTCAAAAGGGTGGCTATATCGTGTAGTTTGGCAAGATGGGCTACGACCGTCTCAGACTCATAACCGCGAAAAGGATACGATTCGACTAGAGAGATTATCTCAGGATCGACAGAGAATTCATAATCCTTATCGGTGATAAAGATAGGTGAAGTGGCAAACTTCGGGTCGTATTTCATCCTAGCTTTCAGAGATTTTTCTTTCCACTTGAGAAGTAATTTCTTAGCGTCATAGGCATCCTTACACGCAAGAAATCCTCAGCTATCTCTCCCTCCATAACATAACCCTCAGGTATATCAGGCAATTCATATCTAGGAGAGCTAGATCTAGCAGGAGCAAAAGCAGGTTCTATCTCAATAGTATCGGCAGTTTCAGAAGCGTCACGAGCATTGGAAGTAACTCTAGCAATATGAGCATCAAGGAACACTCCTAGTGGAACATCAGGCAAAGTAGTATCTCTAGCAGTATCACGCATAGGATCATCGGGCATAGCATCTCTAGCAGTATCAAGCATAGCATCTCTAGCAGTATCAAGCATAGTATCATCAGGCATAGCATCTCTAGCAGTATCAAGCATAGTATCATCAGGCATAGCATCTCTAGCAGTATCAAGCATAGTATCAAGCATAGCATCTCTAGCAGTAGCATCATAAGCATCATCAAGCACAGGCGACATATCAAGATTTCTAGCAGGAGGTGATGTCGCAAACTTACTCATAATTGAAGGTGAATCAAGTGCAGAGCTAGATGGCAATTCCTTACCTCCCCTCGTAGTTGAGGGCAAGACTTTGGTTTTTGGATCCTTCAGATTCTTCATAGCGATCAGCAGATATAAATCCCAAGTAACTCAGAGAATATAGCAATACCTCCTCGGCAACGGCGCTAGAAAAATGTTGATTCCGTGACAGCAGACCTTCCCCTGCAACGGCACCAGAAGAATGCTGCTAGCACTCTCTGGCAATTGAAACTAGAAGAATGTAGACTATTCGGCCCAAACTTGTTGGTTAGCCAGATAGGAGGTGAGAGGATACTCTCGAGTATTAGCAGCTGAATGTGTCAGATTCAACCACACCTGAAAGATTAGTATCTGTAAGCAAAGTAATAACAATAAAGTAACGAGTAACGGCACTGGCAAGGCTCAGTAGTAGTGACAGCAGTAGCAAGTAGCAACAGTGGCAAGCGACAGTAGTAGCAACAGTAGCAACAGACCAAGACAAGTAACAACAGCAGTAGGACAAACTCGTAGGCAATGGGTCGGTGATTTGTTTGCATGATATTCATCATGCAATAGTTGTAACACGGAGAGATATGTGGCTAGCTCCCATTCTGCAATGTGATGTAGGCATGCATTCCGTGTGTCGTCATACATGCTTAGGGAAAAGAACTTGCATGACATCTATTGTCCATCCCTCCCGTGGTAGCGGGGTCCAAAAGCAAACTACGGGATATTAAGGTTCTCCTTTTAATAAAGAACCGGACCAACGCAGTAGCACTTGGTGAACACATGAGCTCCTAAAACTATGGTCATCACCGGGAGTGGTTCCGTTTATTGTCACTCTGGGGTTGCCGGATCATAATACATAGTAGGTAACTACAACTTGCAAGATCGGATCTAAAACACACATATATTGGTGGCAACAAAATAATTTCAGATCTGAAATCATGGCACTCGGGCCCTAGTGACAAGCGTTAAGCATGGCAAAGTAGTAGCAACATCAATCTCAGAACATAGTGGATACTAGGGATCTATCCCCATCAAAACTAACTCGATTACATGATAGATCTCATCCTACTCATCACCGCCCAGCGAGCCTACGAATAGATTACTCACGAACGACGAAGAGTTTCATGGAATTGGAGAGGGAAGAAGGTTGATGATGACCATGGCGACGATTTCCCCTCTCCGGAGCCCAAAACGGACTCCACATCTGCCCTCCAGATGAAGAATAGGTTATGGCGGCGCCTCCGTATGGCAAACGTGACGAAATCTTCTCTCTTTAATTTTTCTGGGCCGAAAGTGAACTTATAGAGCTGAGATTGGGGGCGGCAGAGCCACGTGGGCCCCACAATCTTGCCATCCGCCCCCAAGGGGGTGGCGGTGGCAGGGCTTGTGGCCCACTGGCCCACCCCCTCAGGTGGATCTTTGCGCAGGTATTTTTCAGATTTTCCAAAAATGTTCCCCGTAAATTTTCAGGACGTTCTGAGAACTTTGATTTTTGCACAAAAATAACACCAAGGCAATTCTGGTGAAAACAACGTTAGTCCAGGTTAGTTCCATTCAAATCATGCAAATTAGAGTCCAAAACAAGGGCAAAAGAGTTTGGAAAAGTAGATACGATGGAGATGTATCAAGGCTGAGGCTGACCCAATTCCTCCTCTAGAGCAAAATCCTCAACCTGAGGCTCGGGATGAACCAATTTCTCCTCCAGAGCAAAACCCTCAACAAGAAGCTCCGGTTGATGACATTCCTCAACCAGAGCATGCTCCTCAGCCTGAAGCACAAGCAGATGAAATTCCTCAACTGAGGAACATGCTGAGGACAATGCACCAGATCCAGAGAATGTTCTTGTCTTCCTCAACCCAGAAACTGCGATGATTGTCTCTCCTCAAGGTAAGCCGCAAAATCTTCAGCCAATGCAGCGTCAGCCGTTCTGCAAGCGGCCAAAGTTTCAAAAGGGATCCTTCTTTGAAGAACGCATGTTATTCATAGGAGAAAATCCCTATGACAAGCCTCGCATCAGGCATCTGAAGTTTTGGACCAGGACACAGCTCAACTACTACGCCTCTGTGTTGTGTGGAAGAAACAAGATTTTCGAGCACAGGCACATTCCTCACGTTGAGCTTGAAGAAATTCCTTGCTTCACCCCAGTCCTCATCGTCCTTAATGAAGCAGGACTGCTCCCTATGTGCTCAGATATATGTGATTGGAATAGTGAAATCATTCTTCAATTCTATGCAACTGTGCACATCTCTAGAGATCCAACAGACATCAACACATGGGTGCTGGATTGGATGACGCAGAACACACACTTCAAGGCTCCTACCAATGAGCTGCTGCATGAACTACCAGTGTCAATTCCCTCAGAACAGGCAGTAAAGCTGTATGATGAACGTGAGCTGGCAAACAAGCTGATGGATGTCCTCATGAAGCCTTTGGCTAAGGGGCAACTACCGAGAACAACCTTCCTGGTCCATGAGCTGAAGTATGAACCCAGGATGGTTTACAGAATCCTCTGTAGCGTTCTTGCGCCTATCAAGGGTCATGATGATGAAGAAGATGTCGTAGGCATCATGAAGAATATCCTCTTCAACATTACACATGGCATTCCCGTCAACATCCATGATTTCTTCTTGAGGACTCTGGCAGAAAATGCTATGGCCCCTTTTGACCTGAAGATTTATGCTCCATGGATCATGAGATTCATCAGACGCAGGTCACGCATCAACTATCACGCTGATTTCAACAATCATATCGGTTATATGCCTCCTCTAAGGGTCAACAAGAAGACTTTCGAGCCTGTTGAAGGAAAAGGCAAGTCTGTCATTGATGAAGGCAGTCGGCCTCTTGATGGCCAGTTCAGAGAGCCAGATGCATATTCCTCATGGGATGACACTGAAATCCATCCTCCAAGTCTTGTTCCTCCAAGGGTGATGAATACCAGAGAGCTTGTTCTAAGTCTTAACCAAAAGATTGATCGGAATCGCAAGTGGGTCAAACGCCAGCTCGGCGCCATTGTGAAAACCCTCAATGAAACGCAGAATGTCGTGAAGCTTAACCATCATTATCTTCATGAGGTTTTTGATCGAACCTGGGCCACACTGGCTTATTTGAATACTCGAGCAGAACTTGCAGAATTGGAGTTTGTGCAGGACTTCGACTGGTCGTGGCCACCAAAGAAGAAATTCAGGCCAATTCCTGTCCCGGACCTTGAGGACAGTTCGTTTTCTTCATTCCACACTGCTGAATCAGATGAAGATCAACAAGACACTGCCACAGGTCCAAGGAGGAAGTCTGCTCCCAAGAATCCTCACGCGTCTTCCTCAACTGCCAAGAAGTGAAGGTCTTCACGGGCGTTAGTCCTCAGTTTTTCCCTTTTTGTCACTTGATGACAAAGGGGGAGAAACTTGAGAGTTAGTCTTCACGCGAGATATTTTGGGGGCTTATAAACTTTATTTAAGTTACAAACTCTTGGCTCTTCTGAAGTGTTTTATGTAATGAGTTGTAACTTAAGCCCGATGGTACTCTGACGCTTTTGAACATTTTTCGTCGCATGCTTATTCCTCAAAAAATTTAATGCACGCATGCTGGAATACGTCAGATACCATTTTTCATCATGCATCCTCAATTTCTTCATACTATATGTCGTATGTATCCATGATTTACAAGACTCAGGGGGAGATCTCCATGATATAAATCATCAATGTGCAATTGCTGTGAAAAGCAAAATCCTCAAGATATGCACATCTTCAGGGGGAGTCTCTCTGAATCTTGATTTCAAATTCCTCAAATGAGTACTTACACTTTATATTTTTATCCCTATTGAAGACTTAACCTAATTGTCATCAACCACCAAAAAGGGGGAGATTGTAAGTGCATCTAGTGCCCCTTAGTGATTTTGGTGGTTTGAAGACTTATAGGTTAAGTATCTAATGTGTTCATGTGTGTACACATGATCTATAAGTCGTCGAGGAGTTTGAAATATTTGACGAATATCGACCCCTAAAAATGTATATCTTCGGCTGAAGAAATTGGTCTGAAGCTGAAGAAATGAATCGCGGAGAATTTGCGATATTCCTCATGAAGATATTGAAATTGAGGAATTCGGTGTGTCCTAAAGAAAATCAATCTGAATACTTTGAAGCATGAAGATTTATCCTTTCTGTTTTATTTTCTTCACACTTGAGTAATAGGAACACCGTACTGTTAAAGGGGGTCAAAGTAACACATTGGAATGAATTTCCTCATGACGCTCAACCCAAGCCTAATCCTACCAAAAGCCTCAAGTGAGGAATATGAGAGACATGAGGACTCTCACAGTTGAGGGTCTCGACCGTTGTCGATAGACACGCGACATCATTGGCCTTATCCACACCAACGGTCATACTATTTAAGGGCATTAATGTCAAATCATGTCGGGATGCTCCCAGGCTATAAATAGCCGCCCCCCACAACCATTAGCTGGTTGGCTGCTCTGTTAGAAACTGACACTTGTCATAAGAGCAACCCAAATTCCTCAGAGTTTTCGAGAGTAATTCATCAGTGAGGAAATACCCCAAACACCAAACCACAAACAAAAAACCAAGTGATTGAGCATCACTGAAGAAGTTATTCCTGTGTGGGACTGAAGCCTTTTACCTTTGAGGACTGTGCATCCTCCAGACGGTTAGGTGTCATGGTCTAGAGCAATCCAGTAGTCAATTGTGGATCGCCACGTGTTGGGCGAGGACTGTGTGTTCTTAGCCCAAGGATAATACGGTAGGGACTGTGTGTCCCGGGACTGTGTGTCCTTTGGTTTCAATACCAAGCCGCTCCAAACCAGATGTACAACTGTCACAGCAGTTGGAACTGGGTCATCAACCATTGTCTTCACTATGAAACGGGTTCTATTTCCTCAACTCTTTATATTCCTCAGATTGTGAGTTGATGATTTTCACTGTCACTGTTTGAAGAATTTGCTAAAGACTTTCTCTAAAATTCCTCAACCCCAAATCCTTCACGCGAGTTAATCCTCATCTGTTTTCTGCGTGCCTGCATATTGTGCAAACTGTTTTTCATATTCTTCATCGTGAAAAACTATTGTAGTGATACTTGGCACTCCTGATCCTTTGTTGTTTCCGCTGTAAGTTAGTCATCAGTGAGGAATTTCCTCAAAAGGAATTTCCTTAGTGATGAAATTTTAAAATCTCCTATTGACCCCCCTCTAGTCGATATAACGCACTTTGAGATGCCCATATTGCTTACCACATATTCCATGAAGATCTTCATCGGTCGAACCACGATGCCAAGGATTAAATCCCATACGTAGTTCCCTTTGTCGAGCGGTATGTTACTTACCCGAGCTTCGATCGACGGTATCTCCATACATAGTTCAATCTCATTACCGACAAGTCTCTTTACTCGTTCTGTAATACAAGATCATGTGACTAACTCCTTAGTCACATTGCATGCAAGCTTCTTACGATGTTGTATTACCGAGAGGGCCCAAGAATACCTCCCCGTCATACAGAGTGACAAATCCCAGTCTCGGTCCATGCCAACCAAACACACACTCTCGGGGACACATGTAGAGCACGTGCATATGTACCCCAGAGCCAAAATGTTAATCATGTTTTATTTTCTCATTCTTGTTTTTTTATGTCAATATTTTCCTTGTCAAGTAGTAAGTGAATGTTTTAGCCTCAATGTCTTGCATGTACATAAATTTTTGGTTGTGTGAGGCAGTAGGTTTTGACTTCCTTCTGAAAATAAATCGATTAGGCGATATTGTGGAAATTCACGGGGTACGGACTTGTCTAGCCATGCTCAGCCGCACAATTGCTTCGCCGTCTGGAAATTCATTGGATTTCGCATGAGGAAGTACCAAGTTTGAAGTTTTAATTTTCTGAAACTACCTTATTTTTGGAACTTCTTTTTCCATAAAGTGTGGCCACTCGACCCACACATCGCTCCGGCGAGGCGATTAGGGAGATACCTAGCCCACAAGCCCCTGCTACGCGCGTTGACGCTATCCCCTTCATCCCTCCCGTCGGCTATGCCACGGTCTCGGTGGCCCCATCACCGAAGGTGGATGGAAGAGTCTATGAGGGAAGGTGAATGAATTACTGGCGGAGCGGGCAGTGCCGATGTGGTTGCGGCATTTCTCGGTAGTGGCGGCTCGGCTCAGTCTATAGTGACCATTCTTTGCTTGAGGGTTGGGCTATTGGGCGGTGGTGCACACACTCGGTGGTTGGCGTCGGTTATGCCTAGCTGTTGTGGGGACTTTCGGATACCTTCTCATTGCTTGTGCTTGTGATGGGTGGTGGCATCAGGTTTTTGGTGCACATTGGGTCTGAAGTAGTGACAGCGGGTCTAGGTTGCTAGTGTTGGTTTGAGGATGTGGTTGGTAGTGGCTGCTACGGCCAATGATGGTTGGTCGGGCCTCTTTTATCGTCAGTTGTGAGCTCCATTGATTTCACTCATCGTGATGGTCGGCGTACCATGCAACAGCCATGTTGATGCGTGCGGTATCAATGTCCATGTATGTTGTTTTCCTCTGCATGGGTGACACTGCGGATTTTGTGCCAGCTTGATACGACCGCCTCATGTTCCGGATGAAAACTTTAGATCATGCGATGCTAGATTAGGTGGAGGTGTTGTTCTCAACAACACTTACTCCTTGGAGTTGCCATTTTTGCTCTTAAAAGTTGTGGATTGTTTGGTTGTAGGTGGAGTTGGGTTTTGTTGTACCTTTGGCGGAGGTGTGTGGGATGGTATATGTTATTTGAATCGTGGAAGATGGTGGTTGTGATGTGGTGATGGTGCGTCCAGTTTGGTCGATGGTCGTTGTGCTCTTAGTGCCTAGCAATAAAGTAAATAGCAAAAAACTACTATATGGGCTAGGGTTTCAAAAACCTACCGGGTTTTCTCTCTCATAACTACCAATTTGGGAGTCGACTATTTCAAAAAACCCCAAACGACCGTTGTTAAAAAATTGAACATGTTTATGACAATTCGGGCCCGCACCTAAATGGTCCATCCATTTGACTGTGTGTTTGATCGTTAACTCACATGCAATGACCACACGTCACAAAAAGCAATCGGGTCTCTAGAAGTTTCATGAAAAGCAGTCGGGTGCCTGTAAGTAGGCGCACACGCACGAGGTCGATCTCGAGCGGTCTGCCTCGCGTGCGCCGGTCACCGCACCTTGCCTCCCATGCGCCGGCCACCATGCCTTGGCTCCCCTACGCCGGCCGCCGCCACGACCTGCCTCGCCTCGATGGCCACTGTGTCATGCCTCCCCTATGTCGTCGAGCGTCGCCGTGGCCTGCCTCGCCTGTGACCGCCGCCACGCCCGTCTCCCCTGTGCCGACCGTTTTACCCTGCCTCACCTGGCCGCCCACCACCGCGCCTTGCCTCTGCATCGGTGAAAGCACAATTGCTCCCTAGGGTGGTTTTGATAATTGATCACAACATATGCATCATTGGACTAATGTATCTTCCAAGTATATTTCAGAAAAGTTCAAAAGATGCTATAGCTTAAGGTTTATGTAGAGATGCCCCTCGATGCAAGAAAGGAATAATATTGCCTCAAGCTTCAAGCTAGAAGACTCTTCATTTTATATTTGTGAGAAATCACTTTTGTGTCCATAGGAAAGCCAATACTATTAAAAGGGGGTGAGGTAGTAAAATGAACTGATTTCTCAAATGCTCAAAGTTAGCCACCCAAACACTCAGTCATTTTTTCCCACATATCCACTCTATCAAGTTCAACATACACAAATTCGGCGTCACCAACATTGCCACATGGGACCCACCAGGTTTGAACCTAAGATAGTACCCTAGCCATTCCCACCAAATCGGTGCAACCAAAACTGCATCGGTGCTACCTAGTTCAGTGTGACCAACATTCCGTTGCCAAGATACACAAAATCAGAATTTATGAGTTTGAGTATCGGTGCCACCGAGTTTGGCCATCTGACCGTTAGTCACATTTTTGGTGCAACCGAGTTCTCTATATCGGTCTCACCGAGATTCAAAAGTTCACCACTTTAGTGCTAATCGGTACCAGCGAGTTGTCCACTTCGGTGTCACTGAGTTTGCTCTTTTGTGTCTAACGGTTGGCTTTTGGCTGCTGCCTATATATACCCCTTCACCCACCTCTCATTCGTGGGAGAAGCACTTAGAACACACACTTCATTTCCAGATCCATTTTCTGACAAAGAACCACCTACTCATGTGTTGAGACGAAGATATTCCAATCCAATCATTTGAATCTTGATCTCTAGCCTCCCCAAACTGCTTTCCACCAAATCAACCTCTCCTACCCATGCATATTCTGTGTGAGTGTAACGACTAAGATGCGGTCCTTTCCGATTTGGGGAACGAGGCCCTGAATTGGAAAGAAGCGCATCTAAGCGTTTCGCAAACATGGTAACATAGCAGATACATAATATCAACAGAATGACAATAAGGGATTCAATTGCCATCTCATAAATATACCAAAGTACATCACTCATACAAACAAGGTAGTTCCGCTACGGACTACAAAACATGAGAAATGACTATGCTACCCTGCCTGCTGGCCCACGATCACGACCACGCCTCAATCTTCTGGATAGTTCATGTACAGGGGGTCGCTCTCCTCGTCGTACTGCCACGCTAGCTGCGTGCCGTCGGGGTCACCTGTCTTGGGGGTACCTGAACCTGTTGGTGTTGTGAAGGAATCTGTGAGTCATGGGGACTCAACAATCTATGACCTCGGTGCCAGAACTAGTCAAGTTATTAGGTTGGAAAGTTGGAGTATTTTGGCTGCAGCATCCTATGCTTTATATGGTGGCTATCTTACGTAGAACATGTATGAAGGTGGTCTGTACTAGCGATCGAAGATAGATGATCACTAAGTGATCTTGAACAGCTACCTACGTCAATCATAACCCCACCGTGTTCCCGATCAAAGAGAGATCTTCGAAGGCGATAGTCACAGTTACGCACACTGTTGGCAATTTTATTAGCTCATGTTTGAGTTATCTATTACCGGATGTTAACAAAGCATTCCAAGTTGCCACATAACCGCAGGCACGGCTTTCTGAAAGATTAAACCCTGAGGGGTAGTCCAACTAGTCCATCACAAACGTACACGGGCCGCAAAGTAATCCTCTATCATGAATCTCGTGATCTCGTCGGATTCTTTAGAGGAAAACCTCAACTCTTGGGAGAACCAAAGCTTCTCCGGGATTCCTATACACAAGATATGTCGCTAAGGTAAGACAACTCTAGCAGGACCTCCCGTCGTGTCGACGACCCCGATAAGAGTCGCGTATCTCAGTCTCAGGAAACGACGGATGGAAAAGCCTACAGGAGCCAAACCTCAAGTTTCCCTGTGGTGGCCCCCGCAGTCTGTCCATTTTGGACCAACACTCATGAGGAGCAGTGGCCCGGGTTGTTGATTAAAGATCCTCGGGGTGATCATTCCCTATGCAGATTATTATAAGTGATTAGCAAATTAACACCAATCTTGGGTCCTGCCAGACAAGTCTTAACACTACACGATTTATCGAGGGGGTCCCCATAACAACCCCGAACGTGTTAGGAGCGATTAATATGGAATCAAACACCGGTAGCCGGTAACTAAGGCGGCAATAACGGAACAAAGCACCCGGAAAAAGGCTAGGCCTTCCGTTATTTACCAAGTATATAGGTGCATTAATTAAATAACAGAATTGAGATAATGATATCAAGCTCATGTTATCACATGAGACAAAGCACCTGCATCTAGCAACGCTAACATTAGTATCTGAGCAAAGCCTACTTAGCCATTCAAGTTTTTCTAGGAAGGGATAAGTGTTTGGTTTCATAGCATATCAGGAGCAATGTATTTCAGTGGTAGGTAGCGAGCATATGACAAAGGAAACATAATCTAGCATAACAAGTCTGGAGATGGAATCAAGGTCATATCATCTTGCATGTGATATCCTCAGCTTGGAACTGTTCTTGTTCGTCCTCCACGTACTCTCCCGAATCCACGTACTTGTTCTCCGATCCCGGTGCTACCCAACATAAGAATAACATCCAATGAAAAACAGCACCTCAAGATGCAACAAGCACATGATGCATGAGATGAATATGAGCATGCATCACTATTATACTCACTAGCACAAGCAAGAGAAGAAAATACATGTTCCTGGACAGAAATGCATTCTAAGCTATCTTAACATGCATGAGAATGACATGATCAGATGCGTCTCGTGAAAAAGATGCCAAAGCATATAAAGAACATTGCAAACGGAGCTACTGATCAACGGGAATCAACAAAGCAGGATATGAAGAGCTACGTGTCAAATTCATGACCACACACTCCAATGGCTCAACTCTGGTATTTCCAGGTAGCCAAGACATAAAACAAACTAACATGGATGGGGTGGAGCAAAGAAGAACACCATATCATCAACTAAGCACTCACAAAAATCAAAATACCAAAACTACACAATCTGCCATAACCTACATCTTAGCACTTTGTGAGCTACATGCAAAGCACCTACAGCCACCTAAACATGCAGAATAAGTTATGTGGTTGTAGCTATCCAATAGTACTACAAGAACAAGCAAAAATATCACACAAAGGAGTTAACCACAGGAAGTTACACAGCTGCAAACTTGCCCAAAAATATCAGATTTCAGGGACTTTGTGAAAATTCCAGATTCTCACTATCTGTTTATGCTCTGAAGCATTTTGATAGTAGCCAAACCAATATCTACAGGACTCCAAATGGAATGAAAATTTACAGGGAGCTATACAAACATATCATCTTCAACTTTCCAGTTGAAAGCTAAGGCTAAATCACAACACCTTGACCTGCACAAGCTCATCTACGGGAGAAGAAAATATAAACAGATTCTCAGACTTAGTGAAAATCTCAGATTTTCACTAATCTGGAATTTCAGCCACATGCCTATTTTGAATGGGATAAACTTGCACATATGGAATCCTAAACATGAAATGAAACCAACATGTGGTAGAGGGGGTCACCCTCTACTAGCACAACCAAGAAACAAACTCTTAGGCTCACCACATCACATGGAACCAAGCTCTAAACATGGAACAAATCTGAAATAAGTCATCTCCAGAAAATGTTCCAAAGGCAAAAATGACTTAACCAATGTATTCCTGGGATCTTTCTACCCCAAAAGCATATAAAATACTTATGCACTTGCTTGGAACAAGTGAGCACAAACTAGAGAAGAAAAACTACATAGCATCATATCTAGTGAATAGTGCATCATCACATGTGTTATTCACTAGAACTACACCTACACAATCTAGTGCACACTCTCACAAGGCCAATGGTGACATGAGGGTTTAGACCCCATGCATGTGTGCCATAGCACATCACCATTCCCACACAAACAACACTAGCACAAGCAAAACTACACCTACACATGAAAGAAAGAATTTAACTCCTACATAGCTCTCACATAAGCACTTGCACTTCAAGGATCCCCACCTTGGTGCCATGACACCCACAAGGTGCACACACACACATGGATCTAAACATGCATACCTACAACATAACCTACACATGCTTATCTACAACAGAACAACTACACAAGAAACTCAAAACATGCACTGCTAGGAGTAAACAATCACTCACCAAAGACTAACTAGCTACACACACAAACTCACCCACATCACCATGTGCACATGAACCCTAGTCCATGTGTGTGAGATGCACACACACACACATGCATACATACAACACTACACCACACCTCATCACCTACACATACATACACTTCACAAATGAAATCCCCTCAAGCTAAGCAAAATTAAATACCCCACAAAGATGGAAACAAACCACCCATATAACCTGCATCACATGCAACTGCACCCTCTGTTACTAGCAACAAATACAAATTAAAAAAATGAAATAGAGAAAAGATTAAAAGGGCTTGGGGGAGGGGTCGAACCCAAGACCTTCTGAACCTCCTCTACTGCTGTTGCCACCCTGCTGCTGCCACTGATTCGGCAGAGAAGGGAGGACAACAGGGAATTCTACTCTGCCGCTGCTATTCTACTGACGAAACAGAGAAAATAACAAAAAGGGGGGTGCTCCTACTGGGACTCGAACCATGCACCTGTCGATAACAAACACGGTTACACATCACTGCTCTACGATACGGCTACTGACAGAAGGAGGGGGTATTTCTAGGAATACAACCACTACTCCTGTCTCTGCTCTGCACCTGCGCGCCGGCGATAGAGAGATCGCCGGAGCTGCAAAGCTACTGCTACTGCGCTACGAAGGGGAAATCTCTAAGGCTACGAGGAGGTAACCCTCTCTGCTACTGAAACCTACGAGCACACTACGCCTACACATGATCGCTACACCACACAGGATCTGGCGCTACCTTCATCGAACAGAGACGGCGGGATCGACGGCGGAGCTCCTACTGCGCTCTACCCGATGGGAAAGGGGGAAGGAGAGGCTTGCTCACCTCGGGGAGGAAGGGAAGGTGTCGATATGAAGGGGAGGGAGCCGGATCGGAGGGGAAGGAGAGTTGCTGCAACCCTGACGCGGAACGGAGGAAGAAGCCGAAGTGCACCCGGAGCTTGCTGTTCACGAGGAGATGGCCGACGATGAGGACGCTCCCCGGCCTCACCGAGGACGGGAATGGGGCGCGGGCACCTCTCCCGTGTCCCTGGACATGGCGGCGGCGACGGACGTCGACGGGAGTGGGGTAGATGCCGTCGAGGCGCTGCTCTACTCTCTGTGCTACTCGCTACAGGAGCTTACCTGCGGGGAAGGAAGAAGTGAGGGAGATGGAGAGAGGTGGCGGCGCAGATGAGGAGAGAGGGGAATCCTAGGGAAGATGGGCAAGGACGCCCACGCTTTATGGGGTGGCCTCGACTTCTGTGCCTCACGGCGGCATCGCGCTCTCTCTGGCTAAGCTGACGGAAAGGTGCATAGGGGGTTTAGACGGTGTCTGTAGGTGGAGAAGGGATGTCGTGGGACTGGGCTTAGCGCGGGGGCTCCTGTGCGCGAGAGGGAAAGAAGTGGGCCGCCAGGGGGGAAGGAAGGCCACCTGTGGCGAAAGAAAGACAGGGAAAAAACCCTGGAGCATTTCCTTTTACAGGAACAACGAGAAAGGAAAAGAATTGCACAGGGGAAACCACTCGGGATAAAATCAAAACAAAAATACCCTGGTCATAAGGGAATTATGACCAATTTAAATAAAATAGGAAAGAAATGTTTGGGGCAAATAAATATTTACAAAACAGCATTATCGTTGGCTGTTTTGTAATTAGTTGCACCTTTAAAACTTTTTTTCAAAATAGCAAACATACCCCTCCATATCCAACACAAAACCTGCTAATTCATGGACATTTTTAAAATAGGAAAGGAAGAAGTGAAACTTGATGTTGAGAAGAAATAGAGAAGGAGGGAGGATGGTTTGAAACCTATGTAAATTACTATCACATGCATCACTCCACACAAGCCACACATCACCAGCACATCATCACAATGCATCACATCAACTCATAAGAACACAAGGCAACATCTCAAGGACATGGACAAGACATGATATGTTATGCATGCATGCAAATAAGAAATACAAGGGACATCACATGAAATCACAAGCATTGATAGCCCTCTTGCCGTTGACAAGGTGGACCCACAGAAGAAGGTTCCTAAAGGGGAAGGTTACAAACTTGGGGCATTAAAAACTCTCCCACACTACGAAAAGATCTCGCCCCGAGATCTACGCGTGAAAGAACTCCGGAAATTCAGAACGGAGGTGATCCTCGCGTTCCCAAGTAGCCTCTTTATCGGAATGGTGTGACCACTACACTTTGAGAAATTTGATGGTCTTTTTGCGGGTCTTGCGCTCAGTCGCCTCGAGAACCGCAACTGGATGCTCACGATAGGAAAGGTCAGGCTGAAGGTCGTTGTCTTGAAGATTGACAGTGCGCTCGGGGGTCTTGAAGAACCTCCTGAGCTGAGAAACATGGAACACATCATGGACATTTGCAAAGTTTGACGGGAGCTCAAGCTGGTACGCAAGGTCGCCTCTCTTGCCAACCACTCTGAACAGACCAACGAAACGAGGCGCAAGCTTGCCTTTGATGCCAAAGCGCTGCATACCCTTCATAGGCGACACCTTGAGATAGACGAAGTCATCAAGCTCATAAGACATGTCACGGTTCTTGCTAGCATAATAGCTCTTCTGACGGGACTGAGCTGCTCTGAGGTTGTCGCGAATGACCCGACACATCTCCTCAGCTTCTTCTATCAAATAATTCCCAAGGATCTGACGCTCGCCGGTCAAGGACTAGTTGAGCGGGGTACGACACTTCCTGCCATACAGAATTTCAAATGGAGCCTTGCCAGAACTAGCTCCATAACTGTTGTTATACGAGAACTCCGCAAAAGGCAGACAATCCTCCCACTTCATACGAAAAGAGACAACACAGGCTCTCAGCATATCCTCAAGAACTTGATTCACTCGCTCCACTTGACCACTAGTCTGAGGATGGAACGTTGTGCTAAAGCGGATCTTCGTGCCCATAGAAGACTGAAAAGAGTCGCAGAACTTGGAAGTGAAGACACTTCCGCGATCCGAAGATATCATCATAGGCACACCGTGCAAGGACACAATCCTGGAGGTGTACAACTCCGCAAGCTGCGCTGCTGAAATGGATTGCTTGACTGGAAGAAAATGAGCCACTTTACTCAACTTGTCGATGACGACGAAGATGGCTTCATTACCCTTCTTGGACTTCGGAGACCCAGTGACGAAATCCATCTCAATGTGATCGAACTTCCACTCGGGAATGGGCAATGGATGCAAAATACCTGCTGGACGTTGATGCTCTGCTTTCACCCTTCGACATACATCACATTCATTTATGAACTGAGCAATCTCACGCTTCATGCGAGTCCACCAGAAGGTCTGTTTCAAGTCGTGGTACATCTTGGAGCTTCCAGGATGAATAGAGAGCAGAGAGTTATGAGCTTCTTCCATGATTACCTTTCTGAGATCACCTTTCGGGACGACAAGACGATCCTCGAAGAACAACGTGTCCCTGGCATCAACAGTGAAGCACTTATACTTGGGAAGACTCATTGCCACGCCAATCTTGACTTTCTTCACCATAGCGTCAAGAAGTTGTGCTGCTCGGACCTGATCTTCCAAGGTAGGAGAGATCTGAAGGTTTGCAAGAAATCCCTGAGGTACTAACTGAAGGTTGAGCTTCCTGAAAGACTCACAAAGACCAGGCTGGAGAGGTTGCAGAATCAGACAGTTGCAGTATGCCTTCCTGCTCAAGGCATCCGCCACGACATTAGCTTTGCCTGGCGTGTACTCAACACTCGGATTATAATCTTGGAGCATTTCAACCCAACGTGTTTGCCGAAGATTTAGGTTAGGTTGAGTGAAGATGTACTTGAGACTCTTGTGATCGGTGAAAACTTCAACCTTACGTTCCAACAAGAGGTGCCTCCAAGTCATCAGAGCGTGTACCATAGCTGCTAGCTCAAGATCATGCACAGGATAGTTCTTCTCCGCTGGCTTCAACTACCTAGAGGTATAAGCAACCACTTTCTTCTCTTGCATCAGGACTGCACCAAGACCCTTGAGAGAAGCGTCGCAGAAGACCTGGTAAGACTTGGAATCATCCGAAGGAACTAAGATTGGAGTGGAGGTGAGCTTCTCTTTGAGTGTGTCGAAGGCCAACTGACACTCTCGAGACCAGGCATACTTAACACCCTTCTGAAGAAGACTTGAGAGCGGCTTGGCGATCTTGGAGAAGTTCTCAACGAACCTTCTGCAATAGCTTGCAAGCCCGAGAAAGCTTCGAAGCTGCTTCACATTCTGCGGAGGCTCCCATTCAACAATGGCCTGAACTTTGGACGGATCAACTTTAATGCCCTCGGCAGAGATAATGTGCCCCAGATAGACGACTTCTTTGATCCAGAACTCACACTTGGAAAACTTGGCATACAGCTTGTACTCTCTCAGCTTATCAAGCACCAATCTGAGATGTTCTTCATGTTCTTCCTCAGTTTCAGAAAAGACCAGAATGTCGTCGAGGTAAAGCAAGACAAAGTCATTCTTGAATCGAGAGAATATGTAGTTCATCAATCGACAGAATGTCGGAGGAGCATTGGCCAGACCAAAAGGCATGACCGTATACTCATACGAGCCAAAACTAGTCATGAAGGCAGTCTTCGGAATATCTTCTTCTCGAATGCGAATTTGATGATAGACCATTCTGAGATCAAGCTTGGAGAAGACCTTACCACCTTTCAACTGTTCGAACAACTCAGTTATGTTCGGAAGTGGATGTTTTTTCCTGATTGTCTTCTTGGTCAATGGACGGTAATCGACACACACCCGGTCCGTGCCATCCTTCTTCTTGACAAACGGAACACCACAGCCCCACGGAGACGAGCTTGGTCTGATCAAACCCAAATGCTCCTGCTCATCGAGTTAATTCTTAAGTTCCTTCAATTCTTTTGGACCCAATTTGTACGGCCGTTTGCACACGGGCTCGGTGCCTGGCTCAAGCTCAATCACAAACTCAACTTCTCTATGCGAAGGCATGCCTGGCAGCTCTTCAGGAAACACATCTTCATATTCGCAGACCACTGGGACTTGCGAAATAGGATTGATCTCACCCTTTTCATTCAAAGAGAACACACGGATTGTATCATCGCGCGCCGCGAATATAATCACGTCCTCCGAAGAGTGGGTAATCTTCACTTCTTTAGCTTCACAATCAATCGATGCCTTGTTCCTGGCCAGCCAGTCCATACCAAGGATCAAGTCAATGTCGGAATTGCCTAAGACAATAGGAGATGCCAGAAAAGCATAAGCACCCATATTGACAGAAATATCCGGGACGAACAAACTAGAACTCAAATGCTTTGCAGGAGAAACGACTGCCAATGGCTTAGACAACTGTTCCTAACGTAGATTATGCTTGGATGCAAATGGATATGACACGAAGCAATGTGAAGCACCAGAATCAAATAACACTTTAGCAGGAATATCATTAACGAGGAGGTTACCCATGATCACATCTGACGAGTTTTCTGCCTCAGCTGCATTCACCATGTTGACTCGAGCTGATCTGGGGTTGAACTTTACAAGAGCATTGCTTGGAGGTTTGCCTCAAGGATGAGACGGCAGACGAAGCTGAGAAGTGCACTTGTTGGCATAATGACCCTTCTGACCACACTTGTGACAAGTAACCTCTGATGGCTGCCGGTACTGAGTCTGAGGAGGCCCTTGCTTCTGATGTTGGAATCTCTACTGAAAGACAGGGTTGGGTGGGTGGGAAGAACCACGACCACCAGAATGCTTGAGCTTCTGCGAGTGCCAAGGAGGAGGAGGAGACACCCAAAACTTTTGTTGCTTCTGAACCACCTGAGTAGAGGAAGAGCTGGAATCTCTAAAGCGATTCTTAGAATTCTCCACCCTGAGCAAGGCTGCCTCTGCCCTGAGAGCTAAGTTGTAGAACTTGTCGAACTCCTCGGGATCGTGCAAGCCAAGAGCTAACTGCAAATCTTCTTTCAAGCCACCTCTGAACTGATAAATCTTGCTCTTTTGATCAGGGATATCCTGCAAGGCGTAACGGGATAGCTCGTGGAACTCAACGTTGTACTTGTACATAGAATTGCCACCCTGCTTCAAACCCCTGAACTTCTCACGAATTTCCTCCACAAAGCTGGAAGGAATGTAGTGGGACCTGAAGTCACGGCAGAACTCATCCCAAGTGATCACCCTAGCGGCTCTGGAGTCCTTCAGCTGTTGCCACCAGATAGAAGCCTGCCCCTTCAACTGGAATTTTGCAAATTTGACAAAATCCTCACGACGAACATTGCTACACTCAAAATGCTTGTCCATATCATGGATCCAATCCTCTGCATCAAATGGCTGGTCACAGGAAGTGAAAGTCTTTGGCTGATTCGACAGGAACTGACTCAGATTAGCAAACTGATTGCCACCATGCTGGAAATTGCCTTGCTGCTGATTAGCCCTCTCTTGCAAAAACTATAGCAGCATCTGGGTGTTTGCATTAGTAGCAGCCATCACCGCTTGCCACGCCTCAGCAGGAGGAGGTGGCGGCGGCGGAGGATTCTCCGGAGGAGGAGGTGATGGCGGCACATCCTCACGCCATGTGTTCTGACGAGTTGGTGGAGCCATCCTGAAGACGGACAACACATTAGCCCATAGAATAAATTGAAGATATTGCTGAATCAAAATGACAAGAATATCTGAACAGGAATATAACAATTGCACTCGAACAACATAGTAAGAATGCTTCCTCAAAGTGACGGCCGACAAAATTCTGATTAAGACCATTGCAAACAAGTATGAGCTAGAATTTCTCGGAACAAACGTATGATCTAGATTTCATCCGATATCTTCGTGGATAAGATCGCACAGGCTCGAATTTAAAGTAGCCATCCTGTGCAAGGTAGTGCACACGACATACGAAGTATCCCCGAGTCGTAGCGAGCTACAAGGACTCTTTAAGACACAACGAGAACCGTTGTAAGATGACCGTGAACAAACGCACCCACTGAACATCGAATCCCAACCTCCATCATGCATCTGTAGGAAGATAGTCCTATAAGATACTACGTGATATCCCACCTATGAATTCCCGAAATAACTGGTCATGCAATCTGGTACATGGATACAAGGAGTAATATCAGACAACTCCTATGCTAACCCGTCACCTGTATCACATCCGTCAACACACAACCAGCACCTCGGACCTTCATCTACAACAGACCCTCGTGATCACAACGATACAAAGTATGGCAGTACTCCCCAACAATCTGCACCAGTACTCGGGACATCGGGGTTATCTCGCCACTACCAGTATTGAAGCAATAACGAACATCCTTCGTTCTTAGATACTCAAAAATCTGAATGATGGTGATGTGCGCAAGAATCCCCTCGAGCTCAACTCCCCGAAAGAAATCAAGGCAGACAGGAGGCACCAAGACAGAACTCCGTCACATCGAAATCATATAGATTTCACAAATACCCGCGTGATCCTAAAAAAAAATTGAGCGAGAAAAGGAGTAGAATTTAAGATTTCCTAAGTCGGGAACCTCACCAGAGCATGGAAGAGGAGAAAAAATAATCCTACTCTCCGATATAACTAAGACTCAAAACATTTTACTAGACTCGACTCGGCCAAGTACGATCACATAAAGGCTCCTATGGTCGTAAGGCTCTGATTACCAACTTGTAACGACTAAGATGCGGTCCTTTCCGATTTGGGGAACGAGGCCCTGAATTGGAAAGAAGCGCATCTAAGCGTTTCACAAACATGGTAACATAGCACATACATAATATCAACAGAATGACAATAAGGGATTCAATTGCCATCTCATAAATATACCAGAGAACATCACGCATACAAACAAGGTAGTTCTGCTACGGACTACAAAACATGAGAAATGACTATGCTACCCTGCCTACAGGCCCACAATCACGACCACGCCTCAATCTTCTGGATAGTTCACGTACAGGGGGTCGCTCTCCTCGTCGTACTGCCACGCTAGCTGCGTGCCGTCGGGGTCACCTGTCTTGGGGGTACCTGAACCTCTTGGTGTTGTGAAGTAATCTGTGAATCACGGGGACTCAGCAACCTATGACCTCGGTGCCAGAACTAGTCAAGTTATTAGGTTGGAAAGGTGGAGTATTTAGGCTGCAGCATCCTAAGCTTTATATGGTGGCTATCTTACGTAGAACATGTATGAAGGTGGTCTGTACTAGCGGTCGAAGATAGATGATCACTAAGTGATCCTGAACACCTTCCTACATCAATCATAACCCCACCGTGTTCCCAATCGAAGAGAGATCTTCGAAGGGGACAGTCACGGTTACGCACACAGTTGGCAATTTTATTAGCTTATGTTTAAGTTATCTATTACCAGAAGTTAACAAAGCATTCCAAGTTGCCACATAACCGCGGGCATGGCTTTCTGAAAGATTAAACCCTGCAGGGGTGCTCCAACTAGTCCATCACAAACGTACACGGGCCGCAAACTAATCCTCTATCACGAATCTCGTGATCTCGTTGGATTCCTTAGAAGAAAACCTCAACTCTAGGGAGAACCAAAGCTTCACCGGGATTCCTATACACAAGATATATCGCTAAGGTAAGACAACTCTAGCAGGACCTCCCATCGTGTCGACGACCCCGATAAGAGCCGCGTATCTCAGTCTCACAACACGACGGATGGAAAAGCCTACAGGAGCCAAACCTCAAGTTTCCCTGTGGTGGCCCCTGCAGTCTGTCCATTTAGGACCAACACTCATGAGGAGCACTGGCCCGGGTTGTTGATTAAAGATCCTCGGGGTGATCATTCCCTATGCAGATTATTATAAGTGATTAGCAAATTAACACCAATGTTGGGTCCTGCCGGACAAGTCTTAACACTACGCGATTTATCGAGGGGGTCCCCATAACAACCCCGAACATGTTAGGAACGATCAATATGGAATCAAACACCGGTAGCTGGTAACTAAGGCGGCAATAACGGAACAAAGCACCTGGCAAAAGGCTAGGCCTTCCGTTATTTACCAAGTATATAGGTGCATTAACTAACAGAATTAAGATAACGATATCAAGCTCATGTTATCACATGAGACAAAGCACCTGCATCTACCAACGCTAACATTAGTATCTCAGCAAAGCCTACTTAGCCATTCAAGTTTTTCTAGGAAGGGATAAGTTTTTGGTTTAATAGAATATCAGGAGGCAATGTATATCAGTGGTAGGCAGCGAGCATATGACAAAGGAAACGTAATCTAGCATAACAAGTCTAGAGATGGAATCAAGGTCATATCATCTTGCCTGTGATATCCTCAGCTTGGAATTGTTCTTATTCGTCCTGCACGTACTCCCCCGAATCCACGTACTCGTTCTCCGATCCTGGTGCTACCCAACATAAGAATAACATCCAATGAACAACAGCACCTCAATATGCAACAAGCACATGATACATGAGATGAATATGAGCATGCATCACTATTATACTCACTAGCACAAGCAAGAGAAGCAAATACATGTTCCTGGACAGAAATGCATTCTAAGCTATCTTTACATGCATGAGAATGACATTATCAGATGTGTCTCGTGAAAAAGATGCAAAAGCATATAAAGAACATTGCAAACGGAGCTACGGATCAACGGGAATCAACAAAACAAGATATGAAGAGCTACGTGTCAAATTCATCACCACACACTTCAATGGCTCAACACTGGTATTTCGAGGTAGCCAAGACATAAAACAAACTAACATGGATGGGGTGGATCAAATAAGAACACCACATAATCAACTAAGCACTCACAAACCTCAAAATACCAAAACTACACAATCTGCCATAAACTACATCATAGCACTTTGTGAGCTACATGCAAAGCACCTACAGCCACCTAAACATGCCAAATAAGTCATGTGGTTGTATCTATCCAAGAGTACTACAAGCACAAGAAAAAAATATCACACAAAGGAGTTAACCACAGGAAGTTACACAGCTGCAAACTTGCCCAAAAATATCAGATTTCAGGGACTTAGTGAAAATTCAAGATTCTCACTATCTGTTTATGCTCTGAAGCATTTTGACAGCAGCCAAAACAATATCTACAGGGCTCCAAATTTACAGGGATCTATACAAACATATCAGCTTCAATTTTCCAGTCGAAAGCTAAGGCTAAATCACAACACATTGACCTGCACAAGCTCATCTACAGGAGAAGAAAATATATACAGATTCTCAGACTTAGTGAAAATCTCAGATTTTCACTAATCTGGAATTTCAGCCACATGCCTATTTTGAATGGGCACAACTTGCACATATGGAATACTAAACATGAAATGAAACCAACATGTGGTAGAGGGGGTCACCCTCTACTACCACAACCAAGAAACAAACTCTTGGGCTCACCACATCAGATGGAACCAAGCTCTAAACATGGAACAAATCTGAAATAAGTCATCTCCAGAAAATGTTCCAAAGGAAAAAATGACTTCACCAATGTATTCCTGGGATCTTTCTACCCCAAAAGCATATAAAATACCTATGCACTTGCTTGGAACAAGTGAGCACAAACTAGAGAAGAGAAACTACATATAGTACCATATCTAGTGAATAGTGCATCATCACATGTGCTATTCACTAGAACTACACCTACACAATCTAGTGCACACTCTCACAAGGCCAATGGTGAAATGAGGGTTTAGACCCCATGCATTTGTGCCATAGCACATCACCATTCCCACACAAACAACACTAGCACAAGCAAAACTACACCTACACATGAAAGAAAGAATTTAACTCCTACATAGCTCTCACATAAGCACTTGCACTTCAAGGATCCCCACCTTGGTGTTAGAAATATGCCCTAGAGGCAATAATAACTTAGTTATTATTATATTCTTTGTTCATGATAATTGTTTATTATCCATGCTATAATTGTATTGATTGGAAACACACTGCATGTGTGGATACATAGACAAAGCACTGTCCCTAGTAAGCCTCTAGTTGACTAGCTCATTGATCAAAGATGGTCAAGGTTTCCTGACCATAGGCAAGTGTTGTCACTTGATAACGGGATCACATCATTAGGAGAATCATGTGATGGACTAGACCGAAAATAATAGACGTAGCATGTTGATCGTGTCATTTTGTTGCTACTGTTTTCTGCGTGTCAAGTATTTGTTCAATTGACCATGAGATCATATAACTCACTGACACCGGAGGAATGCTTTGTGTGTATCAAACATCGCAACGTAACTGGGTGACTATAAAGATGCTCTATAGTTATATCCGAAGGTGTTCGTTGAGTTAGTATGGATCGAGACTGGGATTTGTCACTCCGTGTGACGGAGAGGTATCTCGGGGCCCACTCGGTAATACAACATCGCACACAATCCTTGCAAGCAATGTGACTTAGTGTAAGTTGCGGGATCTTGTATTACGGAACGAGTAAAGAGACTTGCCGGTAAACGAGATTGAAATAGGTATGCGGATACTGACGATCGAATCTCAGGCAAGTAACATACCGAAGGACAAAGGGAATGACATATGGGATTATATGAATCCTTGGCACTAAGGTTCAAACGATAAGATCTTCGTAGAATATGTAGGATCCAATATGGGCATCCAGGTCCCGCTATTGGATATTGACCGAGGAGTCACTCGGGTCATGTCTACATAGTTCTCGAACCCGTAGGGTCTGCACACTTAAGGTTCGACGTTGTTTTATGCGTATTTGTGTTATATGGTTGGTTACCGAACGTTTTTCGGAGTCCCGTATGGGACCACGGACGTCACGAGAGTTTCCGGAATGGTCCGGAAACGAAGATTGATATATAGGATGACCTCATTTGTTTACCGGAAAGTTTTCGGAGTTACCGGGAATGTACCGGGAATGACGAATGGGTTCCAGGTGTTCACCGGGGGGGGGGGCAACCCACCCCGGGGAAGCCCATAGGCCTTGGGGGTGGCGCACCAGCCCTTGGTGGGCTGGTGGGACAGCCCAAGAAAGCCCTATGCGCCAAGGATAGAAAATCAAAGAGAAAAGAAAAAAAAGAGGTGGGAAAGGAGAGAAGGACTCCACTTTCCAATCCTAGTTGGACTAGGATTGGAGGAGGACTTCTCCTCCCCTTGGTGCGCAGCCCTCCCTCCTCCTATATATATGGAGCAATTAGGGCTGATTTGAGACAACTTTTGCCACGGCAGCCCGACCACATACCTCCACGGTTTTACCTCTAGATCGCGTTTCTGCGGAGCTCGGGCGGAGCCCTGCTGAGATTAGATCACCACCAACCTCCGGAGCGCCATCACACTGCCAGAGAACTCATCTACCTCTCCGTCTCTCTTGCTGGATCAAGAAGGCCGAGATCATCATCGAGCTGTACGTGTGCTGAACGCGGAGGTGCCGTCCGTTCGGCACTAGATCGGAGCGGATCGTGGGACGGATCGCGGGACGGTTCGTGGGACGGTTCGCGGGGCGGATCGAGGGACGTGAGGACGTTCCATGACATCAACCGCGTTTCTTAACGCTTCTGCTGTGTGATCTACAAGGGTACGTAGATCGGAAATCCCCTCTCGTAGATGGACATCACCATGATAGGTCTTCGTGCGCGTAGGAAAATTTTTGTTTCCCATGCGACGTTCCCCAACAGTGGCATCATGAGCTAGGTTCATGCGTAGATGTAATCTCGAGTAGAACACAAAAGTTTTTGTGGGCGGTGATGTGTGTTTTGCTGCCCTCCTTAGTCTTTTCTTGATTCCGCGGTATTGTTGGATCGAAGCGGCTCGGACCGACATTACTCGTACGCTTACAAGTGACTGGTTTCATCGCTACGAGTAACTCCGTTGCTCAAAGATGACCGGCGAGTGTCGGTTTCTCCAACTTTAGTTGAATCGGATTTGACCGAGGAGGTCCTTGGATGAGGTTAAATAGCAATTCATATATCTCCGTTGTGGTGTTTGCGTAAGTAAGATGCGATCCTACTAGATACCCATGGTCACCACGTATAACATGCAACAACAATTAGAGGACATCTAACTTGTTTTTGTAGGGTATGCTTGTGATGTGATATGGCCAACGATGTGATGTGATATATTGGATGTATGAGATGATCATGTTGTGATAGTTAATATCGACTTGCACGTCGATGGTACGGCAACCGGCAGGAGCCATAGGGTTGTCTTTAAACTAACGTTTGTGCTTGCAGATGCGTTTACTATATTGCTAGGACGTAGCTTTAGTAGTAATAGCATGAGTAGCACGACAACCCCGATGGCGACACGTTGATGGAGATCATGATGATGGAGATCATAGTGTGACGCCGGTGACAAGAAGATCGTGTCGGTGCTTTGGTGATGGAGATCAAGAAGCACCTGATGATGGCCATATCATGTCACTTATGAATTGCATGTGATGTTAATCCATTATGCACCTTATCTTGCTTAGAACGACGGTAGCATTATGAGGTGATCTCTCACTAAAATTTCTAGACGAAATCGTGTTCTCCCCGACTATGCACCGTTGTGACAGTTCTTCGTTTCAAGACACCACGTGATGATCGGGTGTGATAGACTCAACTTTCACATACAACGGGTGCAAAACAGTTGCACACGCGGAACACTCGGGTTAAGCTTCACGCGCCTAGCATGTGTAGACATGGCCTCGGAACACATGAGACCGAAAGGTCGAGCATGAATCGTATAGTTGATATGATTAGCATAGAGATGCTTACCACTGAAACTATTCTCGACTCACGTGATGATCGGACTTGAGATAGTGGATTTTGATCATGTACCACTCAAATGACTAGAGAGATGTACTTTTTGAGTGGGAGTTCTTAAGTAATATGATTAATTGAACAAATTGTCATGAATATAGTCTAATGGTCTTTGCGAATTACGATGTAGCTTGTGCTATAGCTCTACTGTTTTTATATGTTCCTAGAGAAAATTTAGTTGAAAGTTGATAGTAGCAAACTTTGCAGACTGAGTCTGTAAAACCGAGGTTTGTCCTCGTTGCTGCGCAGAAGGCTTATGTCCTTAATGCACCACTAGGTGTGTTGCACCTTGAGCATCGTGTGTAGATGTTGTGAACATCCGACATACACGTTTCTGATGACTACACGACAGTTCAGTACAAAATACTTAATGGCTTAGAAGCAAGGCACCGAAGACGTTTTGAAATGTCGCGGAACATAAGAGATGTTCTAAAGAGATGAAATTGTGATTTCATGCTTGTGCCCTTGTTAAGAGGTATGAGACCTTCGACAAGATTCTTTGTCCACGAAGTAGAGGAGAAAATCTCAATCATTGAGCATGTGCTCAGATTATCTGAGTACGACAATCGCTTGAATCAAGTGGGAGTTGATCTTCGGGATAAGATAGTGATGGTTCTCCAAAGTCACTGCCACCAAGCTGTGAGAGCTTCGTGATGAACTATAACATATCAAGGATAGATACAATGATCCTTGAGCGATTCGCGATGTTTGACACTGCGAAAGTAGAAATCAAGAAGGAGCATCAATAGTTGATGGTTAGTAAAACCACTAAGTTTCGAGAAAGGCAAGGGCTAGAAGGGATACTTCGTGAAACGGCAAAGCAGTTGCTGCATTAATGAAGAGACCCCATATTAAACCCAAGCCCGGGACTAAGTGCTTCTGTTATGAGGGGAATGGTCACTGAGGCGGAGCACCTCTAGATACTTGGTAGATAAGAAGGCTGGCAAAAGTCGAAAGAAGTATATTTGATATACATGATGTTGATGTGTACTTTACTAGTACTCCTAGTAGCACAAGGGTATTGGATACCGGTTCGTTTGCTAAGTGATTAGTAACACGAAATGAAAGCTACGGCATAAACGGAGACTAGCTAAAGGCGAGGTGACGATACGTGTTGGAAGTTTTTCCAAGGTTGATATGATCAAACGTCGCACGCTCCCTCTACCATCGGGATTGGTGTTAAACCTAAATAATTGTTATTTGGTGCTTGCGTTAAGCATGAACATGATTGGATCGTGTTTATTGCAATACGATTATTCATTTAAAGAGAATAATGGTTACTCTATTTTCTTGAATAATCACCTTCAATGGTTTATTGAATCTCGATCGTAGTGTTACACATGTTCATGATATTGGTGCCAAAAGATACGAGGTAATGATGATAGTACTACTTACTTGTGGCACTGCCGCTTGAGTCATGTTGGTATAAATTGCATGAAGAGGCTCCATGCTGATGGATCTTTATACTCACTTGATTTTGAATCACTAGTGACATGCAAATCATACCACATGAGCAAGGCCTTGTTTTCATTGAGATGAAACAAGATAGTAACTTGTTGGAAGTGATACATTTTGATGTATGCAGTCCAATGGGTGCTGAGGCACGCAGTGGATATCATTATGTTCTTACTTCAATGACGATTTGAGTAGATACAAGAGTATTTACTTAATGAATCACAAGTCTGAAATATTGAAAAGTTCAATTCTGTTTCAGAAGTGAAGTTCGTCGTAACAAGAGGATAAACTGTCTACGATATGATCATAGAAATGAATATCTGAGTTACGTGTTTTGGTACGCAGTTGAGACAATATCGAAATTGTTTCGCAGTTCATGCCACCTCGAACATCATAGTGTGATGATGTGTCTGAACGTCATAGCCACGCACTATTTGGTATGGTGCATGCTATGATGTCTCTTATCGAATTACCACTATCGTTTATGGGTTATGCATTAGAGACAACCGCATTCACTTTAAATAGGGCACCGCATATTTCCGTTGAGATGACACAGTATAGACTGAGGTTTAGAGAAACCTAAACTGTCGTTTCTTGAAAGTTTGGGGCTTCGACACTTGTGTGAAAAAGTTTCAGTCGAATAAGCTCAAACCCAAAGCGGATAAATGCATCTTCATAGGATATCCAAAACAGTTGGGTACATCTCCTATCTCAGATCCGAAAGCAAAGTGTTTGTTTCTAGAAACGGATCCTTTCTCGAGGAAAGGTTTCTCTCGAAAGAATTGAGTGGGAGGGTGGTAGAACTTGATGAGGTTACTGAAACATCACTTCAACCAGTGTGTAGCAGGGCGCAGGAAGTTGTTCCTGTGGCGCCTACACCAATTGAAGTGAAAGCTGATGATGGTGATCATCGAGCATCAGATCAAGTTACTACAAACCTCGTAGGTTGACAAGGTCGCGTACTACTGCAGAGTGGTACGGTAACCCTGTCTTGGAGGTCATGTTGTTGAGCAACAGTGAACCTACGAGTTATGGAGAAAGCAATGGTGGGCCCGGATTCCGACAAATAGCTGGAAGCCATGAAATCCGAGAGAGGATCCATGTATGAAAACAAAGTGTAGACTTTGGAAGAACTACTTGATGGTCATAGGACTATTGAGTAAAGATGGATCTTTAAAAGGAAGACAGACGATGATGGTGATAAGTCACTGTTAAGAAAAGCTCGACTTGTCGCAAAGATATTTCCGACAAGATCAAACAGTTGACTATGATGAGACTTTCTCACTCGTAGCGATGCTAAAAGTCTGTTAGAATTATGTTAGTAGTTGATGCATTATTTATGAAATATTGCACATAGGATGTCAAAACATTGTTTCCTCGACGGTTTCCTTGAGCAAACATTGTATGTGATGCAACCAGGAGGTTTTGTCGATCCTAAAGATACTAGCAAGCATGCAAGCTCCAGCGATCCTTCAATGGACTGGTGCAAGCATCTCGGAGTTGGAATATACACTTTGATGAGATGATCAAAGATTTTGGGTTTGTACAAGGTTTATGAGAAACTTGTATTTCCAAAGAAGTGAGTGGGAGCACTATAGAATTTCTGATAAGTATATGTGGTTGACATATTGTGGATCAGAAGTAATGTAGAATTTCTGTAAAGCATACAAGGTTGTTTGAAAGAAGTTTTCAAAGGAGTACCTGGATTGCGCTACTTGAATGTTGAGCATCAAAGATCTATGGAGATAGATCGAAAGTTCTTAATGGAAGTTTCAACAAGATGCATGACTTGACAAGTTTTTGAAGGAGTTCAAAATAGATCAGCAAAGAAGGAGTTCTTGGTCGCATTGTGAAGTGTGAATTTGAGTAAGACTCAAAACCCGACCCCGGCAGAATAAAGATAATAGACGAAGGTCGTTTTCTATTCCTTGGCCGTAGAATCTGAAGTATGCCATGCTGGGTACCGCACCTGATGTGTGCCTTGAGTCAAAGTCTGTTGAGAGGTACAGAGAGTGATCCATGATTGAATCACTAAGCAGCGGTCAAAATTTATCCTTAGTAACTGATGGACTAAGGAATTTTTCTCGATTATGGAGGTGGTTAAAAAGTTCGTCGTAAAGGGTTACGTCGATGCAAGCTTTGACACTAATCCGAATAACTATGAGTAGTGAAACGGATTCGTATAGTAGAGTAGATATTTGGAGTATTTCCGAATAGCACATAGTAGCAGCATCTATAAGATGACATAAAGATTTGTAAAGAACACACGGATCTGAAAGTTTCAGAATCGTTGACTAAGACCTCTCTCGAGCAAGACGTGATCAGACCCCATAACTATATGGGTGTTGGATTCGTTGGAATCACATGGTGATGTGAACTAGATTATTGACTCTAGTGCAAGTGGGAGACTATTGGAAATATGCCCTAGAGGCAATAATAAATTAGTTATTATTATATTCCTTTGTTCATGATAATCGTTTATTATCCATGCTATAATTGTATTGATTGGAAACACAGTGCATGTGTGGATACATACACAAAACACTGTCCCTAGTAAGCCTCTAGTTGACTAGCTCATTGATCAAAGATGGTCAAGGTTTCCTGACCATAGGCAAGTGTTGTCACTTGATAACGGGATCACATCATTAGGAGAATCATGTGATGGACTAGACCCAAACTAATAGACATAGCATGTTGATCGTGTCATTTTGTAGCTACTGTTTTCTGCGTGTCAAGTATTTGTTCCTATGACCATGAGATCATATAACTCACTGACACCGGAGGAATGCTTTTTGTGTATCAAATGTCGCAACGTAACTGGGTGACTATAAAGATGCTCTACAGGTATATCCGAAGGTGTTCGTTGAGTTAGTATGGATCGAAACTGGGATTTGTCACTCCGTGTGACGGAGAGGTATCTCGGGGCCCACTCGGTAATACAACATCACACACAAGCCTTGCAAGCAATGTGACTTAGTGTAAGTTGCGGGATCTTGTATTACGGAACGAGTAAAGAGACTTGCCGGTAAACGAGATTGAAATAGGTATGCGAATACTGACGATCGAATCTCAGGCAAGTAACATACCGAAGGACAAAGGGAATGACATACGGGATTATATGAATCCTTGGCACTGAGGTTCAAATGATAAGATCTTCGTAGAATATGTAGGATCCAATATGGGCATCCAGGTCCCGCTATTGGATATTGACCGAGGAGTCACTCGGGTCATGTCTACATAGTTCTCGAACCCGCAGGGTCTGCACACTTAAGGTTCGACGTTGTTTTATGCGTATTTGAGTTATATGGTTGGTTACCGAATGTTGTTCGGAGTCCCGGATGAGACCACGGACGTCACGAGGGTTTCCAAAATGGTCCGGAAACGAAGATTGATATATAGGATGACCTTATTTTATTACCGGAAGGTTTTCGGAGTTACCGGGAATGTACTGGGAATGACGAATGGGTTCCGGGTGTTCACCGGGGGGGGGGGGCAACCCACCCCGGGGAAGCCCATAGGCCTTGGGGGTGGCGCACCAGCCCTTGGTGGGCTGGTGGGACAGCCCAAGAAGGCCTTATGCACCAAGGATAGAAAATCAAAGAGAAAAGAAAGAAAAAAAGAGGTGGGAAAGGAGAGAAGGACTCCACTTTCCAATCCTAGTTGGACTAGGATTGGAGGAGGACTCCTCCTCCCCTTGGTGCTCAGCCCTTGGGGCTCCTTGAGCCTCAAGGCAAGCCTCCCCTCCCTCCTTCTATATATATGGAGCAATTAGGGCTGATTTGAGACAACTTTTGCCACGGCAGCCCGACCACATACCTCCACGGTTTTACCTCTAGATCGCGTTTCTGCGGAGCTCGGGCGGAGCCCTGCTGAGATTAGATCACCACCAACCTCCGGAGCGCCGTCACGCTGCCGGAAAACTCATCTACCTCTCTGTCTCCCTTGCTGGATCAAGAAGGCCGAGATCATCGTCGAGCTGTACGTGTGCTGAACGCGGAGGTGCCGTCCGTTCGGCACTAGATCGGAGCGGAACGTGGGACGGATCGCGGGACGGTTCATGGGACGGTTCGCGGGGCGGATCGAGGGACGTGAGGACGTTCCACGACATCAACCGCGTTTCTTAACGCTTCTGTTGTGCGATCTACAAGGGTACGTAGATCGGAAATCCCCTCTCGTAGATGGACATCACCATGATAGGTCTTCGTGCGCGTAGGAAATTTTTTGTTTCCCATGCGACGTTCCCCAACACTTGGTGCCATGACACCCACAAGGTGCACACACACATGGATCTACACATGCATACCTACAACATAACCTACACATGCTTCTCTACAAGAGAACAACTACACAAGAAACTCAAAACATGCACTACTAGGAGTAAACAATCACTCACCAAAGACTAGCTAGCTACACACACAAACTCACCCACATCACCATGTGCACATGAACCCTAGTCCATGTGTGTGAGATGCACACACACACATGTATACATACAACACTACACCACACCTCATCACCTACACATACATACACTTCACAAATGAAATCTCCTCAAGCTAAGCAAAATAAAATACCCCACAAAGATGGAAACAAACCAGCCATATAACCTGCATCACATGCAACTACACCCTCTATTACTAGCAACAAATACAAATAAAACAAATGAAATAGAGAAAATATTAAAAGGGCTTGGGGGAGGGGTCGAACCCAAGACCTTCTGAACCTCCTCTACTTCTGTTACCACCCTGCTACTGCCACTGATTCGACGGAGAAGGGAGGACAACAGGGAAGTCTACTCTGCCGCTGCTATTCTACTGACGAAAAAGAGAAAATAACAAAAAGGGGGGGTGCTCCTACTGGGACTCGAACCCTGCACCTGTTGATAACACACACAGTTACACACCACTGCGCTACGATACGGCTACTGACAGAAGGAGGGGGGATTTCTAGGAATACAACCACTACTCTTGTCTCTGCTCTGCACCTGCGCGCCGGCGACAAAGAGATCGTCGGAGCTGCAAAGCGACTGCTAATGCACTACGAAGGGGAAATCTCTAAGGCTACGAGGAGGTAACCCTCTCTGCTACTGAAACCTACGAGCACACCACGCCTACACATGATCGCTATACCACACAGGATCTGGCGCTACCTTCATCGAACAGAGAGGGCGCGATCATCGGTGGAGCTCCTACTGCGCGCTACCTGATGGGAAAGGGGGAAGGAGAGGCTTGCTCACCTCGGGAAGGAAGGGAAGGTGTCGATCCGAAGGGGAGGGAGCCGGATCGGAGGGGAAGGAGAGTTGCTGCAACCCTGACGCAGAACCGAGGAAGAAGCCGAAGTGCACCCGGAGCTTGCTGTTCACGAGGAGATGGCCGATGGTGAGGACGCTCCCCAGCCTCACCGAGGACGGGAATGGGGCGCGGGAACCTCTCCCGTGCCCCTGGACATGGCGGCAGCGACGGACGTCGACGGGAGTGGGGTAGATGCCGGCGAGGCGCTGCTCTACTCTCTCTGCTACTCGCTACAGGAGCTTACCTGCGGGGAAGGAAGAAGAGAGGGAGATGGAGAGAGGTGGCGGTGCAGATGGGGAGAGAGGGGAACCCTAGGGAAGATGGGCACGGATGCCCACGCTTTATGGGGTGGCCTCGATGTCTGTGCCTCAAGGCGGCAGCGCGCTCTCTCTGGCTAAGCTGACGGAAAGGTGCAGAGGGGGTGTAGACGGCGTCTGCAGGTGGAGAAGGGATGTCGTGGGACTGGGCTTAGCGAGGGGGCTCCTATGCGCGAGAGGGAAAGAAGTGGGCTGCCAGGGGGAAGGAAGCCCATCTGTGGCGAAATAAAGAAAGGGAAAAAACCCTGGAGCATTTCCTTTTACAGGAACAGCCAGAGAGGAAAAGAATTGCACAGGGGAAACCACTGGGGATAAAATCAAAACAAAAATACCCTCATCATAAGGGAATTATGACTAATTTAAATAAAATAGGAAAGAATTGTTTGGGGCAAATAAATATTTACAAAACAGCATTATCATTGGCTGTTTTGTAATTAGTTGCACCTTTAAAACTTGTTTTCAAAATAGCAAACATACCCCTCCATATCCAACACAGAACCTGCTGATTCATGGGCATTTTTCAAATAGGAAAGGAAGAAGTGAAACTTGATGTTGAGAAGAAATAGAGAGGGAGAGAGGATGGTTTGAAACCTATGTAAATTACTATCACATGCATCACTCCACACAAGCCACACATCACCAACACATCATCACAATGCATCACATCAACTCATAAGAACACAAGGCAACATCTCAAGGACATGGGCAAGACATGATATGTTATGCATGCATGCAAAGAAGAAATACAACGGACATCACATGAAATCACATGCATTGATAGCTCTCTTGTCATTGACAAGGTGGACCCACACAAGAAGGTTCCAAAAGGGGAAGGTTACACATGTGGGGCATTACACTGAGAGAGATTCGTATTGAGGAGACTATCTTTATAAGCACAAGAGCAAGGAGTTCATTGATCTACCCCGTCTATTACCTTTTGGAGGGTGGTGCCTCTAGATTGCTTAGGTGTCGCTTGGGAGCCTCCTATTTCGTGTTGTGGAGTTGAACCAAGATGTTTGTAAGGGCAAGGAGATCGCCTACTTCGTGAAGATCAACCGTGAGTAAGGCTAGTCCTCCAAGGACGAAAGCCGTGGTGGGATAGACAAGGCCGCTTCTTTGTAGACCCTCCATGGGTGGAGCCCTCTGTGGACTCTTGCAGTCGTTACCCTCCGTGGGTTGAAGTCTCCACTAACATGGACGTACGATAGCGCCACCTATCGGAACCATGCCAAAAATCTCCCTAATTCAACGTATGTGTTTGATCTCCCTTCCTTACTCCTCTATTTACACTTGCATATTTACTTTCCCCTACTATACTATTAGAACTGCATGTGTAGGGTGTATTTGACTTGTCATAACTGTCGTAGTTGTCTCTCAAGTAAAATTGGGAAAAGGCAAAAAAATTATATTGTCAAGTAGTCTAATCACCCCCGCCTCTAGACATACTTTCGATCCTACAAGTGGTATCAGAGCATTGGTCTCCATTTCATTGGTTTAGCAACCTAGGAGAGTATGGCATCTAGTGAGGGAAATTATCTTCGTAGAGGTCCTTACTTCAATGGCACTAATTTTTCTAGTTGGAAGCATAAAATGAAGATGCACATTCTTGGCTTCAATCCTCGTGTTTGGGCTGTTATTCTTGTTGGTGTGCAAGGTAACTTCTTTGGAGAAGGGCATGAACCAGATCGTGATGCGAGAGCTGATGAACTGAAGATGTTGCAACTTAATGATCAAGCCTGCGATATCTTCTTCAACTGCCTTTGCCTCAAAGAATTCAACAGAATCAGTCGTCTTGAGAATGCAAAAGAGATTTGGGATACTTTGGTTGATATGCGCGAAGGTACTGATTCTGTCAGAGAATCTAAGTTGGATCTGCTTCAAAGTCAACTTGACAATTTCAAGATGAAGGATGGTGAAGGAGTCGCTGAAATGTACTCTAGGCTAGCTCTTATCACCAATGAGATTGCCGACTTAGGAAGCGAAGAGATGACCGACAAATTCATCATCAAGAAGATACTTACAGCTCTTGATGGCAAGTATGACACACTGTGCACATTGATCCAAATGATGCCAAATTACAAATATCTCAAGGCAACTGAAGTCATTGGTAGGATTATTGCTCATGAGATGTCACTCAAAGACAAAGATTAGCTGCACAACAAGTCAACCGGTGCTTATAAAGCTTCATGCGATGCTCCCGTTACTTCAAAAGACAATCTTGTCACTGATGAAGAGATAAGCCTCATGGTCAGAAAACTCAACAAGTTCTACAAGAGTAGAGGCAAAGATAGAAGCTCAAGTTCAATACATGACGAGAAGCGTTTGTCCAGTCGTGACCGAAAATGCTACAATTGTGGAAAACCCGGACAATACTCAAATGAGTGCTCGGCTCCCTACAAAAGAAGAGAAGAGTCAGCTCGAAGACGAAACTCAAGAGATGATTCACCTCGTAGAGAGAGAAGGAGTAGAGAATATCACTATGAACGAAGACACTCACGAAGAGCCAAGGAATCAAAGAAGAAGGACAAATACACCAAAAGCAGTTCAAGAAGAAGACATCAAGCTCATGTTGGTGAATGGGTTTCTGGCTCCGAATCTGATCAGCACTCCGGGAGAAGCTATCACTCCCACTCCGACTATAGTCAAGATGAAGGTGTTCCCGGCATTGCACTTGTTTCCTCCAACTCCTACGACTTATTTGATTCACCAAATGAGGGAGTCGGAAACTGCTTCATGGCTAAAGGCCCCAAGATATCACACCCCGAGTATCTTGATTTCAATAGTGATGAGGATGACTTGTTAGGAGAAGATTCTTTGCTTCTAGATAAAACTAGTGATTGCACTGAAAATGAACTTGCTAATTATTATGCTAGTCAAGAAAAATGGTATGATGACGATAAGAAAGAGATTGAGCACCGAACTCAAGAATTAAAAACTCTTAAGTTAGTTCATTAGACTACTCTAGAAGATCATACAAAGGTGGCAAGAACCCATGAGAAGCTACGCTTCGAGAAGCTCAACTTGGAGCAAGAGCATGAGTTCTTAAAAGCAATCAATGATGACCTTCGAAATAAGAGTTCTTCTGATCTAGACAAACAATTATTCATGTCTAACTTTTTCCACAAGTTAAGCCTAAGAACACTAGTAACAAAGGCAAGAAGGTTTCTTCATCTAGTAACAACAATGATAAAGCTAAATCCAATAATACTGTTGCTAGTAACTCTATTGATTCCACTAATGATTCTCTTTGCCAAGTTACACTTGAGCAAGAAAATGATTTATTGAAAGGTATTATAGAGAGAGATGTCTTCAAGAGTCTTGCCGAAAGTAAGAAATTCGAGGAAATTGTGCGCAAGCAAGGAGGACATTGGAAGAAACAAGGTGTTGGCTATTTCAACGTCAACGGAGATGTTTGGGAAGAAGGTCCATATCCCACTCCCAAGTTTGTTCCCCAAGAGGGGAAGTCCACTCCTTTCAAAGGAACAAGCTCACAAGATGACCTTCCACCACAAGACCACAAAGGCAAGGGAAAGCTTCAAGATGACATTGACCTATTTGAAGAAGAACCCCAGGCCAAGGTCGAGTGGGTTCACAAGGATACTACTAGCTCAACCTCAACAAGTGCTACAACAACTCCAAGAATTCCCATCAATTTGATGTGGATTCCCAAGAGGAAGAACTAGACGTTCTGAGGGGTGACTCTACCAATGAAATTCACTCTTATTCATTTTGGCAAGAACTATATGCAATCAACCTCAACCTTATGCATTAGTTCAAGGAGTCACACATTCCCTCAAAGGTAAGCAAGGAACTAGGTAATCAATGCATCTTTGGACATCATCCCATTTGTGCTTCACTCCATGTCCATAGATATACTTGCATATGTTCCTTTTTGCTTTGGGACTAACCCGTGTAGGTGAGAAGAGTATGAAAAGAACAAGGATTTCTCACAACTCGAGATGATCTTCATCAACTTTGAGCATCCACCACTACTTCACCTACTTGAAGTCTTCCACGACAAAACCCAAGGTTAGTTGGTCCCTCTTTGTGGGGATATCATATCAAGGGGGAGCTTTACTCTAATAATTTAGTATAAGCATCTCCTAAGGATATGAACACATTAATGCTTATGTAAAAGTGGTAACCCCACATGTGCTTAACGATGAGTATGACCTATGATCAAGTATTCTTGCTTGGCTCCTATGTCAATATACTCATATATAGATGACCTTTTCATCACCCAAGTGCTTGATAGCTGCTAGGATGTTTGTGCATGTTCACCATGTTTGTATCATCATTCTTATTGTATGAGCATGTTGGTCTGCATGAATTTAGTGTGTGTTCGGTTTCTCTCCGCTCCCGAAGCGGAGCAAAATACAACATATTTTGATGGAGCGGCTCAAACCGAGCTTCACAGCTCCACGGAGTGGAGCGGAGGGGAGAGACTCCGAACAGGGCCTTAATCATTCGAGGACATCCAATTGTTGTTATATGGCTTTTGTTTTATCTTTTGCCAACTGGATGGACAAGAATGCCTAGGACCCTTCTCTAGCTATCTATGCTATCTCATCTCAAGTTCTGTTCATGCTTCATCACAAAACTTGAACAAGCACTTGTCGATCCCTCTATTTGAAGGTGCGCTCGGACTTCTGTATCGTCAAAGGCTGCCTTCCAAAACCTCTTTTAAAAACTCGGTGTGACCAACTCCACAAACACGGAGCCACCGATTTTCCAAAGTTGATCAGGTTTTCTCATCTCGGTACCACCGGAATCGCCAACTAGGTTTTCTCGTCTCGGTACCACCGGAATCGCCAACTTGGTTACACCGAGTTTCCCTGTCTACTAACAGTTGAGGAACTCGGTGACACCGATTTTGCCATCTCAGTGACACCGACAGCGCACGGGTATATATACCTACGGACCGGACCTTTTGATTTCACTTCGTCAAATCGGTTCGTTCGCCAAACCCTTGCTGCCCCCCGAGACCCCAGGTCATCTCCTTGACTCCCCGAGCGCTGCTGCCGCTCGGACTCGTCGTCGTCGTTGAAATCTGCTCCTTCGTCGTCGCCGTAGCCAAACCGCCATCGAGCTAGGGTACGGTTCGATCCCCTTTGCGTTCCCCATCTGTTTCTCACACATTGGATCTTTCAAATCTTCTTTCCACTTTGTGTAAACCTCGTGTCCACCAGATAAAATCAGTAGATTAGGAGAAGTAGGAAATTTCGGATCTGATCTACCGCGGAATGCAACTCGGTAAGACCATGTTTGTAAAACCGCTTCCATCGATTCCTGTTTTAGGGTTCCTGAGAAGCAACTCGGTGAGACCGAGCAGCTACTTTTGGTATGCTTTGTTAGCCCCCCAAATTTATTTGAAGGAGACATAATTGAAATAAGGTATGTTTATTAGCCCCCCAAACATGTATGCTTTGTTGTTAGCCCCCTCCCCCCCCCCCCCCCTCCGACATTATAGTGAAGCTCCGACACCGGTGCACACACACATCATGCACATCGCACGCTACACACAACAGCTGTTAGAATTATGTCGAATATTTATATAAGATAGATTACAGTTGAATTTGAATTTCAACCGTGTGTAGACATGATATAAGTCGTGTCCTATTAAAACACCCGTGTCTCTGGGCTTTTTATATAATAAAAGGTTGACATACGATATAATCCATGTCAACATAATAACACGAACACGTCGAAGTCAACGACGTGTCACGGTGTCATGAAAGAAGTGCCGGTAGTCATGGATGCTGTAGCTATGTCGACCAACCTTATTAATAAATTTTGATGTCATACTTGTATGTTTGTTTGGTGTTCGATAGATCGATCGGGAACCTCAAATTAATTCTAACAGCGGCAACAATGGTAGGTGTATCGAGCCCATGCAGCGCCCACGTCTAGTTGCCTCAGGAGGCGCCAGTGCTGGGCGCTCGTCGGCCGGCACGCGAAGCTGCAGTCCGGTCTGGAGCCTGGAGCGCAGCCGAGCTCCTGCGCTGGCAGTCGAGACTTGAATCCGGCCCTGGCGAACTAGGGATGGCAATGAATAGAGTATGGGTGCGTACAATGAAAGCATTTTGTTTACTGGGTATATATATATACATCGATATGAGATTTGTTTTTCAATAAAATTTTAAAAAGCCAAGAAAGTTTAAAATTGTTTTTGGAATAAACTTGACCTTATATATATAATTTTTCACGAATAGAAAACGAATTTTGAATTTAGGGCCAAAGAAAAATCCATTTGCTAATATAGGTCACTGTTCACAAGACCGAAAATTCTGTTTTTTCAAGAAGTCAACGGGAGATTTTTCCTTTTTGGATTTTGTTACAAGTACAATGGAAGGTTAAGTTTTTTTTAAAATATTTTCAGTTTTTTTGACTTTTTATTTAATTACTATTTTTTCTTCATGTAGGATCTATATATATTCATAGACCAAAGGTTCATGTTTGGGTACAACCCCTTCTGCTCAAACTCATATGCACAAAAACCTTCTATACCCAACTCACTTTAATATCCATGGGCAAAATTAATAAACATGCCTATACCAATGGGGTATCCTATACCCAACGGGTATTCAGTGGATACAATATACAAACATTACATTTTGAAAAGGTAGAGAAATGAGCGTAAAGTTCAGATGATGATGCGTGAGCAGTCTAGCACCGACATGGCCTCCGTCGATAGGTAGGCTCGGCAAGGAAGTATGAGCGACAATGAGTAGAAGCCCCACGCAATGGGATGTAGCGATGGGAATTGTGGAATGATGGATTGAGAGGTTGACATGGATCCATTGGCGATGAGTCAATATTTAATTCTTCCAACGAGTTACATGGGATGTAGGAGCAGTGGACAGCTGGTGCTTGTGGGCCTACGAGCTATGATCGGTTTAGGTAATGAGTGGTTCAAGGTTGAGTCATAGAAGTTCAATATTGACCCCACATGTCATAGAAGTTATTTTCATACATTAGTTTTTTTTTCCAGAATATCCATTCCATAAGCCGTGGCACAATTTCATGTCCATGCCACACATATATTTTGCTCCGTGGCTACAAAATCTCACCAAGTCTTATCCATGCCCGTTGTTTGGGGGTAGGGTACCCATACCCATGGGCAAAATTGATATCCTTATGGCGGATAAGCTCCGTCATGGATGAACCCCGACGTGGCGCGGACGTGAGCCCGGCTTTGGTTGTTGCCGCCACAGTCTTCTCTCTATTACATGGGCAGTGGCTCACATGGAGCATTACCCGTGCACTTCTCGACTCACCCGCAACAACTTGTATTGTCCTGTATGTGGTCTAGCTTTAAGAAGTGTTGGTCATTTGAGATATTTAAAAAAAAAATGGGAGTTATGTTGGGTTACTTTTTTTTACTATACAATGTCCGGACGGCCGTGCCATTTATAACGTTTAGGGCATCTCCAATGGCAAGCCCCTCCGGTATTCGTCCGTCGACAAAGGAGGCCAGTTTGCAAAAACTGATGTCGGAGGCCTCCATCCAATGCTACCTGCATACATTTCAATAACTAATTGAACTAACCGGATGAAATTCATACGAACAATGCAGATATCATACAAAATGGACGACATTCATACAAATACACCGGATTTTCATCACATTCCGAACATTTAGAACAAAAAGACCATTCCGACCCTAAAGCTACCCGGAGCCTGACGTCTAAGCCCTTGTCGTCATATATCGGTCGTGTATGAGGACCGACGAGAAGACGGACGAAACGAATATGTGGTCTTCGACAGTCAATGCTGCTTGAGGAGGAACAACACTACAACTGTTGTTCTTCCTGTGCCTATTTGACATAGGCGCCTGCGTAACTTGCTCCTTCGTCAAGCGGCCTTGAAGCGCGCTTGCGTCTGCTCCATGGTGAAGCTACCATGCACATATGTTGGCTCCAGCGTGGCGGCATCGGAGCCCGTCGCCATCATGGGGTTGTCCTCGACGTCGGGGATCTTGGGCGAGCTGGCCGGCATGTCAGCCTTGATCCGCCCGGGGCGACGGCTTTGCCAGGAGGCCACATGGTCGAACACATCGTGCTTCATCTTCGTCGGCACGTTCTTTCACAGAGCGCTCCCACATGTAGTCATGGCAGATGTGGTGTGGTGTAAGGGAGGAGGATGTGGAGCGAGTGGCTTGTGTTGTGGTGGAGTTAGCCGGGTGTGTCCGAGTTACATTAGCAGATTCCGATGAGGTCATGCATCCGGATGCATCAATGTGCGATGCCAGAGTGGCTTTCCCGATGGACGAGCCTGTTTAATAATGACATGCGGACGAACAATACGGTTAACGAGCATGATAGTTGATAGATATTTGTCTCGTTTTGTCCCGTCCAATAACATGTCTCTGATATTGAATACCGCGGGTGCGGAGACGCGTCAGGCGACACTCTCGGTCGGTGCGTCGCTTCAGTGACGAAGTCAGTGAAAGATTGTGTTCATTTTGAAAGGCATGAATGTAAAGCGGTCGATCTACTGCGACTTTAATGCGGACAGCTGACGCCATACATGAACGTCCACGAGCGAGGAAAGAATGTTTAGGTTCGACCAGGTCAGTCTACGTTGGGTTCCAATTTGCGGGAAAAATACGTCTAGACTGCTGGGCTGTGTTGAATAGTTTGTGTGGTCGAAGGTATGCGGACGGTTTGAACCGTCAACGGTGGAGATGTCCTGGAAAGGGAATACGGGATCCGGCCCGTAGATGCTCTAAGGGCAGAATTGTCAGGTGCAAAATATCCGTGCTTTGTGCTCACGCAGTGGTGGCTCTGCAACGGCGTCTCCTGCCTATAAATTGGCAGCAACCTGCCTCCCGTGTACCTCCAACCACAGCACACACTTCCAGTTCCACCACTCCACCGCGGTACGTACTTTTGCGGTCAAAAGTAAGCCCGGCCATATGGCGAAAGCCGCAGCGATGTTCGTGCTGGTGGCGCTGGTGGCGGCGGCGATGGCAACGGGGGGAGCGGCTCAGTGCAACGCGGGGAGCCTCACGGTGTGCGCTGGCCCGATCATTAGCGGGACCATGCCGTCGCAGACGTGCTGCGCCAACCTAAAGAACCAGCGTGGGTGCTTCTGCCAGTTCGCGCGCAACCCGGCGTACTCCACCTACATCAACAGCCCCAACGCCCGCAAGACCCTCGCCTCGTGCGGCGTCGCCGTCCCGCGCTGCTAGGAGCCGGGCCCCCGCCGCCGCCGGCGTGCCAGGCACCGCCCCGCCGCCTATTGCTGCTGCTACTACTACTACGTAACGTACTAAGTACGTACGAACGAGCTCCTCCCATGGCTACTGGTACGACGTCCGTCGAACAGCTCCGTGCGAATCGTGTGTTCATGTATCGTGTGCAAGAATAAAAATGGTGTGGACGTGTAGATCCAGCCTCTGCGTAATTTGTTACTCCTTTGTCAATTTCGATCGATGGATGTTGATCGATCTCGTGTAATTTCTGTACCTTCGACAATATATGTCCGCACCTCAACAAAATATTGCTACTACTCCCTCCATTTTCATATACAACGTCACTTTATTTTTCATGTCAAGCTTTGACTTGTAATTTTGGTCAACAAAATATGCAATATAATTCATAAAAAGTAGATTATTGAAAAGTTTTTTTTAAATGTGCATCCCATGACATACTTTTTAGTACATACTCCATCCCTTTCAAAATTCTTGTCTTAGGTTTATCTAAAAATAAATGTATCTAAATACTAAAACATGACTAGATAAATTTATATTTAGACAAATCTAAGACAAGAATTTTAGGACGGAGGAAGTATGACTTATATTTTGTTGGTAAAATTAATTGTCAAAGGTATACATAAAAATATAAAGTGACCTACTTCCTCCGTCAAAGTTTAGAAGATATGCATGTGTACCTAGATCGTTAATTTAACTTATATAAAATATATTGTTTAACATAAAAATTATATCATTATAAAATAGAACATCTAATTTTTTTTAATAATATATTTTTTGTTATATATGTCTTCTATTAAGTTAGTTAATTTAACGACCTAGATACATGTATCTGTGTCGAACTTGTAATGGAATATTAATAGCTGGAGGGAGTACTATATATTGCTTGGTCACTGGTCAGCTGGTCACTTCATCACTAAATGCCACGCTCTACAGTGTTGTTGGTCGCTTCTGCGAAATCATTTATGCTAGATGTCGATGGCCAGCTGAGCCAATTAACAGCCCATTTAATATCAAACATATCTTGTCGAGCCCTTAATTATGTTCAGCTGTAGCATTTCTGTATCTTAATAAACCTGTACCGTTGGCGCGTCTGGACCTTCAATGGCCGTGATCGTCATGACTCTCAAAGCTTCGTCTCTCCGTCGGTGATGGAGCTGTGCCTTATTAGAGCATCTCCATCCGTTTGGTCCAGCGTATCCCATGATTGCCTTTTTGATTTTGCGTTGGCGTTTTTTTATTTTGAGGCAAGCGAGTTTTCAACCGCGTTTTCAGGTTTCTACCTTCAGATGTTAACTTTTTAAAATTTATCTTTTTCACTGTTAAAAAGACGTCACAAGTTCGGCGATCATCATACCACAAGTCGACGATCAGCATGTTATAGTTCGGCGATCAACACACCTAGTAGTTCGTTGATCAAAAGGAAGGGATGGTAGACATGAAACGAAGGCAGAGGTCAGGAAGTGAAATTCTCCCCATTTTAAAGAGGCGACTCGGGCGGCTCGTGAAACCCTAGCCGCCGGCCGTTCCCCAGCCCGTCCCTTCCCTTGCCGCCGTCAGAGGAAGGCCTCCGTGCACTCCTGCCTGGCTCCCGGCTGTTGACAGCAGATTCGCTAGTGGCCTTCCCCAACCTCCCGACCTGCTTCCTCCGCCACAGCAGGAGCACCGAACCCCATCTCCGCCCCTTCCCTCTTCGTCGCTACCGGAGGGGACGCCGGCGAAGCCGTGCGCGCCCCGGGGATGGCGGCGGCGGGGCCCCTCGCGTCGGCCCTCAGGCTCTGGCGACGGCGCTCCGCGTTGGCGGTTGTGGGATCCCGTGTGATCTCGCCAATCGGCGGCGGCGGATGGCGGATTCGGGACTCCATGGCCTGGATCTGGCGGGGCACTCGGTCCTGGTGGTAGGGAGCGGCAGCCGGGCGAGGCTGCGCTGGTCAGCCGGGCACGAGCAGTGTCCAGGGGCGCGCGGTGCAGTGGCCTTGGGTGGGGGTCGTGATGGTGCGTGGTGGCCATGCTCAGCGGTTGGTGGCGGTGGATATCCAGCGCAGCTCCGGAAGAAATCCTTGCTCCGGTCTTCATCAGAGCCGCGACGGCGACGCACGCGGGTGCCGCTATCTTTCTTGGAAGCGTCGTTGTGGAGGTGTGTTGTTCCCCTTCGTCGGCCGCTGCCCGCACCGCCACCTGCGCCCCCAGGTACTCATCTGTGGGCCTCTCTCCTGCGGATTCTTAGCGGTGCCGGCGTGGTTGCCGGGGCCCTACCTGCGGGTGAAGCTGGTGGAGGAGATTCAGATTGAGGGAAACCCCTTGGTTGGCCCAGGCCAGCTGCGCCGACGACGACGCTCAAGGGCGCCGTTATTCTTTTTGGAGACGTCGGTGTACATCTGCTCCTCTGCTCCCCTTCCTTGCCTCTCGGGTGAAAACCCTAACTCTGTGGGCGGCGGCGGCGTCCTTGATGTCTTGACCTTCCTGAAGGCGTCGCCTTGAGGGCTGAGTGGTGGTGGGCACTGTGTGGGTCCCGAACGGTTGCTGGTGGTGGGCACTGCTTCGGGGGAAACCCTAGGATCTGGTCTTCCAGATCGGACGATGGTGGTATTGCGGTGTCGTTTCTCTGTTGGGAGCATCGTTTGTGGAGCAGCGCTGGCAGACTGAGGCAGGAGGTGGAGCGGCTTCCTCTTGCACGGAATTTCGGTGGAGCTGTCAAGTCATGCCTTGCCAACAGGTGTTACGCTAAGTCATGCCTGGTTGGCAGGTGCTACGCACGACAGATCTCCCGGAGTCTTCGCATCTGGATGGATGAGCGCAGTGCGGTGGCGCCGTGGTGGCGTCGACGGATGATTGGACTGGGAAGGATGATGCGGATTCTCTTTCCTGAAGATGGGTCAGTGGTTCGAGAATGATGGCGGCTGGTAAAACGTGTGCGTGAGGTGTGCATTTTAGGTGTGCTGCACCGGCTGTTGTTCCCGATGCGTTATGTGGACGGATTGGAAACAACACCGGTGTTAGATATGTGGAGTGAGAGCACTCCACATTATTGAGTTTGTAGGTGTGAGTGGTGGCTTTGGGTGGATTGATGTATCCTCTTATTAGACCTTTGTGGAATAATTAATAAGATGGCTGCATGCATCAATTGATGAAGAGGCCGGGGGTTTAACCTCCTTTTCTAAAAAAAGACATGAAACGAATCAAACGGTCGGCTCGGCGCAGTGCGACTCCTCTGCCGCGGGACTGGCCAGGGTAATCGGGCTCGTCGTCGGCGTAGTCGGGCTTGTCGTCGATGTGGTTTCTGTCGGGGTCGTCGTCGGTGTTTCCGCCGTGGTCGCCGTTGCAGTCGTCGCCGGCGCGGACATTTGGTTTAAGATGAGGTCGCGCTCCACGAGCTACCACACCTTCACCTGCTCGTCCATCGTAGACGTGTCTACCCTCATCAAGAATGTTAGGTCGGTTTTTTCTCTTCTTCGCGGCGATGTTGGTCCTCAGAAGGTCTAGCTTGTCTTCCTGCTTCGTCATCAACGCAGACTATCGCACGCCGGATTTCTCCTCCCTCCTGGCAGCGCTGCTCTTGGCGTCGGCGATGCATTGCTCGATAGAAGCTTGTAGCCGTTCGGCAGCGGGCGCCGTGTCCCTTGCTGCCTGGATTTTTTGGTGCCATCTAGGCGTCCTTCTGTTGCAGCCGGGTAGGCGCGTCCGGATTATAGGTCTCCTTGGCCTTGTCGAGAGCGAGCCGAATTTCCCTCCACTTCTGGCATGACTCGATCCTGGTGAACACTTGAAGAAACTTGAACTCTTGGTCCTCATTGTCAGCGCGATACATGGCGAACATCCAAACCATCTGCACAACCGTGGTCAAAACATGTCGTCGAAGTACATGGCGACTCGACGAACAAGGGCCAGCAAACTATGTACATACGTGACCCTCGACATTGGCGCCGCTTTTCGGGCGAGCGGCGACCTCCTCGACGATCCCATGCCACTTATTGCAGGCTGTATGGATCATCGACCACTGGTTCGACATGGCCTTCTCGCCACGGTCCATTTGGATGTTGACAAAGTCGGGGTCGACAAGCTTGCGTTCGTCGAACACCGTTTTGATTCTCCCCTAGTACGGGTCGGTGTTCTGATTCGCGTCGGTGATCGAGTCGATGCTGACAGTCTTCCACGCTTCGGCAAGGCACTCGTCTTCCTTTGATGTCCACTTGATGCGTGGTTTGGATAGCTTGGCCTTCTACGCCCGCTTTCTCTTCCCCCTTCTTCTTCGGCACTGGTTCCGGTTCCACCTCCACCAGCTCTTCCTCTCCCTCCTCCTCCTCGACGTCATCGAGCTCGTCGTCAATGTCACCGGTGGTGTCCATTTTTTCATCCTGCACGCCGAACCTTGGGTACGACGCGGCAACGATGGAGCCGCTCGTGATGATCTCGTCCATCTCGGCGTCGGTGTGGTTAAACTATAGTGATGAACTGGGTGCGAATGGAAGGACACCACGACACAGAGACGACGCACGCAAGGCTGCTGACGAGTACGCCGACGGTGAGTAGCTGTATTGGGTGTTGTGGCCGGCGCTGAACACCGGTGAGGAAGTACGCGGGTCGTCACTAAAACTGGTGAGGGAGGAATGATGTGGCGCGCCATGCAGGAAGGTGGTTTTGGGATTGAAACCGCCATGTGCATCGCCGTCGGAGTAGCCAGGCGAGGGTACATACCCCCAGGGCGGCATCGGTGGTGAGAGGTTGGCCGGCGACGCAACGCCTTGGCGGCCCCTCCATACGGCCTCCGGGTTGCGGCTGCACGGATTCATCATCTCCGCGCGAGAAGCCTCTTCCTCATCGACTATCGTCGCCGCGTCCCTGATCTTCTTGGCGTCGAGCCTCTTCCGCTGGTCTGTTGTGACCGCTTACCGGTGCTGGAAATCCGCCCTCCACTCGGCATCCGAAACGCCCGCCGGCCTAGCCATCGGCTTCCTATGCTTCGACTGGCTGGAACCGACAGGGATGACGAGCCAAGGGAGGGTGTACTTCTTCTTCGGTGGCATGGCGTCCGGATGGCTAGAGAAAGAGAAGAATGGTAGGAGCAGCGGGGGAGATGGGGGAAATGGATGGAAAGGGAGGAGAAAGAGGGAGAAAATGGCGGGAATAGACCGGCTGCCACCGACAGGATGGACCCACTAAGGTTTTCGCTTTGACCGGCGCTCCTAGGCGACCCCCGGGGGGCTGGATTTGGCTCGGGTTCGCCGAGTGTTATTTTGGACCAAACCGGCGCTAAACGAGGAGTTGGAGGCACGACTGGATCGATTTTTCATCATCGACGCTAAAAAGGCGCCCTGAGGGGGTTGTTGGGGGCAGTGGAGATGCTCTTAAGATTATGTGGTCCACATGAGGCACACGCACAGTGACTTGGCCACCAAGGCAAACACTGACGCGTTTCACGAGCATCTCTAGCACATCCCTTAAAACATGAAACTGAAAATGCAATTTTTAGTTTGCAAAAAACGTGTTTAAGGGTCGATTTGAGTTGCGGTCGAACAGACCCCTATAACTTAAACTGTAAAATCAAATATTAGTTTATTTATTTTCACATCTTCTTCTTCGTGTCGTCCGTGTCCATGGTCACCTAAACTCGTTCCTATAAAACCGACAAAAAACGTACGAAGCGACCATATACGAAGACGACGACATTCAAGACGGCTCGTACAAAGCACCAGATAAGGAATCCATCTAGGAACTAGCTAGATAGCTAGGTCTAGTCGCGGAATCCATACACAAGCTAGCTAGCTAGCTCTCGTCGGAATCTATCGAGGATCTAGATAGCTCCCGTCGCTGTCGGTGAGTCTGGCGAAGACGGGCAGGGCGACGAGCAGGACGGGCGGGTGATACGTCTCCATCGTATCTACTTTTCCAAACTCTTTTGCCCTTGTTTTGGACTCTAATTTGCATGATTTGAATGGAACTAACCTGGACTGACGCTGTTTTCAGCAGAATTGCCTTAGTGTTATTTCTGTGCAGAAATCAAAGTTCTCCAAACGTCCTGAAAATTTACAAGGAGCAGTTTTGGCAAATAAGAAAAATATCTGTGCCAAGTTCCACCTGAGGGGGTGGGCCAGTGGGCCACAAGACCTGGCTCCGCCACCACCCCCCCGGTGGCGGTGGGCACGCTTGTGGGGCCCACACGGCTCTGCCACCCCAACCTCAGGTCTATAAGTTCACTTTCGTCCCAGAAAAATAAAAAGAGAAGTTTTCGTCTCATTTACGATACGGAGCCGCCGCCACCACCTGTTCTTCATCTGGAGGGCATATCTGGAGTCCGTCTTGGGCTTCGGAGAGGGGAAATCATCGCCATCGTCATCATCAACCTTCTTCCCTCTCCAATTCCATGAAGCTCTTCGTAGTTCGTGAGTAATCTATTCGTAGGCTCGCTGGGCGGTGATGAGTAGGATGAGATCTATCATGTAATCGAGTTAGTTTTGACGGGGATTGATCCCTAGTATCCACTATGTTCTGAGATTGATGTTGCTACTACTTTGCCATGCTTAATGCTTGTCACCAGGGCCCGAGTGCCATGATTTCTGATCTGAAATTATTATGTTGTCACCAATATATGTGTGTTTTAGATCCGGTCTTGCAAGTTGTAGTTACCTACTATGTGTTATGATCCGGCAACCCCGGAGCGACAATAACCGGAACCACTCCCGGTGATGACCATAGTTTGAGGAGTTCATGTGTCCACCAAGTGCTAATGCGTTGGTCCGGTTCTTTATTAAAAGGAGAACCTTAATATCCCGTAGTTTCCTTTTGGACCCCGCTGCCACGGGAGGGATTGACAATAGATGTCATACAAGTGCTTTTCCCTAAGCACGTATGACGACACACGGAATGCATGCCTACATCACATTGACGATCGGGAGCTAGCCACATATCTCTCCGTGTTATAACTGTTGCATGATGAATATCATCCAAACAAATCACCGACCCATTGCCTACAAGTTTGTCCTACTCCTGCTCTTACTTGTTTTGCTCTGCTGCTGTTACTACTGTTGTTGTTGCTGTTACTTGTTTTGCTCTGCTGCTGTTACTACTGTTGTTGCTGCTGTTACTTGTCTTGCTCTGCTGCTACTGTTGCTACTATTGTCGCTTGCTACTATTGCTACTTGCTACTGCTGTCACTACTGTTGTTCCTTGCCACTGCTATTACTCATTACACTGCTGCTACCTGCTACAATCTTGATCGCTTGTCGTTGACGGGAACCGACAATTTCCGTCAACGAGGCAACTTGGCGCCATTGATACCATCGTTAGAAATAGTCTGCTGTGTCAACAGATCGTTTCTGACACCGTTGTTATCATTCTACTTTGTTGTTACTACTTTGCTTGCAGATACTACTCTTTCAGGTGTGGTTGAATCTGACGCATTCAGCTGCTAATACTCGAGAGTATTCTCTCACCTCCTGTCTGGCGAACCAACAAATTTGGGTTGAATACTCTACCCTCGAAAACTGCTGCGAACCCACGCACTGGTGGGCCATCAACAACATTCTTCTAGTTTCATTGCCGGGGAGTGCTAGCAGCATTCTTCTGGTGCCGTTGCAGGGGAAGGTTTGTTGTCATCAACATTCGTCTAGCTATTGCCAGAGAGTGCCAGTCAGCATATTTCTGGCGCCGTTGCCGGGGAGGTATTGCTATATTCTTTGAGTCACTTGGGATTTATATCTACTGATCACTATGAAGAATCTGAAGGATCCGAAGACCAAAGTCTTGCCCTCAACTATGAGGGGAGGTAAGGAATTGCCATCTAGCTCTGCACTTGATTCACCCTCAGTCATGAGTAAGTTTGCGACATCACCTCCTGCTAGAAATCTTGATATGTCGCCTGTGCTTGATGATGCTTATGATGCTACTGCTAGAGATGCTATGCTTGATACTATGCATGTTGATACTATGCTTGATGCTATGCTTGATACTGCTAGAGATGCTATGCTTGATATTATGTCTGATGATACTATGCTTGATGCTATGCTTGATACTGCTAGAGATACTACTTTGCCTGATGTTCCACTAGGGGTGTTCCTTGATACTCATATTGCTAGAGTTACTGCCAATGCTCGTGATACTTCTGAAACTACCGATACTATTGAGATAGAACCTGCTTTTGCTCCTGCTAGATCTAGCTCTCCTAGATATGAATTGCCTGATATACCTGAGGGTTACGTTATGGAGGGAGAGATAGTTGATGATTTTCTTGCGTGTAAGGATGCCTATGACGCTGAGAAATTACTTCTCAAGTGGAAGGAAAAATATCGGGAAGCTAAGATGAAATACGACCCGAAGTTTGCCACTTCACCTATCTTTATCACCGATAAGGATTATGAATTCTCCGTCGACCCTGAGATAATCTCTCTAGTCGAATCTGATCCTTTTCACAGTTATGAGTCTGAGACGGTCGTAGCCCATCTTGCCAAACTACATGATATAGCCACCCTTTTCACTAACGAGGAGAAGATCCGCGACTACTACATCCTTAAGTTTTTTCCTTTCTCTCTAAAGGATGATGCTAAAGCCTGGTTCACCTCTCTTGCTCCTGGATGTGTGAGTAGTCCCCAGGAGATGGTCTATTACTTCTGTGAGAAATATTACCCTCCCCATAAGAAGCAAGCTGCCTTGCAGGAAATATACAACTTTGCTCAACTCCAAGAAGAGAGTCTTCCCCAAGCTTAGGGGAGGCTCGTCCAGCTACAGAATGCTTTGCCTGATCACCCTCTTAAGAAGAACGAGATACTTGATATCCTTTACAACGGACTTACCGATGCCTCTAGAGACCACCTAGATAGTTGTTTCGGTTGTGTTTTTAGGGAACGAACTGTAGAACAAGCTGAGACCCTACCGAATAACATCCTGATCAACGATAATGCTTGGACTATTCCGGAACCACCTCCTAAGCCAACTCCGAAGAAAAGAGGTATTCTATTCCTCAGTCCCGAAGATATGCAAGAAGCCAAGAAATCCATGCAAGAGAAAGGCATTATTTCTGAAGATGTCAAAAATCTACCACCTATCAAAGAGATCCATGGTCTCGATAACCCGATACACGTAGTGGAAGTGTATTCTCTGCGTAGGTTTGAGGAGAGTGATATTCCTTTTGATAAACCTGCTAGCCTATGCTTTGATGAATTTGACAACTTTGTTGCCAAACAACAAAGTTTCAATGATTATGTTAGCAGACATTTGGAACAAAGTACTCGTATGCTTAGCCATTTAAGTGCTTGTGTAGACAGAAATGTCAATGATCTGAAGCTTCTGAGTAAACATGCCTCTATGATTACTACTCAGGTAGAACAAGTACTTAAAGCTCAGAATGACCTGCTCAATGAATTAAATGACAACTCTGTCAGAGTCATTACTAGAGGAGGCAAAATGACTCAGGAACCTTTGTATCCTGAAGGTCATCCTAAGAGAATTGATCAAGATTCTCAAGGAATCAATGCTGATACACCCAGTCATCCTAAGGAGAAGAAGAAGGATGATAGAAACCTGCATGCCAGTTTGCCAAATACTGTCACACCGGAAGAACCTAATGATATTTCTGCATCTGATGCAGAAACACAATCTGGTGATGAACATGAACCTGGTGACAATATGGAGAGTGATGTTCATAATAATGCTCAACCTAGCAGTGATGAGGATGTGGAGATTGAACCTATGGTTAATCCTGATAACCCACAACCTAAGAAATACGATAAGAATGACTTCAGTGCTAGGAAGCATGGTGAAGAAAGAGAGACATGGGTTCATAGACCTATGCCCTTTCCTCCTAAGCCATCCAAGAAAAAGGATGATGAGGATTTTGAGCGCTTCGTTGAGATGATAAGACCCACATTTTTGCAGATGCGGTTAACTGATATGCTCAAGATGTCTCCGTATGCTAAGTACATGAAATATATTGTGACTAATAAACGGAAGATACCAGATCTTGAGATCTCCACCATGCTTGCCAACTACACTTTCAAAGGTGGAACTCCTAAGAAACTTGGTGATCCCGGAGTGCCCACTATACCTTGCTCCATTAAAGGAAACTACGTTAGAACTGCCTTATGTGACCTTGGAGCCGGTGTTAGTGTTATGCTGCTCTCTCTTTATCGTAGACTTGAGTTGGATAAGTTGACACCCACTGAAATTTCTCTGCCAATGGCCGACAAATCAACTGCTTTCCCTATCGGCATTTGCGAGGATGTGCCTGTTGTGGTTGCTAATACCACTATCTTAACAGACTTTGTTATCTTGGATATTCCTGAGGATGATGCCATGGCTGTCATCCTCGGAAGGCCCTTTTCAAACACTGCAGGGGCTGTTATATATTGCAACAAAGGCAATGTCACTTTCCATGTCAACGGTAATGAGCACACAGTGCACTTTCCGAAGAAACGATATCAAGTACATTGCATCAATGCTATCGAAAAGACTTCATCGATTCTTATTGGGAGCTTTGAATGCCCTATTCCTCGTGTCAAGATGAAGTATGATTTGCTTATTGGGGAGATACATATCCCCATTGAGGTGACTTAGTGGCTATTACAAAATTCTCCGTTCTCTCTTGCGATTCGAGAAGGTTTTATCATAAGGACTTGATCAATCCCATTGACGGATTTCTTTCGATGACCATGAAACGGATGAACCAAAGAGTCACATACCTCTGTTTTGAGCTTTCATTTTCTTTTTAGCGTCCCGGATAAAAATACCTTGAAAATAAAAGTTCTCCGATGGTCCTGAAAATTTAGTATGATTTTTTCTGGAATTTTTGAAAATTTCTGGGCCTGAGAGCTGGCCTGGGGTCCAGACTATGGGGCCACAAGCCCTGCCACCGCCACCTACCCCCTGGTGGCGGAGTGCAAGCTTGTGGGGCCCACAGGGACCCCCTCCACTCATTCCAGCTCCCAACCTCTTCTTCCACCTCCAGAAAAAATTGTTTCGTAGCTCAAACCCGTGTTCTTGCTCATTTGGCTGTGATTTTCGATCTCCTTGCTCAAGGCACCATTCTTCGAACCGTTTTGGGGAAATTACTCCTTGGTAAGTGACTCCTCCATTGGTCCAATTAGTTTTTGCTCTAGTGCTTTCTCCTTCGCGTATTGTTGCTACCTTGGTGACCCTGTTCTTGAGCTAGAAATGTTGATTTTAGCTAGTCCCAAGTAGTTTTAGCGCGTGATACGGTCTCTAGGCACCAGTAGGAGTAGTTGCTACAAGTTGGGTTAATCCTCATTCACTTTTATTTGGAAGTCTCTAGAAATTTCAGAATTTTTCAGAACTAGAAAAAGGAAAAGATGAGGAGGTTCTTGAGAGGCTCTTCAAGCCGTAACCCCAAGGAGGATGAGAAGAACCACCCCAAGTACGTAGTCCCTCGAGTCACAGAAGTTCGAGCGTGCGAGTGGCCAAGTGATGAATTTTTGTGCGCCGCCGGACTTTATGAAGACTTTTATTACTTGGTGGAGAACGCAGGTCTTACTACATTCGTTGAAGATAAGTGCTCACAATACCTCCTCCTCACCAATATTTTCGTTCAAAGCTTCAACTTTTATCCGAGGAAGAATCCTCCCATGGTTGAGTTCATGCTATACGATGTCCCCCAGTGCATGACGCTGCAGGATTTTTGCAATGTATGCAAATTACCTGATGTTGGGGATATCCGTGACCCTCGTCCACGGGACTTGGAGGATTTCATTAGTTCTATTGCTGTTGGAGAGGAGAGAGGAGTGTCTCGCGCTAGAATTGCTAGCATACATTTTCCTGTGCTTCGGTACTTCTCATTATTTGTGGGAAAATGTTTGATTGGCCGTGTGGAGGCTGGATCACTTAGTTCTCCAGACCTCGCGGTTCTGCACGAAGGCCTTTATAACGATAAGATCTATAGCTTGGGCGCTATAGTAGCTCAACGGTTGAACCTGAACCGTTCTAAAGGTGTTGTCGATGGAAGTATCTATGCCACCCGTCTTGCCAGACACTTTGAGATACCCATTATACTGGGAGAGGAAGGAGAGATGCTTCTCCCTGAGAAATATCTGGATTATGACAACATGGTTCGCCATGATTTTCTGGATAGAGATGCTAGTAGGCGGATGATTTCTAACTTGGTATTTAGTCAGGGTACTCGAGAGACTATTACTTTGCCTGCTCCTTCTTTGTTCGATCTTCATGCAGGCAGGTACACTATTATGTCCGCGAACATCTACGCATATTGGGGCTTGGCCCAACCACAGGCGCCTGTGCCCGAGCCGTCAGTCGAGTACCAGACGCCAGTTTATCAGTGGGAGCCAGAGGAGCTCACACGGCAGTGGCATCCATAGTCTGCTCCGGAGTATCCTGGAGCTGGTTCTTTCCCACCTTGGGAGTAGGCCAAGCTAGGCCAAAAGCCTAAGCTTGGGGGAGTACGTGTTCTCATCGACTTCACATTCATACTTATGCTTTCACTTTGTTAGCCGGTGTTTACACTTTGCCACTGTATTATCCATGCTAGTTTATTTTAGTTTTCTTGTTTTCTTGTTTTGTGTCCTTTTGAGAAAACCAAAAAAGATTTTTCTTTCTTCTTTTGCGTGTTGGGAGCTTTCCCGTGTAAATAGTTTTCTTTTTCTTTGTGTCAAGGTAGAAGATATTGGTTACAATGCTTAGTGGTTCTTGCATGCTTACCTGTTTAGCTTTCAAAAGAGCCATATTACTTTGTCTTCTCCTTTGTGTTTGCCTGCAGATTCAACTTAGTCCAATGCGCTTATTATTGTTCACATCGTCCGATCGTGCAAATGAAAGTCAATAATGATGATATATGATGAAGTGACTGAGACTGAAAAGCTGGTATGAACTCTATCTATTTTGTTTTTTAAATATGACTAGCTTGTCGACCCAGATTTAGCTTTGTTGTGGGAGAACCATGTTTGCAATGACATCTTAGAGATCATAGTTTCTGATGCCATGCTTATTTAGCTGAGAGCTCATAATGGTTTGTCTTGAATGCCAACATAGATTTTGAGGTGACTATGATGTAGTATGATAGGATGATATTCTCCTTTGAATGTTTCAAGTGGCTTGACTTGGCGCATGTTCATGCATGTAGTTGAAACAAAATCAACATAGCCTCTCTGATGTTCGTGTTCGTGGTGATTTATATCATGTTCATGCTTGCATTTAACGTTAGTCAAACTCATTGCATCTTGATGACTGTTGTCGCTCTCTAGTTGGTCGCTTCCCAGTCTTTCGCTAGCCTTCACTTGTACTAAGCGGAATACTGCTTGTGCATCCACTTCCATAAACCCAAAAGTTTTTCCATGAGAGTCCACCATACCTACCTATTTGCGGTATCTACCTTCCGTTCCAAGTAAATTTGCATGTGCCATTCTCTAAACCTTCAAGAATTAATCTGTTTTGCATGCCCGAACCGCTCATGTGGTGACAGGGGGCTATTGGTATCTTCCATGCTAGGAGTCTTATCCTCGACATGTGTTTATTCACTGTCATTCACGAGAAAGGGGCCGGTAATTGGAATGCCCAGTTCCACGCTTCAATCGAAAAAATGTAGCGACCCGACTCAAGACGAGTCAAGCCTCTGTGTTTCTGTGCCATCCTTGGATCAGTATGCTGGCACACACAGTACATCAATGTATATATCAAAGTGCAATCACATGTAAAATAGCGTAAAACTGATATATACCTCAATTATCTCAGCGGAAGCGGTCAAGGGAGTGGAGTCCCAATAAACACCAACGACAAGTTGAGTGTAGACCGTAACCCTGAATCGTACCCTTACTCGTCGAAGAAAAATATCTGCAACATAAGACGTTGCAGCCGTGTAGGTCAGCATATTGAATATGCCGGCAAGTCACCTATGAGAGGGGTAAAATATCATCTATCTCTACATGCATATTTGGCAGGTGGGGCTATAAGTTTTGCATAAAGCCAATTTTATCCTACAACAAGAGGGGCTAGAAGCAAAATATTACTACAAAAGTTGGTTGTTAACGAGATGGTTCCGCCAACCAGTTCTCGTACCCGAGTTGTCAATAATTACCCTCATCAAATATATATAATGGTGTTGAGAAATCCAGATAACTTCAGTTCCTTTGGCTCAAGTCGTCCATGACCGTGGACACGGCTAATTGATTAGGTTGAGTACTCTACGGAGTTTTGCACACGTTCCCCACAAGATTTGATCGCCTCCGAGTATGTCCTCGCACTTCAGGGTGTTTGAAGACCGGATGATCAAAACATGGTCTTTCAACGGGTCCCTCTGAATCCCTGTCGGTGCCCATCCATTCCTACCGTTCGTCTACATCTGCTAGCACCGCCTGTCCAGAGTCGCCGCGTTGTCCAACCAAGCCAGAGCCCATAATGACTTGTGGCTGTGCAGTAAGCCTTGGGTCTTGAAAATATCCGTCCGTCTCTTTGAGCCTGGGTGAAACTTTCCGCAGGATGTCATGGCCTCTCCAGCATCCCGGGCATCCACTGGGTTCTCCAGGGAGCCGATCAACCGTCCTTCACTCAGAGTTGCATTGCGTCCGAGGTCTTGAAAATCTTGTCTTAGCCGGTCTTGATTATTATATCAACCTCGCATCACTCGTGTTATGCACTCAACTGAAATCCCGTCTACTCAAGCATAGCAATATGAAATTTGTCGTCCCGGGCCAAGTATCGGGGTTGTTGTGTGCCTACCACATGATACTAAAATCTATACTAAAATTTCCAAGTACCTAAGCAGCATGCAATTGGGCATAGGATGGTAGAACTACGATGCATAAAACATAGGTGATAGTATGATCAAAGTGACTTGCCTGTGATGTTGACGAAGAAGAATTTCTCGAGAAAATAACTTGATAGACTACTCGTCACTCTCCGATGAAATCTATATAACAAACATATCATCCACATAAGCACTCATACTAGCAATCATTCTAGCCATCAAACAAAAGAGAGAGAGAGAGCGAATAAGAAACCGAAAGAAACTTCAAATAAGACTAGGGAGTCTTCTACTACGTCAATCTCTAAATAGTTTTGTCTAACATAAAATAATGACAAGGAACTAAGATATAAATCTAACTAAGATAAAATAAAGTATTTTTCACAAAACTATTTGAAAGTATTCCCAAACGGGATTTGAAAGAGTGATGAAAACAATTGCACGTTACTACGGGACTAGAATTGTTTTCATGAAAACAAATAAAAATAAAATAAAAACTTGTTGCAAAACTACTGTTAACTAACATAAACAAAACAATGATAATATTTCTGAAATAATAAAGAAAATATTTTAAAACAAAAGTAGAAAATGAATTAGCCGAAATCCTAAAAGCGGTGAAACAGAAATTGTTTCACATGAAATAATGAGCTAAAATACTTAAACAAATCTGAATTTTTTACCACTGATACATAAGATCACTAGTGATCAGTACCAAAAGGAATCAAATTACAAGCTATTTTTAAACTCCTGGAATAGGCAAAATAAGGTTTAAACTAAATCTGATCTAACTTATATTTGAAAATTTCAAACATAGACAAATTATATGTTTTTAAAAACTACAGGAAATTTGTGAGCTACTGGAAAAAGAATCAATGTCATTGGACTTCGGGATCAAAAGTTGTGGCCAAAACAAGATTGAAACTTGTTGTTTTTGTAATATAGACAGAAAAACTGAAGCTAATCTAGCTAACTAATGGGGTACACGTGGCAAGTTGCTATTGGCTGCGGAGGGTGTTTGTTGCAAACTTTGAGCAAACGGCCTAAGGCTAGCAAAATGTACTGGCTAAAGATAAGTGAACTAAAAAACCACTGGTTTACTAATATAAACCGAAGAGGTACTTCTACGATCTAATCTAAGCCGTAGGATAAGGATCTAATGGCTATAAAACAAAAAAAGGAAATAACAGAGAAGGGGGAGAGAGTACCGTGGTTGGGAAGTTCTTCCTCGCTGGCTATGGCTGGCCGAGGTGAGGTGGGTTGGCGGCGGGGAGGGGGGGCACTCCGGCGGGGGTGGGGAAGGGGGCCGAAGGGTGGGGGCTCTCGGCAGGGGTGGGGAGGCGAGGTGGAGGGAGGGGTGGCTGTAGGGCGAGGTGGAGAGCAAAACTGCTGGTTGCTGCTGCTAATGACGATGGGGAAGCACGGGGGCGATCGGGAGGGTTCTGGCGAGGGGAGGAGCAGGGGGCCGAAGGGTGGAAGGTGGGGTGGCATGGGTGCAGCGACTCGGCAGGGAGGAGTGGAGAGGGTGCTGGGGCGGCGCTCCAGGAGGGGGGTAGACGAAGGCAGCAGCTCGGCTCCAGTAGGCGGCGGCAGCGGAGGCTCGGGCGGCGGTTCGTCGGGTTAGGGTTGGGAACGGGGTCGGCGAGGCGCTGGGGTTTATATAGGCCATGGGGAGAGGTGATTAAGGAAGGAGGAGAGGTAGGATCGGGGAAGAAATCCCGAGCTGGGGAGGGGCTCCGCTCGGGCAGTAGCTTTTTTTGGTAGGAGGAGGAAGAAGGGTGACGGGAGATTGGCTCGGTCGGGTGGGGGTCCACCCGGCAGTGAGAGGGGGAGAGGAAGGTAAGAGAGGTCGCCCTATAACAAAGGGATTCAATTCCCACGGGCAGGAGATTCGACCCAGCCTTATATGGCGCTCGGGGGCGGCGGCAAAAGAAAAAAAAAATTACCTTTCCTATTTATAACTTTTCCGAGACAGAAAATCAAAAGCTAAATAAAAGGAAATAAATCAAAATATTTATATAGGGTATTTTATACCAAAAAATTCAGAAAAATATCCTCTACCCGAATAACATTTTTTAAAGCAAAAATAAAAACTTTGAAAAAAATGTTTTTTTCAGAAATTCCCAAATTTGCTTTATTTATTTTTGCAATTATTTTTGCAAAAGAACTTTGGGTTTTCTTGGCTCAAATATTTCAGAATTTTGCCCGCACTTTGGAGGGTCATTTTCCTCCGCTCTCTCTCTTGCGTGCAAGAGAGTATTTCTCCGGGCTTTTCTCGCGCGAGGAAAAAAATGGAAATGCAAAAGAAATCAATGCAAATATCTCCGTTCAAATTCTTTATAATTGAACAAGTCATGTCATCTTCTCTCGTTGCTTTCTAAAGATTGAATTTGAATTCACCGGAGAAGGGGAAAGTCATTTTATTCCCTCTCATTCAAAAGTTTCGAAAAGTTTCAAATTTCACACAAGTTTCAGTCACTCAGCAAACAAACAAACAATCAATCTAATAATTATATTAGCATTCCAAAATTTATAATTTTGGGATGTTACAAAACATAATTGTAAAACAAGACTCCCCCGGATTGATGTTAGTATGGACGGTACCCGAGGATTCGGCTAGCCGTGGAGTGTGATTGATTGGTGGTGGGGGAGTTAAAACTTTACTTTTCTGTTTGGGAACCGCCTATAGCATGAGTAGCATGGAAGATATTGAGAACTCTTGGTCATTGCGTTGACAATGAAAAGCATGCCACACAAAATTATTATCTCTGTTTTCAAAGCTTGAGCTCTGGCACCTCTGCAAATCAATGCTTCCCTCTGCGAAGGGCCTTTCTATTTATTTTTCCTGTCTAGTCCTCCTCCTCTTATATAAGCACCAATTAGGGAGCACCTCTGTCATTTTTATGCTTTGCTTTTGATTGATATTGAGTATGACTATGACTGGATCTTCGTTGCTATGAATTACAATGTTTAGTCAACCCTTGATCTTTGAAAGTGCTCTGCATTTATGTTTTGCGGTCTCAGAAAGAGCTAGCGAGATACCACCTATTCATATTGCTTCATGCTTGTTTTGATTGAAGTGTTGGTATTTGAAACTCATTATTATTTGCTCGTTAGCTGATTATGCCATTGATATTAGCTTACCGTGAGACCTTTGTGTCGCTTGCTTATGTGGTTAACTTGTGATCTTGCTAAAATTCTGGTTATGAGTTAGACATAGTTGCAACAACAAGATCAAACAGAGTTTGTCAAAGTTTTTCTTTCTTTCTCAGTTTGTCAACTTAGTTGCTTGAGGACAAGCAAGGTTTTAAACTTGGGGGAGTTGATACGTCTCCATCGTATCTAGTTTTCCAAACTCTTTTGCCCTTGTTTTGGACTCTAATTTGCATGATTTGAATGTAACTAACCTGTACTCACGCTGTTTTCAACAGAATTGCCTTGGTGTTATTTTTGTGCAGAAATCAAAGTTCTCCAAACGTCCTGAAAATTTACGGGGAGCAGTTTTGGAAAATAAGAAAAATATCTGCGCCAAGTTCCACCTGAGGGGGTGGGCTAGTGGGCCACAAGCCCTGGCTCCGCCACCACCACCCCTGGTGGCGGTGGGCAGTCTTGTGGGGTCCACACGGCTCTGCCGCCCCCAACCTCAGTTCTATAAGTTCACTTTCGTCCCAGAAAAAAAAAGAGAAGTTTTCATCGCGTTTACGATGCGGAGCCGCCGCCACCACCTGTTCTTCATCTGGAGGGCAGATCTGGAGTCCGTCTTGGGCTCCGGAGAGGGGAAATCGTCGCCATCGTCATCATCAACCTTCTTCCCTCTCCAATTCCATGAAGCTCTTCGTCGTTCCTGAGTAATCTATTCGTAGGCTCCCTGGGCGGTGATGAGTAGGATGAGATCTATCATGTAATCGAGTTAGTTTTGATGGGGATTGATCCCTAGTATCCACTATGTTTTGAGATTGATGTTGCTACTACTTTGCCATGCTTAATGCTTGTCACTGGGGCCCGAGTGCCATGATTTAAGATCTGAAAATATTATGTTGTCACCAATATATGTGTGTTTTAGATCCGATCTTGCAAGTTGTAGTTACCTACTATGTGTTATGATCCGTCAACCCCGGAGTGACAATAACCGGAACTACTCCCGGTGATGACCATAGTTTGAGGAGTTCATGTGTTCACGAAGTGCTAATGCGTTGGTCCGGTTCTTTATTAAAAGGAGAACCTTAATATCCTGTAGTTTCCTTTTGGACCCCGCTGTCACGGGAGGGATGGACAATAGATGTCATGCAAGTTCTTTTCCCTAAGCACGTATGACGACACATGGAATGCATGCCTACATCACATTGACGAACATGAGCTAGCCACATATCTCTCTGTGTTTTAACTGTTGCATGATGAATATCATCCAAACCAATCACCGACCCATTGCCTACGAGTTTGTCCTACTGCTGTTGTTACTTGTTTTGCTCTGCTGCTGTTACTACTGTTGCTCCTCCTGTTACTTGTTTTGCTCTGCTGAAGTTACTACTGTTGCTGCTGCTGTTACTTGTCTTGCTCTGCTGCTACTGTTGCTACTACTGTCGCTTGCTACTGTTGCGACTTGCTACTGCTGTCACTACTGCTGTTCCTTGCCACTGCTATTACTCGTTACACTGCTCCTACCTGCTACAATCTTGATCGCTGGTCATTGACAAGAACCGACAATTTCCGTCAACGAAGCAACTTGGCACCATTGATACAATCGTTAGAAATAGTCTGCTGTGTCAACAGATCGTTTCTGACATCGTTGTTATCATAGTACTTTGCTGTTACTACTTTGCTTGCAGATACTAATCTTTCAGGTGTGGTTGAATCTGACGCATTCAGCTGCTAATACTCGAGAGTATTCTCTCACCTCCTGTCTGACGAACCAACAAATTTGGGTTGAATACTCTACCCTTGAAAACTGCTGCGAACCCACGCGCTGGTGGGCCATCAACAACATTCTTCTAGTTTCATTGTCGGGGAGTGCTAGCAGCATTCTTCTGGTGCCGTTGCAGGGGAAGGTTTGTTTTCATCAGCATTCGTCTAGCTATTGCCATAGAGTGCCAGTCAGCGGGGCAGCGGCGACGGGCTGGACGGGCGGGTAGCAGTCGGGGACAGATAGGCGACTGCCGGGGACGGACGGGTGACGGCCGGGGATGGACGAGGCAGCAGCCGGGAGCAAGCCATGAAGGTTCCAATGGCACTTGCAATCCTGCCAATTCTCTCTTGCATATACATGGCGCTCTCGGATTGGCTCCGAAATCCTTATTTTATTGGGTTCGATGGGGATATTTGGCGTACCCTTTAAAAAAGTTACAGGTCGACGTCGTTTATGGGTCTATTCGTATCACTTTTTCTGCCTAAAAGTGTAAATCGACGGTTATTTTACAGTTTCAAGCATTTTACGGGGTCTGGTAGAGATGTTCTTAGGGAATCGCCATCGTCATTCCTCAAAATAGACATATTATTTATTCGTGGACATGTCAACGTGTTTGTGAACGAGAACACCGATAGAGAACCCGGGCATCCAACGATCATCGTAGACATCCGCAACAACTCAGCTGGTACCCAATGACTCAGGGCACGTGACCGGGCTCACACACAAGGTACTACTTGATCGTAACTACTCGCCCCTTTTTTAAACGTAAGTTCTTTTAAGAAATCATTACGGGCTACATACAAAAAAATGAGTGAATCTATATTTTAAAATATGTTTATATAAATTCGTTTATAGTTTATAGTGAAATCTCTAAAACAATTATATTTAGGAACAAAGGAAGTACTACATAGAGTTGTAGTTTATTTTGGAAATACATTTTTTAGAAATACATATGGTGGTAAAAAAATTGACGGGACATACCGTAGTAAGTAAGTGTGGTTAGCCTTATTTTTTGACGTGTCAGGCAGAAGCACTGCCGATTTTCATTAGGAGAGAAAAAAAAAGAAACAAAGTGACCCGGTTTATAAGGGAAACTAGACCGAAAAACCTTACACACACGATTGAACACAGGACAATCATGAACAACCCATCTCTTGCCAACGTCGACAACTCAAACTCCATCGCCAGCATGCCCCGGATGTGAAGACCACCGCTCCCTCCCAGTCCACTGCGTCGCTCCTCTAGGGGAGACACGGGCAGAAGCCTCAATCCCGCTGCCGGCCTCCCATCCTCCTTGCACTCTTTCCTTTCCACCTTCGAATGACATGGCCGGTCAAAGCCCGTCGCGTGGATAACGATGGTGGGGCTTCTACATGGCGCGGCGGCGCAGGTGTGGACGATGTCGTGCGGCGGCCATGTTGGTTGTCCACACGCGAGGGGAGTGAGGCGGCATCCCTGGGACGAGCTGGTTTGCGTTCCTCGGGTGGAGGTGTATGTTGCTTGTGTGGTGGCCGACGCGGCGACGTCCGTGCTCGGATTCGGGGCCACTCTGCCCCGGATCTAGCGTGTGGTTCGCATGACGGGGGATCTTGGTGGCGGCTCTGCTCTCGCCCTTCCTGGCCGGAGGTGGCCTGCTCGGCCAGGCTGACGTACTTTTCTGTCAAGGTTTGTAGTGTGCTCTGGCTGGCGTGGTGCTCGTTTGAGTTGCTAGTATCCCTGGGGCAGTCGCCTCTAGGTGGTGTAGGCGGTCCTGCCGGTGGTGTGTCTAGCGACGCTAGTTCCTCCCAGATTTGGTTCGTTGGTGGCTGGTGGCTGGTGGCGGTGGTCTGGTTGTATTGTTCGTTAACGTTTACTCGTCTCCTCAGTGTTGTCTGGTTCGTTAACATTTGGTTTAAGATTGGTCTCTATTGACAGTGGCTGAGCTCCTTCCCTGGTGCTTGTGTAGGTGGAGACGCTTAGGGCTTTGGGCGAAAGCCTTGGTTTGATGGGGATCGAAGTAATACCCGTAACATTGTTTCTTGAAGTTGTCATGAAAGAGTTCCTCCTTATCACTAGATTGTTGTTTGTTGGTTTGAGGGATGCCGTGGAGGTTGCTTGGTGTGGATTGACTTTCCGAGGTCCGGCAGGATTATTGTGGATGTCTCGGGGAGAAAGCCTTGGTCCCACAAGGTCGAAGGATACCAGCAACGATGCTTCTTGAAGGCGTCATCGAAGAGTCCCCACACTTCTTCATGTTATCGTGATTTTGTCGCGGCAAATGGTTTTCGGGCCTTGCTAGGAGTTGATAGGTCCATATTATTATTATTATTATTATTATTTTCGATATGAGGCCCATCTATATATGATGCAGATAACACGTTGTCGGTAGGCCCATGTATAAAGAAACCATGCACTCCGGCCTGCCGGAGATAGCATGATATATGTTCCTCTCGCTTAAAGATTTTTTTGCATAGTAATACGTGTATCATTCATATCAAGAAGATCAAACTATTAGTCACATAAAGACCGACATGACAAAACTGAAAAGATAACACAACATTGGTGAGCTTGACTCCAACATCCATCACCTGGCTCCGACACCACCATAGCACCCTTAAAAAATTACGGATCACCTCCTCACCCGAGCTCGATGCGGCTCCATTGCTGATATGCAGCTTTGTGTACCTTCAAGGTGACTCACAAAAGATGACGCCATTGTCGTTGAACGAATCAGACCGGGGTAACACCCAGACACGCCATCGAACTCCACATGTGGCACCCCACCACGACTAATAGGTTGAAGGAGGACACCATACCTGCCATCTAGTAACCACGAACGCAGCACACATTCCGTCTTCCAGATGTCGTCGATGGAGACTAGAATCTACATTCGCTCTGGGACTACCTACCAAACTTTGCGTCGATACTAGAGCAGACGTTGTCGCAATGGCACAGCCCAAGGACACAAGTATACCACATGGATACCGTCGCCGCCACGATATCACTGCTTGAACAGACTGCTTCTAAAATCCATCCACAACCATAGAGACGATCGCCTAACTGGGGAAGAATATACAACTTCTTTATTCAGCATCGTCATTGTCGTCATCGAAACCATGACGTTGGACGATCGAAAAACATAAGCTACGAGGACCCTAAAACCTAGAGCAAAATGATCTGCACGCAAGGGATCCGACGAGTCCCATCATGACCGACGACCAAGAAGTCGCTGGAGGAGGAGGGCACGAGAAAACAAATCCATAAAATGGATCTCTTCACGACGGCGGCTAGGGTTTGTCGCCACTAGCCAAAACTACTAAGTACGTGTGGCACCTCCTTCTTAATCATGCGCTAACCATACATGCAAATGCGCACGATCAAGATCAGAGACTCATGGGAAGATATCGCAACACAACTCTAGACACAACTA